>NC_051177.1:235605575-236269846 GCF_013339695.2 Rhipicephalus sanguineus | reverse complement strand
CTTTTCACACCCGTCGGAAATGCGGCTGCTGTGGTGGAATCGGCCCTCCCCGTGTTAGGAGCTCAACACAACAAATCTGATCACCCCTTTCAAATTGTTCACTGTGGAGCGTGGGCACCATTGGTGACTGTGAAGAAGAAATGTATAGCTTTTTGTCGTTTTACAGGAACATTATCGGTGCTGTTTTCGTCATTCATCTGAAGCTTGAGACAGGCAAAAAGCAAGTGCAAACAGCGGAACAGCATACGAAGCAAGCGCATGATATGCCAATGCATCACGGTGAGCGTCGAAGAGTCCGTGCTGTGACGTCATCCAAGCCTCCCGCCAGGCGGTGCCACCCCGACTTCTCGGGGCTAATAGCGCATAAATATACTTTTACGTGTGCATATATTTATTCTGTTAACTGTGTAAAACTACTCCTGTTCAGTGAACTTAGTGTTTGTCAATGTGCGACAGGAGACTGCTCCAAAATGCTATTTGCTGCTCCAAAGTAAGGTTTAAGCTGGTCCAGAAGCTGCGCCAGAGTGGTTTTAGTCTATTGTGTCACTGGACTTCCTTCCAGAGTTCATGGCTCCTCTCTCACGTAGCTTGTCAAATCATAACAACTCACCCATATTTCTCATCTATACTCGGCGACAACTTATCTTGGCATTGGAGCGAAGGCTACGGAGGCGGGGCATCCGCACATTTGTGTTACTACGCAAGTAGTTCGGCATCTTGCAGCCGATTTCAGTTCCAGTTTCGGTTTCGCTTGCTCGCATGGCTAGAGCGTTTAGCACCACGTCTACATGCAGAATGAGAACACAGTGTGCGTAGATGCATCTACCTACTGTACTGTATATTGCCACAGGGTTGTTACGTTGACGAAGGCAGCAGTGGGCGTGTCGAAGATGAAATTCTTATTTGGCCGAACTTGTGGGTGGGAAACGAGTCAGTCAGAGCGTCGACCCGTCAATAATTTTGACAGTGGTGAAGCGTGTCGGCTTTTATACATGTTCTAGTGAATGTTCCAGCGTTATCGCCTGGTGGCCACGTAATCTCTAGACTATTCGTGTACCGTGCGCAATCTTAATGGAAAGATCTAAAACAATCGTGACCACTTCTGGAAACATCGCATCGCGGTCCTGCGCGGAGCATTCCAAACAGTCTTTGCAGGTGAAGCCCGAAGACTACAAAATAAGACACATTCGGGAATATGATGAACGCCGCCAAGCGCACACCGCAGCCTGAATACGGTGTTTGCTCGATTGTAACGCGATCACGATTGTAACGCGAGGGGCGACTTTAGTAGCAAAAATTTGGAGAAAAAGCTCGCATTGTATTCGAATAAATACGGAATGCAAGTACCATGATGCCGCTGAATTGGGTTTAGATTTAACCCTCTCATGCATGAATTAAATCCAGAAGATAAAAAAAATTGTTTTTGGCCTAAAATATTGCTAGAGGCCACGAAGATCATGAAAAAATTTATTTCAAGTAATCAAAAGCCTCTGTACCAGATTTCTGGTGTGTCCTCATATGAGGACAACATGTTGTAAGCCGATATGAGTCCTTGGTATCAGTACACATGAAATTATATGTAGAACATTGAAAGAAACAACTACATTTCAAACTGAAAATGCTGACGGCATATTTCGTTTCATGTTCTCGAGGGAGCCTTGCACCAGGGCTTGTTGAAGCGCCGTTCGCACGCAGAGGCTCGCTGTCATCACTCTCTTCTTCTTAGCTGCTGGAAGTTCCAATGTCGGTTAGTGGCTGCTCGCAATCAGCCGCCTCGGAATCGTCATCAGAGTCAGATGACGGTCCAAGAGAGCATCGATTCTTCCCTGGACAGTCTTCTCTTAGAAGACATCTAGAAAAGTATCGTTTTCCCACTGTCTATGGAAGTGCGAGACTCATACACATCCAAAAACTCCCGCAAAAACAGACTCAACCGCGCACGTAAAGCGCAGGAAAATACAAGCGCTTTCAGCTCAGCCTGGCTTTCTGCGGACGCGTTTTTATTGGTGGCGCTGCAGATGAGTCTACACCTTTCATGCATAATGTCCTCACTTGAGGACACTTGTTCTATTCCTTCTATAGAGCCCATAGCCGAGAGAACACACGTCAGCAAATGAAACTGGTTTTGTTCAAGAGTTGTTCTTTCAAAACATATCTTTTTATAGTTGAAAAGCACCATAGCCTGTCGAGCAATTATTTTTTGTTTTTTACGAACATTCAGTGACCTCAAACAAGCATACTGTCCGTAAGAACCTGGAGTTTCAAGAAACATGAACAGCAAGCGCCATCTGTGAAACAAGTTAGGAACATTGCCGGGTTCTCAATTGAGGACACCATGCGGCTAATGACTCGCTACAAGTAACTGTATGACTTTTGTAGTAGGATAAATATCTGTCCTCATATGAGGCCCGTATGCATGAGAGGGTTAAGGAGAGCCTCACGCTTAATTAAAAAGAGACTGATTTTATCAAGCTTCGCTGGTCACACACCTTCATAGAGCGTAGTTTCTCGGCCATGGGTATTTCATTGCGCATGAAGTATCTGTGCACTTTGCGCCGCAATGCTGCCAACGCAAACGTGTAATAGCGCAGCAGCCGCGTCTTGCCGGTGATGCGCTTCTCAGTTTGGCCCGAGAAATTCAATTTCTTGCGCTTCGGGGAGGCAAGTTGGGCCCGCAGAGCTTCAGCCTTTTAACTGTTCGCTCACTCACTCCGGTGAGCTCGGCGACAGTCCGGCACACTGCATTTGCAGACAAGTCACGCTGACGGCGCCTCACTCCAGCGATGACATTGCAGATAACTTGCGTGGTCTGGTTTGATAGCCACTTTTTGTCACATTTAGAGTACAGCTTCTTCGGAGAACGAAACGGCGAGTTTGCGCCGCACACGGTTCAGGCCAACGTTCAGGCGGCATTGCAGACGCCATGTTTACTGAGACTCTGAGGGAGCAGGCGTGAGGAAAACGTGGTGCTGTCCAAAAAATAAAGACAGAAACAAACTTGAAGATTAGAACAACATTTTTTCACAAATGGCTTCCCATACTCGTTCTCTTTTTATAATGAAGAAATGTTTATTTATTTGAGCTAGGTATCTTTTCGAATTAGAAAATAAATATAGGTACTATTTCTTGCGCGCGCGCATGCGGGCACTTTGGCTCTGTAGCTTCCACAGTGGTGCCAAGAAAAGTTGTCCGCCGAGTATAGTTGAATTCAGTTCTTGTTCATCAGCATATTTGTCTGTTTGTGACCGGTGCCTGTGCAGGTGATAGTGAGAATACCTCGGGTGCGGAGAGTACGAGTGCGCTGCTGCGCAACCCCCGGGTGCTGCAGACCTTGGGCGACCTGGCTGTGAATGCTGCAAGCCTGGTGCTGCAGCCACCATCACTCCTGGCCACCGGCTCACAGCAGCAGGCTGAAGAGGATGAGGCCGACCAGGCTGTGGTGGCTGTGCACAGTGCAACAGCCTCGGATGGCCGCTACCTCCAGGTGGAGCGAGCCCTGAAGGCACCCACTCTGCAGGTGAGTCCCATAGCAGCTGGCCAGACTGTAATCACTTGCACTTGCTGGGTACACTGTGTGCCACCTCGTAAAAAACACGTCCTATATATTGGTTACAGGCATTTTTGAGTTGAATTTATTTTTTTCCCCTCTTTACAACAGAAAGGAAGCAGAAGCTAAAGGCCATGTGGCCTGACCAAGTCTTCTGCTCCTGCAACAATATGGCACGCAGGCCGTACGTAGCACACAAAGCATACAAAATATGCCATACATACGGATTCAACTGAATAGTCGTGAAAAGAGAAACATGTATTCAAGAAACTGTAAAAAAATGCGATAGAGTACCATCAGGGATGCAACAGCTGCGCCAAATGCGCCAATTTGACTTATTTTTGCGCCAAGCAGAGCCAAAACCGTGAAATTTGTTAAAATTGCGCCATGCTGCGCCGAAATGCCCGACCAGCTTAAAATTTTCTCAGTTGCGCAAATTTGAGCGTGAAATGGAGGCCGTGTTGGTCATGTGCAGTGTGGGCATCGTCATCCAATGCAGACACGCAGATCCTAACCCTAACCCCCCCCTCCCCCTCCCCCCCCCCCCCCCCGCCTGCGAAAGAAAAGAAAAGAAAAAAAAATTCAATTTCACTGCAAAGACGAATGAATGAATGCGATAGCAACAAATTGTAATGTTATACGAAGTGAGGTTGGCAGCAAACTCTTTTGTATCCGATCTTGTGTAACTACAAAACGTTGGTAAGCCGATGATTTTTTCAAGGGCTCGTTTATCTTTACTAGACACAATATTAATGAGAACTAACAGACAATAACGCCAAGGAAAGTACAGGGGGTGTTAACTGTAGTATTTAGAATATAAATGTGAAGAAAGTAAAGTGGACGAAAAGATGACTTGCCGCCGGCAGGGACCGAACCTGCGACCTTCGAATAACGCGTCCGATGCTCTACCACTGAGCTACGGCGGCGGTCATCCTCCCGTCCACTTTCTGGGGTATATATGTTGATTTAAACCTAGGAGTGTTAGTCAGCGCCAATCGCAGCCATGGCGGCGAGTGCGGAACACTCTTTTCTTGCCTGTTGGCGTCACGTAGCACGTGATCTTTTTACGAGCTGGCAGCTGACCAATAATCCCTCGCATACTACCTGAAGGCATTAAGTCTGCCAGGACGAGACCCTCGCTATGAATGAAGGAAAGCCGATGATTTTTTCAAGGGCTCGTTTATCTTTACTAGACACAATATTAATGAGAACTAACAGACAATAACGCCAAGGAAAGTACAGGGGGTGTTAACTGTAGTATTTAGAATATAAATGTGAAGAAAGTAAAGTGGACGAAAAGATGACTTGCCGCCGGCAGGGACCGAACCTGCGACCTTCGAATAACGCGTCCGATGCTCTACCACTGAGCTACGGCGGCGGTCATCCTCCCGTCCACTTTCTGGGGTATATATGTTGATTTAAACCTAGGAGTGTTAGTCAGCGCCAATCGCAGCCATGGCGGCGAGTGCGGAACACTCTTTTCTTGCCTGTTGGCGTCACGTAGCACGTGATCTTTTTACGAGCTGGCAGCTGACCAATAATCCCTCGCATACTACCTGAAGGCATTAAGTCTGCCAGGACGAGACCCTCGCTATGAATGAAGGAAAGCCGATGATTTTTTCAAGGGCTCGTTTATCTTTACTAGACACAATATTAATGAGAACTAACAGACAATAACGCCAAGGAAAGTACAGGGGGTGTTAACTGTAGTATTTAGAATATAAATGTGAAGAAAGTAAAGTGGACGAAAAGATGACTTGCCGCCGGCAGGGACCGAACCTGCGACCTTCGAATAACGCGTCCGATGCTCTACCACTGAGCTACGGCGGCGGTCATCCTCCCGTCCACTTTCTGGGGTATATATGTTGATTTAAACCTAGGAGTGTTAGTCAGCGCCAATCGCAGCCATGGCGGCGAGTGCGGAACACTCTTTTCTTGCCTGTTGGCGTCACGTAGCACGTGATCTTTTTACGAGCTGGCAGCTGACCAATAATCCCTCGCATACTACCTGAAGGCATTAAGTCTGCCAGGACGAGACCCTCGCTATGAATGAAGGAAAGCCGATGATTTTTTCAAGGGCTCGTTTATCTTTACTAGACACAATATTAATGAGAACTAACAGACAATAACGCCAAGGAAAGTACAGGGGGTGTTAACTGTAGTATTTAGAATATAAATGTGAAGAAAGTAAAGTGGACGAAAAGATGACTTGCCGCCGGCAGGGACCGAACCTGCGACCTTCGAATAACGCGTCCGATGCTCTACCACTGAGCTACGGCGGCGGTCATCCTCCCGTCCACTTTCTGGGGTATATATGTTGATTTAAACCTAGGAGTGTTAGTCAGCGCCAATCGCAGCCATGGCGGCGAGTGCGGAACACTCTTTTCTTGCCTGTTGGCGTCACGTAGCACGTGATCTTTTTACGAGCTGGCAGCTGACCAATAATCCCTCGCATACTACCTGAAGGCATTAAGTCTGCCAGGACGAGACCCTCGCTATGAATGAAGGAAAGCCGATGATTTTTTCAAGGGCTCGTTTATCTTTACTAGACACAATATTAATGAGAACTAACAGACAATAACGCCAAGGAAAGTACAGGGGGTGTTAACTGTAGTATTTAGAATATAAATGTGAAGAAAGTAAAGTGGACGAAAAGATGACTTGCCGCCGGCAGGGACCGAACCTGCGACCTTCGAATAACGCGTCCGATGCTCTACCACTGAGCTACGGCGGCGGTCATCCTCCCGTCCACTTTCTGGGGTATATATGTTGATTTATACCTAGGAGTGTTAGTCAGCGCCAATCGCAGCCATGGCGGCGAGTGTGGAACACTCTTTTCTTGCCTGTTGGCGTCACGTAGCACGTGATCTTTTTACGAGCTGGCAGCTGACCAATAATCCCTCGCATACTACCTGAAGGCATTAAGTCTGCCAGGACGAGACCCTCGCTATGAATGAAGGAAAGCCGATGATTTTTTCAAGGGCTCGTTTATCTTGTTAGACACAATATTAATGAGAACTAACAGACAATAACGCCAAGGAAAGTACAGGGGGTGTTAACTGTAGTATTTAGAATATAAATGTGAAGAAAGTAAAGTGGACGAAAAGATGACTTGCCGCCGGCAGGGACCGAACCTGCGACCTTCGAATAACGCGTCCGATGCTCTACCACTGAGCTACGGCGGCGGTCATCCTCCCGTCCACTTTCTGGGGTATATATGTTGATTTAAACCTAGGAGTGTTAGTCAGCGCCAATCGCAGCCATGGCGGCGAGTGCTGGAACACTCTTTTCTTGCCTGTTGGCGTCACGTAGCACGTGATCTTTTTACGAGCTGGCAGCTGACCAATAATCCCTCGCATACTACCTGAAGGCATTAAGTCTGCCAGGACGAGACCCTCGCTATGAATGAAGGAAAGCAGATGATTTTTTCAAGGGCTCGTTTATCTTTGTTAGACACAATATTAATGAGAACTAAAAGACAATAACGCCAAGGAAAGTACAGGGGGTGTTAACTGTAGTATTTAGAATATAAATGTGAAGAAAGTAAAGTGGACGAAAAGATGACTTGCCGCCGGCAGGGACCGAACCTGCGACCTTCGAATAACGCGTCCGATGCTCTACCACTGAGCTACGGCGGCGGTCATCCTCCCGTCCACTTTCTGGGGTATATATGTTGATTTAAACCTAGGAGTGTTAGTCAGCGCCAATCGCAGCCATGGCGGCGAGTGCGGAACACTCTTTTCTTGCCTGTTGGCGTCACGTAGCACGTGATCTTTTTACGAGCTGGCAGCTGACCAATAATCCCTCGCATACTACCTGAAGGCATTAAGTCTGCCAGGACGAGACCCTCGCTATGAATGAAGGAAAGCCGATGATTTTTTCAAGGGCTCGTTTATCTTGTACTAGACACAATATTAATGAGAACTAACAGACAATAACGCCAAGGAAAGTACAGGGGGTGTTAACTGTAGTATTTAGAATATAAATGTGAAGAAAGTAAAGTGGACGAAAAGATGACTTGCCGCCGGCAGGGACCGAACCTGCGACCTTCGAATAACGCGTCCGATGCTCTACCACTGAGCTACGGCGGCGGTCATCCTCCCGTCCACTTTCTGGGGTATATATGTTGATTTAAACCTAGGAGTGTTAGTCAGCGCCAATCGCAGCCATGGCGGCGAGTGCGGAACACTCTTTTCTTGCCTGTTGGCGTCACGTAGCACGTGATCTTTTTACGAGCTGGCAGCTGACCAATAATCCCTCGCATACTACCTGAAGGCATTAAGTCTGCCAGGACGAGACCCTCGCTATGAATGAAGGAAAGCCGATGATTTTTTCAAGGGCTCGTTTATCTTTGTTAGACACAATATTAATGAGAACTAACAGACAATAACGCCAAGGAAAGTACAGGGGGTGTTAACTGTAGTATTTAGAATATAAATGTGAAGAAAGTAAAGTGGACGAAAAGATGACTTGCCGCCGGCAGGGACCGAACCTGCGACCTTCGAATAACGCGTCCGATGCTCTACCACTGAGCTACGGCGGCGGTCATCCTCCCGTCCACTTTCTGGGGTATATATGTTGATTTAAACCTAGGAGTGTTAGTCAGCGCCAATCGCAGCCATGGCGGCGAGTGCTGGAACACTCTTTTCTTGCCTGTTGGCGTCACGTAGCACGTGATCTTTTTACGAGCTGGCAGCTGACCAATAATCCCTCGCATACTACCTGAAGGCATTAAGTCTGCCAGGACGAGACCCTCGCTATGAATGAAGGAAAGCAGATGATTTTTTCAAGGGCTCGTTTATCTTTGCTAGACACAATATTAATGAGAACTAAAAGACAATAACGCCAAGGAAAGTACAGGGGGTGTTAACTGTAGTATTTAGAATATAAATGTGAAGAAAGTAAAGTGGACGAAAAGATGACTTGCCGCCGGCAGGGACCGAACCTGCGACCTTCGAATAACGCGTCCGATGCTCTACCACTGAGCTACGGCGGCGGTCATCCTCCCGTCCACTTTCTGGGGTATATATGTTGATTTAAACCTAGGAGTGTTAGTCAGCGCCAATCGCAGCCATGGCGGCGAGTGCTGGAACACTCTTTTCTTGCCTGTTGGCGTCACGTAGCACGTGATCTTTTTACGAGCTGGCAGCTGACCAATAATCCCTCGCATACTACCTGAAGGCATTAAGTCTGCCAGGACGAGACCCTCGCTATGAATGAAGGAAAGCCGATGATTTTTTCAAGGGCTCGTTTATCTTTACTAGACACAATATTAATGAGAACTAACAGACAATAACGCCAAGGAAAGTACAGGGGGTGTTAACTGTAGTATTTAGAATATAAATGTGAAGAAAGTAAAGTGGACGAAAAGATGACTTGCCGCCGGCAGGGACCGAACCTGCGACCTTCGAATAACGCGTCCGATGCTCTACCACTGAGCTACGGCGGCGGTCATCCTCCCGTCCACTTTCTGGGGTATATATGTTGATTTAAACCTAGGAGTGTTAGTCAGCGCCAATCGCAGCCATGGCGGCGAGTGCGGAACACTCTTTTCTTGCCTGTTGGCGTCACGTAGCACGTGATCTTTTTACGAGCTGGCAGCTGACCAATAATCCCTCGCATACTACCTGAAGGCATTAAGTCTGCCAGGACGAGACCCTCGCTATGAATGAAGGAAAGCCGATGATTTTTCAAGGGCTCGTTTATCTTTACTAGACACAATATTAATGAGAACTAACAGACAATAACGCCAAGGAAAGTACAGGGGGTGTTAACTGTAGTATTTAGAATATAAATGTGAAGAAAGTAAAGTGGACGAAAAGATGGTAGAGTAAGGTAGAGCATCGGACGCGTTATTCGAAGGTCGCAGGTTCGGTCCCTGCCGGCGGCAAGTCATCTTTTCGTCCACTTTACTTTCTTCACATTTATATTCTAAATACTACAGTTAACACCCCCTGTACTTTCCTTGGCGTTATTGTCTGTTAGTTCTCATTAATATTGTGTCTAGTAAAGATAAACGAGCCCTTGAAAAAATCATCGGCTTTCCTTCATTCATAGCGAGGGTCTCGTCCTGGCAGACTTAATGCCTTCAGGTAGTATGCGAGGGATTATTGGTCAGCTGCCAGCTCGTAAAAAGATCACGTGCTACGTGACGCCAACAGGCAAGAAAAGAGTGTTCCGCACTCGCCGCCATGGCTGCGATTGGCGCTGACTAACACTCCTAGGTTTAAATCAACATATATACCCCAGAAAGTGGACGGGAGGATGACCGCCGCCGTAGCTCAGTGGTAGAGCATCGGACGCGTTATTCGAAGGTCGCAGGTTCGGTCCCTGCCGGCGGCAAGTCATCTTTTCGTCCACTTTACTTTCTTCACATTTATATTCTAAATACTACAGTTAACACCCCCTGTACTTTCCTTGGCGTTATTGTCTGTTAGTTCTCATTAATATTGTGTCTAACAAAGATAAACGAGCCCTTGAAAAATCATCGCTTTCCTTCATTCATAGCGAGGGTCTCGTCCTGGCAGACTTAATGCCTTCAGGTAGTATGCGAGGGATTATTGGTCAGCTGCCAGCTCGTAAAAAGATCACGTGCTACGTGACGCCAACAGGCAAGAAAAGAGTGTTCCACACTCGCCGCCATGGCTGCGATTGGCGCTGACTAACACTCCTAGGTTTAAATCAACATATATACCCCAGAAAGTGGACGGGAGGATGACCGCCGCCGTAGCTCAGTGGTAGAGCATCGGACGCGTTATTCGAAGGTCGCAGGTTCGGTCCCTGCCGGCGGCAAGTCATCTTTTCGTCCACTTTACTTTCTTCACATTTATATTCTAAATACTACAGTTAACACCCCCTGTACTTTCCTTGGCGTTATTGTCTGTTAGTTCTCATTAATATTGTGTCTAACAAAGATAAACGAGCCCTTGAAAAATCATCTGCTTTCCTTCATTCATAGCGAGGGTCTCGTCCTGGCAGACTTAATGCCTTCAGGTAGTATGCGAGGGATTATTGGTCAGCTGCCAGCTCGTAAAAAGATCACGTGCTACGTGACGCCAACAGGCAAGAAAAGAGTGTTCCACACTCGCCGCCATGGCTGCGATTGGCGCTGACTAACACTCCTAGGTTTAAATCAACATATATACCCCAGAAAGTGGACGGGAGGATGACCGCCGCCGTAGCTCAGTGGTAGAGCATCGGACGCGTTATTCGAAGGTCGCAGGTTCGGTCCCTGCCGGCGGCAAGTCATCTTTTCGTCCACTTTACTTTCTTCACATTTATATTCTAAATACTACAGTTAACACCCCCTGTACTTTCCTTGGCGTTATTGTCTGTTAGTTCTCATTAATATTGTGTCTAACAAAGATAAACGAGCCCTTGAAAAATCATCTGCTTTCCTTCATTCATAGCGAGGGTCTCGTCCTGGCAGACTTAATGCCTTCAGGTAGTATGCGAGGGATTATTGGTCAGCTGCCAGCTCGTAAAAAGATCACGTGCTACGTGACGCCAACAGGCAAGAAAAGAGTGTTCCACACTCGCCGCCATGGCTGCGATTGGCGCTGACTAACACTCCTAGGTTTAAATCAACATATATACCCCAGAAAGTGGACGGGAGGATGACCGCCGCCGTAGCTCAGTGGTAGAGCATCGGACGCGTTATTCGAAGGTCGCAGGTTCGGTCCCTGCCGGCGGCAAGTCATCTTTTCGTCCACTTTACTTTCTTCACATTTATATTCTAAATACTACAGTTAACACCCCCTGTACTTTCCTTGGCGTTATTGTCTGTTAGTTCTCATTAATATTGTGTCTAACAAAGATAAACGAGCCCTTGAAAAAATCATCTGCTTTCCTTCATTCATAGCGAGGGTCTCGTCCTGGCAGACTTAATGCCTTCAGGTAGTATGCGAGGGATTATTGGTCAGCTGCCAGCTCGTAAAAAGATCACGTGCTACGTGACGCCAACAGGCAAGAAAAGAGTGTTCCACACTCGCCGCCATGGCTGCGATTGGCGCTGACTAACACTCCTAGGTTTAAATCAACATATATACCCCAGAAAGTGGACGGGAGGATGACCGCCGCCGTAGCTCAGTGGTAGAGCATCGGACGCGTTATTCGAAGGTCGCAGGTTCGGTCCCTGCCGGCGGCAAGTCATCTTTTCGTCCACTTTACTTTCTTCACATTTATATTCTAAATACTACAGTTAACACCCCCTGTACTTTCCTTGGCGTTATTGTCTGTTAGTTCTCATTAATATTGTGTCTAACAAAGATAAACGAGCCCTTGAAAAAATCATCTGCTTTCCTTCATTCATAGCGAGGGTCTCGTCCTGGCAGACTTAATGCCTTCAGGTAGTATGCGAGGGATTATTGGTCAGCTGCCAGCTCGTAAAAAGATCACGTGCTACGTGACGCCAACAGGCAAGAAAAGAGTGTTCCACACTCGCCGCCATGGCTGCGATTGGCGCTGACTAACACTCCTAGGTTTAAATCAACATATATACCCCAGAAAGTGGACGGGAGGATGACCGCCGCCGTAGCTCAGTGGTAGAGCATCGGACGCGTTATTCGAAGGTCGCAGGTTCGGTCCCTGCCGGCGGCAAGTCATCTTTTCGTCCACTTTACTTTCTTCACATTTATATTCTAAATACTACAGTTAACACCCCCTGTACTTTCCTTGGCGTTATTGTCTGTTAGTTCTCATTAATATTGTGTCTAACAAAGATAAACGAGCCCTTGAAAAAATCATCTGCTTTCCTTCATTCATAGCGAGGGTCTCGTCCTGGCAGACTTAATGCCTTCAGGTAGTATGCGAGGGATTATTGGTCAGCTGCCAGCTCGTAAAAAGATCACGTGCTACGTGACGCCAACAGGCAAGAAAAGAGTGTTCCACACTCGCCGCCATGGCTGCGATTGGCGCTGACTAACACTCCTAGGTTTAAATCAACATATATACCCCAGAAAGTGGACGGGAGGATGACCGCCGCCGTAGCTCAGTGGTAGAGCATCGGACGCGTTATTCGAAGGTCGCAGGTTCGGTCCCTGCCGGCGGCAAGTCATCTTTTCGTCCACTTTACTTTCTTCACATTTATATTCTAAATACTACAGTTAACACCCCCTGTACTTTCCTTGGCGTTATTGTCTGTTAGTTCTCATTAATATTGTGTCTAACTAAAGATAAACGAGCCCTTGAAAAAATCATCTGCTTTCCTTCATTCATAGCGAGGGTCTCGTCCTGGCAGACTTAATGCCTTCAGGTAGTATGCGAGGGATTATTGGTCAGCTGCCAGCTCGTAAAAAGATCACGTGCTACGTGACGCCAACAGGCAAGAAAAGAGTGTTCCACACTCGCCGCCATGGCTGCGATTGGCGCTGACTAACACTCCTAGGTTTAAATCAACATATATACCCCAGAAAGTGGACGGGAGGATGACCGCCGCCGTAGCTCAGTGGTAGAGCATCGGACGCGTTATTCGAAGGTCGCAGGTTCGGTCCCTGCCGGCGGCAAGTCATCTTTTCGTCCACTTACTTTCTTCACATTTATATTCTAAATACTACAGTTAACACCCCTGTACTTTCCTTGGCGTTATTGTCTGTTAGTTCTCATTAATATTGTGTCTAACAAAGATAAACGAGCCCTTGAAAAAATCATCTGCTTTCCTTCATTCATAGCGAGGGTCTCGTCCTGGCAGACTTAATGCCTTCAGGTAGTATGCGAGGGATTATTGGTCAGCTGCCAGCTCGTAAAAAGATCACGTGCTACGTGACGCCAACAGGCAAGAAAAGAGTGTTCCAGCACTCGCCGCCATGGCTGCGATTGGCGCTGACTAACACTCCTAGGTTTAAATCAACATATATACCCCAGAAAGTGGACGGGAGGATGACCGCCGCCGTAGCTCAGTGGTAGAGCATCGGACGCGTTATTCGAAGGTCGCAGGTTCGGTCCCTGCCGGCGGCAAGTCATCTTTTCGTCCACTTTACTTTCTTCACATTTATATTCTAAATACTACAGTTAACACCCCCTGTACTTTCCTTGGCGTTATTGTCTGTTAGTTCTCATTAATATTGTGTCTAGACAAGATAAACGAGCCCTTGAAAAAATCATCTGCTTTCCTTCATTCATAGCGAGGGTCTCGTCCTGGCAGACTTAATGCCTTCAGGTAGTATGCGAGGGATTATTGGTCAGCTGCCAGCTCGTAAAAAGATCACGTGCTACGTGACGCCAACAGGCAAGAAAAGAGTGTTCCACACTCGCCGCCATGGCTGCGATTGGCGCTGACTAACACTCCTAGGTTTAAATCAACATATATACCCCAGAAAGTGGACGGGAGGATGACCGCCGCCGTAGCTCAGTGGTAGAGCCTCGGACGCGTTATTCGAAGGTCGCAGGTTCGGTCCCTGCCGGCGGCAAGTCATCTTTTCGTCCACTTTACTTTCTTCACATTTATATTCTAAATACTACAGTTAACACCCCTGTACTTTCCTTGGCGTTATGTCTGTTAGTTCTCATTAATATTGTGTCTAGTAAAGATAAACGAGCCCTTGAAAAAATCATCGGCTTTCCTTCATTCATAGCGAGGGTCTCGTCCTGGCAGACTTAATGCCCTTCAGGTAGTATGCGAGGGATTATGGTCCAGCTGCCAGCTCGTAAAAAGATCACGTGCTACGTGACGCCAACAGGCAAGAAAAGAGTGTTCCGCACTCGCCGCCATGGCTGCGATTGGCGCTGACTAACACTCCTAGGTTTAAATCAACATATATACCCCAGAAAGTGGACGGGAGGATGACCGCCGCCGTAGCTCAGTGGTAGAGCATCGGACGCGTTATTCGAAGGTCGCAGGTTCGGTCCCTGCCGGCGGCAAGTCATCTTTTCGTCCACTTTACTTTCTTCACATTTATATTCTAAATACTACAGTTAACACCCCCTGTACTTTCCTTGGCGTTATTGTCTGTTAGTTCTCATTAATACAAAACGTTGGTGTAAGAGAATACGGCCGCTCCAGGGAAAGATGTTTGTGCACAGTGTCTTCGCATTGAGAGCGCAGCACGTAGCAGGATATACGAGCCGCCCACTGATGGCTGTCGAGATAGTGTGCGCGCCAGCGATCGTGACCGTGCCCTTAGAAGTTCAAAGTTGCTGCTCGAGCGACAGCCCCTCTTGCGTCTTTTCATGCTCGTTCAAGACGGGCGGGGGCTTCCTCTATGCTTCGATGGCAGGCTTCCCTAGCGGAGTGGTGTTATCGCATGTGCCCTCCGAGCGATGGAGATGGCTGGCTCGTTTGACATCTGTTTCACCCGCGTCCGTTGCCCGCATTCACGTGCTTTTACCCACGTAGAACATACTATGCACAGGGATATGTTATCAATTTTGGACTTTATACGGGAGATGACGGCGAAAACTTGTCGAGAGTGCCATATAGTTGCTATCACAATAGAAAAGGACAGTAGTTCTCAAATTTCCTGATGCTTGTTTTATTGCGTGCAGAACACTTTTTAAGCTACTTTTGCCGCAGTACACTAGTGTGCTGCGGAAAAGCATACTGAGATTTAGAAGGGGCTAGTACTAGCTGTCAGGGACACAGCACATTTTGTTCCTTGATTACTCATTCGTGCACGCGCCGTAATTACGAGTATACTAGTATGATCGCTGACGTCTAAAAAATTATTGGCAATCATTTGGAGCTGCTGTGTATGGCGTTTCTCTGCGGCTTGAGAAACAATAGACAAACGTATGTCAGTTTTTTACAGCAAAAGCTGTTATGAGATCATTTCACCGGCCGGGTTTTTTTTTTTTTTCGGCGCCGTAGTTGTCCCGCTGTGCCGCCGCCGCCTGGCCAACCGGTGTCCGTACCAGTATCGCGCGAATAAGAAAAAAAAAACGAAATAAGAAAAAAATTCCAGGATGGAACGAGTTCGAACCTGGGCCCTCTGCGTGGGAGCCCAGCATTCAACCTCTGAGCCATGCCGGTGCTTGAAACTGCTTTGCAAAGAGGTCCTATACAGGCTTCATGTCGGGAAGGAACCACATTAGCGTATGCAATATAGCGTGGGTAGAAGAGTAAAATAAGCACCAAGCGTCGCATAACGCGAATTCTGTAACCAGGCGTCACACAATACGAATTGCGCAACGAGTAGGTTGTTGAATGCTTCCAACCCATTACCAAGGACTCTGACATAATTCTTCATCGTCATCAGGCACAGCATCAACAAAGTGCGCAAATTGCCTCACATGGGTTTAGGCAGGTACAACGCTCTCCGTAGAATGACGAAAAATTGCCTGCTGCCCTACTTTTCAAAAACTACAATGATTTATAGCGTAGTGGGTTCCTCGCAAGTGCACTTGTATTGGTTGCCAAGAAAGCCCATAAGCGCATGATCCACTTCCTCGGGGTCTCAGTACAATGATTTATAGCGTAGTGGGTTCCTCGCAAGTGCACTTGTATTGGTTGCCAACGAAGCCCATAAGCACATTATCCATTTCCTCGGGGTCTCAGTAAAGTTCTTCGCCCCCTTCCCCCGCGTCTCTCTCCCACGTCAACGTATGTTATACAGCATGACGGGAGAAGGAAATAGCGATCGGGCGTCACCCAATGCAAAAAACATAACTGGTGGGCCGTTTAAAGATTTGAACCCATTACAAAGGGCTGAGCCATAATTCTTCATCGTCATCAGTCGTCGCGTCAACAAAGTGCACATAATGCCTTACAGACGTGTAGCTGGTGCCTCGCTTCTCCGCAGAATGACGAATAATGGCTTAGTAGGTGCTTCCTAACTTGACAAAAATTGTGATTTATGGTGTAGTGGGTACCTTTCTAGTGTACTTGCATTGTAGCCCCAAGAGAGCTTAACGAGCTCTAGAAACGCCGCTCTTCCAGCTTTCGCTGTGTCTGTGCTGCGGTTTCAGCACAGGCCTGGCGTTTTCTTTTTCCGCTACCCCCACTTGCTCCTGCTTTACGAATCTCCCAAATTTCCAGGTTGCCAGGTTCGCAGGTCCACATTAGCATTTCCAGTGCCTGTCGAATTATTGGACAGGTCCTGCAAATGCTAATGTGGACTTAGTCATTGTTCACACTGTGGGGTGGCTCAACACACTGCTTTTATTGAAATAGCAGTGTTGACGTCATGGAGGAAGGAATACTAAGGAGAGGCCCTGACGTCACATTCGTGAAGCCTCCACATCGCAAACACCCGCATCGCCTCCTAGCGAAGGCGCAGCGAAACATTTCGCGATTTCCGTCGCGACGTTTGCAAGCGCATGCGCGCATCGTGAAACTTTGCAGCCTTTTTTTTGTTTGTTTTTCGCCGTGCAAGCGGCGTAGTCGATTCACGCGTGCTGCTCCTTCTGTGTGTTCGTTAGGAAAGCTACGCAATGCCCAAATCGCGTGCACTGCGGGCAGTACCGGGTGTCACTTTTCATGTGTACGTATACGTTCGCTTCAGTACTGATCACTAAGGCATGGTATTTGCATGCGGAGCTCTCGGATGTGCGCTCTGTTGCTTCTTACTCGTTGTGTCAACTCGGAACACACGTGAAATTTTGTTTTTGGCGTCTGACGCGCCGTACATACCATGCGCCGAAGGCATCGTACGTTTTAGAGGCTGTGTCGTTCAAACGAAAGGGCAACAAACTTTTGTTGTTGTTATCGGAGTACGTGATGTATGTATTGTGCGGTGTGCGCTCGCTGCGTGCTTGTGTAGTGTGCGCACTGGAATTACAAACTTTACGTGCACGATCGCGTATACAATACAGCGGTGTCTTCTTTTCGACGTGAAGTTACGTCAACTATAGGTTGGCGTTGCGCCGAATAGCTACTGCGCTCACTCCATATACACGAACAAAGAACCGCTAATCAGGCAATAGATCTGGAAATCGGGCTACGAGAAAGAAAAAGAAAGGCCTAACGCCCAGAAGAACGCGTAAGTCACTGCGGGGTGAGTTCGAATACGATGAGGCAGAGGCTGAATGTTTTTGATTACGGCACGTACCGGTACTTTCTGTACTGTTGCACAAAAACGCTCCGCGAAGAATTTCAGCACGCGGAGCTCGCGCCTGCCACGCACGAACAGCCTGGTAAACGTCTGCTTGCAACATTTTACTCCGTGCGAACCGCACAATACGCGCTAAGTTTACGCCGGGATTACAAATCCGAGCAGAAGCTAACCACTGCGGAGAGCACGCCGCGGGGCGTCTGCTGTTTTGTTTGCCCCATACCGGTTTGTTTGCCCCATAAATCTGACGTCACTTCCGCCACACTTTTCGCAATGCATTGGGATACGATAGGGCCTCTCCTTAGTTTTTCCTTCCTCCATGGTTGACGTGCACCAAGCACAAATTAGCTGATGTTGAATGGTTTTTACTTATGTTTAATAAGCCTTCTTTGTTACACTGCTCCAAATTTGGGATTTCGAGCTAAAAAATTCAGGTCTTTTTTTTCGTAACCTGCTCCAAATTTGGATTTTTGTGCTCTAAAAGCAACATTTTGCTGCTCCAAAAATTGCTCCAATTCCTATTTCGGCTGTTGCACCCCTGTACCATTAAAAAACGTTTTGCCTGAAATGACAACTAAAATGTGAAGATCACTCAGCAACAAGGAATTGACAATATTTACTGTAGTGGTAGTCAGACAAATTCATTATTGTGTGAAAGGAGAAATGTTTTGTACAATTCATTCGAACCTTCTATAACTTCCTCGTCAAAGTCGCGTAGTTGGTTTAGTAGTGAAGGTGCCTGGTAACTGAGTAACTGTTTCTCATAATTTGTTCTTATTTATGGTGTTCTCATATGATGAGCTGTAGTGCGTATTGGTGGGTACATTCATAATATACTGTCTTCTATTATGTTTGATGTGTTGCATCAACTTATAGTAGTATACTTGATTTGCCTTTAACATAGAATATTTCAGGAAAAAAGGTCTTGTTCTGAAGTTTTGTGAAAGTCCACGATAACCCTTGAATGCACGTAGGACTCTTTATTGCAGTATTGTCAATTTATTATAGTTTCTTTTTGCGTAGTAGTGCTCCAAATCAATATACAATAAGTTAACCGTGAGTAAAATACAGTTAAACCTGGATTTAACGAAATTGACAAATTCACGAAAAAATTCGTTACAAACAGGTTTTCGTTATATGCAGTTTCAGCACGAAAATTGGGAAATGAAACGCATAAATTAAACAACAGGGGAACTGAAGGCAGAGCTCACCCAAAACATTTATTTAGCGGCAAAAAAGTGCATTATTTTGCAATACTAAACGTTCGTAGGACATTAATACAACGCTGCTCCGTCATCGTTGTCACGGATTCGGAGGGTCCCGGGCAATAGGCTCAGTCAAGACTCGGGGTATAGCACAGCAAACATTTATCAAACAAGAAAAGCAAAACTTGGCACTCTAAAATATACAAATGTACAAAATGCAGTCACTGCATACAAACCTCTCAACATAACTAAATCATCCTACTCCTAGCCAGTTTTGTGCCAACCAGTGCGGCCTTACTTGGCATTTCTGATGACATAGCCAAGGTCCCGTCTGGTGTCTGTCGTCCGGTCATTTAACTTGGCATGGTCCACTCCTAGCACGATGTGCCAGCTGTCGTTGCCTGTTCACAAGCAGGCAGTCCGCTCTCCTGATGGCTAGGCCCGTTAGGCCTAATGCCGTTGTCGGCACGATCACCTGGTGTGGCGTTCCACCACTGACATGGCACTCCGGGGATTGTCTTCGGCGGCTTGCTTGAGAAGGGGGTTCGCGACAGGGACGTCTGTACTTGCAGTGCGCGGTATCGCAATGACTGAGGTGCCTTGCTTGAATGCCGTCAAGTGCGCTGGCCACTACTCGGGGCGCCCGGGTCACCAGCTGCACACTAGAACGCCCGTCTCTCCCGTCGCCAGTACGTCTGCTGGCGATCCAATCTTCTTCTGCTGAACCCACGCAGACAATGCCAGCTCAATACCTCTTCGTCCTCCATGGCTTGGTTCACGTGCCTTGAGCTCTGTGGAATATTCCGAGCACGCGCTCGGGCCGCTTTGAATGCTTTGAAGGCTTCGTCGTCGCCGTTTTCCCGCCACATGGCTCTTAAGGGAGAGACAGACGGTACCATTTTCCATCCGATGCGATGTCCGAGGTGGCGATGCAGCAGCCGGAATGGTGACCTTTCATCGCCTCGGACCGCCACCATTTCGGCTGCCGCACCGCCGCGTCGGACGTCGCATCGGATGGAAAATCGTACCGTCTGTCGCGGCCTTTACTCGTGACAATCAAGGTGGTGATGTGGACTAGTTGGCTTGAATCACTTGCAATCATATATTCATAGCACAAAAACCAGACGCGTCCTTTGTATGTGTTCCTTACTTGTGTCTGCGTCTGGTTTCTGCGCTATGAATAGTATGATTACAAGTAATCGTGACAATCGTCCAGCCGTGGCCTCTGAGATTGGCTCTGGCAATGCGCCGTCGTGTTGCCGGGGCTAATCACGGAGGTCACGGTCTAGCGAACTCGAGGCGCGGCGCGAGGTAGCAAAGCGCGGGGCGAGTCGACATCTGAAGGCCCGTCGTCATCACTGTGGTGTCGGACAGTTTCCACCAGTGCCTAATGTGACAGCTCCTCGGTAGTGACGACATAGTTGTCTGCATAAAAAAAAAGACAGTTGTAACGCTGCACGTCATCAGGAGCTGCTCCATGCACGCGCAGTGAAACGACACACGCGTACACGGCGCCGGAAACAGAGTGAATGACATGAGTTCCACGGAATATTGCCACGGGCGTTTCCTGTTATCACTTTTGCTTTATTCGGTTTTCGCCCACAAAGACTGTCAGCAACGCTCAGCGCGAACCGCGTCTCAGTGTTCGAGACGCTTCCCGATCATTGTAGATCGTTTTGTTAAGATTGCACGCAAGACGCGCACACTCGAGCTCATTCTAGAATTTGCGCGACAGCCAGCGATAACGCTGGAAAATTCGACTGCACATGTTTAAATGCCGACGCGCTTCACCGCTTGTCAGTTGATCGACGGACGACGCCCTGTTCGCCGCTATCATTGTACAGCGTCTATTGCTGTAGTTCTAGTTCTCAGTTTCTCGGCCACAAGTTCGGCCAAATAAACAGTTTCACCTCGGACGTGCTGACTGTTGTCTTCGTCGACGTCACGACCACGTGACATCTGGTGGAGGTGCTGCTTCTTCCATGATCCGGGCGCCCCCGCGAAGCGCTGACCCAAGCCCAAGCCGCGAGGAGCACGACGGCAAAGAAAACCCGGATCGTCGAGCAAGCCGCAGGCAACAAGGTCTACCGCCAGAGCACGGGCCTCTACCTGAAAAGACCCGGCAAACAAAGATCCTGACCTCGACCACAGCGACGATGACAGACGCTGTGCCGCCCGCACCGATCCTTCTCCGGACTCCCAAGGAGCCGCCAACCTTCCGCGGATCGTCGTTCGAAGACCCGGAAAGCTGGCTCGAAGCCTACGACCGAGTCGCCGTTTTTAATGCCTGGACCAGCGAAGACAAGCTACGGCATGTCTATTTCGCTTTGGAAGACGCCGCTCGGACCTGGTTCGAGAACCAAGAGCGAAGCCTGACAACGTGGGATATCTTTCGGACCAGGTTCCTTGCGACATTCGCGAGCGTTGTCAGGAAAGAGCATGCTGAGGCTCTGCTCGAGACCCGCGTGCAGATGCCGAACGAAAACGTGGCGCTCTTCACGGAAGAGATGACAAGGCTGTTCCGTCATGCAGATCCTGTCATGCCCGAGGACAAGAAGGTCCGCTTTCTTATGCGAGGAGTCAAACAGGAGCTCTTCGCCGGGCTGATGCGGAACCCCCCATCGACAGTCCAAGAATTCGTTTCGGAAGCAACGACCATCGAGAAGACGCTCGAGATGCGCACCCGGCAGTACAATCGCCGCGCATTTCAAGACAGCGCAGCTGTTCATGGCCTCGGCTCCGACGACTTCGGCGAAACGATCCGAGCCATCGTGCGAGAGGAGCTGCGAAAGCTTGCGCCGTTTGCACAGCCGGAAGTTACGTCGATTGCTGACGTTGTACGCGAGGAAATCACACAGTCACTGCTGGGTGCTCCTCAGCCGACACCGCCACAGCTGCAAGCCATGAGCTATGCTTCTGCAGCCCGATGCAACGCCCCCCCTACTCGCCCACGTCAAGACGCCGCGCCACCCCAGCAGTTCCGCCGCCAGGCACCACCGCCGCCACCACAGACATCATACCGCCCGCCAGCCGGCCAGCGATACACGCCGAGGAAGACCGATGTCTGGCGCGCCCCTGACAACCGCCCGCTCTGCTACCACTGCGGGGAGGCCGGCCACACGTACCGCCGCTGTCAGTACCGACAGATGGGGCTACGAGGATTCGCCGTCAACGCACCGCGCCCGCAGCCAGGCGAACGGCCTCGCGACATCGACGACTACCTCACCGGAACACAGTGGCAAGAACGACGACCTTCCCGCTCGCCGTCGCCGGGCCGCTACATGTCACCGCACCGCCGGCAGAACACTGGCCCAAGCCGGGGCCGGTCGCCTAGCCCGTATCCGGGAAACTAAGGGCAGCAACCGATGGAGGTGCGGTTGCTGTACGACGAAATGCCGAAGATCCTCCGCGGCCGCCGACGACGACAACGCGACGAGACCTTCAGAACACGACGCGAACCAGACAGACCCCTGACGACGAACCCTCGCGGACCGAAGTAGACCTAACGACGCAACGCGGAAGCAGCGGAACAAACCGACGTAGCCGTGACCCGTCGCCGCGACATAACCGCAACGCAAGACGGCGGACTAGCGACCTCGACGTTCAGATCGACGGGCACAACGTCACCGCTCTCGTCGATACGGAGCCGATTATTCCGTCATCAGTGGGCCGTTCGCAGCAAAGTTGAAGAAAGTTAGGACTGCTTGGGAAGGCCCCGAGATCCGGACCGCTGGAGGCCATCTCATAACGCCGATTGGTGTCTGCACGGCGAGAGTCACCATCAACAACCGGACTTATCCTGCGAGCTTAGTAATCCTACAAAACTGCTCCAGGGATGTGATACTTGGAATGGACTTCCTAAGTGACCACGGCGCCGTCATCGACTTAAGAACAAAGTCGATAACCCTATCGTCGGAGAAAGCGACACCGCCGGATACGAACCCATGCCAATATGCCCTGAACGTGCTCGAGGATCAAGTCACCATTCCACCTAGATCCAGCATGATAATTCCCGTCGGCACCGAAACGGCTGAATGCATCGAAGGTGTCATCGAGAGCGATCAGCGTTTGCTGCTAGACCGTGACATTTGCGTCGCAAGAGGCATTGCTCGGCTGTATGAAAGGAAAGGAAGCGTGATGCTAACGAATTTCAGCCAAGAATACAGACACCTGAGCAGGGGCACGACGATTGCGTACATTGAAGAAATCTTGGCTGTCAGCGATGCGTTTGCCTTTTCAGATTCTGACGAAGCTACAACGACAACCGCAATGCCTGACTTGAAATGGTATAGCGCATTACGGGGAAGAAGAAACGGCCTAGCAGACCGACACAAGAGGACAGAGCGCTAAGCCTGAGCTGTCCTTCGACGTAAACCCAAGCCTTCCCGCCCGCCAACAACAACAGCTCCGATGCCTTCTGAAGAAATACAAGAACTGTTCTCGTCGTCATCACGGGTACGGCAAACGCCCCTTGCTAAACAACCGTATCATAACGGAAGAAAATGCTCGACCACTCCGTCAGAGTCCCTACCGGGTTTCGACGCGAGAAAGGGACGCCGTTAAGAAGCAAGTCGACGAAATGCTACGCGACGACATCATCCAGCCGTCCAAGAGTCCGTGGGCGTATCCCGTAGTGTTAGTGAGGAAGAAGGATGGAACCCTACGTTTCTGTGTCGATTATCGTCGCCTGAACAAAATCACGAAGAAGGACGTGTACCCTCTTCCACGGATAGACGACGCCCTGGATCGACTCCACAACGCGAAGTACTTTTCGTCGATGGACCTCAAGACCGGCTACTGGCAAATCGAAGTCGACGAGAGAGACCGAGAAACGACGCCTTCAGATGCCTCCGATACTAGCGCATTTCGATGAATGCGCCGATACAGAAATCCACACCGACGCAAGCAGCGTAGGACTCGGCGCCGTCCTTGTGCAGAAGACTGCCGGGCAGGAAAGGGTCATCAGTTATGCTAGCCGGTCGCTATCAAAGGCAGAAACGAACTATTCCACAACGGAAAAGGAGTGCCTAGCGATCATCTGGGCTACATCCAAGTTTCGCCCCTACCTCTACGGCAGGCCCTTCAAAGTTGTGAGCGACCACCACGCATTGTGTTGGCTAGCTAACTTGAAGGACCCTTCAGGTCGGCTCGCACGGTGGAGCCTACGACTTCAAGAATTCGACATTACAGTCGTTTACAGGTCCGGAAGAAAACATTCCGACGCTGACTGCCTGTCTCGCGCCCCCGTCGACCCACCGCCGCAGGACGACAAGGAGGACGACTGCTTCTTAGGAACCATAAGTGCCGACGACTTCGCCGAACGACAGCGAGCGGACCCAGAACTCAGGGGCCTTGTGGAATACCTCGAGGGCAGGACCACCGTTGTTCCGAAGGTATTCACGCGCGGACTGACGTCGTTTTTCTTGCGCAATGGTGTTCTCCTAAAGAAGAACTTCTCACCGCTTCGAGCCGATTGCCTTCTCGTGGTACCCTCGACATTGCGACCAGAGGTCCTCCAGGCTCTGCACGACGACCCGACGTCTGGACACCTGGGTGTTTCTCGCACGCTAGCAAGAATACAGGAGAAGTACTACTGGCCGTGCCTTTCCGCCGACGTCACCCGTTACGTAAAGACCTGCCGGGACTGTCAGCGACGCAAGACACCGCCCACTAGGCCAGCCGGACTTCTGCAGCCTATCGAGCCACCACGGCGGCCGTTCCAGCAAATCGGGATGGACTTACTGGGGCCGTTCCCGACGTCCAATACCGGAAACAAGTGGATCGTCTTGGCAACTGACTACCTCACCCGCTACGCCGAGACAAAGGCCTTGCCCAAAGGCAGTGCCGCCGAGGTAGCCAAGTTCTTCGTGGAGCACATCGTCTTGCGTCATGGCGCCCCAGAGGTTCTCATCACCGACAGAGGTACGGCGTTTACGGCTGTCCTAACTCAAGCGATCTTGGAATACAGCCACACAAGCCACCGCCGGACCACCGCGTACCACCCACAGACCAACGGCCTGACCGAGCGTCTCAATAAGACCATCGCCGACATGCTGGCTATGTACGTCGACGTCGAACACAAGACGTGGGACGCCATCCTTCCATATGTGACCTTCGCGTACAACACGGCCGTACAAGAAACGACGCAGATGACTCCATACAAGTTGGTCTACGGACGGAGCCCGGCAACAACGCTCGACGCCATGTTACCAAACGTGACCGACGAGGAAAATATCGACGTGACCACCTACCTACAGCGCGCCGAAGAAGCACGACAGCTGGCCCGCCTGCGCATCAAAACCCAGCAGCACACCGACAGCCGTCGCTACAATCTTCGATGACGCTTCATCGAGTACCAGCCCGGCGACCGTGTCTGGGTCTGGACGCCAATACGACGACGTGGACTCAGCGAGAAGCTTCTTCGCCGATACTTCGGACCGTACAGGGTACTTCGGCGCCTGGGCGCACTCGACTACGAGGTTGTCCCTGACGGCATTACGAACTCTCAGCGGCGCCGTGCACGACCTGAAGTCGTCCATGTCGTGCGCCTGAAACCATATTACGCGCGTTAGCGGATCTGAGGACTGTCATTTTGCTTTATTGTGCTGATTGTTTATTGTACTTTGTTGCTTTGTTCTTGTTATTTATTGTTGCTTGCATTGGCCCGTTCTGTTTTGGGCATCGGGACGATGCTTTTTTTCAGAGGGGGGCATTGCCACGGGCGTTTCCTGTTATCACTTTTGCTTTATTCGGTTTTCGCCCACAAAGACTGTCAGCAACGCTCAGCGCGAACCGCGTCTCAGTGTTCGAGAAGCTTCCCGATCATTGTAGATCGTTTTGTTAAGATTGCACGCAAGACGCGCACACTCGAGCTCATTCTAGAATTTGCGCGACAGCCAGCGATAACGCTGGAAAATTCGACGGCACATGTTTAAATGCCGACGCGCTTCACCGCTTGTCAGTTGATCGACGGACGACGCCCTGTTCGCCGCTATCATTGTACAGCGTCTATTGCTGTAGTTCTAGTTCTCAGTTTCTCGGCCACAAGTTCGGCCAAATAAACAGTTTCACCTCGGACGTGCTGACTGTTGTCTTCGTCGACGTCACGACGACATGACAACTGAAGCGAGATCGACCACGTGAAGCGACCACGTGATTGACTGAAGCGAGATCGGGTTTCCTTAGAACGCGTAGTTATAGTGAGATATTCACGTGACAATATTCAGAAAAGCCGTATGCGGTGCGCTTCACGTAACAGCATGGATCAAGGATTTTTTTTTTTAGTGGCGTCACCGGGTGTCACGTTAATGAAGTGCAGTCAGAGACTTCTGCAACAACGGAGGAGTGGCGCTACCAGCGCAAGAGCCGTTCTTGTTTTTCTTTCTTTTTTTTTTCCAAGAAAGCCGGCACTGTTATTGTGGTGGCATCCGTGAGCGGCTGGATGAGGATTGAAGGGAGGGGGAGGGCACGCCTGCAGCGGCAAGAGCGCCGGCTCGAGGGGCGCAAGGCCAGCTGCCCGCTTCGCGCACACCCGCACTCACAAACAAGTGCTTGCTCTCGCCTCGCAGTCACTGGGGATTCGAGCGGGCAATGCGCGTCGTCGCCGCTTCGCACTCCATCGTCGGCGGTGCAACCGCAAAGGATGCGTGCGGCTCCTGCTCACGCCAAAATGACATAATTCGGCGTGAAATTCCTAGGTTGTCAGCGGCGAAAATTTTTTATATCAAGGGTGTCTCCCGCTGCCGCGTTGTTACATAGAGGTCGCAAATACATGCGCTTCCATGGAGTAACGGCGGGGAATAGAAAAACTTCGTAATATCGAGGAAATTCGTTGTATGGAGGTTCGTTAAAGGCAGGTTTAACTGTAGTGCATACACTCAAACCTCATTATAACAGACACATTTGCCACGAAAATAACTTCGTTATATGCGAAAATTCGTTATAAACGTTTATTTGTAACACTGCAGCTATAAGAAGACTAATCTTCAGTTACTTCGTTATAACCGATAATTCGTTATCTCCGTGTTCGCTGTATCGATGTTTGAGTGCAGTACAACTGAGATTTTCAACAATGGAGGAACCGGGGTACTCAGTTTATATAATCAGCCAACAGTTTTACTTAATTAGCATTAGCACGAGGCATTCGTGCTAATGCCATATTCCTATAATTTTATTACTACGACCACTTGCCATTCATTCTCACCAGACACATTTCACGTCATTACCATGATTTTAATACTTATTTGTTTTACGTACATTTAGAGTGCGCAGAATTTTAGGCCCGTATACAGCCACCTAACATAATCATTGTTCACATTCCATATCATGTCCAGGCGCTCTTTGGCCATCAAATGGCCCTTGCACCATTAAAAAGCATACATCATCATCATCATCAGCGGTTTGTGCAAAGCAGTAGTTACACATGTAATGGGCCTGTTGCATAAAATATTGAATAAAGGAGCACACGTGGCATTGCCGCCCCCCTCTGAAAAAAGCATAGTCCCGATGCTTAAAACGAACTGTCACCCCCAGTAATGTTGTTTGCACCTCATGGCGCACGCGCGTCTCGCGTATTGGCCACAGTTGGGTTTAAAATCCACCGAGCCAGAGTGGCGCTGTGCTCGCACAGGTTAGGGTTAGCGTGGTGGCAGCGCCACCTGCGGGAGAAGTTAGGCTTGCGTGCAGGAAACAGCAGGGAGTCTCTTTGGGGTTTTGGTAGCGCCGTGGATGGACGTCTCCCACGGTGGATCTGTGGCGGACGATACCGCGGCTCGTTTCCCGCGGACCCCTCGTGGTGAGTCGGCGACGTCGCATTCGCGGTGTACTGTATGTCTTATGTTGTCTTGAGTGTGTGTTATGTTTTCCGGGTATTATATAAGCATTGTACAGTAGAACCCCGCTGATACGTTTTTGAAGGGACCGTAGGAAATAAACGTAAGAGACGGGAAACGTAAGAGCCGAAAAACAGGAAAAACGACAAAATATTTAGTGGTACAGAATTTTATTTCAGTGCTTACGAGCAGCACGAAAATTGGCGCGCTCAGCCGCGATCTAGTCGATGGATAGGAACGCGGAGCTGGGGACAGCATCATCCACAGAAATGTAATCAACGTATCTGATTTTTTTTTAGCACCAACAGCAGTAGGCATGAAAGAACTAAGCACACGCAATCACGACCAGCGCGGCGAGTCCGACCGCGAACCGTGCGCACGACCATGCGAGCTCCAACCAGCTCAAACTACTCCCGTCCTCCGACAAATAACGATGATGATGAGTCTACGCCAACGCGATGGCAGAAGTGAATGCCAATCTCGAAGGCCTTGCTTTCGCAAGCATTTACGTCATAGACGCCATGTTTGTGCAATACAAGTCTCAAAGGCTATGCTTTTTTCAACAGTTAATGCCAATCTCGAAGGCCTTGCTTTCGCGAGCAATTACGTCATAGATGCCATCTTTGCAATACGAATCTCGAAGGCCATGCTTTTGTTTGCATCAATTGAAAGATCCTGCTGCTTGCGCCTCTCATGCGGCTAATATTACGGTCAAACCAGGCCAAGATGCGTGAAAATGCACCAATGACCGCTCTCTTCGGTAGTCACTCGGTCGGCTCCGAGCGCACTTCGCGGCGTATCATACGGGAACGGTCCGACAGTTACGACGTAACAGCGGGGTTCCCAATACATTGTTTCCTATGGGAGCTATGCCGGGACCGGTGGAAAACGACGTAACAGCCGGGAAAACGCAGCAGTGAGGAACGTAACAGCGGGGTTCTACTGTATAAGGTTACTTAGCGTGTCACTAATTGTGTATTAGCTTGATGGGAACTGATGCGCACGAAAGACAGGGACACAAGAAGGAACATACATGGACAGACGAAGCGTAAAAGCTTCTGCCTCGAACTTGCCCCCCGCCTCTGAGGAGAGGGATAAAAGAAAATTAGTTGTAATCCCTTATATTCATAAGTGTCGCACAACATCAAGAAGATTGCTCAAAAAGCTGATGTGAAAATTTTGTTTTCTGCACCAGCCAAACTCGCTTCAATGTGAAAAATGACGGACCCTAACTGCAAAGAAAAGAAATCATCTAAAAAAGAAAATCAAACCAGATATGTAAACTGCATTGAAGGGGTTGTGTATCGCATTCCGCTGACATGTAACTGAGTGTACATCAGTCAAACAGGTCGCTGCATAAACGACCAGCCTCCGTGAGCATGCGTACAACGTGAAAAACAAAACGGGGGTGGCTGGCCATTCATAGCGAAAAATGTGGTTTTTTTTTCGATATCAACCAGGACTGGATTTCTGCTTTTCTGGATGATGAGCTTGGTAGCTTCTCAACCTGAGCACTGTGATATGACGCATTATCCATCCCAATCACACTGCGTGGCTTGATGTTCGGTAGCAGCTGTTCAACAAACCATTTCCGGAAACGCGAAGCATCCATGTCTGTGTGGTAATCACCAGCGCCCTTCTTGGCATGGAAAACTAGGGCAGTTCCATCAACAAAGCCTTCTGCACTTCCAGCATGCAAAACAATTAGGCGTCCTCCTTTACCGCTCGGTGCACGGAGGCCAGTTGAGAGCCCTTGACGAAATGCGTCTTGCCGAGTCATCACGCTGGTGTCTGTCCAAACTCTCCCCTTTGTATGGCCGGCGTTTACCCAGGTCTCACCAAGGTACCCAGGTAGCACAAAACAGATAATTGACGTTTTATAAACGTTTATCCGAGACGATAAAAACGTTTGGAAAATGTCACGGAATAGAAGCTAAAGGTCTAGAAAACGTTTTATATCTCGTCTAATGTCCGGCTAGAATCCGTTTTTAAGACCATCTAGAAAACGTTTTTAAGACGATCTAAAAAACATTTTTAAGACGATCTAGGAAACGTTTTAAAAACGTCGCAAAAATCCCATTTTTAAAACACATAAAAATATCCCATGGCATCTTCTTTGAAAAGACGTTTTCTAAACGTTTTTAAGACTATCTAGAAAACGTTTTAAAAACGTCGCAAAAAATCCCATTTAAAAAAAAAAATATCCCATTGCATCGTCTTTGAAAAGACGTTTTCTAAACGTTTTTAAGACGTCATGCAGGATCTCTTTTAGCTGTTTTGTTTTTGTGCATGCAATTATAATAGTGCACGCTTTTAGGAAGCCCTCTCTGTTATAGTAATTACAGTTACTTTATTCTGTAATTACTATTACAGAGTGAGTGCTCAGTAGATTCACAGACAAAAGTGGTCATGTCATAATTTATTATGTAAAACAGGAACGATTTCTGTACAGCATAGAAACGTAAAAAGCACAAAATGAGGTATAGCATGCGACTCTATAACATTATTCAGAAGCGGCAAAAGATCACAAAATATCGCGGTAATTAAAATGCAGCTATAGAGTATCCAACCTTCAAGAACACTTTTTGTTGCACGATTCATCATTCGCAAAATTGTTGTCAAACAACTAACAGTGCAATATGACTAAATTTGGGATCTGGCACAGCCATTCTGCAATATGTAAGAGTCGTCTCATTAGCTTTACTTAATCAAACGCAAACATGAAGTGAAGAGAAATTGTCGAAAAGGGAATGTCGCTGAAGCCAACGACTCGACAAGGGGACTAGTTTCCGTCAGGCGGGGGCGGGAACCATACTTATGTTCGTGCGTGCATTTGTATGTGTGAGTGTATATAAACGCGAGTAAAATTGAAAATTTTTTTGGGGGGGTGGGGTCAACCCCCCCCCCCCCTGGCAACGCCCCTGCCGTCAGGGCCCTGACGAAGACAAGCATTCATTATGAAACGTTTTCTCAATGCTTCATCTTCCGCTGAACTTTTTTTCTTGTAGGAAGGAGAGAGAGAGAACGAACAGAGGATAGGCAGGGAGGTTAACTAGCGTCCAGTTTGCTACCCTACTCATGGGAGGAAAATGAAGGAGTAAAAATAGAGAGAAAGAGATACATTTCACAACACACACACAGAGGAGTGCATCACAGGTGGTCACTCAATTTTGTTGCCTTGAAGTACTGCAGGAGGGCTCGTGTGGTTTTCTGGGCTGATGTGCTATGAAGACAGACTCCCAAGATCTTTCCTTTGGGGAAAAGGCCGACCGTCAAGTCTCGTGAAGGCACACTGGCACACTGGAGAGTCCGACGATGTGTTTGAAATAGCATACAGCGGCACAAATGATGATCGATGGTCTCTACACAGTTGCAGTTATCGCACATTGATGAACCTGAATGAGTTAGAAGACGCTACACCGAGCCACAGCCAACACAGCAACACAACAAAAAGACGTGGACGGTAGAAGTGGACAGGACAGCGCTTACTCCTGTCCACTTCTACTGTCCACTTTTTTTTTCAGTGTGCTTCAACCAAATTTTCCAAACATGAACGTGAACGATCAGGCCCAACTCGCCATCTTGCTCCAACACAGCATTCTAAGCAGGAAAGAAGGCATGCATCAAGCACCTGGTGTCTGTCTTCCTTCGTTTCAAAACAATCGTTCAGTAGCGCTACTTAAGACCACAGTTAGCGGAAATCGACTCCAATGTGTTGAAATCACTAATAACAAAACAAAACTGCAAAATAATATTTGGCCCACCCAGCCAAGAATGCGTAATGAAAAAAGAACGTAAATTGCTTGCAAAATCACTGTTGCTGAAGTGTATTGCTCACAAAATGAAACTTTTAGGAACGTTCTTACAACATGCATCTGTTGGAACATTTCTCACTGAAAAAATCGTGGCAAAAAACTCTGGCATCATTACAGAAGCAAGACTAGACGTTGGGAACAAAAGGCGCCATTTTAGACGTTAGCTAAAAATATTTGTGGATGCCGCATCCGTGTTTCAAACGGTGCCCACTAAAGAAGTTACAGTTTCAGGCTTCGAAATGCAGCGTACAAAACTTATCACAGAAATTATGGTCTGACATCCCTAGAGAGCACACAGTTAAGCTTAAATGTGCCATGGCTAGCAGAACATATGAACACTGTAAATTATAGTGACACATAACAAAAAGTACAACTAAACCAATTGTAGCGCGAAAACAAAATATATGAACAGAAAAAATAATCGAAACGACCACAAAAATTACAATGAATGAGCGACTTACTAAAATGAATAAATAAAAATTAGGAATATGAAAATACCAGCCTGATAAAAAAAAAACATCTTTCTTTTATGATGCTCAGTATTACAAAATGTCAGGCTAAAAGAACAAATAATATAATGATAAGACACATCAGCTAAAGAAATTGGGACTCTTCCTCATTTTTTACTCAATAAGCACACAGCTGTAACCTCAGGATTGCCAGAGGCACATCAGGGTATTGCACTTAGTACATCACATTGCTGAGTGTCAAAATATTACAATGTGTGGCAAGTCAGTCTGAACACATGGCTTCATGACAGGTACTTTATCACTAGGCACATGCGGCATCACTAGGCACATCACTAGGCACATGCGGAAATCTGAAAAGAACACTACAAATAGCATACACACGAAAGTTGTTGTACCATTAGCAGCATGGGGCAGCGTTCCACGTCAAATATATTTTAGCACAATAGCCCCAGTGCGGTTTCTTGAAGATGCCGACAAACAAAGACGCTCAAAAAAAGTTAACTGCTTTACAAACTGTGACCTTTTGTTTTTGAAAGTTTCCAAGGAAAAGAGAAAAATGTCAATCTCTTGACATCCATCTTTTTTCATACTAAAACCTGTCAGTCAGCCCATCAAAAAGAAGAAAGTAATAATTTAGTTGGTGTAGCCTTTGTTTCTAAACATCTAGGGCAAGTACTATCTCAATAAATAGGAGAAAAGATCATTTCATTATTTGTTATTATACCTATAGGACGGTGTGAAAAGTTGAAAACTCGATAACACCGTACGGCGACAGAAAGCGAGCCTGCTATATTTAATCAGGCATTTCTCTTAACATCTAGGGCAAGTACCTGCAATAAATAGGAGAAAAGATCATTTCATTATTTGCTATTATACCTAAAATAGGACGCTGTGAAAAGATGAAAACTCGATAACACCGTACGGCGACAGAGAGCGAGCCTGCTATATTTAACCAGGCACAAGAGACGCGCAAGAGAACCTCTTGGTTCTGCTAAGAGCTGCAAGATTTACCAAGAAAGGAGGAGGTTAACAGAGTAGGGGAAACATAAATCACAAGTCCGAAAGCGCATCGAGATAGTCAAGGCAGCACTGAGAAAAAATGCCGGACTCCTCCCCGTGAAACGAGTTTTTGACTCTCATGCCCTCAGAAATTCGCAACAGAAAAGCGTGCCCAGCCTCTCAGTTATGTGCAGCTAGTACTGTGGAAGAAACCATGAACCAGTACTCTGTCGCTGCAAAGATTCTCTCATCCACAAACTTCAGTGACACAATAAAACAGATGACACATGCAGTAACTTCCAACAATGCAGTTTTAAAATTGGGTGCGCGAACCTTTGCATTCGTTCATCGCCATTGCGCATGCATTATATGCTACGTACGCAACAAACGCTATCTGCGCATCCCATTGTAAAACTGGCTACTCCGCATGCGTCGTACGCCATCCTCTTGCGTACTCACGCAACTCACGTTAAGTGGCGGAAATAGCATATGCGCCCAACGAACGCTGTCTTTGCGTACCCTATTCTAAAACTGCTTCTTATGCGGCACATGTATCTTAAGCTAATGTGTATCTTGAAACTGCCTCATCAAGCGGCCAAGAAAAGACAGTCATTTTACTGAAATTAGGTTAACAAATATAAATATGGTTTTCGCTCATGTTCGTTCGAGCATGAACGGAAACCATGACGTGCATTTACGTTTAGGCAGCTTTATCGTGTATGCTGAATAAATTCCGCAGTAACGTACTGCTGAAACATGTCGCACATGCAGCCCGTGATGCAATGGAACACGAATTTTCATTAGTTCTCAAATAGTGAGCGCAAATGCAATAAAAATGAACTTACCTTCAAAAATAACAGAAGCCCGCGGTTTACAGTATCCGCAAATCCACAGAAAACTAATCGCACATCAAAGTAACCACGCCCGTCCCTCGAGCATAGAAGAAAGGAAGTTGCGAGACTTCCCGTGCCCAAGCTGATGAGTGAATTTTTTCGCAGAGAATCTTACGGGACTCTAACCGTCAGTCAGCGTAACAGTCGCAGCGAAGTATAGTTTCTTCACAGCTGCGTTTATAGCCTCCTGAACCACGGCACAAGCACGAAATATAGCAAAAGAGTGCATGACCGGTGAGCTCGACCGCCCATGCGAAATCGGCGAGCTTAACTGACATTGCAGAAGCAACGGCCGCGCGGATGGATACAGTCAGCGCTAAGGCCTTCGTGTGGAATATAGTGAACTAGAATATACTAGTATATTCTAGTTCACTGAAGTGTGGAAGTTAGACGGTTATCGCTGCGAGTAAATTACAGTAAATTAGTAACTAGGGGTGTGCGAATATTCGAAAGTTTCGAATATTTCTCGAATATTACATTCGAAATATTCGTATTCGATTCGAAAATCGTGTATTCGAAAGCTTCGAATATTCGATAACTTCGAATATTCGAAAAATTCGAATATGCGATTCGATAATCATGCATAAAATAACTCGTCTTCCACATCTCTGCTGCTTCGTATAGCTAAAGACGTTGTCGAGAGGAGCGATAAACATCATAAGTACACGGAGGCACGATATCTGCCTGCGACAAGCGCCCCAATACGTATGATTTATTGCTGCCAGGGCCCGTATTCTCAAAAGGCGACAATCGCAAAAGTATCGCCTTTGGTGCGCGCTGATTGGCTATTGAGCAAACCGGAAAAGTTAGGGCGCCATCTGGTAATTCCGCCGACGTCAATTTTGCGTCATGGTGCTCGACGGTGCACTCGACATATTTGCAATAAACGAAGGCACCGTTAACCGCCGGTTCGTGGTGAAGTCTAGCATTTCAGTGACGTAGGCGGTAGCTTCTAGTATTCAATCCTCGGTGGATATACGCAGCATTTTTTACGCTGAAGCTTTCATCGAGCATTACCTTGGGGTGTTATCAGCACTCGTTCTTTGCCAGCGAGTGTTTTTTCGTGGTTTGAACGTCCCAGGAACGTGAACCGTGCGTTGCTCGCGTGGCTTATCGTAAGCCAGCAACACTGCAACACGTTGAGATCTTGACACGATGTCGCTGTGGCGGCACGCTACGGCAGAGGTTCTTTGCAGTACGTTCCACATGGGTCTCCTTTGCGCATGCTTGGCCACACTTGGCAACCATGGGCAGCGTGCGCTGGCACCTAAAGTCCCTAGATTTTTCCCTGTTCTTTCGACTTCACTGGCACCCGCCTCACACAAACGCCTGGCCTTGGAAAAGATGGGCAGCGCACGCTAATAGACGCCGTACGCCGATGGCTATGAGGACCCAGCTAAAAATGTCGCTCTACAAAAGCCGATATCAAGCTTAGAAGAATAGGAAAAAGGGACGAAGGCTCCCACGCGGGCACATTTGAAAGAGGTATTGGGCGTGCAGCTGCTACGATGGGCGATTATATGCGCTGCACGCAGGCATCTGCAGCGGCCCAGCGACCCATGCATCTAGCTTTATGAAAATATTAAGGGTCTGTGCTTGTGCTACTCCATTCCATCCGATACAAATGTTACTTCAGTACATTTTGATGGTGAAAACTTCAGCGCTAATAGGACGGAACACGCGCACTGCGCCAGGGCTCGTCTCATCTCTTTGTAATTCGTCCTCGTTTGTGCTGAAGTTCGTTATGCAGCAACTAGGCCTATTAACGAGAGCGTTCGAACGGGTTGGTAATTGATCTAGAACATCATCTCGATGGCTTTCACCTTCCAGTCGTCTCAGGCAAATGCATAATGGGACCCTGAGTTTTTATTGTACTTCAGTACAGGCCATTTCATAGGGACATCTTAGCACCTCCGTATGGTAAACGCCAGAAGTACGGCAATATCTACCGCACGCAAATGTCAGTCGCTACTAACAAGTCCCGCAGGTGCCTTACATCTTCTTCAGGTGCTGTCGCCACTGCAGGCTCCACAGTGACCCGCGCCGCAGGAAAAGTGGCACGGAATCTGCTCTCAACAAGTGCTGAGCGTAGTAGCAGCAGCGGCAAAGCGGCACTACCCCTACGCTCAGTACAGTGATGCTACCGCTGCGCCAATTGCGCCAGACTGCGCCAAAGTGCCCTGGCTGCTACAACCTGCTACATTTCCTCAAAATTTGGCGATTCTGCGCCAAGCCTGCGCCAAAGGGGTGTACTCTGACTTTCAGAAATGAAACTAACTACATGAGGTTCCCCCATTGAGAGCGACATCGGCGACATCGCGCTGTACGCGGATGTACGCGGACGTTTTCCATGAGAGTGATGAAAATGGAGACAAAATAGTATAACCTCGTTACAACGGATCTGTTTACAACAGACATTCGGATATTACATACCAATTTGCGGCGTTATGCCGGCCTCCGTATTAGTTCCATTGATTGAGCTTCGTTTACAACGGACATTCGGATATAATTGACTGAAATTTCAGGCCAGCAAGGTGGTCAGGACTCCTTTAGAGCGGACTTTTCTACCACGGTCATTAACTTCCGACTTCAAACATCGCTTAGAATACTTTCGGGACGGGAGCAGCGCACCGCGGATATCGACGTACCGATTTAAGAACGAAGGCCGCCGATCCCCGGTCTGTCAATGATCAGCTATGCCTAGCTGTAGCGACAAAAAAAAAAAAAAACGGCGCGCAGCGTGCTTGGTGTTGCGTTTGGGACGCTGACACGCGAAATTGCGAGCCGCTGCCACCGCTTCTCCGCGTGGTCGCTGCGCGGCGAGCTTGGCCGGGGGGTCCGCTGCCGATGCGCAAAATGCCCATCCGCGGTTCTGAGGAGCCAGCGGGCAATGCCATTCGTTGCTTGAGACGAAGGACATTGCGGCTTCTTCGCTTTCGCATGTCCGCTAGCGCGATGTTCTTGCCCGCAAAGTTCGGATTTGGCTCGTACATCGGCACCGTGAACGGAGTTAGGCCTAACCACGACATCTAGTAGAAAGCTCGGTTGCGATGTGCGTGGCCGCGGTGCCCGATGTTTCAAAGTACGTAATGCTCGATTGCGAGTACAAGGAGTTGTCCCGTGGTGGTCTTCGTCATAAGCTTAGAAGTGCTGATAAGAAGAACCTCGAACAGCGGGTCCAACGAGTCAACGCTATTAGTCGCACGTCTGCGATGTTCACGACGAGTGCGGCGCGCTATCGTAATCTGATGATTGAGCTTCCGCTTGCAGCTGCCCAACTAAAGCGTTCCATATTATCGTCGACCCGTAAACACAGGACGAGTGCGAACGCGTCACTAAGTAGCGCAATTTTCGACAGCCACGACCTCGTGACGCACAAGCAGCAGACGACGATCCTGAAGCGAGCATTAACACGTTTTGGCTGCTTCTGCGGTAATACCGCAGAAGCAGCCAAAACTTGTTTATCGTATGCTTGTTACTGAATGGAGGAGCAAGCTGAAACGGAGAACTTTAACGCGGAGAAATGCTCTTTACGACGAGCCCAAAATGGTTGCGCCCAGTTGCGCCGTTGCCGAGCTATAATTTTGAAAAACGCTTTTTTTTTTATATTTCCGCAATTTTCGCCAAGTCGGCAGACGCAAAACAAATTTTTATAGCATTTCTGCGTAGTTTTCATTGAAGATATTTTGGAATCAGATAGAAATGGGCTACAGAAACTGAAAATGCGATTTTCCAAAAATCGCATTTTTTTTGGTCCCCCGTTAAAAATGAGACCATGTTTGTGACTCGTAATTCTCTCCGGTCATAACAGACCCATTCAGTGTTTACATGAAAGTCTGTTGTAACAGTACTTGGATTTTACATACTCCCTTTACAACAGACCAAAATCCTCTTGACTATGAAGGTCTGTTGTAATGAGGTTATACTGTATCAATATGGTGTTGTCAAGCGGACGAAGGAACTGCGTTTTGTGTTTTTTTTTGTAATCAAAGCATCAACTGTAGGCAACATGGCGTAGCAGCAGTCAAGCGACATGCAGCCATGAAACGGCACATTGATGCTACCAGTCGTCATTGAGACGCTTCAGGTGGGCTGCAGCGGCCGAAAACGATCCAGCCGACTTTGGAATTCGGCAGTCCATGGAACGTTTTGCAGTGTGACCGCGTGACAAAGTTGGCATGACTCTCAAGGGCATCCCATGCCGACACAGCAACTGCCTTGTTTCCCAAGTTATTTGGAGATTCCGAAACAGCGAAGCAGTTTAGTTGTAAGAGGTTCAAGGCATCCTACAGAGTTAGTGATGGCCTCGGGCCGTATTTCAAGAAACTTGTGCCTGACGAAATGAACAAGCCGGATGTGGTTTTATCTGTTAGCATTGACGAGACCCCTCTTCCTGAACAGAGGTGCCAACAACTTGATGTTTTAGTTAGGCATTTCTCCAACCAAATGCAGCGAGTTGTGGAACACCTGCAGTCTTTCCGGCAGGGCTCTGCGACTTCGGAAATTTTGGCTAGTGAAGTGCGGAGAGCAATGATGGACCTGCCGCAGAAAAATGTCATTTGCTTTTCTACGGATGGCCCTAATGCAATGAAAAGCTTCAGAAAAAAGATGCAGGAAGCATACCCTGACATCATAGATGTAGAAGAGTGCTGCTTGCACAAAGTGCACAACTCATTTGCCCGCGGCTTGAGTGCTGTTGGCTCGGATGTCGACGCTGCTGTGGTCGATGTTTATTACTTTTTTAAAAATTCTTCGGCTCAGAATGAATTGTTGAAGGCAGAGCACCTCCTCCAAAAGCTAGTTTTGCTGCTTCAAAACGCAATTTTGCCTGCTCCAAAAGCTGCTCCAAAGTGGCCTAAGCCAGTAGCATCACTGTCAGTATATTCTAGAGACCGTACTACCGCACTACCACACGCCCGACATGCCTGTGCTCGGCCGCGCCAGAGAACATCTGGCCGCGCTCGCAAGGCGCGTGTCTCCGTTGCTAGGCGACGGCCACGCATGTGCAAAGGAAACCCATGTGGAACGTACTGCAAAGAACTTCTCCCGCACGCTACAGCTGAACTCTGCGAGTACGCCGTGTTAAACTCTCAACGAAAATACGTTTCATGCAAAGTTGCATTCTTTAAATATTGTACTGTGCATTAAATAATCGAACAAAAAAACGTTGAAAGCACTTTCAACGCGTCTTATATTTCAAGTAGCCGCAGCCAAGCCGGCCTAGCCTGGCCACTGCGTTAGGGTGGCTAGAATGGGGAGGTGTGAGAAGCGGCCTCGGAAACCTGTCCCCAAAGTGCACCGATGCAGCAAGGGGCACTGTACGCAGGGGCGCGCTAGAGTTGCTGTATATGCTATCAGTAACTCTAGGGCGCGTGGCGTTGAGCATACGACGTGCTACAGCGCAGCCTTGCTAGCAGCGTCCGACGAACATGGCTCGCGGAATTTTTTGCGTGCTACATTTTACATTGTTAATCGTTTTTCTTCAGCGAGTGCACTAATAAAGGGTTGACTTTATCTCCTAAGAAAAATAGCGTTCGTATGCATTATCATGTTGCAGGTTGCAGGCACGTAGCCAGGATTTTTTTTCGGAAGGGCCCAAGGCCTAATTGTTCGAAAGAAAGTCTTTCCACGGCAAAAAGAAAAACGCCAGGCCTGCGCTGAAACCGCAGCACAGTCACAGCGAAAGCTGAAAGAGCGGCATTTCTAGAGCCCGTCGTAAGCTCTCTTGGGGCTACAATACAAGTACACTAGAAAGGTACCCACTACGCCATAAATCACAATTTTTGTGAAGTTGGGAAGCACCTACTAAGCCATTATTCGTCATTCTGCGGAGAAGCGAGACACCAGCTACGCATCTGTAAGGCATTATGTGCACTTTGTTGGCGCAACGACTGATGACGATGAAGAATTATGGCTCAGCCCTTTGTAATGGGTTGGAAGCTTTAAACGGCCCACCAGTTATGCAATTTGCATTGGGTGACGCCCGGTCGCTATTTCCCTCTCCCGTCATGCTGTATAACATACGTTGACGTGGGAGAGAGACGGGGGTGGGGGGCGAAGAACTTTACTGAGACCCCGAGGAAATGGATCATGCGCTTATGGGCTTCCTTGGCCACCAGTACAAGAGCACTTGCGAGGAACCCACTACGCTCTAAATCATTGTAATTTTACTGAGACCCCGAGGAAATGGATCATGCGCTTATGGGCTTCCTTGGCAACCAATACAAGTGCACTTGCGAGGAACCCACTACGCTATAAATCATTGTAATTTTTGAGAAGTAGGGCAGCAGGCACTGTGCCATTTTTCGTCATTCTACGGAGAGCCGTTTTACCTGCTAAACGCATGTAAGGCATTATGCGCACTTTGTTGATGCTGTGCCTGATGATGATGAAGAATTATGGCAGAGCCCTTTGTAATGGGTTGGAAGCATTCAACAACCTACTCGTTGCGCAATTTCCATTGTGTGACGCCTGGTTACAGAATTCGCGTTGTGCGACGCTTGGTGCTTATTTTACTCTTCTACCACGCTATATTGCATATGCTAATGTGGTTCCTTCGCGACATGAAGCCTGTATAGGACCTTTTTGCAATGCAGTTTCAAGCACCGGCATGGCTCAGAGGTTGAATACTGGGCTCCCACACAGAGGGCCCAGGTTTGAACCTCGTTCCATCCATGGAATTTTTTTCTTATTTCGTTTTTTTTTTTCTTATTTCGAGCGATACTGGTTACGGACACCGGCAGCGGACAACTACGGTGCCGAAAACGGCCGGTGAAATGATCTCATAACAGCTTTCGCTGTAAAAGAAAAGTTGCTCGGGAATATAGAAGGCTGGACGAATTTCGGGGAGGGGGGGGGGGGGGGAGGAGGGGCCGGGCCTCCCTGCCTGCGTGCCTGGCAGATTGCATACCGAGTAACACTGCGCGCGCCAGTAATATCGCTCGAGGCACATCGGGCGCGCCACTTTAAGCACCGTGTTTTTTTTTTTTTTTTTTTTGCGCTTGTGTCCTGCCATTTTACCAATTGCAATTACGCATCACTGTAACATTGAAGTCATTTTCAATGCTTCTTCACATTGTTAAAAACTTGCCTGCTCTCTTACTTGGGCCAATTACTATTCACCAGCTTCTGGTCAAAACGTCATGTGTACGTTTTGTCGGCAGAGGGGAAAAAATTAGTTGAAAAGAAAACACATTCGTACACGAAGCAAGTTTTATTTATTTATTTATTTATTTATTTGAGCATACTGTTAACCCACATTTGTGGGTCATTACAGGGAGGGAGTACATAAAAGTAATAATTGGTATATAAAAACACTCAAGTAATGTCAACTGTCAACAATAACAAAAGAAATCATCAACATTGGCATGACAAAAAGAAAAAGAAAGCAAAACATCAACACACCATCCAACGATTTTTAGGTAACATAGTTGTCAAGCAAATGTTCATAAGCCCTTGCCTCCGTGCACTCAGCAATATGTGCAGGTAGCGCATTCCAGTTTTCGATAACATTGGGGAAAAACGAATACCGAAAGACGTTTGTGCGGGTGACATATGTTCTAATGGCTGCACCATGGTTTATTCTTCTGCTAATTCTACCAGGTTCCCGTATGTACATACTTTTATCGATATTTATTTGACCCTGGAGAATCTGAAATAATAATTTTATTCTGTTCCTTTTTCGCCTAATCTCAAGCAGTTCCAATTTACATGAGTTTAGCATCTCGGTAACTGAGTCTGTTTTTTTGTATCTTGAACATATGAACCTGGCTGCAAGTCTTTGGATTCTTTCCAGCTCATTTATTAGGCCTTTTTGGTGGGGACTCCAAACTACGGCAGCATACTCCAAAACAGGCCGAATAAAAGTTTTATATGCCATCAGTTTGACGTCTTTGGTTGCGTTTCGTAGTTTTACTCGAAGAAAACACAGCTTTTTGTACGAGGAAGAACACACATTTTCAACGTTGCTGCGCCAGTTTAGGTCATTTGATATCACAACGCCTAGATATCGTAAACTAGAAACTTACTTGAACTGTGCGATAAAAAGTTCTCTACAGAACACAGGGCTTAGCCCCCTTGGCTTTCTTTTCTTCCTCCTTTTGGCTGACTTCTTTTTAAAAGAAGTGCACCCGATTTAAGCAAAAGGAGCGTGCGACAGACCGCGCTAACGTAATGCTATGCTCACTGCAACCGACCTGTGACGTTTGCCCAATCTTTTGTCACATGTCTGCAACGGACTGTGCGTGGAGGCGAGCTGTGCTAAAAATGTGGTCAGCTTGTTCTCAACCGACTGAATCAAGTCGTACAGCGCACCTGATGGATAAAGGAGTCCACCATGATCCCACTGCCAAGAGGCACGCGCAGGCAGATTTAGGGTCCCATTTTCTTTGGTGACGAGGCAAGCGCTGCTATGCAAGGTTCATTGATGCAAAGAATCTCTTCCTTCTCACATAGTCCGCGGTATAATAGACAAGGCGGACACCACTTCTTCAGCATCAGCTCTCGGTATCGCACGAGCCCACTTCTAAAGCAGTTGTTTTGTTTTTTTTTTGCACGCCGGTGCTTGGAGCAAAGATGCTTTTTCTGTGGACGACCTGTACTTAGGGCTGTGCGAACTGTGAATAGTCAATTTTGAACCGAATAGAATAATAATTGAATACTATTCGAATAAAAAAGGCAACAATTTTCAAAACAGCTCTATATTTCAACAATATTTTACTTGGAACAAATTGTCTCAAACACTAACAAAGGAACATTACACGATTAACTTCAACCGGCAAAAATGCCACAATTATGTAAACAGAGGTAAGCTCGTATAAGGAGTGACGGCCTACGATATATTTAGCAACTGTACGTTGATATGCAACGGTTCTTTCAGAATTCAAGGTGGTACTTTGTAGCCCACTTTTAAATAAAAGGGAGGCATAAAAATCAAACAATGTTTGATGAATCAACACCAGGAATCTCATCATGAGCACAGCAGATTGAAGACATTATCGTTTGGTGACCTTAAAGTTTTAAAAAGAAGCACCTTCATCTGTGATTAGTACGGCATGGATAGCCCCGCGAATAATTCGGCTGCATGCAGGTATCTTAGTAATCCAACAATTAAAACGAGAAATGAGAATAGTGCTGCCTCGATGTTCCAGTGTGTTGCACCTTTTGGGGTTTTTCCGCCAGTGCTAATTATTCGAAATATATATGCGGCATTTCAAATATGTGCTATTCAGTTCGATTCCCGAATCAAATAGAACACCATTTGATTTGTTATTCGAGCTTTTCGGATTTTCACAGACCCCTACCTGTACCCAAAGTTCCAGTCAGGAATGAAGCAAGAACATTCAGCTTTCTTCGCTTTAGAGGGCATTATCCTCACAGCTCAAAAATGGATGATCCATGTAAAAAAAACCATGTGAAAGCTGAAAAAACACGACGCCGCACTGCCAAGTGCCAGGCTTCATTCGGGTAAAATCTGCGACAGTGGCGGCGGTCCTATGCAGTTGCATGGATGGATGGATGGATGGATGGACGCTATGAGCGTCCCCTTTCTAACGGGGCGGTGACATGTCTGCCACCAGGCTCGAAGAAAAAAAAAAGAAAAAAAACTTCCTTGTTTCATGTTGGCTTAATACCTTATCTACATTGATTAAATCTATGTTGTTATACCAAAAAAATACAAATTCACGGTCCATCTCTCTGCCTCTTAAGGCAGAATGACCTTATTTTTTTCCCCCGTTATTTATTTTTGTACTTTATCTCTACTTTTCTGCAACCAATACTCTAACCGCCTCTTACTTATTTCTATCGCGGACGTGTTCAGCTTTCCATTGTTGTCCCTAAAACCCAAGGCTTCATGTAGACTCGTGCCCACACGTATACCTGGGTGAATATCGCCACATTCAATCAGTACATGTTCCATCGTTTCCTTAGTTCCCCCGCAGCATGTACAGTGTTCTTCTGCGTTACTGAATCTCGCTTTATAACTACGCGTTCTAAGGCAGCCCGACCTTGCTTCAAACAGTAAAGCGCTTCCCCTTGAATTATCATAAAACCTTTCCCTCCTTATTTCGTTTTTTCCCTTTCGGTAGTAACTCAGAGCCGGCTTCTTTTCCATCACGGTCATCCAATAAGTCCTCTCCGCCTCTCTGACCTTCCGCTTAATGCTCCTTCTTGCCATATCGCCCGCACTGCTAGCCATATATTTACTGGTGAGCCTCCTAGTTCTTTTTCTCCACTGCGTGTCAACGGTTCTTCTACACAAATACCTGAAAACCTTCTCTGCCCATCTACCCTTCTTCATTTTCCTCAGCCTCTCTTCGAATCTCATTTTGCTCTGAGCTTCCCTCACTTCAAAGCCTGTCCATCCCATATCACCCTTTACAGCCTCATTTGTCGTCTTCCCGTGAGCGCCCAACGCGAGGCGGCCCACCGTCCTTTGATTTACATCCATTCCTGATTGTACCTCTGACTTCATGCACACCAATGAGTTCCCAAATGTAAGCCCCGGGACCATCACACCCTTCCACAGCCCTCGAAGCACCTCGTACCTATTGTATCCCCATAAAGCTCTGTGCTTTATAATTGCAGCATTCCTCTTTCCCTTTGCTACCGATGCTTTCTCTTGTACCTCCATATATCTATCCCCCTCATTTACCCATACTCCGAGGTACTTGTATTCGCTTACCCTCGGTATTTTTTGGCCCTGTATGAAGACCGCATGGTTTTCGTGATCATTGAATACCATCAATCCACATTTTGTTGCACTAAATCCTAGTCCTAGAGCCTCACATTCCCTTCCGCATATATCTGCCAGTCGCTGTATATCATCTTGACTGTCCGCAAATAAGACAATATCATCAGCATAAAATAGACCTGGAAGCTTCTGCTCAACCATCGTGCCAACCTGTTTGTGCGACAAATTAAATCCAATTTTGCTACCTTCTAGCGCTTTTTTTATCCTCACCATGTACAGCATGAATAACAGCGGGGACAAAGGACATCCCTGTCTCAGCCCCTTGCTAATTTCAACGCTGTCCTTGCTACTTATTCCTTCCCATTCTATACAAACTGTATTTTCTCGGTATATTTCCCTCAAAAGCTGTATACAGTCGTCCCCTATGCCCACTTCTTTCAATATATCCCACAAAATTTCCTGATTAACGTTGTCATACGCCCCGGTGATATCTAGATAAGCTACGTATAAGGGCCTGTTTTCTATTTTCGATATTTCTATACACTGGGTAAGAACAAACAGATTATCGTCTAACCGCCTGTCGATTCAAAATCCATTCTGAAGTTATCCCAAAATATCATTTTGTTCTACCCACGCTTCTATTTTTAATTTTACTGCCTGTATCGCCTACCTGTATAGCACCGATGCAATGGTTAGCGGTTTATATGAGCGAATGTTATCCTTTTCTCCCCTGCCTTTATAGATTAAGTTCATTCTACTTTTTCGCCAACTGTCTGGTATTTCCCTCTCCTGTAAGCACTTTTCTACGGCTTTCAGCAGTGCTTCTTTGGTGTTATGTCCGAGTTCGTTAATGAGGCTGATGGGAACCCCATCTAAGCCCGGAGTAGGAATTTTTTTTTCGGCCTTGTTCCAATTGAAATTCTCTAGTACTACATCTTCGTCAGTTGCACTCCTTTGCGTACTTTTACTCACCGGGGGAATCCCCTGGGTGACCTTTTTAAACATCTAGGTTACATCTTTCGGATGTAACCTAGCGCTTCACGCCCTTCCAATTGATTTCCTCCTTCATCTACCATATGTTGTTGCATTGTGACAGACTTCCTACCTAGCGCGTTTAGGTGGCTCCAAAATATCCTAGGCGCGGACTTCTTTTCGCGAATCTCTGTCATCCAGCGTTCACTTTCACCTTTAATTTTTGCCTCGACTAATTTCTGCACAATGGATTTTTGCTCGAAATATATTTCCCATATTTGGTTGACTTCGTCCTGTGGCCGCTTCTCCTTTTTTGCCTGTCTGTGCTCCCGTGATGCCTCGCGTCGCTTCTCGATAGCCTCCCGGATTTCTTTGTTCCACCAACTTTTTGGCTTTCTCTTTCCTTTCCAACAAATAGTTTTCTTCTCTTTTTCCATTTCTTTCGTGATTACATGTAGCAGCTCACTATACTCCCAGTCTTTGCCTGGTAGTTCGTCTACCTTTTCCTCGACTCTTGCGGCTATATTTGTTATTGGTTTGTCATTTAGATACAAGCTGCCAAACTTTGATTCTACGTTCTTATTTTCAGTTTTATATCCCATTTGTAATATTATGCGTTTATGATCACTACCCAAGCTGTTAATGCCTTCCTCGTCTATTCTCAGCTCTCTAAGTTTGTCATATATTCCTTCTGTCATGAGACAATAATCAATGCTCGATTGCCGGTTTCCGACTTCCCACGTGATCTGCCCCTCACACTTGGGCCCCACGTTAACTATCTCAAGACTATGTTGCTCGCAGAGATCTAGCAATAACTTGCCATTGGTGTCTGAATACAGTCGACGACCGATAATTCGGACTCCACGGGGAACGTAAATAAGTCCGAATTATCGAATGTCCGAAAAAACGAATGCGTCAGAAAAAAAATACTTTTACTGACACTTCAGGGTCCCGGTGGCCGAAAAAAGTTGTCAATGCGTTGCTGCCCGCACTTCCGCTTACGTGCAACCAAGTCCGCCTGTATCTCCGCCAGTGTGATGTGATCGCTGTACAATGACGAGCTGGTTTCGTTCGTGAAGGCAACGCATCTGTGCGGCGCACTTGGCGGTCGCACAAAGAGGCAGCAGGAATGGCGGCGCGGCGCGTTTGGGTTCTCGCCTATTAAATGCGTTCACTACGCATGCAACTGCCCCAGGCCACATGCACTATCGAGCAGTTGAGTGAAGATGCTTATCGTAAGGCTTGTCAGCGATTGAGCCGCACTGGCGCGTTTGCCACCTGCCGCCATCACGCCTCCGTGCATTTCCACTGCTTATCCGCAAAGACATCGCCGCACGGCGCCGTGATAGCGGCCCTCTTTGAATTTCCGGTCCGCTTCACCCCATAACACTACGGCATCGCGACAAAGCTGACTTTCGGACTCTGCTACTGTCGTAAACAGCTCGACTCGCGAAAGCGGTGGTTCGAACCTACGAGATAATAGACGCGGCCGAGGTGGGGGCTTCAATTATTGCCTTTCGGACCTGCAATTTGGACAGAAAGTCCGAAAAATCGGACGCCGAAAAGGTCTAGCGTTCGAAATTTCCGACGTTCTTGACCATTGACGTCTATGGGCAGGGGCGTAGCCAGAAATTTTTTTCGGGGGGGGGGGGGGGGGGGTTCAACCATACTTTATGTATGTTCGTGCGTGCGTTTGTATGTGTGCGTGTGTATATACACAAGCAAAACTGAAAAATTTCGGGGGGGGTGGTTTGGACCCCCCAACCCCCCCCCCCCTTGGCTACGCCCCTGTCTATGGGGCTGGTGACGGTGCCGCGAAAGCGTCCGAATTTTCGAGCATGTCCGGAAAATCGGGCGTCCCAAAAATCGGCATCGACTGTATCTGCAGCGTTTCGTTGTCGTCGGCGCGGCTTTCGGCGCTGGCTGTGAGGGCACCGTTGGCGCCATTTAACTCAGATCGTTTGAGACAGCAGAGCGTAAAATAAAGCAAGTCCCAAGATAAAAATGAACGCGCGCGCAGAACGCTCTACCGCAGACGCATTCGACAGAATGGCGGCGATAGCAGCGCTAGCGCAGCGCTAAAGTGTTCTAGAAAGGGGTAGTGGGCTGACTGGAGGCCGTGCACTGACGCACTTTATGTCTCACCTGGTAGATGGCGCCACCACCACCTGCAATGTAAGCGACGCGTTGCTGCCCTCAGCGCGAAGGTTAGTTTGCCAGCGCTTCAAGCACAAACTACTCTTGTGCAACCCTGTACATAGCCATTTTCGTTGCTTTTTTTTCTTTTGCGTGAGCATATTCTTGCTTTGGCCGTCGTTCTGGCGCATGAAGTATCGCTAAACATGAGCGCGTCATCAGCAGGCGCCGGATGCAATATATGCTGTAAACCGCCAGTTTTGTATTGCAGTAGCGAGCTCTCGCTTAAAAAAAGATCTCGCAGTTTTATTGCGTTTAGATAATTAATTAATTTATGGGGTTTTACGTGCCAGAACCACTTTCTGATTATGAAGCACGCCGTAGTGGAGGACTGCGGAAATTTCGACCACCTGGGGTTCTTTAACGTGCACTGACATCGATTGCCTTTAGATAAGAGACTAATATTTTCATGCTAGCGTTTGTACTCGGTAGTCTCTTTAGTGAGGTCATACTCTCACTAAATAAAACAATATTACTACAAACTTAAGCACCTTACGCGCTCTCAGTTGTATTTTCTCCTGAAAAGTGCAAGAAAATGTGCGGGAGTGCACAGCAGGAAAGATCTATCCTAATCATGCCCAAGAAATAAAAGACCGAAAGTAAGGGTAGACCATGCAATAAGATTTTGCTTCTTGAAGACCCCTCACATGCTGGAAATTATATTTGTGTGAGAAATTGCATGCAAACACCGCTATCAGTTGAGTGGAAAATTCAGTTAGCGATTCTGCTGACACTATAATATGCCTAAAAGGTTCATTTGCACTCTTTTCTACAGAACTATTTGTCCGCACTCCTGTATTTAGAAAAATGAATTTGTAATGAAGGTGTGAAAAAATGTAGACAACAATCGTTCACGGAAATAAGTGAAAAGTTTATTTGGTGGGGCAGCACATGCAATGACCTTACTCCACAAAAGCCATGCGTATCAATCACTTTCATTTTTTTTTTCAAAGTGAAAACAGATGGAAAAAAGCTGAAATAGCTTGAAGAGGGCCTTGCCCCATTTTGTACTTATCAGTGTGTGCGGCAAAAAGCATGTCTCCTAAAACAGCCCAATAGATGCTAGAAAAATACTCACAAAGAGACGCTAAATATTTTCAATAGCATACTTAGCATAGCATAAATTAAAAAAGTTCACAAAAGCACATGAATACTCAACACATATTGTTCACACAATAAGTAAAGACACTGAATCAGAAGAAATACTAAAAAAATGACAAATAATAGAGACATTTCCATTCAAACACATGCATTTTTATACAGATCTACTGACGTTCTGGTAGATCATATTAAACGCACTGTTGATGGTACGCCAAGGACCAAAGCCACCATTCACAATTGAATTAAGCAGAGTTGGCACTTATTCAAGGGTTTATTGCTATAGTATGCATGGCGAGTGGCAACATATACTATCTTGCTTGTTTTTCAAACATGGCATTTTCTTGCATTTGGGTCAGTGAAACAGAAAAAGAATATTCAGAGAAGATTCATACTTCAAGTTTAACCTACACTTGTAAAATCTAAACGCAGGAACAATAGTAAAATTTTAAAAATCTTCTATAGCAAGGAAAAAAAATTTAAGAGCAGCGGCTTATCTTTAAGTGCTTTGCTTTTTGGCGTTTGCCTGCTCTGTCTGTGTTTAGCCCCTTAATGTAAAAATGAAGTCGCGTAACAACATAGAATTGGATTATTTTTTGAGAGAGCATTGAGGAATGGCTTCGGCACCCAACCTCTTGCCAAAGCCTTGCTTTCACAATGGTCAGCACATCTAAAATGCTGTCTGCATGGAGTTCTTCACATGAAAAGCAGCCCGTGAACAAGTCTTGCTACCAATCTACATTATTCACAACTACAGGAACTGAAAAATGAAACGTACTGACGAAGCAATGCTCGGCCGAAAACCTGCAGCGACGACGAAACACAGCAGCAGCCCTACAGCAGCGGGGCGAAGGCTCCCATTGCTGACGATGGTAGCGCCGCCACGCGGGCACTCAGGAAAACGAAAACTCGTTTACATTTTTTGCGCCGCGGCAACGTACCCTCTCCCCGGAGAGTGGGCTCACTACCCAATATTCTAGAACACTATAGCAGCGCGAGGATACAGGAACCGGAATATAGGATGTTCGCGATGTCGATACGATTTCCCGTAGTTGACCAGTGCCTCCAAGATCGGCATTTCCAATTAGAAATCTCTGAGGCATAACGTAGCGATCGAAATAAAGCCTCATAGATCACCAATTAGCTTTCGTTTTGATCTCTGAGGCCATAATTTGTATGGTATGGGTGCCGGAGGAGATATGGCTGGCGATTCGGCGTGCGCGACAGCCTCCATATTCTTTTCTCTGCAGTTATTCCCCATCCACAAGTAAGCTACACCTAGCCACGTTTTCTTTCCACCTACTGTGCCCGAAACCCAGAGGTGCTCTGAACACGTCTGTTTCACTCTATCCCATTTTGTTCTGCTATGAATTAGCATTCCAACACCCCCACCTCTCCTTTCTGATGTGATCCTGTTACATCCTTCCCAAATATAATTGTCAATATGTGGTGGCTCTTCCAAGTCTCTAAGGTGTGTTTCTGTAACCGCATAAACACCTATCTGTTCCTTGTTTAACTGTCCCTCAATCTCTAACCATTTTGCCTTTTTTCTGTCACCCTGCATGTTAATGTAACTAATTGCAACACCCGCCTTCTCCCTTCTTTTACTTTTTCTCTGGTTTTTCGCTATACTGCCTGTCAAAGAGTCCCCCTGGTTGTTTTCCTCATTACAAGCTACCCTGGGCACCGAAGGGCCCGCGTGCCCCCCAAAAAAGCTACTGCGCGTCTCGCAAGTCGCCAACCCACCTCATGACCAAGCCTCCTATCGAAGTGTGTTCCGTCCCTTCGAAAACCAGCCCACCTGTGCACCTCTCTGTTTATTTCCACTACCTCGATGCCTTTCTCTCGACTCATCTGCCATATCTCTTTGTTTGCGTCGACAACCGCTCTTTGAAGGTAGCCGTCACGCACCGGTACCTCCGGTATTGTGCATACTACTATCTGCACCTGAGGGGAAATGGCGCGCATGTCATCTACCCCTTTTGCTAATGTGGTCGCTAGTTCGGCTGATTCTTCATTCAAGACGTCGTTTAGACCTCCCGCAATTATCACGAGGTTACGTCCATTAGCCTTAGTTGCGAGTTTTGCGCTAGCTTGTCTCATCACTGATCCCAGCCTATGTCCCGGGAACTTCCCTATTAAAACTCGTTTGTCGTCTCTCACCCTTTCTTTGACTGCTTCTGCGCATCTAACTAAATTCGAGTCCCCGGCGATTATCACGTGCTCCGACTTTTCTGCTGGACTGTCCCGCACCTGGCCACTGCGTCGGTTACTAGCGCGTGCCACTGCTCCTGTATTGTCCCCTCCCCTTCCCAAAACGACTTCGCGGAAGCTGGGTCCTGTGACCCTTGCACCTGTCTTTTCCAAACCTGTTTCCCCCTTCGAGTCTACCACTGTGGGGGTCGATGCCCCGCTGTTCCCGCTGTCGCTTGCTTCTTTGTTCACCATGACTACCTTTGCTAACCCCTCCTCGGCTGACTTAAGCCTTTCCCCCATAGGCTCCGTGCAGACGTAACTCCGCTCGGCGTCCCTAGCGGCAAGAAGCGCAGATTTGGCGGGATGCTCTGACGCGCTCGCAATGGGGTGAAGTCGAGGAACTATGCCTTTTACGATGACTACACTGTTCGTGCTTCTCGCGCTTGGCTAGTGACCAGAGCGACGGTACGTCCTCGTTATCAACGCGGTCAGCCGCAGGTGGTGGACGATAAGAATAATATAGCATACAACATCGCTCCGCGATTGCACCCCTGCTCGCTCCACGCTCCCGCTGTGACGGCGCGAGGTATTTTCGCGGGCAGTTCGTTTTGTACCGGTTCCGCTGTTCGTAGGAATGCCGAATTCCAGGAATAATTGCTGCGTTGTTGGGTGCAATAACCCCTACAGGAATTCTCTGGGCACGCGTTTTTACCGGTTTCCATTTAGAGAATATGAACGGAATCGGCGTGAACGGTAGATCGCACTCGTTCGACGACAAGTGAGTTTTGTAAATAGATGGTCTTTTTTTTTCTGGGGTTGCATTTGCCCGCGATTGTTGATCTGCCGAGCAACACCTCTTCCACGACGCCGTGAACGTGCCCCGCTTCGAGGAGGTCCCTGCCCTTCTTCAGATTAGCTCCTAGGAGGAAACTATATCACGTAGCTCTCTGAATCCAAACGTAATAATAATTGGCACGCTTTGCATTGCCATGGCGGCGAAACACGAGCCACGACGACGAACTCGGCTGCACTGGTTAAGTCGGCGCAGTGAATGCAGCGCCATGGCCGTTCGATGGAAAGCGTTTTTTCATTCAGTGGCCGTGACAGTGCAATTGCTGGTATCGCCAGTTTCAAGCTGCCGCTGAGTTCGCTGCCGCGTTAGCCCGAGGGTGATAAGCTGTGATTGTTTAGTGAGCGAGGCGGCCCGCGTTATACGTGCGCAGTTTCGCTCAACGGGCTCGTCACCTCCGTTGTCTTCCGCCAGCTCATGCATTTAATGTTGCCGCGTTCGCCTGAGGATACACGAGGTCTGGCGAAAAGAAGCACCCGCGCTAACGCTACGTTCTCGGACAGCTGCTAACAATTTGACGTCTTTTGGAAGCAAACGGAAAAGGAAACGCCTCAAGCGAAGCACCAAAGCACGGCGCAGTGGCCTGCCGCCGCCTGCGTTGTCTGCTCCCTTATCCCGCCAGATCTGCTGCCGTGGCCGCTTTGGCGCTGGAGGCAGCGCGCGACTGTGGCGGCTTCTAACGTATGCACGGTGCCCATAGCCATCGTTTTTTCCCGCTCTGTCGCCAACGCATTCTCCAGCTCGGCGATTCTTACCATGAGCTCATTCTGGGCAGCCATCATTATTTCCATTTTCGCCTCTAACTCGCATTGCTTACACTTGGCGTCAGCTCCCTCTGTCTTCTCATCCGTACAAACCCCTATTTTCCATCGTAAGCTCCCTCTGTCTTCTCATCCGTACAAATCCCTATTTTCCATCCCATTCCGCACCCTGAACACTTTACGGTCTTTTTGACCATGGCTAGATCGTTCACACGGCGGATTAGATACACTTCACCAGCGCCCCTGGCGGCATCGGCGCGCAGAGGGACCCCGTCTCGCAAGGGAAACGCGCTGCGCTCAGCACACCTCCCCATTCTCCCATTCTAGCCACATTCTAGCCACCCTAACTGCGTAGAAGCTAGAGGAAGCAGCAGCACACGCTCGAAAACGCCGCACTCGGGTTGCTCTGCGCTTGTAGTGCGCTCACTCCTGTGTTGTGAGACATTCGTACTACCAACGGCCAGTTGCAACAATGACGTCACAGGCAAGTGTTTTTTTACTTATTGAACGCATCAAATTCTGCGTCACCAAACGCGATACTATCGCCTTTTGCGATCGTTTGAGAATACGGGCCTGGTGCATCTCCGAAGTGCAGCGCTGTTGGCGATCACGTAACCATACATTTTCAATAGCATGCGGCCGTAACGTGCCGCACTACCACTCGTTCACTATGCGGGAGCACTTCTGAAGAAAGACAGTGACCCATGTGACTGGTGGCGGACTGTAGGCACCTTCAGATACCCCAGTCTGGCAAAGCTTTGCTCCATGTACTTCCCTATACCAGGCACTTCTGTTCCAAAGGAGCGTGCCTTTTCAGTGTCAGGGGGGGGGGGTGTCTCTGTTAGAAGGAAGCGCCTGCTGCCTGATCATGTGGAGCAACTCATATTTCTTCGTGATAACATCTAGTCATTACATTCATTGTGCCGTGATATTTGCTTGTGTTGTGATGTGCATTGTGCTAGCCTGGACATTGTGTTCTGGAGATAGCAGTGTATGTTGTGTTGCCAGTCAGGCTGTTGTTTTTTGTTTTTTTTCAAATAGCTACATGTTAAATAAAATATTGTTACTGTGTGTCACGTATCTCGGGAGTGCTTGCAGTGTCGGAATGGAGTTGGGAGAGAGAGAGAGAAAGAGTCGGGAGACACCGTGGTGGCACTGCAAACAAAACTTTATCTAACACACCACGGCACACAAAAATGAACACTAAAATTTTACAACAATATTATTACATTAGGAAATTCCTAGGCTAGTGCGCTATCGCTGACAAAACATCGAAAAGCATTCTAGCTCTGCTTGGCTCCTCTAGCCCCGAAAGTGTGGCCACTATGGCCTCTCAGTTAGTCGCGCTACACGTGGAACGTTCTTACTCCGTTCGTGGAGTCCGCTGACTCAATCCAAGTCCAAAGTCGACGCCCAGTCCCGTCGTCGCAGCTCCTGCCGACGTCTCCGGGCCGCCGTCGTTGATCAGACGCCTCGCTGATCGTCTTCCTCGCCGATGCTTCCTTCCTCTCGGAGAACACCGGTCCCTCCCAGCTAGGCCTAACTGTCGGCCTCTCCTCAGTGCCACTGGCTCGAACTGTCGACGTGGCTCTCCGGTGATTGTCGGTGGGTCGCCATCGTCTTGCCGAGCTGTGGTAGTTCCGCAGGTGCCACGAGAACTGCGTGATGAGGCTGCCGCAAGCCCGGGATCGCCTCGCTCGGTAGACCCCGAGGTCGACGGCCACCCTCCCGGGGCATGCACAACGCTGCCTCCAGAACTCAGCCCTGCTGTTCCCGTCGCGGACGCGACGCTGGCCTGCACCACATTGCTCCTCGACAACTCCACTGAACAATGACCAACTCTTCTTCCGTGGTCTCTCACCTCAGCTCGGGTCGGGTCGCGTGGCACGCGCCTTTCTCCGGCCAATGGCTTCCGTCGACGTGGCGGGGGTGCACACCATCGGGTACTGTTCCATTCCCCGCACACCATCGACGCATTGCGCTGTCCGGCACGCGCCCCGTGCCTCTTTACTCATGACACTGTGGAGGCATTTTTCCTTTGATATTCGATTCGATATTCGAAGGTGGATATTCGTATTCGAAAAGTTTGATATTCGCACACCCCTATTTAAAATTACGTAAAGTTTACTGGTTAACGAACTTTAGTCTTCATTGTTGCTGATGCAATGTAGACACCATACGCCTTTATCCTTTTGCGCGTTACTTTCTTTGTCGCAATGAGAGATGGCGTGCGCAGGCTCGAGTTCAAATTTCAATTCGCGGTGGTTCATGCATACCTATGCATGCATGGGCCAAGTGGCGCGTGGTCCGCTGCTGGGCGACAAAACGTCTTATAAAGTGCGTCTTCTAGACGTCACGAACAAGACGTTTTTAAAACGTCGAAATTGGTTTAGGATCGAACAAACGTCTTGAAATATACGTTCCAGGCCAAAATGGTCTTTAAAAATGCGTTTTCTAGACGTTCTCAAAAACAGATATAATGCGGATTTTCTGTGACGTTTTTAAAACGTCGAAATTGGTTTATAATCGAACAAACGTCTTGAAATATACGTTCCAGACCAAAATGGTCTTACAAAATACGTTTTCTAGACGTTATCAAAAACGGATATAAAACGGATTTTCTGTGACTATTTTAAAACGTCGAAATTGTTTTAGAATCGAACAAACGTCTTGAAATATACGTTCCAGACCAAAATGGTCTTAAAAAATGCGTTTTCTAGACGTTAACGGTTATCAAAAACGGATATAATACGGATTTTCTGTGACGATTTTAAAAAATTCGAAATGGGTTTAGAATCTGTTTTATCCATAAAAAAACGTTTTCTAGACCATGTGTGCTACCCGGGTACGTGAAACCTTGTGAATACGTACCTGCCGGGAATGCGGTATAACTACGCACTAAACGGTAGTACGCATTAAACACCAAGTACAAATTTGCGTCTCCTAGCGTATGCCATCGCCGCCAGCAAATAGAGTGCCACAGCAAATATTGCCTAACGTACCCACCGCAAAGCCTTCTTTCTTTTTGCCAAAGTGGAGAAAAGATCCTGGCACACTCGCACGACCGCCCGATAGCGCGTTAGTGGCGACGCCGAAGAGCATTTCGAAACTATTGCAGGGTCCGGAATACGCGGTCAACGCAGTGACCGACATAGCGACAGAACGGACAGTGTCTGCTTTTCGCGGTATATGTGCGTGCGTCTAACCGCGATCTGCTACTAAACGAAAACTGACACGGTTCCAGTGAAACGCGTGGCGCCGATCGTCTCCCGGCTAGTTGCGTGCAGTGCGTCGCCTACTCGGCTCACGCCGTCACTACCGGGCCGCTTGCTGTGCCGCACGCGCGCATTTATCGTGGGAATGTTGTTCGTATCCACTTCGCTCCAGATCGTGCACAGACGCGGCGAGTAGCTTGTTCGATTAACGCAGCGATGACGAGCTTCTTGCAAGCGATGCGCACTCCGCGATGCTCTATCGGTCCTGGCAGCGAACGGAGGCGCGTTTAGTGGTCGCCTAATAAAAGCGTGCAGTATGGTTACAACTGCGCTACGCTTGCTGTATCGTACACGTGCGTTTAGTGTGATAGCGTCAATGCAGCGAGGTTTCTCGGCGCCCGCGACCCGCAACGCTAACTAACAGCGATCTGCTTTCGCTTCTGCAAAGCGGCGCGCCTGATGGCGGCTTAGTAGCGTTTGCTGTCGGGCTAGTTGGTACATGGCTGAAGTTCTTCGTGCCTGCCCGAGCATTTGTGCCATTAATTCAGCTTCAGCCTTGGTAGACGGCCGCGCACAACGAAGCGGCAGCGATCGGTAGCCCAGCGCGTTCAGGTTGTCGCCTAATAAAAGCGTGCAGTAGGCTTGAAAAGTAGCGCTGCCCTGCACGCGTGCCCGAGCAGATAGCTGAAGATACTTATTGTGATAAGGTTGTCGGCGATAAGTCATGTCGGCGCATTCGTCGGTGGCCGCCACCTCGCCTTCGTTCTTTCCCGATGCTTACCCGCAAAGGCGTCGCCGCAATCGCGCGGAAGTCGGAATCCGGGATCGACTGATCTGCGCACTTCTCAAAAAGGCGGAAGACCTTTGGCGGCACATTCTGGCGTCGGGAAGTTGAGCGGCGCAGTAAAATATTATGGCACAAAAAGTTATCGCGGCACGCAGGGTACACACTAATTACCGGTAGGCATAGGGCGAACCACTACGGCTTAAGCGGTCAGCGAATGCTTTGGGCTCTATGGGACTCGGTCGGGGATTCGTTGCATCTACGTTTTAACCGTTAGTACGTTTAAAGCGGGTACGTATTAACGAGGTTTGACAGTAGTAGATGGTCCTGCAAAAGAGAAAGCAGTCTTATTGTTAACAGCGCACGTTCACTGGCAAGAGCCCATTAACAAAGCAGACAGCCTTCATCCGAGGTTATGCCTTTGTTTAAGGGCAAAAAAAGTGCACTGACAAAACCTGTGTGAACACATATAACATAGATAAGCTGGTAAAACTCTCCCTGTGAAAGACTGAAACCAATGTTTACGAAACTGATTTCAGGCTGCCAGAAGCATAGCCAGAAGGCGGCACTCCAGGCCTGTGCCCTCTTCCCCCCCCCCCCCCCCCCCGAAATTTTTTTCTTCCACGGAATACAGAGCAAAAAATGACACTCGACCACACAGTCCGACCCGGTCCCCACTCAGACAAAAGTAGTGCCCCCCCCCCCCCCGTAAAAAATTTTTGCCTACGCCCCTGCAGGCTGTATATCAAAGCTGATGCAACCACGTCCCCAATCCCCAATTACGTGCGGAGAGTATTCGCTCAATAAAATCTACAATTCAGAGGTCCATCACTAGCTATTCCTTTCTCCAAACCATTGAGATTCCTTGCTCCTACGCGGGAATACGGCAGTAAGTCTTCTCAAACGATGCTGCGGGAAATGCTGTGATACACAACGCTGAGTTAAACCTACACCACATGCAATGGAATCCTCAGCGAATACTATTATTTACCGTTCAAGCACAAGCATGAACAGCCACCCTATCTTAATAAGGAATTTCGCTGCGACTTGTGTGTGTATGGGCGTTTGTTTTTTTCTCCTCTTTTTTTCCCCCTCTCCCACTCTCTCTATAGACCCCCTTTCTTGCCCCTATTTCCCCACCCCAGTGCTGGGTAGCAAACCGGATGCTAATATCTGGTTAACTTCCCGGCCTTCCCTTTTTTTCATCTCTATCTCTCTCTATTCGCTGTGACTTAAGCCAGGATTATGTAAGGCTTTCGATCACTCACGTCAATAGCACACGTTTGCCGATCACAAATGCAAAGCACGCCTATCGTTTTCGCTAACCAGTACGTACACACGCATGCTCACCATTCGCGTCAACTCTTTTACCAACAATCACGCGCAGTGAACAGAAAGTTTGCAGAAATAAAAAGAACGTAAGACCTTACCGCCGCGGCTTCCGCATTTCTCGGATGGTCTGGAGGTACTTTCGACGTCAAGCAACATTGTCGTCTCTCTCTGAGCAACGCGGAATTCCTTGTTCTTTTTCGGAAGGCGAACCCCAAGTCGTTCAGCATTCTTTGGATCGTACGAGTGCTGATGGTCGGCATGTCCATGTCAGGGTCGCTGATCACGGCGTTGCGTATCTTCTTGGCCGTAGGTATTTCATTGCGCATGAAGTAGCCGTGCACTTTGCACCGCAGTGCTGCCAACGCAAATATGTCATAGCGCAGCAGCCACGTCTTGCCGGTGATGCGCTTCTCAGTTTGGCCTGAGAAATTTAATTTCTTGCACTTTGGGGAGGCAAGTGGGGCCCGCAGAGCTTCAGCCTTGATATGCTTAACTGTTCGCACGCTCACTTCGGTGAGCTCGGCGACAGTCCGGCACACTGCATTTGCAGACAAGTCACGCTGACGGCACCTCACTCTAGCGTAGACATTGCAGATAACTTGCTAGGTCAGTTTTGATAGCCACTTTCTGTCACATTTAGTGTACAGCTTCTTCGGAGAACGAGACGGCGAGTTTGCGGCCGCACACGGTTCAGACGGCACCGCGGACGCCATGTTTACTGAGAGAGCAGGCGTGAGGAAAATGTGCTGCTGTCCAAGAAATAAAAAAGACAGAAACGGAATGGAAGTTTACAATAACTTTTTTTGCGAACGGCTTCCCATACTCATTCTCTTTTTATAATGAACAAATCTTTATTTATTCGAGCTAGGTAACTTTTCGAATGAGAAAATAAATATAGGTACTATTTCATGGTGCGCACGCATGCAGGCACTTTGGCTCTGTAGCTTCCACAGTGGTGCCAAGAAAAGTTGTTGCCGAGTACAACAGACTACTTTCTGAAATAAATTATGTTTGTGAAGTGTGCAGTCAAATGTGACGGTGTTCTGGGGGAGATTTCACCACAACGAAATTTCTACTTCAACGAAATTTTTCGCGTGTTTCATCAGTTTCGTTGTAGCAAGCTTCGACTGTATCACATTGCTCTTTTTTCTTTTTGTGCTTTTTTTCTAGGGTTGTGAAGCAGTCAAGCTGTTTTATACACAGCTTTTTTTTCACAGTCCTTTCTTTCTGTAAGACAGAATGAAATATAAACTTGAGTTGACTTTTGTCTTCATGTAATTGAGCGATTCCGTGTGCGACTTAAATTTCATGGTCTATAGCAAGTGTTGACACTCTCGATAATGCCTTCTATGTCAGCTGGTGTTTTTGTGCCGACATCTATCGTGACACTGGAGTGTGGCGGAATCTTCACTTGATCCTTGAGTGTGGGGGGGGGGGGGGGGGGAGGGGGGGGGGGGCATGTTCACGGAATGGTGACGCAGGTCTGTACCAGCAGTGCCACTTTGTACATTGATAGCGTTATCGACTTCGTTCTTAAGTGAATGACTGCCGTGGAGGTTTAATTAGGAAGTCCACGCCAAGGATGACATCCCTCCAGCACTGCTCGAGGATTACGAAGGTTGTAGGATAAGTCTGGTTATTAACCGTGACTCTTGCTGTGCAGATTGCAGCCGGTGTTATTAGGTGGCCTCCAGCTGTGCACATTTCGGGGCCTTCTCAGGCGGTCTTAACTTTCCTCAACTTTTTAGCAAAAGGCTCACTAATGACTGAGTAGTCGGCACTGGTGTCGACTGCAACGATGACGTTGTGGCCGTCAATCAGCACGTTGAGGTTTGTTTGTCTTCTGGCGTTACAGTTAGGTCGCGGCATCGGATCACAGTTGCGTCAGCTTATTCCACTGCTGCTACATCGAGTCATCGAGTCTTCTTTCAGTGGCAAAGTTTTGTCGGCTGGGCTCTGCAGGGCTGGCGGCGTGTTCTGAAGATATCGTCGCGGCGGCGATGGCTGAGGAGGATTTTTTTTTTTTTCGCTTTTTAATATTATTTACCCTAAAGATCCGTTGGGCATTACATAAGGGGGGGGGGGGGAGGATAATTTAGTACAATGAATACAAAAATTGGATACACACAAAAAGAATATAGTGGTGCTAATAACACTAGTGTAATCACTCTTTTACAAAGAAGCGTATGTGTAATCAGTCACGAAGGTGAGAAATTCACCGTCAAACGTGGAAAAAGGAAAGAAAAAGAAAAAAATATATACAGAAAACACTTGCAGAAGAAAGTGTATACAATACACTCAAAGTGTATGGCAACGGACAGTAACCACACCTCCATCAGTTGTTGCTTTTAGTTTTCTAGATGTGAGTCATGGGCAGGGCTGGTGTACTGCCGGCATTGTGGGGAGGTTGTGGTGATGACGAAGAACGGGAATTTTGTCAGGGGATCCACTGCACTCGTGTGAGGTTGTCTGCGATGTTGCGTGGTCGTTCACCACTGTGTGGACGTGACGCGTTAACGCCGAAGCCACGCAGTCCCATCTCGAGGTACTGGCTGCAGCGGTAGGTGTGGCCTGCCTTCCCACAGTGCTAGCAGAGAGGGCGGTTGTCTGTGACGCACCAAATGTCGGTCTCCCTCAAAGCGTGGTGCTGAATGACAGGCGGATGGCGTGGCGTCAGTGGTAGTGGCGGAAGCTGGCGACGGAACTGTGGTGGTGCGGCATCTTGGTGCTGTTATGGCGGTCGGGTGTGACGGTTGACAGCAGCAGCGTAGGTCATGGCTGCAGGCTGAGACTGCACTCGCTCAGGAACCCCATGTGACAGCAGAATTTCTTCACAGATAATGTCAGCAATTGACTGTATTTGACGCTGCGATTTAGGAAGGAGGGCAGCTTACGCAGCTCCTCCCACATGATCACTCTGATCGTCTCCCGTGGGTCATCACTGCTAAGAACTTGAGCTTCGGCGTAGTGCGTTGTCAGCAAGCGGCGGTTGTACTGTCTTGTCTGCATGTCTAGCACCCCTTCAGTCTTCATGGCTTCCAAAAAAAAAAATTCATTTACTTTCTTTGGCTGGTTACATACAAGACCGGCAAACAGTTCTTGCTTCACTGCCTGCATTAAGAAGCGAACTTTCTTCCCTTCGGACATAGCGGGGTCGGCATGGCAGCACAAACGAGTCATTCCCTCAGTGTACATACTGATGTACTCGTTTGGAAGCTGTACACAGGTTTCAAGCATAGCTTTGGCCCTGTCTTTACAGACGACACTCATAAAGCTATCCAGGAATGTCGTGTGAAAGGGGTCCCAGGTTGTTAGCATGGACTGTCGATTTTTGAACCAGGTTCTAGCGCTGTCTTCAAGGGAAAAATACACGTGGCACAGTTTCTCGTTGCATTCTCAGTGGTTAAAAGCAGCAACTCGGTTGTATGTTTCTAGCCAGCTTGCTGAATCTTCACACGCAGAATGTTGGCTGCTTAAGCAGGATTGATGTACTCGACGCAGAGGCTGTCATCGTAGCTGTTGTGGTGGTCATGCCTGGGGTCCTTCTGGTCCTTTCTGGAAGAAGCCCATATTCCAGTGGTAGTCTTTGCTGCCTGCGGCTAGCTCGGTGATTTGGGAGGGCGTTCTTGTCTTCTTCTTCACGTGTTGGGCTTGGTTCACGGCTTTTCATAGGCGTCTGGAACATGAAAGAACCAGCACCTCCACCAAATGTCGTGTGGTATGACGGCGACAAAGGCTGCAGCAAGACTGGGAAATATGTAACTCATTTGGGGGTATTTGTGCCAGGTTAATCAAAAGTCAAAGTACAAGCAATTCACACTGTACACTGATAGCAGTGAGAACAGTCGTCGGCCTTTGAGTAATCTGATCAGCAGTAAAGCACATCAGCGTTTTATAGCTGTGGCATTGAAGGTTCTAATGTCATCAGTGGTGGTCGGGTTAGTTCCAGAATACACTCTACTATTTGCGTTGCGTGCTCAAGCTTACCAGAAAATTCTAAAATAATCTGGTAGGTTCCAACTTCTCAGACATTCGAGCATGGTTTGTGCAAGGCAGTGGCTATACGTGTAATGGACCAGTTGCATAAAAATACAAAAAAGAGCGTGCGTTAAATTAAGCTGTCGAAAAAAAGAAATAGATTCATAGAATAACAGAGAGCTGAGCTAGTTGGTAAGTATTCATTCTAAAAAGACAGGGCGTGCAAACACGGACACAAGAAAGAAGTCAGGACACCACAAACGCCGACTAACAACTGAAGAGACGCACAACGGCTGAAAAGAAAGAAGACGCGAAAACTTATCTGCGCATGCCCATGCAACAGGCGAACCTATCAATCCGGCACGCGTGGCGGTCTACGTGGAAGGTAACTGTTAAGGCATTTTATTTCATCTTTATGCAAGTTAATCGACGGTTGGCTCACGCATGCGCTACCACTATTCTCGATATGCCATGCTTCAATCATCAGGCGCGTTTCTTCATTTCTATGCCGGTACAACACTGCGCATTCATCGAATTTTGGCGTGCACTTACAATCTCGACAATGTAAAGATAGATTAGAAGGTGAGCTTCCTGTTAGCGATCTCCTATGTTCTAACAATATCTGGTTAATGCATCGGCCCGTCTGTCCTACGTAGAAGCGACCGCAGCTGAAAGGGACCTTATACACCACACTCGTACGGCAATCAGTGAATTTGTTGGTGTGTTTTACGAAACAAATATCGGTTCGCTTCTTGTCTTTTACTCGCTCATTCTTCCACTGCACAGCGGCACAAATCTTACCTAGCTTATTGGCCGCCGTGAAAACAACATTAATGCCGTATCGATAGGAAGAAACGTGTCGTAGGTATTCCGTACATTCATTGCGTATCTGACAGGCTAAAGAAAGTAGGAAGCAGATACGGCGTTAATGTTGTTTTCACGGCGGCCAATAAGCTAGGTAAGATTTGTGCCGCTGTGCAGAGGAAGAATGAGCGAGTAAAAGACAAGAAGCGAACCGATATTTGTTTCGTAAAACACACCAACAAATTCACTGATTGCCGTACGAGTGTGGTGTATAAGGTCCCTTTCAGCTGCGTTCGCTTCTACGTAGGACAAACGGGCCGATGCATTAACCAGAGATTGTTGGAACATAAGAGATCGCTAACCGGAGGCTCACCTTCTAATCTATCTTTACATTGTCGAGATTGTAAGTGCACGCCAAAATTCGATGAATGCGCAGTGTTGTACCGTCATAGAAATGAAGAAACGCGCCTGATGATCGAAGCATGGCATATCGAGAATAGTGGTAGCGCATGCGTGAGCCAACCGTCGATTAACTTGCATAAAAATGAAATAAAATGCCTTAACAGTTGCCTTCCACGTAGACCGCCACGCGTGCCGGATTGATAGGTTCGCCTGTTGCATGGGCATGCGCAGATAAGTTTTCGCGTCTTCTTTCTTTTCAGCCGTTGTGCGTCTCTTCAGTTGTTAGTCGGCGTTTGTGGTGTCCTGACTTCTTTCTTGTGTCCGTGTTTGCACGCCCTGTCTTTTTAGAAAGAAATAGATTCTTTAAATGTGACACTGCGGGTGTCTCGGCGGAGATGATATTTTAGCGTGCCCTAGTAACCTTGGAACAATTTCTTTTGCTATGCTTATTTCACCGTAGTTTATGTTATCGTCGCCTTCATATCTTAACTTTCACATGTATCATTGATGTTTTAGATGTTCTAATCTTGTACATATGTGCCTGTGGGTGCTGTGGCCTGGTTTCTATATTTACTTGTACTGCTTCGTAAAATAAAACATTTGTTGGAAGTTAGCACTGTGTCCATGTCGTACCGTTGTTTTTTGTTCCTTTTGTGCACTCTAGGTGTTAGTATGGTAATATGGTGCAACGGTCACATGGCACATCTGATTCATGAACATGATCTTGAACTCCTTTGAACATAAGGCAGTTCCATTGTCAGAAATAACAGTTTGTGGAGCACCGTGGGTTGAAAAAAGAAAATGGGCTGGTCACAAACTGCAGCTGCTTACATAAAATTCCTTTCGCACAGTTCCAACCACTTTGACTGAGAGTTCACCACAATAATGCATTGAAAGGGCTCACCCAAATCACTGTGTAGCCCTGTCCAAGGTTGTGTCAGATTTGCAACTTAGAACAGCGCAAACAATCTTTTCTTCTGTGAAGGAGGTCTTGTCATGCATGTTCATTTTCTGTTGATTTTATTTGGATGTTGAGCCTGAGTGGAGTAGAGCCGCATGACACCGGCTGCCAGATTTGCTGAAACACACCAAGTTTTGTGCTCGACTATGGTAGTTTTTCACATTGAGCCAACAAAAGTGCAAAAGTTGTGATGATAATTCTTTATTTGACCAGTTGCGTGCTCTAAACATTTATTACGGTGACAGTCATTATGCAAAAAAAATGTTCCAGTCTTGCTGTAAGGGTGAAGCAATAAAAGCGGTATCAACAAACTGGAATGTTATACGAAGTAAAGGCTAGCATCTAACTCGTTTAGGATATGATCTGGCGTAACTCTACAAAAAGCTAGTGTAAGGGAACGCAGCAGCTCCGGCGAGCGAAGCAGTTTTCGTGCTGTCTGTAATTTCATCACAAAGCGGAGGGGTCACAGCACATCGTATGAAGGCCGTCTGCAATACCACCGTTGAAATAGCACGTGCCTGTTTCATCAAAGTTCGCAGTTGCTGCTGTAGCTCTCCCCCTCTTCTTTCCTCAATGGAGCGGGCCGGTGTATTTAATTTCTGCTTTAGCCGTGCCCGAGGGAGCCTTTGCAAGTGTTCACTTGCAACATATAGCGCACGGGGTGATGTTGTCAATCTGGACTTCATACAGTACGGGACGGCGACAGCACAATAAAACAAATTAGGTTTGCTATGGCAATGCACTATGCAACATTTCCACAGTCTCCACTTCATCATCATCCAACTCGGTGAAACACGGCTGCACGCTGCACTAAATCGCTGATAGGAAACACCGCCACCGCAGCGTCACCGGCGGTAGCTAGAAAAAAAGCAAGCTGTTTGGCTTGAAAGAATATGCTCGCCTGCCGCTGCTGTTAAGGGAATGAACTGTTGTTGTTTTTCTATGTTGGGATTAGTTCCTCAGTAGACGCAACATCCCACACTTCAAAAACTGCATATACTTAGAGTTGGTAATTTTCGTTGGTACAAGAATTGTCATCACATCACGTAACTAGAGTTGGGGGCATCCCACACAGTTGAAGAAGAAACAACATAGATAGAAAAAGTCTGTTTTAAAAATTTCTACTCACTTTCTAGAGAAAACACTGCAAGCTTGGTCACTTCAGACAGCTAATAAATTGCTCTGTTGGGCGTGTTGGTTCATTATGTAATAGATTGAGCGCAAATGGACGGGACAAAAGCGCTCGTCTAGTCGTCTTGTCTTCTTTTGTCCCGTCCATTTGCGCTCAATCTATTACTCTTCAGACAGTACACTTTCTATTGCAGTACAGGACAAGATGACGATGAAGGATGGTAGACAGCCCTTTAAGTGTTTGTTGTCTGACATGACTGGTTGTATATATTCTGTTATTGTCACATTCTTTCTGTAGGCATGATAAATGAATGTGGTCTTGCTCACTATTGATTATCTTTTACTTCTGTTAACATCGCAGGTCATTAGAGAAACTGTGTTCTTCCATGAAGCCAGTGAATGCATTTTCTGATATTGTTGGTTTTATGCTTGCAGCCTGCTGAAGTGGACCGTTTCTTTGGGCGGCGTGTGGACTGTTCGTGCCAGACAGACGATTTGCCTCCAGCACTGCCACCTGTTCGTCCTGAGCTGCCTGGTACAATTGCACCTCCCGCGATACTAAAGAGGACTCGCCTGCTGGCACCTCCACAAGCAAAAGTGCCTGGCAGGCCACTGGCTGTCAGCATAGTCTGTTCAAGCCGTGCCTCGTCATCTGATGAAGATGACGATGGTGACGTACGAGGGTCGGTTGTGCAAACACCACTGAAGAAATTGATGCAATCATCAGAGCAGGAGCAACCACCACAGCAGGTATTTTCACAAGTGGATCATTCAGCGACAACACAGCCAGCTGCAGAGCAGCGTCAGCTAGTTCAGCAGTTTGTCCTTACCACATCAGTTCAACCACACCAGAAGCCACAGGAAGCAGTCCAGCCTGGTTCAGAGCTGCCACAGCTGATGGTGCAGCCTCAGCAGTTGCCTGTTCCAGTCAGCCAGGATGTTATGCTGGAGCAACCATTGCAGCGCCAGGTGACCCAGCTGTTCACCCTGCAGAAATTGTCGGCTGCCCAGCCGGAAGAGTGTGTGGTGCCTATGCACCTGACTGAACAGAGGGCTGACTCAGCACAACCTTTCACTGGGTCTGCTGAGCAAGCCCAGTCAAAGCCGGGAACCGTTCAAGCAGAAAATGAGCAGGAAGTTGTTCAAATTCCTGAGCAGAAAATTGTTCAAACAGGAAGTGAGCAGGAAGTTGTTCAAATTCCCTGAGCAGAAAATTATTCAAGCAGGAAATGAGCAAGAAATTGTTGAAATTCCTGAGCAAGAAACCGTTCAAGCAGAGAAAGAGCAGGACATTGTTCAAATTTCTGAGCAAGAAATCGTTCAAGCAGAGAAAGAGCAGGAGATTGTTCAAATTCCTGAGCAGGAAATTGTTCAAGCAGGAAATGAGCAGGAATTTCGTCAAATTCCTGAGCAGAAAATCATTCAAGCAGGAAGTGAGCAGGAGATTGTTCAAATTCCCAAGCAGAAAATCATTCAAGCAGGAAATGAGCAGGAAATCGTTCAAATTCCTGAGCAGAAAGTCGTTCAAGCTGGAAGTGACCAGAATATTGTTCAAATTCCTGAGCAGGAAATCATTCAAGCAGGAAATGAGCAAGAAATTGTTCAAATTTCTGAGCAGGAAATCGTTCAAGTTGGAAATGAGCAGGGAATTGTTCAAATTCCTGAGCATAAAATCATCCAAGCAGAAAATAAGCAGGAAATTGTTCAAATTTCTGAGCAGGAAATTGTGCAAGTGGGAAATGAGCAGGAGATTGTTCAAATTCCTCACCTGGAAATCGTTCAAGAAGTGAATGAGGAGACACCACTAGGAATTGCTGTTCAGACAGCCGAATCCGCAGTGCAAGCTCTCAGTGGTGGTCAGGCTGCTGAAGAAGGGCTGCAAGAGGAATCTTCAGGAGGCACTGGCAAAGAACAAGACGTGCAGTTTTATCCAATTGATATTGCTGAGAAGCCCAACTCTGCTAAGCAGTCAGTGAAAGATGTACAATTTGAGGCACCTCATGTTGCTCCAATGCCAGCTCAAGACAGTTCAACTTTCTTGGCTCAAGATCAAGAGGATAGTGTTACAGTAGCACGTGACCCTGAAGATAATGTAATGGACAGCTTGCCTGTGGATAAAATAATCAAGTCACAAGAAGAGCTACAGCAGAAAACTCATCGTGAGGGCACCCCAGTGTGTAACTCTGTTGACAGCTCTGAAGGTTTGCCTCAAGCATCCACTGTTCCAGCTCAGCAGGAGCCTGATCTCGAAGAGCATCATCAAGTTCCTAGAGAGGTTGAACAAGAGTCCCAGAGATATTGTGAGGAACTTTGTGACCTCCAGTCGTGCAGTATTTCGCAAGAACTTGCTTTTGGCCAGAATGTGCTTCTAGAGCCTGAGGATCATGAAGACCAACCTGTGTCACAAGGAAGCTCTGACCTGCAGGGGCCAGAAAGTTCGCCAGAACAGGTTGTTCCTCAACGTGAGGCAGGGTGTGCTGAGTGTGCACTGGAGGGCGCAAGAGACGAAACTCTGGCAGTGTGTGATAATGAGCAAAGTGTTGTGGAGCACGAATCTCTAGTGGAGGCTGGAACATTCCACCAAGATGAATGTAGCACCAGTCTGGTAGAGCAGTCTTCTGCGAACGGTGACCTGCTCAAGCATGTTGGCAGTTGTATGGAACCAGTGACCTTGCCTTCTGTAGCAGCCGTGATCGAGGGAAGTTTGCAGCAGAGCACTCAAGATGGCAACACCTTCATTATTTCTAGTCAGCCACATCCTATGCACGTATTGGTGCCCTCCTTGGACGCTGCAATTGACACTTCCTCTGCTCAAGGCCAACAACCGAGAGCTCTGTGTTCAGAGGAGAGCTCTGGAATAGCTGAGATTTCGAGTCACCTGAAAACACCGCAGCAAGCGTGTCCTTTACTCTCAATGCCTGAAGGTGTGCCTAGTCACAAGACATCCAGCCCACTTCACGAGGACCGAGACGCACGCAACTTTTCTTCCGTGCCTTCTGCCTCAGAGGAGCTGCCTGCAGACCCTCTCTTACCAGCAGCGAAGAGATTGAAATTGTGTGAAGGGGATACTGCCGAACGAGTTTCTTTGGCCCTCCCATGTAGCAGGAATGACAGTGATGTATTTATGGATGACGGTGACTCTGCATCTAGTTGTGAAGCTTTGCACATTGTAGAGTCAATGCCTGAAGAAGAAGTCAGAAGCGTGGACGGGGCTGGAAGTGCCGAGTCACAGGATGATGTAGCCGGTCATTTTTTAGTGGTTAGCGGAGGCCGTCGCGTGGCGGCCTCCTCGTGTTCCCAGATCCCTGTGCAGCTGGTTGTCTCGCATGGGATGCAACAGCTGAAGAGGCTGACCTGCAATGTCACCTGCCGCACACTCGAGCACAGGCGCCAATTCACAATAGAATTGAAACTGGGCTCTCCGTTGCGCCCACTCGTGAAACCTTGGTCAAGGATTATGGGCCGGCCTGCAGTGAAGCGTCAGCGGCCAAAGCGGTTCCAACTACGGTTCAAGCCGACCACGTTGCCACAGCAGCTCAGGCTTCCTGTCAGTGGATTACAGAGAGAAGGGCATCCATCAGAGCAGGTCTTGGAAGAGCAGGTTCCGTTAGGTAGCAGTGAGTCTGCTGGGCCACACCTTGACAAACCTGAGGAGGCAGGTCGCAGGCTCAAGGAAAAGCCAATGAAGCGCCGGTGCCTGGAAGGTGCTCCAGAGGAAGCCCCCAGGAGGAGAGGTCGCCCACGGAACATTGATGACAGCCCAGGGGTGAGTGCTTTGCAAAACATTATAGAAGCGGAATGAACATACATACCCTGTCCTGACTACCAATGTTGATTTTTGCACTTGCATACACCACTTGTATAGTAACAGCTTGTAGTGCAGGATCGGCTATAATGTGGTCTTTTCTGACTGCCGTTTGCCCTCATATAACTCCATCAGGGTTCTCACGAGAAATTTCCCAGGGGTGCACATTTGAGAGTGGGGGGTGTTGGGGATATTAAGTTTAAGAATTAAAATTTTTCAAACTTCCCATTTTCGACACACATCCACATTTCATTTTTGATCACTCATTTCTGGCATCTATGACACATGTAGAAAACGGAAGCAAATGCACTTGTGTTCTAGCACTGGCATTAGAGCTGGCGATGCTTAAAACCAGAAGGCCATCTCTTCAGGCTCCTTTTACATAACCAGGTTGCGGGAGACACAGCTTGCTAGAATTGTGCAAGCGCAATTACTACAGGGTTTGTATAAAAATTATTGTCACATGGTCATGACGGTGAAAAAGGCGGCAGTCGGGCTATTCAAGACTAAACTCTTTATTGGGTGAAATTGTGCCGAGAAAACGAAAAGCTAAAGTACAAATAATACGCACGATACACTGATAGCAGCGATCACAATTGTTGACCGTCGGTAATCTGATCATCTGTGGAACGCATCATTTTTTATACATCAGAGATCGAACCTTCCAGCGTTATTGCTGGTGATCATGTAAGCTCTCGAATAAACTTGACTACAGTCAGATACAACTTTAGAAGTCCGCGGCATTTCCCCCTCAAAGGCGGATGCACACAAGTCTCCACCAATGAGCATGCACTCCAGACTGACGTCGTGAGCCCGACGGCTGGTGACCCCTTCTTCGGCGAACATCGCACAGTGCTTCAGCAGAACTATTTCTGCAGCCGTGGAGGCAATCGGCTGCCGCACTTCGGTTGCTTGGTTGGGGCCTCTCCGGACTATAGTCGTGTCCTGTGAGTAGGTGTAATGGAACAGTCTGCAACAATCGCAATCGCAAAGCTTCGCAAACATTGCTGTGCGGCCTGCACTGAGCAGTGCTAACCATTAGCGCACCCAGGATTTCTCTCATGGGGGGGGGGGGGTTGAAATTCTGAGAAGATTACAGGAGTGAGGGGGGGGGCGGACAAGCACATTGCATAATATGCCTTTTCCTTGCTTCAGCTGGAGTAATGCGACAACAAATAAAATACCAAATAGTAATACAGTATAACCTCATTACAACAGACCTTCATATTGAAGAGGATTTTGGTCTGTTGTAAAGGGAGTATGTAAAATCCATGTACTGTTACAACATACTTTTATGTAAACACTGAATGGGTCTGTTATAACCGGAGACAATTACGAGTCACAAACATGGCCTTATTTTTACCGGGTCTCACGAGTGAGAGCAAGGCGGCGGGAAAACGATGACGACGAAGTCTTCAAGACATTCGAAGCGGCACGAGCGCGCTCTTGGAATATTCCACAGAGCTCGAGGCACGCGAACCGAGCCATGAAGGAGGACGAAGAGCAGTGAGCTGGCATTTTCTGCGTGGGCTCGCCAGAGGAAGGTCGCATCGCCAGCAGATGGATTGGTGACGGGAGCGACGGGCGTTCGGGTCTGCGGAAGCTGACAACTGCACTTTCAACTTCAAGATTTTCTCCAAAGACGAAAATGTTCCTGCTGCTGCTGCCCTTATTGCCTTCCTTTCGAAATTTTTCATTTTATTTTGCCACCGCGCTTGTTGTGCCTTCTACCTTGTGTCGAGCGCATCGGGCGAGTAAGTGGCACGACAGCAGAGTCTCCGGGCGGACAAGTGACGTCAGGTTTAATGGCAGCCCTTATTACAGAAAGCAGTACATGTTGCGCTGCCATCTGGCGGACACTACATGAATGATACAGCCATCTAGTGGTACTGCCGTGCACTACATCCCCCCCCACGGTAAACTTTGGCAAAACACATGCACCTGCACCAAAACTCATGGTCCGAAAAAAAAACAATGTTCACAGGTCGAGTCTTTTCGGCCTGCGGATCCTCCTGCCATACCGCGACCGTGAGACACGTGGCGTGGAAGCAGAACCTGAGGTTCCTCTGCAGTGGAGGTGCTTTCCTGAGGCGACGTGGTTTGCTGGTCTTGTGCTGCTTGGTCAGCTCCAGGTGTCGTAGTCAAGTCAGCACCGGAATACGGATGATTCCTACCTGGCACTTTTGGCATACCGGGACACACCTGGGGTAAATGGAGTGAGTCCTGCTTTTGCTAGCCGGTCCATGACTTGTCGGAGACGGCGGTCATGCTCGGAGCGTGTCTTCCCAAAGACGAGGATGTCGTCAATCTTGTTCACCACACCCGCTTGGCCTTCGAGGATCCGGGACATCTGCCGCTGGAAGTATTCCGGTGCAGACGTGATCCCAAACGGCAGCCGGAGAAAACAATAGCGTCCAAACGGGATTATAAATGTGGTCAATTCTTGGGACTCGGGGGACAGCTTGACCTGGTGGAAGCTTGACGTGGTGTCTAGCTTGGAGAAAACTGTAGCCTCTCCGAGCAATCCTGAGGCATTGTTCCACTGTAGGGAGCACGTGACGCTGTCGAAGAATCACCTTATTGAGGCGAGTCAAGTCCACGCACAGCCGATAGCCGCCCGAGACCTTGGGGACGACAACCAGCCCAGCACACCAGTCAGTGGGTGTGTCCACTCGACGAATCATGCCCTCCGCTTCTAGCTTGTCTAGCTCAGTCTTGACGACGCCGCGGAGAGGGAGTGGAATGCACCGGGGTACGCTCAACGAGAAAGGCGTAGCATTGGGTTGCAGCCTGATAGTGTAGGCTTCGGGGAGCGTCCCAAGTCCTCGGAAGAGACTGGGATCGGGACAAAAGTCGCCAGTGGGCTGTGAAGTCCTCGCGACTTCGTCAACAAACGTGCAGACGCCCAAGGCTTGGATTCCCGGGAAGCCTAGCAGCGGGACCGTCTTGGTTGCTAGGACGTAGAGAAGCTGCTTGGTTGACTTTCCGTGCCACGACAGGGTAGCGATGTAAGTGCCTATGACCAGGCAGGACGTTGTTGCCTGGGCCTTTCAGCTCGCTCTTGGGGTCTTGAAGCTTCGACGGGACGCCGAAAATGTACTGGGCACACTGAAACTTCGGCGCCAGAGTCCACCTTGAAGGAAAGTGGGCGGTCATCGACAAGTACCATGACAAACTTCGCATTTGGGTGCTCTCCCGCAACTGCATGCAACTCAATGGAGCTGGCCAAAGGCTTGCGTGTGTGCTTCCCATTTACGCGCTTCTTTTTGCAGCACTCGTTCTCGAAATGGCCACTCTTGCGACAAAAGTTGCACAACGCATTGCGAGCGGGACAGTCGGTGTGAGGATGTGACGCTCGCCCTGCAGAATGGGCACAGCTGTTGCGTTGTCTTATCAGCTGGCGCTTGCTTTCCCTTGCAAAGGTGAGCGGCGTCGACGGCGAATGAAGATGCCTCTGCCGAGTCACGAGCTCTGCGCCCGTTACCTGAGTCTTTGTGCTGACAAACGTACGTAAGCGCTTCGTGTAGCGTCATTTTCGGGTTCCGACAGAGCTTGTCCGAGAGTTCGCGGTCGAGCAAGCCCACGAGAAAATTTTCTCGGACGAGCCGCTCTTCGACGTCAGGCGACGGATAGTTGCAGGACTTGACCATTTTCCGGAGCGCCGTAAAAAATGCGTCGGCCGTTTCACTAGCTTGCTGCGTACAGCGTTGGAACCGCGTTGACTCGTACAGCTTGTTCGGCGAGTGCACGAAGTGGTGGGTGAAAGCCTTCTTCACGGCGGCGACGTCTTTCATATCTGCCTCGCCTAGCGTGGTCGACACGAGGACAACCCTGGCTTGCGGGCCCATACAATAAAGCATGGAGTGCACTTGTACCTCTGCCGGAGCGACGTGAAGTCCGGTAGCGAAAGAGAAGTCCTCGAACTGCAGCAGCCATGTAGGCCATGAGCTGGGGTTGTCGAAGTCGAACGGCGATGGTGGACGCAGCTGGGCCATGCCTTGCAAGAACGGAGTGGCTGACATCCTGGCGGAGCCCTCAACACCGGTTGTCGTCATGGCAGAGCAACGGCGGCGGCGGTGGCGGGGCCGTGACACGAGGATGCAAGCACGGGATCAGCGAAGATGAATCCCACCCACTTCTGACACCATGTCGAGCGCATCGGGCAAGTAAGTGACACGACAGCCGAGTCTCCAGGCGGACAAGTGACGTCAGGTTTAATGGCAGCCCTTATTACAGAAAGCAGTACATGCCGCGCTGGCATCTGGCGGTACTGCTGTACACTACATGAATGTTACTGCCGTACACTACACCTTGATGCATCTCTTTGCATGCGTTTTACAGCGAAAGCTGTTATGAGATCACAACAGGGGCCGTTTTTGGTGCCGTAATTGTCCGCCGCCGCCGCCGGTGTTCGTAACAACTGTAGCGCGAAATAAGAAATAAAACGAAATAAGAAAAAATATCCAGGTTGGAATGAGGTTCAAACCTGGGCCCTCTGCGTGGGAGCCCAGTATTCTACCTGAGAGCCATGCTGGTGCTTGAAACTGCCTTCCAAAAAAACCCTTTACAGGCTTCATGTCGGGAAGGAACCACATTTACCTATGTAATGTAGTGTGGTAGAAGAGCAAAATAACAACTAGGCGTCACACAATGTGAATTCAGCAACGAGGGGGTTGTTGAATGCTTCCAACCCATTACAAAGGGCTCTGCTTAATTCTCCATCGTCATCAGCCACAGCATCAAGAAAGTGCACATAATGCCTTACAGGTGTTTAGCAGGTACCACGGTTCTCCGCAGAATGACGAAAAATTGCATAGTGGCTGCTTCCCTACTTCACAAAAATTATGATGATTTAAAGTGTAGTGGGTTCCTCGCAAGTGCACTTCTATTGGTTGCCAAGGAAGCCCATAAGGCTCGAATGATCGATTTCCTCAGGGCCTCAATAAAGGTAATTCCATCTCTCTTTGTCTTTCTCACGTTAACGTATGTTATAAAGCGTGGTGGGAGAGTTAAATAATGAGCGGGTGTCACGCAATGCGAGTTACGTAACTAGTGGGTCGTTTAAAGCATCCAACCCATTACAAAGAGTTCAGCCATAATTCTTCGTCATCAACCGTCGCATCAACAAAGTGCACATAATGCCTTACAGGTGTTTAGCGGTAAAGTGATGAAAAATTGCATAGTGGCCGCTTCTCTACTTCAAAAAAATTATGATGACTTATAGCGTAGTGGGTTCCTTGCAAGTGCATTTCTATTGGTTGCCGAGGAAGCCCATAAGGCTCCCATGATCCATCTCCTCAGGGTCTCAATAAAGTTAATTCCCTTTCTCTCTTTGTCACGTTAACGTATGTTATAAAGCGTGGTGGGAGAGTTAAATAATGACCGGGCATCACAGAACGCGAATTACGTAACTAGTGGGTCGTTTAAAGCTTCCAACCGATTACAAAGGGTGCAGCCATAATTCTTCATCGTCATCAACTGTCGCATCAACAAAGTGCACATAATGCCTTACAGATGGTACCTCGCTTTTCCGCAGATGACGAATAATGTCGTGGTGGGTGCTTCCCAACTTCACAAAAGTTATGATTTGTGGCGTAGTGGGTACATTGCTAGTGTACTTGTATTAGTAGCCACAAGAGAATTTACAACAGGCTCTAGAAATGCCGCTCTTTCAGCTTTCGCTGTGACTGTGCTGTGCTTTCCGCGCAGGCCTGGCGTTTTTTTTCCTGAGTTGCCAGCAACAAAACAACTTTGCACTGCCGAGATGAGCAGCAGCTGCTTCGATAAGCCCTTCTCCTTCACAAACTAAAGGTCTGTCAACTGTCATTGGCAGTTTTTGGAGGTCATCAATAGTAGTGATGCTGCCACTCAAGTGAGCCTTCGCCACGCGTCCGCATATGCGCTTACAGCAGCCAGCTTTTCGTCTCCTATGCAAATGCATCTTTCTATTTGTACAACCTGAGCTGACAGAAAAATGCGATGATTAAACCACTGCCATGTCCAAGCGTTATCTTCCGCCACGAAAATGTCAGATTGACATGCTCTGTGTCACTCGTGAGCTCATCAATTCTGGTAGAAGGGATGCCTGAATCGAGCTCAATGTTTTCCGTGTTCAAACCACTATTCTGCCCTCCGAGGCCACAGACAGCACTTTGACAAGTTCTCTCCGGAACGCTCTCTCTCCTTTTCCGATTCTTCTGGGGCGGCTTCGAGAGGTAGGGTGGTCAGTTTGGGAAAAACCTTCGAGATCGTACCTTCAACGAGGCTTCATTTTTCACGCGCTGTTTGAGCGACCGTTCCGTTGATGACATGTACGCAGTTTTCGAAAATATCGTCGTCGTGAAAACAGATGTCTCAAACCTTATACTTCATCCAGAGCTCTTTGTCGGCGCGGGGAAGGGACCTGTTCCATGTGGAGCGAAGTGTTTTGTCGCTTTGAGCGGAGAAAAATTACCTGGCCGACTTCTTGATATCCATCGCATAGTCGCTTATTCACCCAGGAACACAACATGTTGGCATCATTCACTTGCCGACAGCAGTCAGCAGCAGTCAGCACCGTCTACTGTGATGACATCATCCCAGTAGACGTCATCACAGGTGCTGAGCAAAGCACGAACAGCGTGACCATAAACTCATACTGGCTGTTCTGGAGTTTTCTCTCTATACTTCTCATTGACTCCAATTTGCCAGTAGCCCGTCTTCAAGTCCATCGATGAGAGATGTGTTGCACAGCTGGCCCAACTTGTCGCCTATCCGGGGGAAGGGGTAGATGAGAATCTTTATTGTTGCGATGAACAGTAACTGCACCTCCATCGGTTGCTGCATTTAGTTTTTCGAATACGGCTTAGCGACCAGCCCCAAGTTGGGCCACCATGGGGGAGGCAGGTGGTGTCCTGGTGATAGTGAACGCAATGGCCACCGAGATCTCCACTCCAATGTGGCAAAATAGTCAGCGATGTTCCCTGGCCACTCACCTCGCTCTGGATCTGGTGCATTGATGGTGAAGCCATGCAGGCCCATCTCGCCGTACCGGCAGCGACAGTAGGTGTGGCCTGCGTCTCTGCAGTAGTAGCTGAGCGGGCAATGGTTGGGGACGCGCCAAGTGTTGGTCTTTTGTGGGGCGTAGCACTGGACTGCATGTGGGTGGCATGGCGTCGGAGGTAGTGATGGTGTCTGGCGACAAAATCGCGGCTAACTGGGCCTTGTCACAGGCACGCAGTGGCAATAGCACGCCGAGGCAGTTTAGCAATGCCCAGTGAGCGCTCGATTTCTTCACGGACGATGTCGGTTATTAATGCACCTGAGGTTGTGATCCAGGAAACATCTGGCATAGCTCTTCACGCACAACCACTCTGATGGTTTCACGCGAGTACCATATTTTCTGGTTCATAAGACACATTTTTTTCCAATATTTTCGCTGGTGCGTCTTATACGTCTTATATACGCAAAAAGTCATGCGATTCTGCGAGACCAATACGTCCACATTTAATTTGTGAGTATGATAATCTTCTTATCGCAATGAAGCAGCTGTGGTCTTAGATGTCAGCTACTTGCTGTTCAAGCAGTGCGGCGACCATGGAGATTACGGCCGCAATAAAAGCCACAATCATCACACGCACTATTGTACTGTTCGAATTGTTTGTTCTTGAATCAATAAACCCACAAAACTGAGGCAATAAATAAAAAAGGGCACCACAACGTTTCATTGTAAAGTTGTAGCGCCCACAATGCCAGTTACAAAAACGAAAGTACCACTTCGTCATCATCATCACTTTCCTTGTGAGACGTCGCTGCAGTTCAGCAGTAGTTATGGGGTACATTTTAGCACAAACTGTGAAAGAAAGCAGGGGAAAAAGTAGGAGAAAGCAGAAAGATCGGGAGCTAAACTTCAACTGTTTATTCGAAAGGTGAAGCCAACAACATATAACCATTTGCATATGCGTGTGTCAGTAAGGGAAAAAAATCAGGCTTTCATATCAAATAGTTGCATCTCATTTTGGAAAAGACAAACAGACGTATCACTGATACAACTCGTGCCTCTCTTCTTAATGTGAAACACTTCCAATAACTCTCGTGCTAGTGTGTCACTGCTCCTTGCTATTATCTGGATCTCGCGAAGCAGAGGCTCACAATTGCAGGCTACACAATGCGCAGGTAAGTGCGCGTTTCCTTTATTCTTTAAGGATACTTCATGCTCCCGTACTTGGTCGTTGACACATCGCCCAGTTTGGCCCACGTACGTCTTCCCACACGACAGCGGTATCCCATATACAACGCCCGTCGTGCATTTCACATAAGGTCTGGTGTGCTTCTTCTGGCAACCAAGCTTTCTGTCAATGCGGCTAATTCGCGGACACAGTCCGGCCAACTTGTGTGGGGCTGAGAAGACTACAGGCACACCGTATCTATTGGCAACCTTCTTGAGGTTGTGGGAAAGTTGGTGGACATACGGGACCACCGCGGGCTGGCCTCCTTTTTGGACAGGGCTAGACGTTTTCCTTTTTATGCCCTTCACCTTCTGAAGGAGGGTTTTCGAAACGGCCACTATGACCGAGCTCGGAAAGCTGGCTGCATATAGCCTTGCCAATTGGTTCTCTAAACTAACCTGCATGGCGTGAGGACACGACTTCATAAGGGCGGACTCAAGGCAGTTGGTAGCGATTGGCCTCAAGATCTTGGAGTGGCGCCCTCTGGCGTGTGACGTCAGAGCGGGGGCTTCGCTCTCAACCGCGCTGCAGCAGCCGCTGCTCCTGTATGTGGATCGTCTGCTTCAGGTGGGAACTTTGTCGAACGAACAGCCTCGCGACGGTCAACTAACGCCTGCAACGAATGTTTTCGAGTGTAATCTTGAACTTGTTTTAGTTGCGGCCCAATCGACAGGGCCAAGAAACCTCCCGGATGGCCGACGAGTGCGCCCATGCCACCGTCCGCATAGCTGGTATAAGAAAGTGAAATGTGTGAGTGTTCTCGCTCGTTATCTTGTTTCCGCCGTACGATACTTATTAGTTTGGGTGGTGCTTTCGATATTTCAGTAAGCGTGGCCTTCTCCAGCATCTACAAGTATGTAGATAAAGCTTGTGAAAGATAGCGGTGCCTCATCTAGGGTGAGGCAGTGTACGACGCAGGCCACGTTGTTGAATGCGCGGTCGAGGCCGTCAATGGAGATCGCATCACCGCCGCTGCTTTCGTCCTGCAAAAAAGTGCGCAAGTGCCGCCTTGTTGCACACCCCCCTACTGATGCCCATGATCACAGTTTGTCCCGTAATGTTGGTACAGTGAGAACGATATTACGTCGTAGTTCCTATTAATACCGCACAGGGCCGTCACATGGGTATTAGAATATACCAATAGTTAATCGCTGATTATACCACGCACAGGGCCACAGAGATTAACGTGGCAAAGGCAAGCTGGGTCCAGTTTCACGCCACGCAGCCTAACGAAAAGCTTAAAGAGCTCCGCTTTTAAAAAAGCGTCTGCACTGCCTCAGGTGAAAACTTTTAGAGAATGCGCACTAAACAGCGGCAACAGGTTTCGCTTATTACATTATGATAAGCAGTCCGCTAGGCGCGCGCTTGCCTTCATAAGTAAAATACGTATGTACGCCATCCAAATGCAGCCGTAGTCTCAGATATCCTGCGCCGCTCAGCTGAGCTCACGAGGCGCGCTTTCCTTCGAGGCGATTCGGAGGCCGCGTCGTCGGCTCTTTGTCTAGGGGCCTTCGCGGCAGGTTGTGGGACGGCACCACACCTGGTGTAAGTCGCCTATGCTTGTCGCCTGCTTGCAATAAATGCCTTAAGTATTGGCGGGGCGCTTAAACATGGTCACAAGCTTACCTAAGAGTTGCTCATACGGTGGGTAGCAGAAGTCACTGTTCGCGAAGTGCTTGCTGCACACGGTCGATGAAGGCGTGGAGCGCTTTCCCATTCTGAGCTTGCGATGCACTTCTTCAGCTTTGGGTCCTTAGAGTAGTTGTGAAAGCTAACGCCTTTTTCACGAGCGGACGAAGTACACTGAGGCACAGAGCAGTACTTCACCATTGCGCAGCACTCGCCGTGGCGACAAACGGCCGCAGTTCTAAAGAACAAAGAGTTGTAGTTCTAAATGAATGTTAAAAGCAGACCCACGGTTGTTCGAACAGCGTCAGTAGCCACCATATGCAAAATAACCACTTGAACTGCTTTTTTTGTTGAGATTTACCACAACGGTGGTTTCAACACGGCGCTGGGCCTACGTGGCAGACAAAAGCGCGCGAATCCCCGCTCTGACGTCATACAGGCGCCGTTCGCAGCGCCGCCATTGGTCGCACACCAGGCCAATAGCTCTCTTTACTAACTTAGAGTGGGCAGAATCGTATGGGAGCATCTTTTTCTGTGCACGTGGGCTGTACTATCAACAAACATGGTTTTTGTCAAAGGTTAATGACAGATCTAAATACTGGAGAGAATTAAAGGAAGGGGATTCATGTGTAAAGAGCATGCCCTTTCCATGCAGCCAAAAAGTGGCTAAAACTTCACTAAGGCACTCATCACTTGTAAAAGCATGGTTAGTCGTTAAAAGGATTAAAAAATCGTCAGCATACCTAAAAGCCTTAAGGAAGAACCTATCGTCAAACAAACTCAGCAGGTCGCAGTGAACAGACGCCAAGAAAATGTCACACAACACCGGAGCGACACATGAACCTACACATATTCCCTGGCTCTGAACGTACAGGTCTTCGTTAAAAGAAATAAAAGTAGACTTTAGGTAGAATGCTAATAAAACCATAAAAGTGTCAACAGACATGCCCACTAAATTCTGAAAATCTACTACCCCATTCTGGTCAATACAATCCCTAACAGAGGCGAACATTTCTTGCTGAGGCACAGAGTAGAACAAATGTCTACAGAAAAACCGTGAGCGATGGATGCGTTCCCTTGCAAGTAACTGATCACATATTTAGAACATTTCGTGATAAAAGGATCATCAACATTCAAGAATTTTAGGTGTTTTAAAAGAAACCGGCTTACTAACTGCTGCCAAGAGCCGCTTTCGCTTACGATGGCACGGAACGGAATTTCATCCTTGTGCGATTTTGCGGTGAAAAAAACCCCCAATGAATCACCTTTGCATTCACTTATTGGCTTCACTAAGTCCGAAAGGTTAAGTTCCTTGCACAGTGCTAAAGCTTCTTTCTTAACTCTTGTGGCCTTTGCTTTCACAGGTACAAAGCTCTTTGCTATTGCTTGTTGCGCCTAGTCGTTAAACACACCTGTAAACACCACAAAACGCCCTTCCTTGTCCGACTGCATAAGTCAAAAGTCATTAAGAAGAGAGGCACTCTGTTTGTCTTTTCCAAAATGACATGCAACTATTTGATATGAAAGTGTGATTTTTTCCCTTACTGACGCACGCATGCGCAAATGGTTATATGTTGTTGGCTTCACCTTTCGAATAAACAGTTGAAGTTTAGCGCCCGAACGTTCTGCTTTCTCCTACTTTTTTCCCGTGCTTTCCTTCATAGTTTGCGCTAAAATGTACCCCATAGATTTCAACCAACTCGCCCAGCAACAAGTCTTACTCAGCAGTAGTTGCAGCTTCCAGTCGCCATTGATGTTTTGTATGCCTGTGTGTAAGTGCTAACTGTGCGGCGCGATCGTTGTTTATGTGTTCCCGCCAGGCCTCATAATGCTGTAGATACAATGCCAACGATGTGCTTCAAGGTGCTTACAACGCTGTGTAAAAGTTGTTTCACTTTTTGAGCGCACAAAAGAACAAAGACGAAAAAGCAAGCAAGTCTTTTGGATGGCTCTGAAACTGCCTGTCTTGTTTCAGGACTCCTTTAAGTGCTCTGCGTGTGGCAAGCTGTTCACCTGCCGGAAAGAAGCCTCACATCACATTCTTCATGCCCACTACAACCTGGTGAGTTTGCTTTTTTTTTTTTCACATTGGTTTCAAAACTAGCCGTGGTGCCAAAGATAGATGTAATCTGCTCCCCCTCAGTAAAAACAAGAAGGCGTTAGGTTTAAAAACAGTGTAACCTTTTTATAGTGAACACATTATCAGGGTTTCCCACTCCTTTTGAAAAAACTGCAGTGTTCTGCAACCCTCCCTAGACTGCTGCTTTTTGCAGCTTCAGCAACACAAGTCTCCGTCAGTGCTGCCTTGTCAGCAGCTAGCTAGACTAATGCAACATTGCATTTTTGGGGGGTTTTTTTCACGTTTAATAACTATGTGGCACAGTATGTCTGATCATCATCAACTAGCTTAATCAAAAGCACATCAGGTATCGTACATACAGTAAAAGCTCGTTAATTCGGATTTCTAGGGACCGGAGAAAATGTCCGAATTAACCGAATGTCCGAATTATTGAATGGCCGAAATAAACACAATAAATGCACGAGTTTTTTCAACATACCTTTACTTAACAAAGTAATCGCGGATGCTTGTCTGTTTTCGAGCAGAAATTCGCGCGGGCACAATTTTTCTGAGCCCTTCAAGGTGCTCAGCAGCTCGCATGATGTCTGCAGTACCGCAAAAGTTTCACCCGTCATCCACGTTTTTCGGTTGGCACGGTAATCCACGGGAAGATTGTCGATGTTCTTAAAGCAGCGTGGCTTTTGAACCTTTCCGATAACGAGAAGCGGCAAGCGCTCTGTTCCCGTCACGTTGGGGGATAAAAGTACGGTTACTCGTTCCTTGCTTCCTGCCGCCGATTGAAGGATCCCCTTTCATCACTCTTCATCACTTCTTGTCAGGAGAGCCCGTTATTCAGAGCACGCAAAATTTCTGCTTTGGTGGTGAAGTCCTTGGCCTCGTACTTGGGCCGCTTCGCCGGCGTTGCCATCGGCGGAGAGTGCGGTCGCATGAGAAGTCAGCACAAAAGCACCAGCAACGATCAAGCTAAAGGAGCCGTACTGAATCGTTCCTCGATAAATCGGCGATCAACGATGCAGCACACCAGCGGGAACAATGCAACAAAACCCACACGCAAAAAAAAAGGCGTTGAACCAGTCTCAATCCAAGCCAAGTCGATAATTGATGTCCATGGCGATGCTGTGTTTGAGCTTCACTTTTGTTCCGAATTGTTCTTTTTTCGTTTTCGAGCCTCGCCAGCGGCCCGAAAGTCGCCGAATTATCCGATTTGCGGTCAAATCTGTCCGAAATAACGAGCGCCCAGTCTCATAGAGTGATGCGTATATTTACAGGGACCAGATGACATGTCCGAATTAACCGATTTTCTGAATTAACGAGAGTCGAATTAACGAGCTTTTACTGTAATCTCAAAAAAGTGGCGCCACTGGCTACTAGTGCCTATGGACCTGTGGGATGCCGTGTCGATGGAAGGACGCATCCCAACATAAACGTAACAACTGTTTATTAGCGAAGTAGCAGCAGCGGGGCGAGCATACCGACGCTGCGCTTAGTCGGGTAGCGAAGGAATCATGACTTCTGAGCTTGGCAGCTTGGGTTTATAGCCACCGTTGGTGACGTAAGCCTCAGGTGACGCTGCGGTGGCGCTGTCCCTTATCGGAGGCGTGGTGCAGCATGCAGCCATGTCACGCCGGGCTAGCTAGTGACGAGGGATAGGCTGCGCCGGTTTGTGCGCAGTGTGTCGCCACATCACCGCCCCGCGGAGTGCAGAGCCCTCAGGGTCTGTAGAAATCCGGGAGGCGTACCAGACGTCCAGAGCATGTTGTGAAAGGAGCGGGCTGCGACGTCGGCGGCTGTGGATAGATGCCTGTCGATGGAGTGGCGCTGCCTGGTTCGCAGCGATGTATGTGGGCTTAAGCCGGTCAATCAAGACGCGGACGTCGTTCCCGTTCAGGCGCAGCGTGAAGTTTTTGTCGTCGCGATCGTCGACCAGGTAGGGTCCGCTGTAGGGTGGCTGGAAAGGCCTGCGGATGGTGTCGTAGCGGAGGAAAGCGTGCGGGCACGATGCTAGCTCCTTGAACATGAAAGGTGTAGGCTTGCTGTGGTGGGCTGCAGGTGACAGGCGTAAGGCGGCGATGGTGCATCGGAGCCGTGCGACGAAGTCGGTGGGATCTGACGTCGTAGTGCTGGATGGCAGTGCTGCGAAAAATTCACCTGGGAGACTGAGTGGTTCCCCGTAGATGAGCTCTGGTGGTGTAGCGTGGATGTCCGGCTTGAAGGTGGCGCAAAGACCGAGGATGACAGCTGGGATGGCCTCGAGCCAGGTTGAGTCCGGGTGGCACATAATGGCTGCTTTGAACTGTCGGTGGAAACGCTCGATCATTCCGTTGGCGCAGGGGTGGTAACTGCTGGTCCTCAAGCATTCAAAACCTTGGTCGGTGGTTACGCGGCGGGGGGCGCCGAAACAGAAGGCCGAGGCGATGTCTTCCGCGGTGATTCCCTCGAGGGGCCATGCCTCGGGCCATCGAGTGTACCGGTCGATGGCGATGAGGCAGTAGCGATAGGGTCCAGCCGGGGGAAAGGGTGCTATGATGTCGAGGTGGACATGCTCAAACCGACCAGAGGGCTGAGGGAATGTTCCGAGTGGTGACGTGACATGCCTAGTGACTTTAGCGCATTGGCATTGAATGCAGGAGCGCACCCAGGTGCGACAGTCCCGCTGCATGGAGGGCCAGACATAGCGGTCAGCCACGAGGCGTGTATGCCGGGATGGCTGAGGTTATGGAGCTGGTTGAAAAGACCACGGCGGTGGGACAGGGGCACATAGGGCCTGCTTCGTCCTGTCAACATGTCGCAACAGATTGTGGTTGTCGACCCTGGAATGGGGACTTGTTGCAGCTGTAGGGAGGACCTGCCCTTGAGAAGTTCCTGCAGTTCGACGTCTGTAGTCTGAGCCTCGGCGAGGACGTCTGCTGTTATCTGCACGGAGTTGATGGCTGCTACACGTGAAAGCACGTCGGCGACCACATTGTCTTTCCCGCTGACATGTTGGATCTCGGTGGTGAACTGTGCAATGAACGAGAGTTGGTTCTGCTGTACAGGCGGGAGTTTGTCACGACGTTGAGGGAAGGCACAGGTAAGGGGCTTGTGGTCGGTATAGATGGTGCAGTTCTGTGCTTCGAGAATATGGCAAAAGTGTTGCACTGCTTCGTATATCTCCAGAAGTTCTCTGTAGTTGGCTAGCAAATTTGTCGGGGTGGTGGTTGTGGTTTCGTCGGTGGAACTGGCGGTTGAAGGGGTCGTTTTCAGAGCTGCGAGCTTCATGGAGAAGAATGCCAAGGGATGCCAGGTGTTGTCCATGCGTTGCATGAGGGCGGTGCCGATGGCGAAGCTAGATGCGTCCGTGAAGAGTTCCAAGGGAGCGTCTGGTTCAGGATGGTTGAGGAGCGTGGTGGTGCAGAGGGCGGCTTTGCATTCTTCGAAAGTTTTCGCTAACATCGGTGTCCACGTGATGGGTTGGTTTCCTCGTTTCCCAGCCAAAGCATCGTGGAGGGGAGCCTGGTAGTCGGCTGCGTGTGGCAAGAAACGCCTGTAAAAGTTCAGCATGCCGAGGAAACGGCGAAGATCTTTAGCGGTGGTGGGTTGAGGGTAATTTTGCAGGTCCGAGATGTGTTGGGGCAAGGGCAGAGTTTCCTCAGATGAAACTTTGTGGCCGAGGAAGCGGACGACGGAAGCGCCTAGCGTACTTTTTTGTGTATTGACGAGTAGACCGTGATCATTGAGGCATTGGAACGGCAATCGAAGGTGCCTGTGGTGCTCTTCGGCATCGCGGGAGAATACCAGTATGTCGTCAAGGTAAACGAAGCAGAAGTCGAGGCCGCGGACGACTTCGTTGATGAACCGCTGAAAGGTTTGTCCAGCGTTCCTCAGGCCGAAGCTCATGAAGGGAAACTAGAACTAGCCAAAGGGAGTGATGATTGCCGTTTTCAGGACGTCATCCGGATTGACGGGTATCTGTGTGTAGGCCTTCACCAAGTCTAGTACAGAGAACACGTGGCAGCCATGAATGCGATGGGCGAAGTCCTGTATGTGGTGGACGGGGCACCTGTCCGGGATGGTGTGCGCGTTGAGGGCACGGTAGTCCCCACAAGGCCGCCAGCCTTCGGTCTCCTTCGGAACAAGGTGAAGTGGCGAGGCCCATGGACCATCAGAGCGGAGGGCGATTCCTTCGCAGAGCATGGCCTCGAACTCTGCTTTGGCTATGCGCATGCGGTCCAGGGCGAGGCGACGGGCGCGGCAGAAAACCGGGGGGCCTGAAGTAGTCCGGATGTAGTGCACGGTGGTGTGCTGCACTTTGCGTGGCAGTCCGCTGGGGCGCGTCAATCCGGGAAATTCTGCGAGGATGGCGTGGCATGGCGAATGGTTGTCAACACTGAGTACCTTGATGCTTGGCTGTTGGGCGGTCATTCGCTGGCCTGGTGTGGAATGTCCCGTTGTCGCGTCGATGAGGAGGTCGTTGCGGCAGTCCGGAAGGAGGTTGTGGTGGGCCAGAAAGTCTGAGCCGATGATTGGCTCGGCGACGTCGGCGATGACAAAGTTCCAGTGAAGGTCACGGCGTAAGTTTCTGAGCTGGATGTGCAGGCGGAGCGAGCCGTACGTCTTGATGGTGGAGCGGTTTGCCGCACTGAGCTCGAAAGACGTAGGCGGACGAGGACCTTGAAGATGGGATCGCGGGTAGCAGCAAATGTCGGAACCGCTGTCGACAAGGAAACGCTGCTTCGTGATTTGGTCAGTGACGAAGATGCGACGGCCTCTGGGTTGGCAGCTTGCGGCCGTCTCTACGAGCTGCCGTTGGCGTTTTCCGCATGCCCAGCGGAACAGGGTGGTCGACATTGCCGGGCTCTGTCCCCGAAGCATCGGTGGTAGTAACACGGGCGGCCGTTGTTGTCGGGTTGCCGCGAGGAAGTGGTGTTACGGTCGCGGCTTTGCGAGTGGCGGCGCTGGTGCATCGGAAGACCTTCACCCAGGCGTTGTTCGATGAAGGTGAGCTGCCGGTCGATGTCATTTATACGACGTGCAAGCTCGGTGGTGTTCAGCGGTGCGGCGACAGCCTGGATGGTGGGCGACAACTGCGGCAAGGAGACCTCGATGACGCAATCAGCGACCTCGGCAAGTTGATCGAGAGGTAGCCTCAGCTGAGCCCGCAGAATTGCCTGAACATGCAGTGGAAGTCGTTGGAGCTAAAGTGATCGCAGGAAAGATTCCTGGACTTCCATGTTACCTGTGAGAGCACAGATGTGGCAGAGTAACTGCGAAGATTTGCGCTCGGCAAGTTCTGCGGACTGAAGTTGTCGCACTTTCTGATCTTTCGAGAGTGGCAGCTGGCGGATGAGTTCGGTCTTGAGGTATTCGTACAGGTTGGCCGTTGGTGGGTTGGCAAGGATATCTCGGACGTCGATGGCATAGCGGTCGTCCAGGTGGGCGACAACATAATCGTAGCGGGTCTGGTCTTGTGCGATGCGCGCCAGGGAGAACTGGGCCTCGACTTGGGTGAACCATACCTCGGGTGAGTCCGCCCAAAATGGCGAAAATTTGACAGTGACATGCCAGACGTCCAGGTCAGCAGCGGCCGCAGTGGTAGCAGCGCCTGCGTTGACAGCGACCGTTGTAACGGAGCTTTGGGGAGCGTAGTCCGCACGAGGCTGTACGGAATTGTCGGGCGCATGCGGTTCATTTTGCATGCGCTGCTGCTGTTCCTGAAGTTGCTGTTGAATTTGTTCCACTTGCTGGCGAAGAGCGGCAAGGGCTTCCGGGTCAGCCATAGTGCGGTTTGTTCGGTTTCCGGGTCAGCAGATGTGGGATGCCGTGTCGATGGAAGGACGCATCCCAACGTAAAACATAACGACTGTTTATTAGCGTAGTAGCAGCGGCAGGGTGATCATACTGACGCTGCGCTCAGTCGGGTAGCGAAGGAATGATGACTTCCGAGCTTGGCAGCTTGGGCTTTTAGCCACCGTCGGTGATGTAAGCCTTCGGTGACGCTGCGGTGGCACTGTCCCTTATTGGAGGCATGGTGCAGCACGCAGCCGTGTCACGCCGGGCTAGCTAGTGATGAGGCGAAGGCTGTGCCGGTTTATGCGTAGTGCGTCGCCACAGACCCATTGTCACGCCAGATACTGCGAGATACTAGGGGGCTCTGAATACTGGAGTGATTAAAATGAAGTGTGTGCCTGTCATACATTAATGTATTGGTACAAAAAAAAAATTGGAGCCATTGCACTCTGTGACCAGTGGACCTTATCGCCGCAAAGATCTCCTTTGATCATTGTATAAGGGAAACGGCGTAAGTATTCAGTTTTATTACAGGCTGCGGCCTTCCCCAGAATGCTTTTTTCGGGTGGCACGGGTGTCTTCTGTCTAATTTTTTCAGCATTCTTAGCAGCCCCTTGAAAGGCGCATGACGAAATTCATGTTTGGCATAAATTTTCACAAAGGAGCAATCCTCCTGATGTGTATGATTCTCCATGTCGGCTTGGCCTGCAGAGGGCTGTTCTTTCATCGTCACAAGAGTCAAGGAAGCCTTCATAGAAGACGTTTCTGTTTCCGTTTGTTTTGTACTGTCGGTGCAGCACATTCATATTGTTCAAATGTATTCGCTTTCTGCAAGCATGAGTGCGTAGTGCAAGATCCAGTTCCAGCATTGGGTTATCGAAAACATCACAGCACTCTATAATACTGTGAGTGACGTGAAAGTTTGTACAAGTAGATCGACCTTGCACTCTGGATGTTTGATACTGTCCAACCTGCTCCCAAGGATTACTCTGTAATCGCTTAGCTAAAATCTCCATGTATATTTTGTGGTCTGTGTTTGTGTTACAGGGTGATATGCCTCGACAGAAAACAGTTTCGCTTGGTCGTCTGTTTTGGGAATGAGCACAATATGGGCGGTAAGAAAAGGAGGTTGCATAGAATTCTATGCTGCTGTCATCATTGCAAGGATCCTGTGTCACATGATGTCTTCTATTCTGTCCTTGAACAAGTCAACTTAGGTAAATTGATATCACATGGGCTTAAAATAGTTCATTGCAGTGGCTCTGTAGGCATTGTAGTGAATAAGAAGCTAAGTGAAACCAAGTGAAGCTAAGTGCCAGGGGGGTGTTTCTTCGTCTACCTCCTATTGGTTCGTGAAATTCAAACGCTCTGACGACGCTAGCGCCGAGAGCGCCAAGAGCCCCATTGAGTTATGGCCCTTGCAGATGGCCACCAGGCAATCGCGGCGATTGCGTAGCGATTACGTTACTTACGTCGTCAGGGCAACAACAGCCGTTCGCCTCTTCTCCCTCCCCCACTCCGCGCACCCTTTTTTATTGTGCACGCTTGCTTTTTTTCCCGTCCCATGCCGTGCACCATTTTGTTTTGTTTCTATCGCGCGAGGCTTTTTTTTTTCCCACATGCGCACGCGCGTGCTGTGCATCGTCGCGCATTCATGTTTGCCTATTTGCTTGTGGTGTACAGTGCGTTTAAATGCATGCGCCAGCATGTGCCAGAGCATAAGGGATGAATTACACCCACAACATGTCTTTGACCTTGTTTTATTGCTCCGTTTCCGAAACTCAAGATTCGCATATAATAGGGGCGTGATACAAGTGCAGGAGAAGAACAGAAGTGAAGAATGCACAGTGTGTCGATGACTAACCTTTTCAGCCCTGGATTTTTTATTTTAGTCGGGGACTTTTTTTGTGCCTGTTTTCCTAATAGTTATGACCTCAGAAGACCACAAACGAAAAATTGAGCCAGTGGTGGAAGTATTAATGGATTTACAGACATGACATCAAATAGGTCATCAGGGCTCAGCGGTTGTGAAATGAGAAAAATGGCATCTTTTTTCCTGCTGTTCACTAGAGTATGCAAAATGTGAACCATGTCTCATTTTCAGTGTGATAGTCATTGAAACAGCTTCGGTACGTCGACCCGAAAATGGCGCTTAGTCGCCTCAGCTGACCCGCCTTGGCGTCACCCATGACTTTGCCCAAGCTTCTTTTTCTCTGCGGCTCGCAGCTCCGCAAGCATGTCACAATTTTAATGTCAATCGCAGTGGGGATCATTGAAGAAGTATTTCCCTAAGAATGGACTGTGTTGGTTTCATTTCCGATGTTCTAGGGGAAATGTTGTGTGATCGTGTCAATTGACACCGCCAGGGCCGGAAGGGCTAAACAACACAAAAGTTTATTGTATAGTTCAGAAATTAGAAATTAAAAAAATCTAACACATTGAAATATGTAGGCCCTTTGACGTATACACACATAAGGAACACGATTTTCATTTAGTTCAGTGCCGACCAAAGTGCAGAGGAGCTTCTCATGAGACAGATTCATAATGGCAAAAACATGAAGAAGCGCAAAATATCTAAATATGAAATAATAATGCAATGATCTACTTATTAACCGTTGTAATACATGCGTAGATGGCCGGGAGATAGCCGGAGACTAGATAGCAAAAATAAGACATAGCGCTACGAGAGCCCAAAACAAACTGACTCTTTATTTTCCCGCGTCCCCATCTTTCACCCTCAGGCGTGACGCCACAACACACAAAGCAACAGAGCCGCGCGAGGGCACTGCATGTTAGCCATTACATTGTGACACTCCTCCCCTCTTAAGAAGAACAACTACGGGGAGTACCTAAGCACTGGTTTCCTCGACCTGTTGCTTCGTCGCAACACTGGTGTGCAAGGCGCAGCCACGGAAGAGTCACTCCCCACATGAACACCACTGTTGCTTGCAGTAATGTCAGTGTTTATGGCACAGCCCCTCTCAGGCGAACTTGTAGACGGCTCGACAGCCTCTTGCTCCGGCATGTCCGGAACAGTTGATTCACGGAGAGGAGGCTGTTCCCATTGTGGTATGGCCGCAGCACTAGCATGGTGAAGTGCATCCGTTTCAGATGTACCCGGTGGCCCTGTCTGGGCAAGACGCAAGTGGTCACCGTGTCGGTGCCATATAGACCTATCGTCGAGAATGACGCGGGCCGACGGCGGGGTGATGTCGACAACACTGGCCCGCACCCATGGTGCTCCCTGTCGAAAGTTTCGCGCATACACGCTGCCTCCTGGTTGCAATGACGGAGCTGGCCGGGATCCTCTGTCGGCATACAACTTCTGCTTAAGTTGCCTTACAAGTACCGACGTCTGCAGGCTTGGCCGCAAGACATCCAACGGTGTCTTGAAGGCTCTCCCTGTGAGGAGTTCGCACGGTGGCCGACCCATTACTTCGTGAGGTGTAGTCCTGTAGTGGAATAAGAACCGGGACAGTTGTGTTTGGAAGTTGCCCGACCCAGATTTCTTGAGTTTGTTTTCGACAGTCTGTACTGCTCGCTCTGCGGCACCGTTGGACGCAGGGTGATACGGCGGTACCAGCATGCGACGTATTCCATTTCGAGTCAAGAAGTCCAGGTACTGTGCACTGGTAAAAGCAGGACCATTGTCCGAAACTATGATGTCAGGGAGGCCGTGCTGGGCGAATGCCATTCTCAAGGCAGAAATGGTAGCGTCTGCTGATGTGGAAGACACAGGGAAGACTTCTATCCATTTCGAGAAGGCGTCCACTATAACCAAGAAGGTATGCCCTAGAAATGGTCCCCCGAAATCAATGTGAAGCCTAGACCAAGGTCGCTGTGGAAAAGGCCAGGGTGTCTGCTGCACTGGCTGGGCAGCTCTATGTTGAGCCTGGCACGTAGCGCAGCTCTTCACACTGTTTGCGATGTCATTGTCAATGCCTGGCCACCAGACATGGCTCCTGGCGATCATCTTGCTCTTCTCAATACCCGGGTGGCTGGCATGAAGCACACCAAGTACCTGGGCCAGCAATTTTTTCGGAATCACGACTCTTGATCCCCATAGTAGACAGCCTTCATGGAGACTGAGTTCTGCACTTCTGGCACTGAAGGGTTTCCACTCTGGTCCCGCTGGGAGGCTTTCTCCTTTCAACACAGATAGGACAACATGGCTCAATACCGGATCGTCTCTTGTGGCTCGCGCTACAACAGCTGGTGAGAGGAGTTGTGGATATGCCTCCTCCAGCATGAAGATCTCAGCAGGGCGAGGAAATGCAGTGCAATCGTTGGGCAGCGGCAGTCTACTAAGCGAATCGGCATGCCCGAGCTCTTTGCCAGGTTTGTAGACAAGTTTGTAATTGTACGCGGAGAGCTTCAGGGCCCATCTGACCACTCTTGGCGAAGCCTGCACAGGAACAGGCTTGTTGGCACCCAGAAGTCCAAGAAGTGGCTTGTGGTCAGTGTGTGCTTCAAACGGTACGCCCCACAAGTACTGGTGGAACCGATCCACGCCAAACACCAAGGCCAGTGCTTCCTTGTCAAGTTGACTATAGTTTTGCTCTGCTTTTGATAAACTTCTAGAAGCAAAAGCAATTGGCCGTTCTCGGCCATCAGCATCTTTGTGCGCCAAAACTGCGCCTATACCGTAAGGTGATGCATCACAGCTGAGACATACAGGCCTGTCTGGGCGGAAATGTACAAGAACTGGAGCTGAAGTCACCAGATGCTTGCAAGCAGTGAAAGCATCTTGCTGGTCCTTTCCCCACTGCCACTTCTTTCCATCACCAAGAAGCAAGTGCAACGGACGGAGAATTGCAGAAAGGTTGGGCAAGAAACGCCGATAGAAGTTGACGAGTCCCAAGAAGCTTTGAAGTTCCTTCACATCTTGTGGCACAGGAGCGTGCAGAATGGCAGACACCTTGTCCATGTTCGGAGAGAGGCCTTCCTTACTGATAATGTGCCCGAGATACTCAACTTGGGGTATGAAGAAGTGGCACTTCTCGAGTTTCAACTTGAGGCCAGATTCTTGAAGTTTGCCTAGTACCGCACGGAGGTTGCGACAGTGCTCGGCATCATTTGCACCAGTTATGAGAATGTTGTCAAAATAGACCACTACATGTGGCAGACCCCTGAGCAAGTTCTCCATCTCGCGTTGAAAAATAGCTGGAGCAGATGAGACCCCAAAAGGTAAGCGGGTGTATTGAAACAACCCCATGTGCATCGAAATCGTGACGTACTCTCTAGAGGCCTCATCCAGGACGACTTGCTGGTATGCGTCACGCAAGTCCAACTTTGTAAATTTCTCACCTCCGGCCAGCACAGTCCACAAGTCCTCAATTCTTGGAATAGGGTAGCGTTCCACCGTCGCGACTGGGTTAATGGTGACACCAAAGTCCCCACAGATTCTGATGCACCCATCCCTTTTTGTCACGGGAACAATTGGGGCAGCCCACCTAGCTGTCTTCACCGGAACAATGATGGAATCTCTTATTAATCGCTGAATTTCTTGCGTGACTCCGTCTGTCAAAGCATACGGCAGTGGGCGTGGCTTGAAGAACCGTGGTGGAGCATCTGAAGGTACATGTAGTGAAGCTGTCGCACCCTTGAACGTACCCAAACCTTCTTCAGACACTTCAGTGTAATCTTGCACTACGTGTTTCACATCAGCAAGTGCATGAATGTTCACTTCAACGTCGGAGACGCCGATGCCCAATTCTTGCATCCAGTTGCGTCCGAGCAGAGTGGGTGATTCGTTTCCGGCCAGAAAAATTGGTAGGTGAGCCTCCTTGCCATGAAACTTTACATGGACATCAGCTTTGCCTTGTACCTTCTTTAAATCCCCGGAATAGCTTCGCAGAAATACTTGAGACGGCTGCAGCGGAATTGAAGGTAGAAGCTGTAGCAAACGCGACTTGGCAATGATTGAGACGCTCGCCCCCGTGTCCACTTCCATGCGTAGCGGCTTGCCGCAAACTTCAACACTGACGGTAAAAGGTGGAGGCGCCTTGGTGTAGTCAACTAACCACATGTCGAAAACTTTGGCGGGCGAAGCTGTAGCGGAGGCTTCATCCTGGACAGTATTTACGCGATGACGGTTGCTCGCCGACAGTGAACTTCGGCCCGCGAACGAACGGGGTCTGGGAGACCCGTCACTCTGTGATTGCTCGTCTTTTCGTTTCGTATTGCAAACTTTCGCCAAGTGGCCGCGTTTGTGGCAGTAACTGCAGACGGTCTTCACATGCCGGCAAGCGGACGCCAGGTGTGCCTCCCCGCAGCGATAACAGGACACGCCCACCGGCGCTGCCGAGACGCGGAGGGTGGAAAAGAAGGTGCTAGCGTGAGCTTGCGCTATCTCCCCTGCATCCTTCTTTGCTGCTTCCATTGCTAGGGCGGTCTGCACTGCGTCTTCGAAAGTCAGGTCCGCTTTTTCCAGCAATCTTGTTTGGACGTCTGCGTTGTTGATGCCACACACGACGCGGTCGCGGAGCATGTTTTCAAGCTCTTTGCCGAAGTTGCAGTGCTCGGAAAGGCTCTTCAGCGCTGCAATGAAGTTGCTGACGGACTCTCCTTCAGCGCGAACGCGCGAGTTGAAACGGAACCGCTGCACAACAGCAGAAGGCTTCGGGCAGTAGTGGTTTCCTAGCACCAACAGAATCTCGTCCAACGTCTTGTCACTTGGCTGGTCAGGCTTGACCAAATTGCGAAGCAACGCATACGTTTTCTGCCCGCAGCAGCTGATGAAGACGGCTGTTCGCTTGTCTTCAGCGATGTCATTCGCCGTGAAGAATGCCTTCAGCCGGTCCACGTAGCAGGGCCAGTCATCGCCTCCTCCCTCGAAAGGCTCAAGATTGCCGAAATTTGGCATTTGGACGGATGGTGCAGCGGCAGGAACTCATGAGAACATTCTTTTTTATCATCGTCGCCAGTTGATACATGCGCAGATGGCCGGGAGATAGCCGGAGACTAGATAGCAAAAATAAGACATAGCGCTACGAGAGCCCAAAACAAACTGACTCTTTATTTTCCCGCGTCCCCATCTTTCACCCTCAGGCGTGACGCCACAACACACAAAGCAACAGAGCCGCGCGAGGGCACTGCATGTTAGCCATTACATTGTGACACGTTGTACTGATATGAAACACAAGACAACCAGTTATTTATTTGCTCAGATGTGCACAAATATACATGGAATGCTGGACACCTTCACTATTGATAAACAAGATAAAAAAAAATTATATTTAGCAGAGTGAGTAGTACATCCCACTAAAAAGAGCAAGGCACGTTATTTGGTACTTGAACACTACTTGAGAGTTAGCTGGTGGCAATGAGATGCAGGCGATGGTCAGTTTTTGCAGCAGCACATAACATTAGAAGAAAAGCATAGTATTCAAGGGCCAGGTGAAATAAGCCTACTACACAGCTTTTCTTTCACCGCAAATACAATGCCTAGCTGAAGATAATGTCACTGAAGGGAGACTGTCATGCCGGGTACACTGAGCTCTTCATTGTGATAAACACAAACAGTAAACTCTGCATATAGGGCACTTGCAATGCTCAAGGCTCACCAAAAAAAAAAAAACTGTCTGATGCTTACACATTAATTCTTAGAGCGGTTTTTCCGTAGGTAACTACAGAGATAATACATAAACATGACGAGCACTTTTTCAGCTGTAAGGGCATAGCATATTTATGCACCGAAAAAAAGCACAGGGGGCTGAATAGAAAGCTGATCCACTTGAGTTGTGGATCGAGACTTAGCAGACAGCAGATTCTACAGCTGTTAAGCTTTCCTTGGGCAAACGCATCAGTTCTTGCCTTCTCGAATACTCTGAAAATGTTTCTGTCCTGAAGAAAAGCAATTGAAAACTATGAATTCCAACTATACAAATTACGCAGTTGCACCATGTAAACGTAGTTTCGTCGTCTCGGCTCAGTGCACGCTGCGATACATCGAGTCTCAGAAATGCATATTTAAACAATGGCGAGTGATAAACAGGCACAAAAAGCAAAACGCACTTCCAATCACGCAGTCATGTCTGAGGCGCAAAAGTTAAACTGTGTGTCTCAAGGGCTTTAATTTCACTGCTTCTAGGAACAGCGATATTAACTGCAACATTGTGCTCCTCACGACTCCACCCTATTGAAAAAAAGTAACTGTTGCCCAACTGCAATGAAGCTATATATGTGTGGCTGCGAACGCAAACTGCATGCTTGCCTTTAGTTTTTCGGAACATGGAAAAATCTTGCAGAACTAGGCCAGTCTTGAAGTATCCGTTCACCATTGCGTGATGTACAAATGGTGTGGGCCATTAACCATCATTGCGGCAAGGCAAACAACGCAGAAAACTGCACACACCAGCCAACACTTGCTTCATGTAATGGAACAGCACGAAACTTTGTATCAAGGTCAGCAGCATGGACGGGCTCCGATATGGTGGCTGCGGAGCATGGCTGCTCGCGGCTTCTGGCACGAAAAAAAATGGGGGAGGCAACCATACTCCGCATGGTTGCCATTGGCTGCTTTCATTGTGACTCGCTATCGATTCTAGCGCCCATTCCGCCTTCAGTTATCGCTGTTCTGGATGGCCGCTGAAATGGACAAGATGGTGGCGATTACGTCATTACTTGGGACGCTGGAGCGGCAGTCTTTCCAACTGTTGGAAGTGCTGCACCAATTGCTCCAAACTGCTCCAAAAGAGAAATGCTGCTCCATGCTGCTCCAAACTGTGGTTTTTATTAGTAACTGCTCCAAACCTGCTCCGAGATGGTGCTGGGAAACTGAAAACAACAAACTTTAACCATGTGGCCGTCCAGCAAGCCTCAACGAAACCAAAAGCAAGCTGAATACTATCATCCTACTATGCTAGTATACAGATTGTATGCTATTTGCATACTGACATAACGACAACGCCACAAGTGCTGGCACGATATTGTCACAGGGCGTCTTCATCACCAGAACCCACAGAAGACGTGAGTGCGGCAGACAAGCTTTATTGCTGATGAGGCAAACTTGTGCCTCGCATGAGAAACGCACAAGAAACTAACCAAACCAGAGCGGCGTATACATGCACGGGTGCGGCCAAACAAAAGAACAACCTACAACCTATGTGCTGCCAGTATATGAGCACTGTGAAGGAACACAAGACATGCACATACATGTCATCAGATATGGTCCTGCCTGATACGATCAGCCCATCAGAAGTTTAAAGCTTATCTCAATCGGCTCTAACCTATGCAACTGACGTAACAGCTGTCGCTCGACAGTTGCAGCTGCAAAACCTGGCACAGCATGTGGCAGTATGCATCCGAGTTAGCTGTATATATGCACCTGATAAGCAGACTATTTTGGGGAAATGTATGTGAAATCAGTTAGATATCATACTGACTACGAACTGCTGCTGTGGCGACTTTGATGTGTGACTAATTACATTTATTGCTTTGTTAGCTTTGAGCTCATTTATGCCACAAGAACTGGCATTTTATGTGTATAGCTCATTTAGCTGCTCTTTTTTTTTTTCAGTGTAGGTAATTTTGGTGAAATCTGAAAATAATACATTCCTTTGATTTTGTACCGATTATAAACTGCTGCCTTGACAACTGTTATAGGTGACTGTCGTTACTTTTATAATTTGGTGCTCGGCTTTATCGCTTTTATATCATTTCTGCCACAAGTACTGGTATTTTAAATATACAGGTCATCTTACTTAGTGTTCAATGACTATCCATCTGCTTAATTATTTGTGCCTTGCAATTTGCACTGGTTATTGTATGTGCAATATGTTAAATAATGAATATTAATATTTATGAGATGCTTAAATGATGCTTTTAACTGCAGGAGTTGTTTTGAATATTTTGCCATCTGCTACAAAAACACCAATAGCGGCTCCAAATTAGCATTTTTTCTGCTCCAGAATCTGCTCCAAAAAGCAAAATCTCGCTTCCAACACTGAAAATGCGCTCTCCGCAGAGGCTCGTGACTGCATATGAAATCGGTGGCGATTGAGTGGCGGTGATTCGTGAACTGACATCGTCTGCTCTGGAAATGCCGCTGGTAGCTCGTTTGAAGCACAACAGGAATATATAATTAAGTCAACTATTATGCAAAAGCCTCAGGTACCTCATGAAACATGAAAATTGACCGTTGGCTGTGTCAATATGAGTCATGCAAAAAATCATCATCACGTGATGGCTTCCAATGCCTTCGATCCTGGAGGCAGCGGAAAACCACATTAGTATACTCGGGGATAACTTTCTGTGGCAATGAAGGAAAATCTACGGGGGCGGAGCTAACTGCTCTGAGTTACTGCGCCAAAGTAGTCCCCGATGAACTTACTTCGGTTTCAGTTTCAGCGTTACAGATGCGTATTTCCTGCAGTTCATTTCTTCGCATGTGCTCCTTGGTTGATTGCGTTGAACCACGATTACCGAGCGTGCAGGCATATTGGCGCTTCGTTCCCTACGCTTAATTTGTCTGTGCCATTCTGTGTCGTCCAGAAATGACGTGAATGTTTTCAGCGCTGAAATTTTTAGGGCATGCATTGATACAGTCAAACCTCGATATATCGAACACGGACATATCGAATTATTGCCTATATCACGTGGGAAATCGCATGCATTTTTAATTTTTTATTTCGAACGAAGTTTGACGTATAATGGATATATCGAACTCGGCCACCCCAAACCGCCCGCGCTCCGTTGACAGGCGGCGAGCTTTCCCGCAACTCTCGAAAATAGCGGTAGCGCGGTGGGCGTTTACGACTGCTGCACACATCGATGGCGCCGAGTGCACCACTTGAACGTAGCGGCATACGCACGCCGCAGCCTTTCAGCAACGACGCACTGCACTTGTTGCACCAGCTCCTCCTTGATAGTATCGCCAGGCATCCGTCGCATCGGTCGTTGTTGTGCTCGTGTGTTAGGCCTGCCGCGCGTTGTGGTGTGTGTAGTGATGGCTGCAGAAGCGAAGAAACGGACGACCCTGACTTTTGCAGCAAAACTGGAAGCAATCCAGCGCGTTGAGAATGGTGAGAAGTCGAGCGTCGCGGACGGGTTAGGCATACCAAGGAGCACATTGAGTACTCTGCTCAAAAACAAAGCCGACATAAAGGCCAAGGCCGAGAAGAGTCAGCACTCGGGCGCGCGGCGTGTACGCAAAGCTGCTTTTGAAGATGTTGAGAAGTCTCTCCACAAGTGGTTCATGGACAGCAAGGGCCCGAAATATTCCTGTATCGGGGCCGATGTTGCAACAGAAGGCAAAGAACTTTGCATTCATTCTCGGCGTCGAGAATTTCAGTGCGAGTAGCGGTTGGCTACAACGTTTTAAGACTCGTTTCAACATTGTCGGGAAGACTGTGTCGGGAGAGAGTGAGGACGCCAATGATGAAGAAATTCAGAAGTGGCTTGATCATGAGTGGCCCAAAGTTCTCGCCAAGTATGAGCCGAGCCAAATCTTTAATGCTGACGAGACGGGCCTGTTCTGGCAAATGCTTCCGCGGCAAACGCTGGACACTCACGGCGACAAGTGCCACGGAGGCAAGCAAGGCAAGGCCCGTGTGACGGTCCTATTGGCTGCCAATATGGATGGGAGCACAAAGCTGCGGCCACTTGTAATTGGCAAATTTAAAACCCCGAGGTGCATGCGGAACTGCCCCAATATTCCGGTGACTTATGCCTGGAATAAGAAGTCGTGGATGACGAGGGAAATTTTCCTCAAGTGGCTGAAGGCGTGGGATTCGGACCTGGTGCGTCAGGGACGGAAGGTATGCCTTATCTTCGATAACTGCACGGCACACCACACCGATGCCCAGCTGAGCAACATCGAAGTGGTATTTCTGCCGCCCAACACCACTTCGAAGCTCCAACCGTTGGACCAGGGCATTATCCGCACATTTAAGTCTATCTACAAGCGTCGGCTGATCGACATTTTGCTTGTAAGACTCCGGATGGGCCAAGATCTGAAGATCGATCTTTTGGGCGCCATCCAAATGCTCAAGGCGTCGTGGGAAAACGTCAAGCAGTCGACGATAGCCAACTGCTTTCGGCATGCGGGCTTCGGTGGACGCACTGACGAAGCATCAGTGGAAGAATCCGAGGAAGCTATGTTGGCATGCACAGATGAAGAAAGCGAGCTCGCCGAAACGTGGAGCAAGCTGGAGAGCTTTGTTGGTGCGGAGCCGCAAAGCATGTGCATCGAAGACTTCGTTGGAGGTGACAGCACTGGTACAACGGCGGAGCTAATGGATGTAGAGATCGTCGCCGAAGCTACCGCTGAGCAGCCGAATGAAGACGCTGCCGAGGTGGATCCCGCAAGCGCTGATGGTGCCCCGCTCCCGACATCAGCTGAGGTCGTAGCCGCTTTGGCCCTTGCGCGCCGCCACTGCAGTGCGATTGAAGGCACCGGCCTTTCACTTGTGGATCGCCTGGACTATGTTGAGGACGCAGTCGTCAAACACGCCATTGCCAACAAAAAGCAGGCTACTCTTTTTCAGTATTTTAAGCCAACACAATAAATACTTTGTTTGAATCTTCAAGTGAGTATTTACTGCACCACGATTGGTTCGTTGGTTGTTTTCCACAAGTTCTTGACGCATTTTTGACGTGATTTTTTATATCGAATTCTGGATATATCGAACTATTTCGCGATCGCCGTGCCGTTCGATATATCGAGGTTCGACTGTATGTAAACTCATCTAGAGCTGAAAACTGACGTGTGTAGCGTGCTTAGAGCGCAGCAAACGTATAGCGGTGACCTCGCGCCACTGCAGAACCCACGAATCCTGTGCTCAATCCCAACTGCTGCCCGTTTTCATTTCCTTCATTAAAACCGTACGGGCATGCGGTCATTTCTCACAATACTTTTTAAAGTGTTTTTATTGTGGTCGGCATTTATTCCTTTTCTTCACTGCATGGCGCCGGTTATGTACACCTCAGGATAGCAATCGTATGTTGCACTTGTTAGGTTACTTACTTAGAACAGGAAGGCGTGTAAACCCCTGCACGTCTGTAAATGTCATGCTTTCTGAACATCTACACAATTAGCGCTGGTTCTTAAGTTCAAAAATAAATGGTCACCTACCATTTCGCCAACAATAATTGGTTCATGACATCGTAAAGCACATTTCATTAGCTAACTTTGTCCAGTGCCAACATTCTGAGCCATACTCAGCCTGGTGATTACATCATCCCTCTTCCCTCCACATTACAATTTGGATTTTCGTGGCTGTGGCTGGTATTCACACACACTATTTCTGAACCAGCAAGGAAACTCCTTGAACGCACACGGCTACCACGGCCTGTTGCAGACAGTTTTAAATCTGGACACGGCGAGTATTTGTCAGGAGGAATAAATTGTGCTACGTGAAAAATTGCAGCAGCTAAAACAAGATGTTTTGTTATATATATTTCCTGCATAATCAGCTGGCTAAACTCTAAAAGTCGCTCAAGTAGTAATGCACACACACACACACACGCACACCAGTCACAGGAATAAACCTTTAATACTGTGTCCCCTTCTTTCAAGCCAACTTAATCTATCAAAGCCAGACAGCCGTGTATTTTCAACGAAACATTTATGACTCCGTGAGCACTTATATGATGCACCTGACTACAGTGTACAGTAAGAACTTCATGCAGGCGCGCACATTACTGCGCGTATTCCCTTAAGACCTCGTCATTTGGCCCTGTAAAAATGCACTTGAAGAAGTATTTGTGCTCAACGTGCCCATTTACTTAAGCAATTAACATGTGCAATCGAAGAGACAAACAAAACATGAGCAAGTGGGTACTAATTATTATCCACGTACGTAGTGTAACCAATGGTGGTATTTTTTCGCCAGATGAGCGAAACAGTTACAAATGATGAGACAGTGCATTTCTGGAAGTCACTTCCATCTCGCAGCTCTTGAGCTATAATTCATCCAGTCTTGTCAATTTATCCACCTGTAACAAGAAAGGCTGTTTACAGTCTCTTGGGTTGTAATCAAAATTTTGCTACCATTTCTTTCGGGTGGAACAAGATATGTGATGCATCACTCAGCGCTGCCTGCACTCCTCAGCTGCCGTTTTATGTGTGATGTACAAGTGCCACCCACAACTGACAATCAAAAGACTAATTCGCAGGCTGACAACAAACATACTAAATGATTGCTTGGTGCTGCATGCAACCAGAATCACGTAAGCGGATAGTGCACATCGTCACTTGTTATTTGGCGTTTGTGGTGTCTTGACTTCCTTCCTGTGTCCTTGTTTGCATGCCCTGTTTTTTAGAATAACAGAGCATACTTCCAAGCTGTTGGCCATCAAAAAGGAATACATAGCATCTCACAAACAATCAGCATCACATGAGCCAGCGCACACCGGGTTCAGCAGAGTTCCTCTATACCAATCAATTCACTGACACTACTGTCATTGCAGCTGCTGGAGTCAGATCCCGGAGTAATTATGATGCTGCCGAGCGTGCTTTCGATTGCACCATCCTGCTCCCAGGCCTCCTCTTCAAGACGCACCACATGAGCGCATTCGCGCGCCCACTTTTCTGGAGTCACGAGGGCAATGGCTTCGTCCAGAAGTTCTTCAACTCCAGCAAGAGTGAACGACCTGTTCTTGGCTGCAATATACCCCTTCACCTGGCTCCATACCATTTCAATAGGGTTGAATTCACAATGGCAAGGAAGAAGCCAAACAGTGTCAAGACCAGCAACCTTGGCCAAGGCATCATTCAGGTATCCAGAAAAATGGTGCTTCTTTTGGTTACCCACCTGAATGAGCTCGGGCTTCAACTGGTCATTAGACCACAGGATGTTTTTTTGAGTCAACCAAGACTGAATCTCGGCCTTGTGCGACGACGTCAAGGGCAACTTTTCAAGCTGAACACTATGGTATGGAGTATTTTCCATGACAATTACACTTCGTGGCTCAATGTTTGGTAGAAGTTGTTCTTTGAACCATCTCTCAAAGCGTGGGCCATCCATTTCACTGTGGTAGTCACTGGTAACACAATTCTTCGCCTGGAAAACGAGAGATGTCCCATCCACAAAGTCGTTTTCGCTTCCAGCATGGAGGACTATGAGCCGACCACCTTTGCCGCTCAGTGCGCAAAGCTCAGTTGTGAGACCCTTGCGGAAGGTGTCCTCAAGTGACGACACAGTGGCGTCCTCCCACACCTTTTGCTTGGTGTGCCGAGCATTGACCCAAGTCTCGTCAAGGTAGTATATAGCCCTGCGAAAGCAAGGGAAAAATGTGCCAGGTTTCATTTTTTAACCACAGGGGTCAATTGAGACAGAAGAAATTTATGATGTGCATCTAATATCATTCTACCGGGCAGGCAGATATTTGCAGTTTTTGGGTGGTACTGGAAAATACAAAAATAAAAAAATGTTTGCAGAAGGTTCCTACTCACATGAATAACAAAATACAGTCGAGTCCACTTATAACAATATTGAGGTGCCATGAAAATATCATTGTTATAACCGATTATTGTTATAAGCGGGTTATGCTGAAAATAACAAAGAAAACGTGACAAGAGCATTTAATGAGGGGAACATGATAAACAAGAGCACTTAATGAGGTATTGCCGTTCGCTTCCTCTTCACTGGAGTGTTGCTTTCTGGAGGACGGTCTGCCATCGTTGTGCGCGCAACGATGTTCGCGCATGCGGAAACAGGAGGATTGAGGCGACAGTGACAACAGGCAAGGAAAACGACGCTGGTAAGCACCAGACTTGGAACACGTGCAAAGCACTGCAAACGGCGGAGCTGGAGACGTGGCCAAATTAGCGAAGAATAGGGGAGGTCGGCACAGTGCACACAGCGCTGCTGCTGCAGCGGCTTAGGCGCCCCGGTGCTTTTTCTACAGGCGGCGCACCCTCAGAATGGACTGCCCAACTGCCCTTAGAGGCACCCATCCGGTCCTCCTCCCGCTCCTCCGCGTCGCCGCGGCAGGCGAAAGCAGCGGTGGCATGCGAGCCTCTTCGACGCGCACTCACTGCGTGCGAGGCCAAGTGCGCTATCGCCTGGTCGCCGCGCGTATGCTCTCATGCCCGTTTGCGTAATAGGTGGGGTTGGGCTGGCATTTTTGCAGCGTTTTTGCATTTCTGTTTCGTTCAGGGTTGGTTCCAGTGCCCACATTTAATTGTTATAACCGATATTGCATCATGACAGCATTGTTATAAGCGGTTTATTTTGCCATAGAATACAATGAAAAGCTGACGGTGCCGTGGCTGTCCATTGTTATATCCGATATATTGTTAAAACCGGTATTGTTATAAGTGGACTCGACTGTACCTTCATTCAGAGCTATCCATACTTCATTAGAACACGTCAATACGTACTTGTGCCTTCGCTTGCTTAAAATACAAATGAGAGCCACAGGTGCAGAAGCAAGCCATCAAAAAAATACAAATCAAGATGAACAGCAACATGTATGAGGACGGGTGAATTAAAAATTAAATATTTAACGGTACGAGAACTTCCGTCGTTATTTCCTCTTCCTACTCTTTCAACTCTGAATTTTTACATTCGGCATTTGTGTTTTAATTGACATCGTTGACATATCTCTGTCCAGCAAATGGAAGCAGTAGCTGTACGTACCGTTTCTCCTTTCGCATTTCTCGAATGGTCCGCAGATATTTCCGCTGCCACACGATGATGTCGTCTCTTTCCAGCAGTGCAGTTACCTTTTCGCTTCCAAAATGCAAATCCAATGTCATTCAGGAGCCTGCGCATCGTTCTGACACTCAGCTGCTTCGGTGTACCCATGTCGGTGTCGCCGATTACCTCGCTGAGGATCTTTTCTGCTATTGGCGCCTCGTTGCGAATGTAGTCCTGATGTACTTTCCGGCGAAGAGCAGACAGGGTAAAACTATCGTACCGCTGCACTCTTGTCTTTCCGGTAACTTTTGCTGGTGATTCAGCCGCGAAACGAAGCCTTTTACACTTCGGGGACTTCAGGGTACCGGTTGAAAAATCCTCCTTGAGCCGTGCGACAGTACACTTGCTCACGCCGGTAAGCTGGCTAACCGAACGAAACACGGAAGCGACTGAGAGTCCCGGAGAGTCCTGGAGAGTCCCGGTTGCATCAGTCTCACTTGGGCGTACACGTTGCCAACCACTTGCTTGGTTTGTTTCGACAGCTTTTGGTACTCAAGCTTCTTGAATATCCTGTGCGGCGAGCCAATTGGTGAGCAACTGGAGGAAGAAGGCACTGGCAACGTGGAGGCCATTTTTTTTTTCCGAAGTGTGATGGTGAAGGAAGAGAGCCAATGTGACTCCAGTGGGGAACGCGGCAACTAAAAAAAACCCAGAAAATCTAAAATATAATACTATTTCACATAATATCACAAATAATTTTCTGGCATTATCAATTAGCAGCTAAAAATTATAACTGCACATTTTTAAATAATTAGGTTTTGCACAAAAAACATTTTTTTGCGAACTACTTCCAGCTGCGCAGCGACACTGATGAAATGGCGTGGTTCGGCTCTGTGGCCTTGAGTGCATTGCCACAGAAAGTTGTCCCCGAGTATAGGTGCAGAAAGGCTTCGGAAGGGGGAGGAGGAGGATCAATACATGGAGTGCGAAAAAAAAGATGACGACTTTCATCTTCGCGTCTTAGGCGAATGCATGAGGTAGCGTGGGAGTTTTTATTCAGCAATAACCGCGTATGCATCGCTAAAATGTCTCGCACTTCTGTTTGTGCACATTGCCGAAATCAATCTCGAAAAACTGATAAATATATGAAGCAACATCACACGTTCACACAATAGCATTTCGACGGTGGGAGTGCACTGATACTTATCCTCAAATATACTTCTTTTGTGGTTTGTCATCCCGAAGCGCTTTCTCATAGTGCCTTGCATAGATACATCCAGGTATCTCACACTTGCGACAGTTGTCACTTGTGGTGTAGTACACCCCTTAAAGGCCACGCCCCGTTCGAGCTCATGGTGCGAGGTTCAAACTATTTCATGTTTTTTAAGATAACGCCGCATTACAAAGAAAATCATAAAAATGTCAGGAAGTGGAAGATGGAAGCTTGCGATGACACTTTGTAACCAAGGGGTGCTTGAGCCCAGCGGACATTTCGACAAGTGGACTTATCATCTTCAAGGCTGGAACTGGTTTCCTTGGTGCTTTTGTGTATATGCTTCGTACCCGCTCCTCCAATCCAAACAAAAGAGGAGGAGAGGGCAACTGTAAAAGTAGGGGTGGGGAATAGGCCACCATGACAAATTGGATGAGTCAGAAAAGAAAAGGGTATTCCGTGGAAAAAACATCTGGCGTCTTTCGTTAAGCAGCTGGCGTCTTTTCGTTTTGCTTTAGGAACATCTGGCGTTCTTTCGTTTTGCTTTTAGAAAACATCTGGCGTCTTTCGTTGGTTTATTTCATCAATCAACGGCGTTTTGAACAAAATTTTTATTGTTTAATTACGCACAGGAGAAATCTCACCAGGCACTACCTTGGAGGTAAACAATGGCTGCTAATGGGAATGAGAGACAGAAGAAGTCGGCTTTTAGCTAACACTTACACTTCTACTTCTACTAACGTTTCCTACTGGAACATGCCAATGGCTGCTAATGGGGAATGAGAGACAGAAGAATTCGGCTTTTAGTTAACGCGCACGCTGCGAATTTTTTATTGTTCAACAACGCACAGGAAAAATCTCCCACAGGCACCACCTTGGAGGTCAAGATCTGGTACTAGCGTTACGACTGGTTATGCACTACGACTACGAGGGACGAACGGGTGCCACTTTAAGGAGCTTCGCCCCTAAAAAGAAAAAAAATGAGGGGTTTGGGGAGGCGGTAGACGTTTCACTGAGTTGTCGTTGTCAGAGGAGGCACCACTTCACAATGGTAGGTTATAAATTCCTAGAAGGGCTTAAATCTTATTGGTTTTGTGGAGATGGGTTTTGCACGAAGCTTACCCTACGAGGTGACCGGGAAGGGACGCACATGTTCTCCACCGCTGCAGCGAACAAAGACGCTATGGCCAGGTTCGTTGACTGTCCGGCACGGCGCAGAAAAGGCACTCGAGGCAGGATGTCAACAAACACGGGTTTTTTAACCCAAGATGCAGCACAGTGCGATAATCATGGGATTGTGGGCCATAAGGATAACTCTGCAAGACCGATCGAGTACGCTTGTCAGCGGCGCTGCGACTATCACACAAAGGGCAGCAGTCGAGCACACGGACGAGAAGCCGCCTACCAGAGCAGCGCGTCAACCTCTCGTGCAGGCCTGAGAGCATCTGACGCGGGCAAGCCAGCGCCAGTGAGAAACGAGCTCATGGGGAAGGGGGTTGTCACTGGCAGGCAATGAGGACAGACGTCGCGCAGTGACGTAGGCTAGCTTTGTGGCGTGACCATTCTCTGGACATGTCTGGATGCGTGACTCGTGTGGGGAAGACTGATGCATGACTCGCACCAAGCAGAAAGGCCTGGCAGCGTAGCCACGGTAGCCAAGTCGCCGATTAACGGCTGTTCCTGGTGCTCGAGCCGCACGGGGCCAGCACGCGCTAGCTGGGGAACGAGGCGCCAGAGGGCAGGACGCACTCGATTCCCACAGTTTTCTTTGGTGTGTACCATACCGGATGGATTCAAGTGCCACCTTAGAAACGTTAATACCTGCTGGCTTTAGTGTATTGGACTTGTGAATAAGGTATGACTCTCTGTTTTCTGTCTCTTGGGGACTGGAAGTTTGATTTAAGTACGTAAAGTTTCAGGTTACTAATACAGTGGCACAGCATTTTAATGTAGCTGGTCACAACTTCAACAATCTGAAACTTTACATACTTCAGTCAAACTTTCGGCGACCTTCCGCATGTCGAAACGTCGGCTCGAGCACCCAGCCCCTGTTTATGGATTTTTTTTTTTCAAAGAAAATCATAGTTTCACCACAAGGGAGAGGCAATGAATGCGATAGCAACAAAATGAAATGATATTGTCATGTGGCCGTGATGGTTAAAAAGGCTCCAGCAGGACTCGGAAATACAGAGCTGTTTATTGGGCGAACTTGTGTCCCAAAAATTAAACGTTAGAGTACAAGCTATTCACGCTGTACACTTATAGCGGCGGGAACAGTCGTCGGCTGTTGAGTAATCTAATCAGCAGTAACGCTTGTCGGCATTTATACATGTGGCATCGAAGATTCCAGCCTTATCGTTGATGGTGACCACGTGAGTTCCAGAATAAACTCTACTGTTTGCGTTCCGCGCTCAAGCTTAACAGAACAATCTTCAATAATCGAGAATGTTCCTAGACATTCCGGTGCGGCACATCCAAGGCAGTGTTTATGTATGTAACGAGTCGGTTACATGAAAATAGAAGAAGAAGCGTGCATGGCCTTGGCCTCCTCTGAAAGTAGCGATCCATAGTCTGGACTGCATATTGACGGGGCCGAATTGCATGCCGAGAGACCAGTCGCCAAAAATTTTGTCCATATTAACGGGGTCCATACTAACGTGACATGGCTGTACTTCATGTGATTAAACATTCTGTTGAAGGTCAGCACTGATCAGCGTTCAAGACAGGAAGGAGCTTACTTTGTCCTGTAGCAATTGAAGGAGGGAGAGTGGACAAGCATCTCGTTAAAAGTGACACCTGTAAAACGTGCCTGTGTACAGGTACGTTTTACAGGTGTCACTTTAGCGTGCATGTTTGGTAGCTTTGTTCCCACTGTCATTGCCAGCTTGCCTAACCAGCCCTGCCTTGTTGGAAGTCTGGTACTTAAGTCTGGCACTGAATCTGCAACACATCTGCTGCATCATTTGAAAGACAGAAGAATCGCCCACAGTGCAAAAGTGAGGGCCCAAGCAGCAGGAAGAATGGTGGCAACACCACTTGCAATTGTGTTACCCGATAATTTTGGTTTTATGGTATTTCGTATGGTGCATCAGGCAGCAAGGGTTTGCTTTTTAAACTTGCTGCCTGTTTCAGGATAATTGGAAATCCTGCAGAATAGTAGTTGTGTTCCTGATGGTCTGGAAGGCTTCATTGTAATGAAGTTTTACGGGCTTAATGTCAGAACTGCTGCATAATTAGGCTTTTGATTGCACCGTTTTGCAAAATGAGGTGACAAAATGAGCTGCAAAGGAGCAGGCCCACTGCTTTTTTTTGTTCTAACAGCCCTGTTCTCAAGGCCATTCAGTTTGCAGCTAATTAGGAATGGTGTGCAAGTGGTGAATACTACCATGCTGCATACAGGCTTGTGTACCACATATACCTAGGCTCCGTTTGTCTTTGGTATAGTTTGCATGGGAGCTAACTGCGTTTGTCACAGAGCCTGCATAAGCAATCTTATTTCATTGACGTCCACTCACAGGCAAGCTTTCTAACTGACAACTGTGGCTGCGCTCTGTGCATTCTAGTAGTAGATTAGCAGTGTAGCTGTTTGGGCACATTGGTAAGTGTGTTGAAAAAGTACAAACCTTATGTGTACAAAAAAAGCACAACATGCAAACTCTGGCACTGTTTCCTACAATATTTTCCCTGAAATCCTGTTGACAATTTATATCACATCTGCATGATATAGCCCAGTGAACAACTGAAAAATGAAATTTTTACGTGATGCTTGACAGTGTATTTGTTCTAGGTAATCTGTGTTGGCACACCAATACAAAACACCATATTTTCCAGTTATAAGTCGCACCTTTGTATAAGACGCACCCCCTACTTTTTACGACTTTCTCTGGAAAAAATAATGTATGAGACGCACCTTTGTATAAGACGCATCTATTTTTAACTGTGTCAACATGACAAAACACAATGACGCACGCAGAGTACGTTCATTGCAAAATGCATAGTCACGCATGGCACTGAATATCTGTAAGCAGCAGCATAAAACGTGTATATAATGTGTTCTTAAAGGGCCCGTAAATAGGCTGCGACTTTTTCTTTACACCCCCCAAACAAGCTCGCTAATTCGTACAGTAGACCGTGGCGATCACGTTTTCCGAATATTACAGCGCTGCGAGCTGCGCAGACCCTTCATTTCGAAAAACAATTCCCGTGCTTCTTTCCTACGCCTGACCAATCCTCCTCGTACGCGCAGTGACTGCAAACTCAGCGATCGGCGAGTTTACGTAGCACTGAGCTCGTCGATTGGTCTAAGCCACGTCTCAACAAACAATAAACAAGGTAATAAACAAGTGTAACGGGCTAGTTGGTATATATCCATCTTCGTAAGAAGCGCAAAACTACACACAGGGACAGCAAGAAAGAAAAGACACTACACAAGCGCTTGACTACAACTAAGCGTTTATGCGGAAGCACGACATATAAAAAGGAAAGAAAGAAGACAAACAAGACAAACTGACGTACTCAACAAACAGTACGTCAGTTTCTGTTCCCACCCACTGCTACGAAACTGCACCTTGTTTCTTGGCCCTGCGGTGATGCGGTTTCGGCCACGTAGTAACGCAGTTGTCATGCGTATGTTCCCCGCACTGCATGGCACCTGCACGCAGTTTGCCTTCGACATGAGCAACACGTGGAGGAAGCGTTGTTCAGTTGTTGGCTGCAAATCGAGCGGAGAAAGGGGGAATCTCCGGTAGCTCGGACGGGTCGCCCTTGCGGCAAGTGGGGTTCTCAACGCTTTTCTCTCGCGCGCCTTTGTAGTCTTGGAAAGCAAGCACGCATTGCTGCTGCGTTGTGAACTGTCACAAAGGTTCAAAAATACCAAAAAGCCGAAAACTGTCCGTCAAGTTGCGGAGTATGTGCGACAATGTAAACAATAAACAACCAGGAGCCGCAGCAAGCGGAAGTACATTGCGACTGATCCCGCTCGCCAATGACGTCAATTGCTGACGTCGTGTCACGTTGCCGAAGTGGGCGGAGTCACGACGACGGGCTACGCCTTCCCCTCCCTGTCGTGGAGAAGGGTGGCGAGGCCGCGCGAAAATTTGAAACCAGCTGAAATGGATGTTCTAACCCCTGTAACTTCCTTATTACAGTGAAATCTCGGTATAACGAACTTCAGGGGACCGCGGAAAAATGTTCGTTATTCTGAAAGGTCGTTATAGTGAAAGCCCGAAAATTTACCATAACAATAGAATTTCAGTAACGCAAACGTCCTACCTTTGCAACGGTACGTCCTTGAACTCGTTTCTCACAACAATGCACACGTGAACGTCAGACAAGGCACGTTTATTTGAAATAGTCCGTGATCGTTTTTTTGACGGGTGCAGCACAAACTCTGCGTCACGAACGATTCTAGACCGTCCGCATTTTTATCCGCCGCTTCGGTCGCTGTTCCGCTTTTTTCTATGAATATGCGGAGTTTCCTCAAGTAGTCCAACGCATCTGTGGCCGACACGGACTCGTCGCGATCTTCGGGTGCTACCGTGACATCGTCGTCCATGTCATCGCTGCAATCCTTTAAGGCCCAACTGCATGCACGCGAGTTTTGAGCGACGGCCGACAGGATTTGCTGTCGCGGAGGGCCATCCATCGCCGTCGCTTGTCGCAGGGGTGCAATCGCGAAACGATGCTATTTCCGATTCCACACGGCTGGCTGATCGCGCTGATAACGCGGACGGACCGTCGTTCTGACCACTGGCCAAGCGCGAAAAGCACGAAAGGCATTGGAATCTGAAATAGAATCGTTCCGCATAGCATCCCAGGTTTCTGGAAAGCCAGAAAACATCGCTTGTCGCCCGGAAGTGAGCATGACGATATCCAACAACATGGCAGCATCTCTGACCCTTGCTTCGGTTGCAATTTGCTCGTGATGCTTCCAATCGGCGCGTACTTCAAGGAATGCAAGTTATAGACTACCTTATTTACAGCCCCATCTCACGCGGTGAGCGAGGCAGCGGCCGTATTTTGTCGTTATGATCGACGGTTCGTTTTGATGTTTCGGTGGTAGCTTGCTGCACTGGTGGTGGCTTGCTGCAATGTCAACATCGTCGTCGTGTGAGGTAGCCCTTCTCCCTGCGAAGCAACGACGTGAGGCGCTGCGGCTTTTCTTAAACGTTCTATGACAGCAAGAGGAAACGTTGTCGAAATGCGCCTCGTGGACTAACTCCAACATAACGCAGTTTGCAAAGTGCGACGTAGCGTAGGCAGCGTACGCTTCCGGGCGCCCCATAGGATCACAGCAGATACTACTGCCGCGGTTAAACATAAGATTGCGAAAAAAGGAAGTCCCGAAACGCTTTTATGGCATCTTTATCTCAAACAAGACAATAATAAATTTGGCATGTTGTCATTCATCTACTCTGTAATTCTTTTTCGTAATTTGCCTGCGTGCGCGCAATAGTTTTCAATCGAGCAGCGCGACGGAGCCCGTTTGTCGCAGTCGCCTTCGCTCGAAAGTCGCGTGCTATGCATGCGGTTGGGCCTTTACAAAACCTGATGCGTTGTCGCCTCCGCAACGAAGGGGAAAAAAAAAAAAGTTCTCCGCCCGCGTCTTTCTCCTCCCGTGCCATCTCGGGTTTTAGCGGGAGGGCGTCCGCTCTTCGCGCTGCGTCGTCTGCTACCTTAGAGCTCCGACTGCCATGACCGATACACTGAAATCTAAGAATCCTCGCATTTCGGGATATAAGTTCGTAGTACTGAGGCGTTGTTAAGATTACACGGGAATTAAATAACGATCGTTATTCTGAAATGTTCGTTAATCTGAAGTTCGTAGTAATGAAATATTTTTACATTGAAACTATAAGCAGTCGGCACGGGATTTCTTAAAAGTTATAGCACGTATTCGCAAAATTATTGCGGCAGCATGTTCACATAGCAAAAGTGTGCATATTTCCCTTCATTACAATTTTTGGACCTCGGGGTTGTTTACTGGCCCTTTAAGGTGCAGAAAACCACTATTTATTCTACTGGATTTGAAGCCACATCCTCCGGTGCACTGTCAAAAGTTCTTCCGCCTCGATTGGCAGCATCGCTGGGTTTTCATTGTCGGCCTCTGAGTAACTTTTACACGGTGTTGTAAGCACCTTGAAGCACATCGTTGGCGTTGCCTTTACTATGGTGGCTACCATATCTCTACCGCATTACGAGGCTTGTCATAAACACATAAACAATGTGCGTGCCGCACGGTTACCACCTACACACATGCATACAAAATGTAAATGGCGACTGGAAGCTGCCACTGCTGCTAGACTGCAGCAACGTCTCACACGAAAACTGATGATGATGATCACGAAGTGGTTACTTTCACTTTTGTAACTGATACTGTGGGCGCTACAACGTTACAATAAACCATTGTGGTGCCCTTTTTTATTTGTTGCCTCAGTTTTGTGGGTTTAATGCTTTGTTTAAGAACAAACAATTCAAAGAGTACAATGGGGCACGCGACTATGGTGGCTTTTACTGAAGCCGTAACCTCTGTGGTCGCCGCACTGCTTGAACTGCAAGTTGCTGACACCCAAGACCACAGCCGCTTCATTGTTATAACAAAATCAGATATATTTTGCGAATGCTCTCGCACTCAGTTTATCATACTCACGAATTAAATGTGGACATATTGGTCTCGCAGGATCGCATGACTTTTTGCGTATAGTATAAGGTGCATCTTATACACTGGAAAATGCGGTATGTTGATGTCAATAGTGTATGAAGTGGCGACAGGATCCCAAGAATAAAATTGTTGAAAGTAGTGCCTGCATGCGTGTTATGTGCTTTTTCGTCCATGTCTTGAATAGCAAGTGAGCCAGTTTATATATTGTCTTCGTCATTCCATTGATGGTGCTTCAACTTCTGGGCACTAGCGGGAACTCGATAGTTTCAGTTACTGCAAAATCAGCTCATGCTTTGTATGAAAAAATATTTTTTTGTAAAGAGTTGCTATATGGCGTACTTATTTTGCATGCCAGTTGAGGTGAAAAAACGTGTACTTTTCTGCAAATTCTCATCTGATCCATTGTCCCAACCGCCTCCTTGGATAATGTGTGATGGTCTTCTTTCTCTGTCACAGATGATGCTGTAAAGGGATGCCTGTGCTTGTGCGGATGAGCACCGAGTCTAAATTGGAGTGATGTTTTGTGATGCTGTGTGCAGGCACGGCTGAATGACGAGCGGCCACTTAGTGAGCAGGAAGTGCGGACAGCCTTGCGCCGTGCAGCTGAATCCCTTGACCAGTTGGTGTGTGACAGCTGCAGAGGAACCTTCAAGACGTACATGTCCTTCTATGTGCACCGCAGCCACTGCACCTCCACAGAGGAGAAGGTGTGTTCACATCTCTTGGTTTATGCTAAACAATGACGCAGAGGGGCAGTGTTAAGGCAGCTCATGCCTTCGAGCCGGTAGTGCAAGGGTTCACCCAGTGTTTGACAACTGACCGTACTTGAGGCTGTGATTCAGGAAATGGCTCACGCAGGTCATCGCTGGTAAGGGCTTGAGCTTCGGCATAGTTCGTTGTCGATGAGCGGCAGTTGTACTCTCTTGTTCACAACTCAAATGTCTTTTCAGTCGTCGCTGCCTCTGAAAAAAATTCGTAGACTGTATTCAGTGGTTTGACATTTTGACCGCACAAAAAAGACGAGGACAGAGGGAGGTACGACGACACAGGCGGTAACTGCCCGTGTCGTTACCTCCCTCTGTCCTCGTCTTTTTTGTGGGGTCAAAATGTCAAACAGTAAGCACCGACTAGTCCAAATGCAAGTTCTCCTGCCTTCGGTGGGTTTGCGCACAAGGCCGGTGAACACTTCTTGCTTCACTTCCCGCATTAAATGCAAACTGTCTTCTGTTCAGACATAGTGGAGTCACCATAGCCACACAAATGTGTCATCTCCTCAGTGTAAATACCGATGTTTTCATTTTGAAGCTGTACATGTGTTTCAAGCAAAGCTTTGGCCCTCACTTTACAAACAACACTCGTGAAATTATCCAGGAATGTGGTGCGCAAGAGGTCCGAGGTTGTTATCATGGACATTCGATTTTTGAACCAGGTCTTGGTCCTGTCTTCGAGGGAGAAATACTCGTTGCACAGTTTTTTGTTGCAGTCCCAGTTATTAAAAAGTGGCAACCTGGTTGTGCATTTCCAGCTAGCTTTCTAAATCTTTGCACGATAGTGCATGGAGAGTTGGCGGCCCCCTTCGCTGCTGCTGCAGCAAGATCGATGTAGGCGACACAGGGGCCATTATCGTAGCTCATGCGATGGTCATAGCCAGGGTATTTCTGGTGCTTTCCGGTAGAAGCTCGTGTTCTGATGTTAGCCCTTGCTGCCTGCAACTAGCTCAGTGATCCGTGATGGCTTTGGTGTCTTCTTCACGACTTGCATTTGGGTCATGGCTTGACAAGCACGCCCTGAACATAAATAAACCAGCATCTCCACCAGATGTCGTGTGGTTGTGGTGGCAAAGGATCCAAAACTCAAGCCTGTGAAGATGAAACATTTTTATTGGGTGAGCTTGTGCCCAGGCAAAACAAGACTCAAAGTAGAATCGGCACTCGCTGTACAGTTAAACCTGGATGTAACGAAACCTCTGTTTAATGAATTCCTGGATTTCACAAATTTTTTTCATTCCCCTACTCCATCCCCAGGGAAGCCTATGTATTTTTTACCTTCATGTTACGAAGGCATTGTGGCAGATGACTTTGGTGTGAATTTTACATGCTCATCATTCATTATTTTGAGCAGTAGATTTGCCGAAAATTTAAATAAATAATGCATAACTTCTGCTTTTGCTGAAAAACGCCAGGCCTGTGCTGAAACCGCAGCACAGTCACAGCGAAAGCTGGAAGAGCGGCGTTTCTAGAGCCCGTTGTAAGCTCTCTTGGGGCTACTAATACAAGTACACTAGCAAAGTACCCACTACGCCATAAATCACAATTTTTGTGAAGTTGGGAAGCACCTACTAAGCCATTATTCGTAATTCTGCGGAGAAGCGAGGCACCAGCTACACGTCTGTAAGGCATTATGTGCACTTTGTTGACGCAATGAAGAATTATGGCTCAGCCCTTTGTAATGGGTGGGAAGCTTTAAACGGCCCACCAGTTACGCAGTTTGCATTGGGTGACGCCCGGTCACTATTTCCCTCTCCCGCCATGCTTTATAACATACGTCGACGTGGGAGAGAGGCGGGGGGGGGGGGGGGGCGAAGAACTTTACTGAGACCCTGAGGAAATGGATCATGCGCTTATGGGCTTCCTTGGCAACCAATACAAGTGCACTTACCAGGAACCCACTACGCTATAAATCATTGTAATTTTTTAGAAGTAGGGAAGCAGGCACTATGCCATTTTTTGTCATTCTACGGAGAGCCGTGGTACCTGCTAAACGCATCTAAAGCATTATGCGCTTTGTTGATGCTGCCCCTGATGACGATGAAGAATTATGCGGAGGCCTTTGTAATGGGTTGGAAGCATTCAGCAACCTACTCGTTCGCAATTCGCATTGTGTGGCGCCTGGTTACAGAATTCGCATTGTGCGACGCTTGGTGCTTCATACTTAGGACTGTGCAGCGCTCACAAAAAGGGACAAGGAACAGAAGAAGTACACAGGACATGCGCTGACTCTCAACTGAATTTTTATTCCGGAAAACACAAAAAAGTAAGCATGAAGAAAAAATGGAGTCACGTGACTTGTACTCCAGACACAAGTATGAATCAATACCAACTCGCTCAATTTTCTATTCTAAGTCATGCTTGATGCTTATTTTACTCTTCTACCACGCTATATTGCATACGTTAATGTGGTTCCTTCCCGACATGAAGCCTGTATAAGACCTTTTTGCAAAGCAGTTTCAAGCACCGGCATGGCTCAGAGGTTGAATACTGGGCTCTCACGCAGGGGGCCCAGGTTCGAACCTCGTTCCAACCTGGAATTTTTTTCTTATTTCGTTTTTTTTTTTCTTATTTTGAGCGATAGTGGTTACGGACACCGGCGGCGGCGGCGGACAAGTACGGCGCCAAAAACGGCCGCTGAAATGATCTCATAACAGCTTTCGCTGTAAAACAGGGAAGCGGCGATCGTGAGAAGAACACATGCAAGTGCAGTGAGCCAGAGCAGTCGATCCCGTGTGCCACGATGATGATGATGACAGTCGCTAGCTCCTCTAACGCCGCTCTGTGGCAGATCTTACGCATCATGACACCAGGTGGTGCTGTTGTGTGTACCTGATTTTGTTTGCTTTTAAAGGCGAAGCATTTCTTAGCGAACCTCAGGAACTTTGGCCATTTCTATCTACGTATCTTATCTATCTACAGTTAAACCTGGATATAACGAAATTGGAAAAAGTTCGCGAATTTTTGTTACATCCAGGTTTTCGTTATATGCAGTTTTCGAGTAAAGACTAGAGAAACTATCGTGAAAACCAAACGAAGACGCGGCGGATGCCAGTTCAGTGCCACTCACCTCAAATATTTATTTAGCACAAAAAAAACTGCATTATTTTGGCTTGTGTCTTTCGCGTCAAAGATGACGTCACGCGGCTGTTCAGTTAAACCAACTCATCCGATGCTGCCTCGTCATCTTGTGAGCCAACGTGACAGCGCAGAACGTCCAGCGCGTCCAATACCTTCTTCGCGGTTAGGCAACGGCGATGTATCTGCCTCTGACGAACCTTCACCATCACCGCGATCTTGGACAGTTTCTACAAGTGCCACATCCGGCATTTCTTCGGTAGATACAGCATCACTGTCAGCGCACAAAAAGTCGTCAAGTGCAATGTCGTCGGGCACTCCACCATTCACATGAAGTGCATCCCACGCTTCACTGACATCGGATGGATTTGAAGGTTCCTAGGGTTCTTCTTCGTCGACTCCAGCCTCTGTAACCATGTCACGATTATCTCGGGGGTGCTTGCAATATTGGATCGGATCGGGAGAGAGCAAGACGGGCACGTGAGACCGTGCTAGGACGGCAAAAACCAAGTTTATAGCAAGTAAAAGGACAACATAAAGCAAACGTTAATGGCACTGAACAATTCAAACAAAAACCTATTTACATTTACAAAATCTCAGTTCATACACAGAACTGAAACTAGCTAAACAATGCGCTTTAGCTAGGCTTAGGTACGTCTCTTCGACTGAGTCTGGCCACTATGGGCCTTGCGGTATTAGGATGTTCTTACAGTTCGTCGCGTCGACTCGATGTTCCCGTTGCGTCAATAGGCAGTTTTAGAATGCTGCTTGCGGGCTCCCGTTAAGTGACGGAAATAGCGGGCCGCAAATGCTAACGCTAACTTAGCGTACGCTATTCTAAAACTGCCTAATCTCTCATGGAGACCGTCGCCGACGTCCTCAGTAGGCCTCCAAGTTCAACGTCGGTTGCCTTCGTCCAGCCTACTGCTTGCTCTCGTCGCATGTGTCCCCAGTAGTCTTCTCCGTCCTCGGTCCGTCGAGGTTAGGCCAAACTAGGCCTTGGTCCCTTGCTTCAGGACTCCACAGGTGACGGGCGCCTCCTTGACTGAACTGTGGTCTGCAGCCGTCCTGCCGAGAAGAGAAGGGCTGCTGGCGATCCCAGAACTGCCGTATTGAGGGGCGACGGCTCCGGGCAGCCTCGCTTGGAGCCTTCCAAGGTCGACGGCCGCTCCCCGGTCCTTGCGTGCCGCCACGTCCAGAACCGAGTACCATCCGCTATCGCCGCGGGTGCGACGCTTGCTTCTGCCTCGATCTTCTCTGTCCGGCGCCCCACAACACAGTGCCTCGATCATCCTTCGTAGTTCACCATCACGGCTCGGGTCGCATGCCACGAGCCCCTATCTGGCCAATCGTCTGCGTCGACATGGCTGGTGCGCGTGCCATCGGGTGACTTTTTGCTTCTCGCGCATTGTCACCGCGCTTCCACGTTCGGCACGCGCCTCGTGCCCCTCCTTTACTCATCACAAACCACTGACACCCGGGCTTTCATGAAGCAGTTTGCGACTGTGTCAGCTTTTACTTCCTGCCACGAAGCAGCAAGCATCTCGATGGCTTGGTAAATGTCTATCTTTGTCAGCCGTTCAAAGCGACAAGAGGATCTTCTGAATGACGCGACGACGATAGCAGCACTTAAAGCTGTTGATGATCCCTTTGTCTAACGGCTGTATTAGGGACGTGCAGTTGTCAGGGAAGTACTGCAGCTCGATGTTCGACAGCTGAAGGCCTTCGATGTGGTAAGCAGAGCAGTTGTCAAGCAATAGGCATACTTGGCGACCCTGATGCTTGACATCTTCGTTGAATGCCTTCGGCCATTCAGTAAAGATTTCTCGGCTCATCCAGGCCTTCGAATTGGCCACGTACTTGACTGGCATCGGCTTCGTGCCTTTAAAACACCTTGGCTGGGCATTTTTTCCTATATCTAATGGGACTCTTTTGTCGCTGCCATCACTGTTTGCAGAAAGCAAGACCGTGATGCGTAGTTTGCTCTGCTTTCTGCCTCGACAATCGTGCCCTTTAAGCTCCAGCGTGCGATTCGGCAACATCTGGTAGAACAATGCCGTTTCATTGGCGTTGTACAAGTCCGCCGCCTCATAGCGGTCCAAGATGCCAGGCAGCTTCTCGTCCATCCACGAGGCAGAGGCATCGCTGTTAGCAGACGTGGACTCGCCGCTAATCACTCTACCGACGACACCGTGCCAGCTCTTGAACCCTTGCAGCCAGCCGTTACTTGCCTCGAAATCATCATGGCCAAGAATCGACGCAAAATCCTTCGCTTTCTGCTGCAGGATTGCGCCACTTATGGGTACGTTGCGTGCCCGTCTGTCCAGAAACCAGGTGAAGACGGCCTTGTCCACATCAGCGTACGTTGACTTCTTCAGTCTTTTCTCCTTCGAGCCCGTGCCCGACTCCGCTGCCTCGCGGATGCAGTCCTTCACACTCATTATTGTCGACAGGGAGGTGGCTGGGATATTAAATCGCGCAGCAACGTCCTTCTTTTTCTCACCCGCGGAAACCGCATTTACAATCGCAATCTTTTCTTCAAAAGACAAAACCTTGCGCTTTCTCGGCACGGAGCTCATTGTCACAGCGAGAGCAGCTGAGAGGCCTAACAAGAGAGGACACGACCTACCCGCCTCACCGCTTCGTTCACCCGTTCGGCACAGTAGCGCCACCAGACGTCGCAACTCGCAAGCAAAAGCTGCATAGCGTGGCCTTCGAGATAGCGCGCCGCATTACCATCTCAAAGGCTTTGCAACGAGGAAACTCCGTTTGCCGCTAAGCGGCTCAAGCTATTGTAGCGATGGTTGTATCATCATCGCGGCACGCACTTGCCTGCTGTACCTGCTGCAATGGTGTGCGCTCTACCCGCAGCCGCCCTCGTGTATTATTAATTTTCGTGTTATAAAAGTTACGCATTGTACATACAAAATTTTAGTAATGTTACGACTCAAAATAATATATGATCAGTTCCACAAATTCGTTACATTCAGGTCAATTACCGCAACACCTTTGTTACGTGGAGGTCACAAATACATGGGCTTCTATGGGGATGGTAGTGGGGATTGAAAAAAAATTCGTTAAATTCAGGAATTCGTTACATGCAGGTTCGTTACATTCAGGTTTAAGTCTATCTATCTATCTATCTATCTATCTGTCTGTCTGTCTGTCTTGCCACCTACGTCTGGGCGTTCTCCAGGTCATCTCCATAACTTGTAATATATCAATAGTGGCAATGCTTGGGATCAGTGTATGATGAACACGATCCACTGGTCATGATATGAATAACTCGAAATACAGTGTCGCGTATGTCATGAAACCCTTTCTCTCAGTCACGTGTGGCACATACCTGCATACCAGTGTTCATGTTGTGTGGGTATGTGCCACAGGTGATAGAGAGTCTTAACCAACACAGTAACCGTGAAAACACACACATTGACACGCAATGAAAGTGATAATAATAAGAATTATTGGGGTTTTGTATCTGAAAACCACGACATGATTATGAGAGACGTTGTAGCAAAGGGCTCCGGAAATTTTGACCATCTTGTATTCTTAACGTGTACCGAGATCGCACAGTACACGGGCGTCTAGCATTTTGCCTACATCGAAATTCGACGGCCGCGGCCGGCATCAAATCCGCGACCTTCGGGTCAGCAGCCGAGTACCGTGACTGCTACACCACCGCGGCAGACGCGAGAAAAGTGGGGAAGCTGAAGAAAGAACAGCCCTGGAAGATGCTCCACTACTATCCACTTGTCCGCGGGGTCCGCAACTTGGACCACGTGGATTACGCAAAAACCGGGATCAATGCTTCCTACAATAAATCTGCCTAGAGAACCAGGCCTCTCATCACTACTGGTGACCTCAAAATTGATTTATCAAGACCCAACAACGCCTGGTCCTTATACTGTGTGAAAGACTGCATGAATGTGGACAGGGCATCAAAAGACCTCGCTTCCACGTCTAAGACAGGAGGCATCATGGATCATTTCATCGTAAGAGGCATGTAGAATTTCCACCAGCGGTACTATACCTCGCACTTTACTGCACTTAGAGCCCCTCATAGCCGCGATCACGAACGAATCCGAATAACAAGTCTGGTCCAGCTGCTGGGGCTCACTGATCACGGTGATGATGACCTTGTTCAAGAACTGTCAAGAACCCCTTTCACACATGCACACAGGTTCGTGCGTGCGTGCCTGCATTCGTTCTCCGTGCGCGTGCGTTCTCTGTCATACCGGACAAGTATAAGCATAACAACTGTAACAACTGCAGCTGTGACTGTAACGTACGTGCCTGCGCGTGCCACTCGTCTGTGTATATATCGAGGGAAACCTTCCTGAATGGAGATTAGTTGCGAGTAACGCCTGTCCTGCGCATCTGTGTTCCTTCTTTGTCTTGTTTGGATTCGCGCTATCCAGTATTGAAGAATATAAGCAGTTCATATCAGCTTACCGCGTCTGGTGTTGGTAACACCCATGTTGCTGTTGGCATTGTTACGCATCTGTAAACAACTGGTTATATAATACATATGCGGCTATTTAACATATGAGTGTGCGTATACCACTTCCAAATTTCTCTAGCCTCATTCCGTAATCTTTCGCTGAATATGAAAAATTACGCCACAGTCACCATCCCGCGCATGCTTCGCATAACATAGATTCCCACGGTACGTGGGATCTGCCAAATTTTTTTAGTAGGGGTGTGCGAATATTCGAAATTTCGAATATTTTTCAAATAGGGTTTGCTATTCGATTCGATTCGCACTGAAATTTTACTATTCGAAATATTCGAACTTCCCAAAGACAAATACAGTCAATGTCCGATTGAAACTGACCCCTTCAGATTTTCAATACGCTTCACATCATTACACTGTCATATTGCGGCAAAGCTGCCCTCCAAGCTCCGTTACAGTCGAACTTTGCCAAGACAGTCAACGTCCGATTGGAAGTGGTCCCTAGATTTTCAGTGTGCTTCACCTCATCACACCCCGGTATTGCGGCAAAGCTGCCTTTCAAGCTCTGCTATTAACTCGAGAAAACACTGGTTCCAACATGGAGATGAAACATGTGGCAGAGGTGGGGGCTCAGTTAATGCTGTTTTGGACCTGAAATTTGGGCAGGAAGTCGAAAAAATCGAAAGCCGAAGCTTTTTAGCATCCAAAATTTCAGATGTTCTTATATATCGACGTCTACGAGACAGATTGGAACTCCGGACTTGGAAGGAGCACATTCTTGTCCGCCACATCAGTTCGGCTTCCACAGAAGTTGAAGGAGGAAGAGAGGCTGAGGAAATGGCATCTTTGCCTATGACGTGTAAAGTGTTGTCAGCAACACTTTGGTTGCACAAAATCATGTACATAAATACAATTCGGCCTCTACATTGCCTCATTCTTGATAAGACAACTATGAAACACTACCTCGCCAGTGCTTCATCAGCCTAGCAAAAAGAAACACTTTCATATTGCTATCTCATAAGAATATGCTTAGGGATCCTCTATAACACTTTTTTTTTCTGCAATTTCGCTTCGAGGTATTAGAAAAATATCCTAGAAATATTAGAAAAATATTCGATTCGATTCAGCACTCACACTTCAATATTCGAATTAGCTTCGCACCCAAAATTTTGCTATTCGGACAGCTCTATTTTTTAGTCTTGTGCTTGTTTTGTTGCCGTTGCATTGTGTGTGAGCAGACTCGACGCGAGCCTTAATGCGAGTGTCAATGTCAGCAGTGTGTATTGCGCGTTTCTCACAGTGATTGTTTGTTTCAAAAAGGAGTTTGGCAAGAAAGTGTAAAGTTTTGTCTTTCGCGGACAAGCTGTCGATCGTTAATGCGGTCGCTGCTGGCAAGGAGAAGAAGGATATCGCTTTGGTGGGAGGGTTCGAGCCGAGGCGGCCGGCCGAAGCCTGAGGGTCGCGGAGTAAAAACACACGCTCCGAGTCCCCAGCAGAAGTGCCCCTGTTTATTGTCAGTACAGCCTTTATCTACTAAATCCTATAGAGGGCACCTCATATTCGGCTTGGCACTCGCACCCTCTACATCCTTCCTTTTGGGAAAGTAACAGAAAGCAACCCCTCGCTCTCAGGTATGCAAGCAACGTAATGACAAATGTCTCTTGGCACGTTCTACAAGTTCAGCCACACCGGTGGCCTAACACAACATCCAGACCGAGTGCGCATAACCGACCCAGGCAGTCTTGAGGGAGTAGATGGGGCAACCGGTGGCAATGCAACTGGTAGAGGAGTGAGTGCCCTGGGAGTTGGACTGCTGCACACAGGCTCTGGGCGAGTTGGAGTCGATGGCAGGCTTTCGTATCCTTGTGTCCGTGGACTGGAGCTGCCGAGATCTAGACCACCTGATGACGGAGACTGCTGCGGGACCAGATGTCTCTGGTTGCAGATGAGAGCTCCTGCATCCGTCTGGACCACATAGGAGCGTGGACGCTGCGCTGGGCTAAGAACAGTGCCAGCACAATCTGTGTCACGAATCCACGCTCTCTTTCCCTCCTCCAGGGGCCGCAAATCTTGTGCAGCATGTCGACGGTCAAAATCTTGACGCTTCCAACGTCATTGGGCCGTGTCACGCTGGTGGAAGTCGGCAGTGTTAGGCGGTTCTGGAAGCAACTGCGGCCGTTGGGACCAGCAGGCGGGCCCTGAGACTGCGCCCCATGAGCAGCTGAGCAGGGCTATAACCAGTCACGCCAGGTGCATTGCGGTATGCCAAGAGGGCCAAAGGCCAGTCCGGAGACTTCTTGAAGAGTTCCTTGACCATCCGCACTGTATGCTCGACTTCCCCATTGGACTGCGGGTACCTGGGACTGCTGGTGACGAGGGAGAAGCCCTAGCTCTGGGCGAAGATGCGAAATTCTGCCTACGAAAATTAAGGCCAATTATCACTGACGAAGGTCTGTGGGATCCCATGCCTTGCAAAGACACTTTTGATGATGGAGATCACCGCTGTGGACGTCGTCGAGCGAAGGGACAGCACTTCTGGGTACCTTGAGTAGTAATCTACGAGGAGAAGGTAGTCGGCTCTTTCGTGATGAAAGATGTCCACCCCGACTCCCTCCCAGGGACGGCTAGGCGTCACAGTAGGCAGCTGAGGCTCTGCTCGCTGGACCCGCGTGGTGGCACAGTTGGGACAGTTCTCCACCATGGTTTTGATCTGGCTCCCCATGGTTGGCCACCAGACAGCTCCCCTGGCAATGGCACGGCAGCGGTTCACTCTGAGAGGTCCATCATGGAGGGGGAGAGGACGTGCTTCCGCAGAGAAGTGGGCACCAGCAGGCGTCCACTGCAGAGGAGAAGGCCGTCACCGATACGGAATTCGGCCCGATGAGCCCAGAACTGAGCCATGCTGAGAGGCAGATTCTCTTTCCAAGTCCACCCTTGCTCACAGTACGACTTGAGCTGCGCGCACTCCCATCTGCAGACTGGTGAGCTCAGGAGTCGTCGAGGAGGACTGAAAATGTGGGAGGGATAGCGCGGAGTGCTTCTTGAACGTACAGCTCCACCTTGTCAACTGCTGGAGTCACTGGCAGCTGGATGACTGGGTCCCTTGAGAGTGCATCTGCGGTGTCCAGCTGTTTCCCAGGAACATACTTGACGTCAAATTGGTACTGGAGAAGGTGGATGCAGAAGCGCTGGATTCGTGGTGGCATGAGATCAAGATCTGCGGTTCCTAGGAGCTTTACTAATGGCTAATGGTCAGTCTCCAGGGTGAAACAAAGACCCCGAAGAAACTTGTCGAATCGGTTGATGGCCCAGGTGGCAGCCAGTGCCTCTTTTTCGATCTGGCTGTACCTCCATTCCGTTTCTGTCAGCGCTTGAGAGACGTATGTTACTGGGCGGCGCTCCCCTGATGGCTGGTCTTGAAGAAGAACTGCACCCAGCCCGAAGGAACTGGCATCTGCAGAGACTGTTGTCAACAGTGCAGGGTTGTACCTTGTGAGGCAGATGTCCGAGGACAGCATGCTCTTGAGCTTTTCAAATGCTGGAGCTTGCACTGGTCCCCATGTCCAGGCTGCAAGCTTGTTCAGGAGACTTCTGATTGGCGCCGTCGTTTGAGAGAGGCCCGGGAGGAAGCGATCGACATGGTTGAGCATATTGAGAAAGCGTTGGACACAATGAATGTCCTAAGGAGCTGGCATGCGCTGAATGGCGGCCACTTTCTCTGGATCCGGAGTGATGCCATTGGCACCAACGACAACGCCAAGGAATCGCACGCTGGACACGCCGAAAGTCCACTTGGCAGTGTTGAGGGGGACCCCTGCTTGTTGAAGGTGACCTAGGACTGCCTGGAGGCGTTGGTCGTATTCTTCTGTGGTGCGGCCAAACACAAGGATGTCGTCCATAAGGTTAACAACACCGGCCAACCCTTCCAGCAGGGGAGACATCTGATGCTGAAAGTATTCCGGGGCCGATGTTATGTCGAACGGGAGGCGGCAGTAGCAATACCTGCCAAACAGAGTAATGAAAGTCTTGTACTTCTAGGAGTCGCGCGCCAGGCGTACTTGCTGAAAGCCTGAAGTTGCGTCCAACTTCTAAAAAACGCGTGTGTCACCGAGAAGTCTGAGGGTTCGGTCGACGGTCAGGAGTACGTGGCGTTCACTGAGAATGACTTGGTTGAGTTTTGTCAAATGAACGCATAGGCAGTAACCCCCCGCTGGCTTCGAAACGATGACAAGTCCCGCGCACCAGTCAGTTCGTTGATGCGCCAGATCACGCCCTCCTGCTCCATCTTGTCGAGCTCCTTTTTGACTACGTCTTGCAGCGGTATCGGGATACGCCGGGCTGTGCCGAGGGCATACGGTACCGCGTCAGGCTTGATACGTATCGTGTATTCTTCCAGAAACGTGCCCAGGCCGGTGAAAAGGGCTAGAGGGACTTCACGAGGTGGTGCTTCCGGCAGAGCTGGTGTGACGGCGCCGACAAACTTGACGACCGCAAGGGCAACGATAGCGGGATAGCCGAGAAGTGGCTGCTCTTGTCCCGCAAGGATGTAGAGGCACTCGTTGACTCGCCTGTCTCTCCAAGACTGCACTGCGTGGAAGGTGCCGAGAAGCTTCAGAGCTTGTTTCCCGGGTCCGAAAAGTTCTTCGCCGCGTGGCTTATCGAGGACAGCTGGGCAGCTGGGAAATGTGTGCTGTCGGGGTGCTATCACCCCCTGTAAAGATGTTTGCGCCTCATGGCGCACGCACGTCTCGCGGATAGGCCGCAGTGGCCGTCGAGCAAGCAGTGGCGCTGCGCTCGCGTGCGTTAGGGTTAGTGCGGTGGCGCCAGCAGCGCCGCCTGCGGGAAAAGTTAGGTTGGCAGACAGAACACAGCAGGGAGTCTCTTTTGGGGTTTGGCAGTGTGCGTGGATGGACGTTTCCCGCGGTGGGTCCGTGGGAATGATACTGCAGCTCGTTTCCCTCGGGCCCCTCATGGTGAGTCGTGCATCGGCAACGCCACATGTGCGGTGCATTATGTCTTATGTTGTCTTGAGTGTGTGTTATGTTTTCCGGGCATTCATTCTGATTGTATAAGGTTTAGTGTGTTACTAGTTTGTATAGGATTGGGCAGGCGAGCTCGCGGTATGTAAAAAGCAAGTTAATAAGTATGAACACTTGCTGGTTTGCCCGACGGCGTCTACTGTGTCCGTGTGTTCCGCGGCGATATCTCTCAGACCCCACAGCGTGGAACCACCGAGACGTTGGCACCAGAGTCCACTTTGAAGACGAGAGGGTGCCCGTCGACACGCACCTCAGCGTACCGCCCGTTGCGAGCCACCGCTGCGACGAAGTGGAGCTCTACAGATCCGAGGCACTTTCTTGAGCAACATACCGCCGCGAAGTGGCCTCGCTTCTTGCAGTGGTTACAGACCGCTTTGGCCGCTGGACAGTCAGACCGTCAGTGAAACTCGTGACCGCAAAATTCGCACTGCCCACTTAGGCCTAGACCGCTTTTCGAAGCCTTGCCAGCTCTGTTGCTCATGTGCGAACCATTGGGCCGGTCACTTGACACAAAGTCGGCAAAGTTGCCAGAGTTGCGTCGTCCGCGTGCACGCTGCATGGGTTTACACGAAGCCGTCGCATCCACGTGAGCTGCCATAGGCGGTTGCCCAGCGGTGAGGGACAGGCGTTGTTTTTCGCGTTCGGTGTCTTCGTGCTGACGAGCTTGCACGATTGCGTCGTCCAGGGAAAGGCTCGGAGTGCGGCACAGCTTGTCTGAAAGGTGAGAATCCGCCAAACCCACGACGAAACGGTCGCGAACAAGACGCTCTTCAACGGCAGGTGACGGGTAGTTACACTTATGTACCATGTTCCGAAGGGCCGTGAAGAAACTGTCGACAGTTTCACCTGGCTGTTGGGTCCGCTTATGAAACCGAGAGCTCTCGTACGCCTTGTTTACGGGGTGCACGAAGTAGCTTGTGAGCCGCCGGGTGACTTCCGCGTAAGACTTGTACGCGTCTTCATCGGACATGAGAGAACTGAGGACGATGCATGCACGGGGACCCATGCAGTAGAGGAGAGTCCTAACCCTAGTCTCCTCCGGGGCTGCGTGCATGCCAGTGGCAAAGGCATAGTCCTCAAATTGCTGTAACCAGGGCAGCCACTCGCCGGCATCGTCGAAGGAGAACGGAGCCGGACTCCAAAGAATGGTGGCAGCGAGAGCAGGAACTGGAGCGTCTTCGTTAGCCATGTCGAGTGGCGGGAACCAGGCATCCCACTTCTGACACCATGTAGCGGGAAGGTTCAGGCCGAGGAGGTAGGCCGAAGCCCGAAGGCCGCGGAGTAAAAACACACGCTCCGAGTCCCCAGCAGAAGTGCTCCTGTTTATTGTCAGTACAGCCTTTATCTACTAAATCCTATAGAGGGCGCCTCATGTTCGGCTTGGCACTCGCGCCCTCTGCAGTCGCTACGCGATTCAACATTCCTGCCAGCACCCTGTCGACTATCTTGAGTGCGAAAGACAGCATCCGCAGTGCAATTGAGTTGGGCACAAGCTCGAAGAAAAAAAGGATGATGTTGTCAACGTACGCCAATGGGGACAAAGCCGTGCTTATGTGGTTTTTGGACACATGTTCTCAAAACGTGCCCATAAGCGGTGCCATCCTACAACAAAAAGCGAAGGATTTTGCTTGCATCCTGGGCTACAACGACTTCAAAGCTAGCAACGGCTGGCTGCAAGGATTTAAGAGCTGAAACGGAGTCGTTTTGAAGATCATTAGTGGTGAGTCAGCCTCTACCGACAGTGATGCTTGGGCATCGTTGGTGGCCGAGGAGCTGCCTGGTGCTTTGAGCCGCTACGAGGCAGCTGACGTTTATAACGCTGATGAAACGGCTCTGTTTTATCAGATGCTGCCTATTCGCACGCTGGCGCTTAAAGAAGACCACCACAGAGACAAGCAAAGCAAACTCCGCGTGACGGTTTTTGCTTTGCACCAACAGCAATGGCAGTGACAAACGGGTCCCGTTGCTTATAGGGAAAAGCGCCCGGCCCAGATGCTTCAAGGGAACGAAGTGAATCCGGTAAAGTATGTGGCCAATTCAAAGGTGTGGATGTTGCGGCCGACCTTTTCCGATTGGTGGAAAGACTTCAACGAAGGCATTAAGCGACAAGGCTGCCAAATCTCTTTGCTCCTGGACATTTGCTCTGCACACCACGTTGATGGCCTTCAGCTCTGAAACATAGAGTTGATGTATTTTCCTCCGAATTGCACATCCCTGATACAGCCACTGGACAAGGGAATAATCAACAGCTTCAAGTGCTGCTACCGCCGTCTTGTGATAGAAAAGATTCTTCTGGACATCCGTTTTGAACGGCAAATGAAGATCAACATCTATCAAGACGTCGAGATGATTGCCGCATCGTGGCAAGAAGGTGCAGCTCAGACTGTTTCAAATTGCTTCACCAAGACCCAAATAAAGGTCGTTGAAGCTGGAATCTGCGACGACGAAGAGGAGCCTGCGAATCCAGCGAATGTAACTGAATTGTGGGATGCGCCACATGTGCACGGGAGAGTGCCTGACGACGTCGAACTTGGTGTATGTTTGTTTGCTGACAGCGCCACCGTATGTACTGAAGAAATGTCAGATGCGGCGCTTGTTGAAATGGTGCAAGATCGCAGTCACGACGAAGGTGCATCAGAGAAAGACTCACTGTTTGTCGCGTCTACCACAAAGGAAGTGATGGACATGTTGGACGTCTTGCGTTGGGCCGCCGGCACACAGGATGATGACACTGCATTTCATGAATTAACTTCCTTGGAGCACCGCTTGATGTCATCATATATGAAGAAAACACAAGCCATAATCACGCAGTTTTCTTCTTCTTAATAAATGTGAGAGGTGAGGTCTTCTGAAGTGATGTCTGTCTCGTTTTGGTTTTGTTTTGCATGATACTTGCCAATGTTCACGTGAAACTGCATGTAACGAAAACCTGTATATGACGAGATATTGCCGAAATTCCTCAATTTCGTTACATCCAGGTCAACTGTATAATGATAACAGCGAGCATGGACGTCGGTAGTCGATAATCAGATGGTCGTCGGAACACGTCTCCTTTTATCGAAAATGTCAGGGTTATTGCAGGTGCTCTCGTCTGCCCTAGAATAAATTCAACTACTCGTGTCGTGTGTGCAATCTTATTGGAACGGTCTGAAACTATGGTGAAATTTTCCTAAACATTAAGACACGGCCTGCACCGAGTGGTGGTAACAGTTTTCGTGGGTGTAGCAGTATGCAAGGAACAAGTTTCACGTAACAATAAAATAATTGTTGGGGTTTAACATCCCAAAACCACAATATGATTATGAGGGTCGCCATAGTGGAGGGCTCCGGAAATTTTGACCGCCTGCGGTTCTTTAACGTGCACCTAAATCTAAGCATACCGGCCTCAAGCATTTTCGCCTCCATTGAAAATGCTTGAGGCCCGTGTGCTTAGATTTAGGTGCACATTAAAGGACCCCTGACAGCGAAATTTTTGTTGGTGACTTTTTTGCTGTAATTTGTAGCTTTGTGTCTGGTAATCTTTAAATTAAATCGTAAATGCTCTAGCGTATTGTACAACTAATTCTAGCGTAGTTAATTGTGACCATTTTAGCATCACTTCAAAACGCCCGCCTAAAAACCACAAGAAACTGGCGCCCCACGCGGGGGAGCGTCAAACACCACGTGCACTCAAGCTGTGGTGACGTTGACAGCGCGGTTTTCAAATCGGGGCCCCGCGCGCGGTAGAGATTGAAAGTATGTGGGTGCCTTCGGTATGGGTTAAACTTGTTAAGCGCATGTCCCCTCACGAAAACTACCTCGAGAGCAGCCCGACAACAGAGCCAGAGGGGTGCGGAACAATAGGCCTCGCCGGGTGCCACTTTAGGTGTCAGTCGTCGTATTGTGCACGTGCGCCCTGCAAACCTTCTGTGACGTCCACAATACTTGCTTTACTCGTGGAACGTCACACGGGGCCTCTATCTACGTCATACCAGGATGTCGCAAGGTGCAGCCAACTCAAGTGAGCACTCACGCTCACTTTAAAACCAAATTAAGATATCTTAAAGGCAACGTTCGTCACTAATAATCGGTCAGATGTGCCCCCGTATACAGGAAAGTCAAACAACACAAAGATCTCGAGGTTTCAATTTTGGTGTCAGGGGTCCTTTAAAGAACCCCAGGAGGTCAAAATTTTCGGACCCCTCCACTACGGCGTCCCTCATAATCGTATAGTGGTTTTGGGACGTTACACCCCAACAATTATATTACTATATAGTAGTCGAGCACTATAACCACTGGACCACCCTGACGGGTCAAGTTTCACGTGGTTGCAACACTCTCAGCATACACAACAAATTACTGCACCATGGAACCCGAGCAACTTGAATTCCAGTTGAACTACCAGTTTCCCTGAATAAAACGGAGTTCAAACTCAATTAAGAGAACTCATTTTAATATCATAGTGCCTAGTGACTTGAGTGCTACCTCACGCTGATTTAGTTCTTTTCTGAAAGTACTACCTCTGGAAATCAGTTTTTAATGGCCTACATGTGTAAATGGGAAGAGGTTGGATAGGGGTATACTGTGGTAGCTTCCTTTAATGGCTACCTTTTCTTTAAACCTAGTTAGACATAATCTTTCAGAAGATGGTTAAGTTGTCCGATCTTCTTATTTTCTTGGAGATGTTAAACCAAAGGTGTGCACTTGGATGTTTTTATCTTGCAAGAATCCTTTGAGCTCGCTTGCTGCAAATTGAGGCCCATGGTCACTCACAAGTTCTTCAAGGCACTACGCCGTAGTGATATAATCTTTGCACACGAAACATTTGCAGTGACACAGACTCCTGGCCATTTACATTAGTCAGGTGGCATGATGGCGACGTTGCAATGTGCAGGTGCATGAATGAATCGGCTGACTATGTCAGTTTCCATGTTTTTTCACAAGCCCTGAAGGGAAATGTACTGTTTTTGCCAACTTGTTCACGGTCCACACAAGACTGAATCAGCTTCCTGGCCACCAGTACTTCTTTGCACACTGCTTCTGCTTCCAGGAGGCAGCAAGTCAGCACTGCAAACTGCTCACAACATAGAAGAAGTCCTTCCGCAGTGACCAACTCATCTTCAACAAAAGGAAAGCAAAGTGCGCTAGAAAGCACTTTGCGGCCGTCAAAACATTGTCCACCCATTGGATTTCTGAAGGAATGGACCCTCTGATGTTTCTACAACGAATTCTTCCCAAGTTACCTGCACAAAACAATGCACACTTAGTTGTCAGGCCTTTCTGGCCCCAAATTTACCACATTTGTCAGTTGGGACATGCTTGACGATGCATCAGCCAAGTTAACTACTGTGTAGTCTGCCACCCACTTAGTGTTCAAGAGAGTCACCAGGGCCTGGTTATCTGTGCACAAAGTAGACGCCTCCATAGGTGCAGAGTTCGTAGGTCTACATACGCATTAAAGATGTAAAGCTGACTGGCGTAATGCTTCCTTGGTCGCAAAGGCAACAGAAACCAAGTGATGGCGCTATTGGAGCACTGCTGCAAGACAGTGCCGTTGTGGAGACATCAGTGGTAACAGGACAAGAATAAACAGCTGGAAGCAGCTGCTTTTTAAAAAGCATCTTATCAAAGCGAGTTTCGCACTTTGAATCTCTTTTGAAATCTTTTCGTAGCGACTTGCGAAGAAGCTCAACCATGTTGGCATATCGGAGTATGAACTCGGCAACATTAGCCGGTTGTGCAAAGGAACGCGCATAATGTGGCCTTGTGCATGGGAGCAGCAATGGTCGCTTTTCAGTGGATACACGGCCTTGTCACTCATGACATGTCTCTCAAAGAGAAAGCGCATTTGTGATTTGATTTCAATTCATTGTTGCTGTGCAGAACTTTAATAAAGGTTGCATTATGCCTTTCGGGCAAACTATGGAAGAGAATAATCTAATCGATTTAGCAAATCTTTTTGCAAGCTTGCAAAATCGTTATCATAATCTTTGGGAAAATGATTTGTGCTAAAGCCAGACCAAAGCAAGCATGCTTGGATGGTTACATATGTTGATCGATGAGTGATGCTCTCAAATTTCTGCTCAACATGTCTTAGCAATATGGTATTAGTAAATGCACTCTCAACAGGTACATTTCACCAAGAAGCTCACTGAGGAGGTCATCTGTATGTGGCAGGGGAAGCATGTTGATCACAGTTGCCTTGTTAGCACTAAAGAATCAACGCACAAGCATATTGAGCCAGGCTTCTTGTGCTAACAACGAATGGTGAGGTGCTCTAAGCATCACCAACTTTCTCAACGATAGAAGAAGAACGGTTATTAGCGCTCGTGTCGTCCATCTTTGCTTTCCGTTCCTCGCTTTTATACCTTTCCTTCAGCACTACCGTGCTTGCGCTGCAAACCCTTTCTCAATGATAGCCTCGTATTGGAGGCCCTTCAGCTCTTCAACTGACTTGTTGCATACAAGGGTAGTCCTCGCCATTTCAAAACAACTTAGCTTGGGCCTTCAATGAAGCTAGCATCCCACTAAAGTAGCATTGCATCAACCACTCAAAATGCTCTGCAACATCTGCGAGGAGCTCAAGGAATTAACAAACCTGCCATGAATTTGCAGAGGATGATGGCAAGCAGACCGAGGAGGTGCAGCACACAAGAGCACATCTGCCTGGCAGTCACAGAGCACGACCGGAGCAGTCCTGCCCTGCAATGTAGTTGAAACGTTGGAGCCAACAAGTGTGCTCCTTTTGTATATCTCTGAGGAGGACTTGTCTCATTTGCAGTGAGCCTGGTATCTGCACGTACATTCTAAGTGGCCCAGTCTTGTTGCATGTCCTTGTTCTTGCTCTGCACATTGAAGAACTTAGTACGGGCTGCAAAAAGCGGAAACAAACTCTAAATGCGGGTGGTATAATGCAAAACCTGAACAGCGTTCCGTCCTCGTGGTTGGTGCCACATGCCGTTCTACTGCATCCATATGTTAGGGCACATTGGCTCTGGCCATGTCAAACGCACACTGCAAAGTTGGGGCAGAACCTCCTAACAGCATCTGCTCCAGAAGCTGGCTGCCACTTTGCCACTGGCTGATCCTGAATTGTTCCTGTTGAAAACAATGGAAAGATCACAAAGTCCCTTTACGAATGACTCTGCTAATTGCATTGGCAACTGAACCTTTGCTGCTCAAGGACAACATTGGCCATTGTGGCATAGCAAGCTTTGTGATGATGTGAAGCAGACCCGGTTGGCTCACCTTGCTGAAGCTGCTGTTCTGGTAAGGCACAGAAAAGGTGCTCTTCTTCCACACCCAGTCAGTGTAGTAGGGCAGCGCCTCCTCTGTTTTTCTGTGCCTGGGCGAAGGAGTGGAGCGCAATGGGAACCGACCGTCAGCATTAGTGTGGCTTTTAGCTGCCGGGCGCCGCCACCATAGTAGATCGGCCATCGCATCGTCGCTCACAGAAACCAATGCCGTGGCTGCATTCGAAGCTGCTATATGGTTCAGTTTTCGGCTGTATTCGCGTTGTTTAAAGTGTAATGAAAACTTGTAAACTGGAATCATGAAGCACTTGTCATTCTGGGCAACCAACCCATTTTGAAGGCATGTGTACGGCTATTTGATCGAGACGCTCGCGCGTCGTCTGCTATCCCGATACCAGAGAGCGCATGATGCGCGGAAAATTGTTTTGTCACCGTTACGTTCGCTTGACTGAAAGTCCGTTTTTGACTGCCTGAAAGTCTATTTTCGAAGCAGCATTTGCCAACAGCTAATACTGAAAGCTTGGGCTCTTAAAGTTCATGCTTGGGATGTAAAAACAGCGCAAAATATAGACAAGGACAGAGGAAGAGACGACACCGCGCTGACGACACCTCTTCCTCTGTCCTTGTCTATATTTTGCGCTGTTTTTACATCCCAAGCATGAACCACCAACTAGCCCAACTTTCGCTATTATTGCTCTTAAAGTTCCTCGATGCGTGATACAGTCTACTGGTGTAGCACACTATACGCAAGCCTGGAGTTCATGCGCTAAATAGCACGAAATGTCACTAGACTGCTTCCAGGAATATACGTGATCGCCTGTTCCCTTCGTAAAGCTTTTGAGAATTACATTTGTTGCCACCGGGAGAAAGCAACAGCTGGTGCCAGAAAAAGAGGAACTATGCCAAGTGATTCCACCATTTCAGAGCTTAAACCAGTTAAATCGTGGTGGTACGAAAAACAAACAAAAACAGCTACATATGCCGTGCGCGCTTCCTGCAACACTGACCGATGTGTGTGAACAGACGCTGTCGTTCAAGTATAAAGTCGTAGTGCCGACTCTCAACTTGAGCCAGAGTGAAAGGCGTGAAAAATGGCGCTGCCTGTTGTCAATTGCTGGAGCTCGTCTTTAGCTCGACGGATTGTTGTAGCCTCAGTATCTGGTTCCTCAGGTATCTTTATTTTCTTTTCCATTTGCCCTTTTCGGTAGCGAGCAAAGTATAGAGGCCGAATGGCTGTCGACCTGGACGCTTTTGTTGCATGGGGCCGCCTGCTCAGCCTTGTTCGCTCATTTATTGTGGCACTGTACATAATGATTGTCGGTTGTTTCGCCCGTAGCGCATGTGGTGTCCATGGGCTCCGATTCTTCAGCTTCGGGACCTAATGTCAGCGCGGCATGCGCATGGCGGCGATCACGAGGCAGCGTTGCTATCGGTACTACATGCATTCGTTGACTGTTCAGACGCAACATGGTCACGCTTAGGGATACTTGCCATGCTTGGTTCAGTTGTTACCTTGGGCTGCAAACGTGAAGGGTAGTCTGCAAAGAGTGACGCTACTGCATCCTTCTTAAGCCACCGCTTCTTATATTCTATGAAATTTTCGGGTCATAAACGACGGCTGCATATTCTAGTGTAGTTTGAAGATGTATTAGGAGACCAATTATCCCGCCTAATTACTGCAAGCCACCTCTGCCGAACACCTGCAGTAGCTGGAATTTCATGGAACGACAGCCGAACAGTGTATTAAGGCGAAAGCCTTGGATGCCTCATCAAACAGGAAAATTGACCGTCGGCGGCGTCAGCACGAGGGGATGCAAAAAATAATTACGCTATGACGTCATCATATGACTGTCACAGATCATAAAAATTTTGTGACATCAGTCGTGACGTCACATAACGTGACGTCGTCATATTACATCTTCACTTGGTCAAAATGGGCCGATCACGGAGGCAGTGCATGCCTCCTCTCATGTGCAGAAAGCTTGCGCTGCCTCTGATCCTTGAGGCTGTAAGAAAACCACGTTAGGCGCAGAAATATCTCGGAGAGAGGCAGGGATGTTCAATACATTGACTGGAAGAAAAAGAAGAAGATGGCTTTCGCCTTTCAGTCGTCTTAGATGAATGCATAAGGGACCATGTGAGATTTTTTTTCTTTATCAATAAAGGGAAATAAAAAAAGACAATCGTGATTTCTTTCAGTTCCATTTGCAAAGTGGAACACAACAGTATGACATAATTAGGCATTGGCATGGTTGCAATAGCCTGAAATAAAAAATGAAACGCGAATACTATCAAACTAGAGTGCAAGTATCGAACCGAGAGCATGGCCTGACAGACTGTCTGCGGAATACGTACAGCGGGGAGGGAGACATGCGAACATGCGGCATCTGCATTCTTTGCTGTTTCGCATTTATTTTCAAGTGATTACAGCGTGGATGGTTGATGAAAAGACGACGTCATCCATTACACAATAAAATACCATCTAGCGTCTTTTTATTGCCACCACGATTACAGCGTGATGAAAACAGCGTGCCGCTATGTTCGTGTTTCTTTCCATCCCCCCTGTACCTGTGAAAGCCTTCGAGAAGGACAAATGCAATTAAACTCGGATGCAAACACGAATTCGTGAGCTTCGTAATACGCGCGGCTGTTCAGCGCCAGCTTCCCGTAGTCTACTTGCACAGCGCCACCACGCGGCAGCGGCGAGCGGGCGCGGAGCGTGCTCGACAGCCTCAGGAGAGCGTTCGCCCAGGCACTGAAAAAATAGAGGAGGCGCTGAGTAGGAACACTTTGCAACTAGAAGCTGGCTCGGCTTTGGTCTCTGATGCTGGCAGATAATAGGCTGACCATCCCATTGCTTTCAAGGCATGGTAGGCAGGAGTGGACACAGGATTTTTCTAAAGGGGCCTCCGCTTATGGGAGGACCTGACAGGTCCTCTTCTTGGGGCTGTACACTAAAAAATTACAGTACGTCTTCCCTTCTGGTTCTGCCCATGATGGCAGGAATTTCAAAGCTGACACGCACATATTTTGGCCTGGCCACAGCCAAAACATTAAATTAGTCAACACTGTGTCCTCAGAAGAACAGAGCATTGGGCGAGCTGGTAATCCATTGTGAAGGGCATTTTGTGCAAAAAAAAAAAACAGGAACAAGAAAGGAAGACAAGCTGTGTTTTTTCTTCCTTTCTTTTCCCTGGTTTCTTAAGCAAAATGCCCTTCACATTGTGTCCTCCTCTATTTGTACAAACTACATCGACACAAGACATTTCGTTTAAACTGTATTCTATGTTTGTTTCTTTGGCTGTTTTTTGTCTGTTCATAATTAGTGGGTTTTTTTCCCCTTTGAAGTGTGTCAGAATTTTGGCTTTTCTGACTTGGTCTTTATTTTGAGGGGGATGGACTCGTATGCGTGATTCTTGATTAATTGAAACCTTACAACACTTGTGGTTCTTGCAATAAACTTTGGTTGCACTGCTTCGTGGTGTCCCATCCTCTTCTCTCTGGGCTCTTCCTTGATTATGTAGCTACAGCCGTATAGGAAAGAAAAATTGTCTTTTACAACAGCAATCAGAAATATGTACCCTAGAACAGCAGAAGAAATAAAAAGTAGAGCTGTGCGAATAGCAAGATTTTGGGTGAGAAGCGAATTCAAATAATAAAGTTTGAGTGTGAATTGAATCGAATAATTTTCTAATATTTCTCGAATATTTTTCTAATACCTCGAAGCAAGATTACAAAAAAGAAATGTTCCAGAGGATTTCTTATGAGATGGAAAGGGAAAGCGTTCTTTTGGCTAGGTCCGTGAAGCACTGTAGGGGTGCTGCTAAGTAGTGTTCCCTAGCTGTCTTATAGAGAATGAGAAAATGCAGAGACCGAATTGTGTTTATTTACGGGATCTGGTACAGGCAAAGTGGTGTCGAGAACACTTTATACGTTGGCACTGGCATCAGTGCCGGTGGGAGAGGTCACGTGCTTTCCACACACGGCTTTTGCAGACGGCGAACGAGTGCGCACTTTCGCAAACCTGGTCAAGTAGTGCTCTTGCGTTAAAATGTACTGCAATAGATGGCCAAAAAAAAAAAATCCCCTTTGCACGGCAACCCGTACACCTGGTGTGCTGTCCGCTGCGTGAAAATGAAACTGTAGTGCTACCTGTCGCGTAGTGATTCAGGTGACGTAATGTGCAGTATTGCCAGGAGCCTGGATAACTTGACACTTCGCCGTTTTTTGGGTGATACTAATTGATTTTATATCGCACCTGCAAACGGAAGCTCAATCATCAGATTACGATAGCGCACCTCATTCGATACAAACATCGGAGACACGCATCTCGCTGACTCGTTGGACCTGCGATTAGAGGTTCTGCTGCACTTGGATTTCATGGCAAAGACAATTGTTAAAGCACGAAATCAGGACAAAGACAAAAGGCACACGAAGAAAATAACAATTGTCATAACCTATCAACTAGCCCAAGCCGCCACCCTTCGTGACAAAGACCATCACAGGATGGCTGTTTGTAATCGCGATCGAGCATGAAGTAATTTGAAACATTGGGCATCACGGCCAAGCAATCACGACCGAGCTTATTGCTCAAAGTTGTGGCTAGGCCTAACTCCGCTCACGGTGCCGATGTACGAGACGAATCCAAACTTTGCGGGCAAGGACATCATGCTAGCGGACATGTGAAGGCAAAGAACCTGCAATGTGCTTCGTCGCAAACAACCAACTGCATCGCCCGCTGGCTCCTCGGAACTGTGGATGGGCATTTTACGCATCGGCAACGGAACCCCCAGAGCACTGGTGTAAGCGGCAAACAGTTTCGTGCGTTGGCGCCCCAAAACGCAAGACCAAGCACGCTGCACACTGATTTTTGTCGTTATATTTTTTTTCTGGAATACTTCGAATTCCAGTGCGAATCGAATAGCAAACACTATTAGAAAAATATTTGAAAGTTTGAATATTTGCACACCCCTAATAAAAAGGCGTGGACAAATGAGTTGTTGTTCTCTAAGGAAAAGCTGTTGTAAACATCTAGACAAACAAGAGAGCTAGTTGAATACTAAAAAGGGCACAGCATTTTCAAGTTTCTTTTTGCGCTCAACAGATGCACCTTTACGTTTTCTGATGCCATGCTGCTTCAAGATTTTGAATGAAAAGCCGGGCACTTCTCTAAGCAGAATGATTCAAGGGGTAACCACATGTGCAAACCTGCATATATGTTTGAATTGAAAGCATCCATGATTCAGCTTAGTAAAGAAGGCAGTGAGACCAGTACACGTCTCGTTGCTGCCTTTCTATGTGTTTATTTGCTGCGCTGCGAGTGATTGGTAGCGCAATTTGCCATTCTAATTTCAAACGTTTTTATTTCCATTTCAAATTTTGAAAGTTTAGTTGAGTCTAGCTATTTAGATTGAAGTATTGAGCTATGCAAGTGAAGCTCTTTTCAACAACCAGTAGAAAGATGCGTATTCCTAGAATGGGAACTGTTACTCGCATGTGGTTCCACACTGTTCACAGTGTGGAACCACAAGTTTTGTATTCCACCGAGTTCAGCTGAACCAGGATGTTCGTTGAGGCTGATGACATTGGAGAGATGCATTAGTGCCCCCATTCTTTTCTTCGGCTGCATTAATGGCTTTCAAGAGTTTGCTGATATTTTTTAGTGTGGTCACATGGGTGATAGGTTGCTGGTATTGAACTGGGTATGTGTTTTCAAATAAATGTTCAGTTGCGAGTCAGCGCTGTGGTGTGTCCTTTATTCTTTTGGTGTCTGTGTCTTATTTGTGCTATGTTTAAGATGTTCAAGAGCCATTACTTGCTGTCTATTCTTCAACCTAGATGAATACAGCTCCATAAGTCCAGGTGGCGATCACAAACGTATTAGGCCGAGTTCTCAAAGAGAAATGAAAATAGGAAGGAGACATGACAAGCAACCACGTGGGATTTTTTACTCTGGAAAGCAACTGAAAATAGCAATGTTCGAGGATGCTAGAACAGAGTGGACTTTGGCAAATCTAACAAAACTGTTTAAGCTAGAGACTGCTAAGGTACGAGTCAGGCCCACAGGAGAAAGAAGGCCATAGTAAAACGTCATGAAGCCGTCAGGGAACAGAGGTATTCTAAGCAGAGGGGTGAACTGGAAGCTATTGTCAAACGAAAGTGGGCTGGCTTCCTAAACTGTAGAAGGGAAGCCTCCCATTTGTTCGGTGAAAAGATTAGAAGAAAGGGGGCCCAATGATTGGCACAAATAAGCAAAAAGGATAGAAAAGCAGCTTCAAAATTACGGAAACATCTCGGCTCCCTGAGTAATAAGGCAAGCCTAGAGCAGAGGTATATACCCACAGTTAAGGGGTTAGGCTAGGAGAGGGTGAGGCAATGGAACGTGTAAGAACCATGACAAAAGAACAGTTTACAATAATGGATTGGTGGATACTAAGCAGGATGACAAAGCGAAGGGTCCCAGTTGCAACGCGAGCACAAGAGGAGAACTGCACAAGACAAAGGTTGGACTTACAACTGAGATTTACTGCAAAAAAAAAAGGTATATCCACCACCGCGCATGCATAAAGCATGATGGGCATGACCTGTAAAGGATAGGGGGACAAAGCTGAGATAAGCGACTACTGTCCCATAACAGTGACATCAGTGATTTACAGGCTTGCTCTGCAGCTGATAAAGGTGACTGGGTGCTGCAAAATGAAACAGAGGAGGTTAGAAGGAAATTCTCGTTGACGCAATGAACTGAAATAGTAGAAAAGCAACACGGGCCCCTATGCTGGCATTTCTGGATATCGAGGGAGCCTCAAGAGAAGTGATAGGTTTTCAAGAACCTAGGTGCTGAAATAAAGGCGGTACCATGAAGAAAGGAAGGCAAATAGAGGCGCTCTCACGAGCGTCCCTCCATGGGGGACTGCACAAGGGTGTCGCCGTTGCTCTTTGTGCTGTACCTACAAAGGGCCAAATTAGAGAGCTTGGCTTCAACCTTTCAAGCAGGGAAGACATTACCAGAACTGGTGTACGCAGATGGTATGGTATTAATGGCCGACAAGGTGATTGACGGACATCTGCTGTAATGAGAGTTAGGTTTAAAGGAGCACTGACATCAAATTTTAAAGTCGAGATGTGCCCTTCATTCGATTGCTCGGTATGCATAGGTCTCCTTGGCCAAATTTGAGTGGCGTCCGTCGCGTGGAAGTAATTTTATTTCGAGGGCAAACAGCGTACGAAAGCTCAACAGAAGATTGATCACGCTGCGACATCGACACTAGTGCTACGTAACAAGTGTGATACATTCCAACCATACCATCCTGAGTGACGATACGCTAGTAACAATGACGTCGACGATCTGAGTGTATTTATTGTGCCGCCGACGCCAGGCGACGCTCTCACCGGCTCTCACTCCCAGCCAGTGGCTCTCCTCGCTGTACCGATCCGTGCCTGCGATTCATCGTGTCGTATCGACTGATTTGTCGTGTGATCCTCAGCGCGAGTGCGATCAATCGGAGCGACGACGTGCCAGCATGTTGGGGAACCGCTGCGTAGTACGGACCTGCTTGTCGAGGCACGGAAAGTGCGTGGCGTTTCATTATACGTACGGTACACGCCAACACGACCACAAGTTATCGAAGTGGAGCAGCCTATAGATAAATATCATCGCTAACAAGTAACACGCATGTAGCGTTATTAGTGAATGTTAGTTTGTCCGTGGACATCCTTGTGCTAGCGTAATACCGGGTTACTGCAGCCGTAACCGTGAGAGGCCGGATAGGTGGGGCCATCTGGCGGCGCAGAATTGTTATTGTAGAAACCTATCGTATTCTATTTGTCCGCTGGTGTGCATTCGCTATGCCGGTATTCCACAGACCCTTTGCGTATACCGGAATGTTGCGCGCGCTAAAATTCTCTGATATATCTAACTGAGACACACCAGCGAGTATGGCCCAAGCGTGCGTCCCCGGGCACCTCCTCGTTGCTGCTTGGAACAGCGTCCATTTTTGAATCGCTGTTTTGCAAAGCGTCGAAGCGAAAATGATTCGCGACGTCGCGTATCGCAGTGATTCTAAGTTCCAGAATGCCGTCTTCAACACTAGTCGACACTTTTGACGGCGACGACGGCGATGCTGGTGACAAGGCATGACTGAACGCACGCGCCTAGCAGACGAAATGTTAGCTGAGCAGCTGATCCTCACGTCACTCCTTTCTGTGGACAAGTGGTAAACTGGGCGCGGTCTGGAATTGACCGCGAGGGAGCGCTGCCAGCGCTTAGAAATGGCGGGCTTGCCGGCCGTTTTGAATTGTGCTAGATACCGGTGATATAAATCAATAAAACAGATAGCTATTCGTCCCTCAGTTGCATTTTCGGTCGTGAATCGCTACTAGGGGTAGATAACTACTCGGTGCAAAAATCTTGACATGCGTAAATTTGATGTCAGTGCTCCTTTAAAGTTTAGTAACCTGAGAAAAATCTGCATTCATCGTTTTAATGATAATAGGGGTGGTGAGCATAGGATACAGGAGAACACGCTGTGTGAATAAACAATGAGGCTGATTACCACACAAAGTAACGACTTTTGTGTGCGACCCCTGTGCAGATGATACTAATCTTATAATAGCTGATCGTGAGGAATCCAACCTAACCAATAAGCTTAATTAGAAATATTGCACCCAATGGTGCAACTCGAACGCTCTTCACTTAAACCCAACGAAGACAGTTTTTGTTTTATTTCACTCTGAAAAAAAGAAAACGTCTATTCATTCTGACGTCATTTACGATAACCATCCCATAAAACAATCTAGCGAGACAAAGTTTCTTGGTGTTATAATCGACAAACACTTAAAATTTCGCCTTCATGTGCGCTCTGTAGTTAACAAAACTTCATATGGCTTGCATATACTTTCAAAATGTCGCAACTACTTCCCTCCCAACATACTTATCAACCTTTACTACGCATTTGTTCACTGTCACATTAGTTACTGTATGGGGATCTGGGGTTGCACATACAAAACTCATTTGTCACCAGTGTACATGCTTCAAAAAAGAGCCCTCTGCATTTTAGGACCGAACAATATACACATTAAGAGTGAAGATCTATTTAAACGCCTCAACATCCTCAATATCTATGATCTGGTAGCATACAATATTGCCTCAATCATGCATCAAATTATCTATGAAAAACTCGTCTTGACAACAGTCTCGCTTCACCACTCACATCGCACTGCTGTGAATGTATCGCGTAGTCGTCTTATTCTGCCTAAGGTAAATACTAATACGGTCGCTCTACACTAAACTTTAAGGGTACATCTCTGGAATAAACTCGATTGTAACCTAACCAGTATAATAAATCTGAAAACATTTCTAAAAAACCTAAAGCACTCCCTTATTTATTGACAATCTATAGCACACTTGCTCACAGTTACCTTTTTCCCTTCCTTTTTTTTCCCTCCTAAGATGCCTTTTATATTAAGCAATCCTCGAAAAATTTGTAATTTGTGTGAAATTTTCTTTTGTACTATACTTGTTTGTTGTACTTAACTCAGACACTTCTGTTCGATCTTACTACAATGTGTAAAATAACTGCTGCTATCGATGTTTTTTACTAGAGCTAACTTCGGTAGGGACCCTTTAACAAATTTGTTGGGTCCCAAAAGTGTGTTTTTTGTAACCAATACATGTGTTATGTTAAACAAACTTTCAAAAGTGACAGGAATGCAGCTGTAATGAAAAATTGGGCACTGGAATTACAGTGGTTAGCGAGAGGGATTTGGAAAGGGCTGATAGTACCAAGAAATCCCTTGTTGACCCGCTGTATTTGTTCTTCAGCGTTTGATCAACTGCTCTCTTTAAGTCTGATTCGCACCATAAAAATGCTTTGAACATTTCAAGTGCTCTTTAATTCTACTGTGACCAAAGCTTAACGATGAAAATGCTTTGAACGTTTGAAATGCAGCTGAATTTTATTGTGACCAAAGCGTAATACACCATATATTAAAAGCTGCACATGCACTGAGATGACGGCATGTAACAGATGGCAACTTGTTGTTATGGGTGACCGGCCCATGGGCTTGAAAGGATGCTTATGTGCCACTTGGCCAAGTTATTATACGATCAGTTGGGGTGTGCGAATATTTGAAAGTTTCGAATATTCGTCGAATATTACATTCGAAATATTCGTATTCGATTCGAAAATCGTGTATTCGAAAAGTTTCGAATATTCGATAACTTCGAATATTCGAAAAATTCAAATATGCGATTCGATTATCCTGCATAAAATAACTCGTCTTCCACATTTCTGCTGCATTCGTATAGCTAAAAACGTTGCCGAGGGGAGCGATAAACATCGTAAGTACACGGAGGCACGATATCTGCCTGCGACGAGCGCCCCAATACGCATGATTTATTGCTGGTGCATCTCCGACGCGTAGCACTGTTGGCGATCATGCAACCGTCCATTTTCAATATTATGCGGCCGTAACGTGCCGCACTACCACTCGTTCACTATGCGGCACCACTTCTGAAGAAAGACAGTGACCCACGTGACTGGTGGCGGACTGTAGGCACCTTCAGATACCCCAGTCTGGCAAAGCTTTGCCCCCATGTACCTCCCTATACCAGCCACTTCTGTTTCAAGCGAGCGTGCCTTTTCAGTGGCGGGGGGGGGGGGTGTCTCTGTTACAAGGGAGCGCCTGCTGCCTGATCATGTGGAGCAACTCATATTTCATGATAACACCTAGTCATTACTTTCATTGTGCCGTGATATTTGCTTGTGTTGTGATGTGCATTGTGCTAGCCTGGACATTGTGTTCTGGAGATAGCAGTGTATGTTGTGTTGTCAGTCAGGCTGTTAATGTTTTTTGTTTTTTTTTTTCAAATAGCTACATGTTAAATAAAATATTGTTACTGTGGAGGCATTTTTCCTTTGATATTCGATATTCGATTCGATATTCGAAGGTGGATATTCGTATTCGATTCGTATTCGAAAAATTTGATATTCGCACACCCCTAACGATCAGGTTTGGAAAAATGGGAGAAGGGTTGATAGGTTGGCTAGTTGGTATACATTCACTATGGCATCTTGGCAGTGCAGACTGAAACTTGGATGTATTCACACAAGAAATATATGCCAGAAAAAACACGAGGGGAGAGGGAAATTCAAGAGGGAAGGGTAGCAAAATGGGGCCAATTATTGGTTTCTTCCTTTCTAACAGTTTGAGGCTTGTTACAGTGGAGAAAGAACGGTTTTTCGTTGTTCTGTCTGAAGAACAACGAAAACCTTCAAAGCTTCAAAGCTTCAAAGGCAACCACTGCTATTGGAAAAAATTTTATGGAAGTTTCTCAAAAACCAGCTGAGGTTTGAAAACGAGCCACTGCACCGCGGGAAGCTAACAACATTTGTCGGCTTGTATCTTGAGTAAAGAGGGGTAAAAATAAATGCATTGGAATTATTTTTTTCTGCCAAAACTCACAAACTGGACATCCCCTTTCGAGTAATAATCACAGAACGTGGCGCTCGGCAACATGAAGTCTCAACGTTCCTCCAATTTCTCCTGTCTGTCTTGAAATTTCAGGACCCTTTCCTTGTAAAAAGGATCTAGCCAGGTTGTTGAATTCTTAACAAACAAAATGATATCTAATAGCAGTGGTTTTAGCATTGATTTAGTTGACTTGTTCTACTCAGTACCTCACCCTAAACGTATAGAGTGCCTCAAAGACTATCACCCATGAAAATGACGAACTTTCATTCATCAACAAATCCATGATGTCTGTTGATAGCTTTATGGAACTACTCCTTTTTTTCCTCAACTTTACTCTCATGGTTTGGGGCAATACATTAAAAAACCTGGCATTTGTATTGGCTCTCGTGTAGCACATGTCCTGTGTGATATCTTCTTAAGTTATTTGGATAGCGTTTTGAAAACTGCAGTGAGTAGCCGTGTAATTAACGTTTTCAGATGTGGCAACGATTACCCTATGCTAGTTGACTGTGCTTTCATCGACGAGAACCAGGATACGATTATTGAAACCTTTGAGCAAAAAAGGTATGGATTGCGTTTCACGCATGAGTTTCCCCAACATAATATATTCGAGTTTCTCGATCTTGAGTTATCCTTTCGTGTGAGTCACTTATGCTGGTCGAAAAGACCAGCATAAGTGACTTTAGATGTGACCGATTTTAGATTATAAGTTAGTAAAATGAGGTATTGCAGTTAATCTCCTGATTCAGCTGTTATGAAGTCAGGTTACCACACAATGACATGTGTTTTTTCAAAACAAATAACTAGGTTGCAAGATGCCAGCTGTTCAACTAATGTTCTTTGGTCGTCAAATGGCCTTTGCGCCATTGAACACCACATATCATCATCATTTTCAACTAATGTTCTGGTGTTCATCGCTCAAAAGGTTTTGCAAATGAAAAAAGAAAAAGGATGCTCTACTGATGCTGCAAAAAAGCGACAAAGGTTTGCATTCGTTCCCTGTGTGCATGGGTTTTCACACGTGGTAAAAAAATGCGCAAAAAAAAATATGACATTGACATTGTGTGTTCCACCAGAAAAAAAATGTCGCAGATATGTTCAAAGATTGACATGAAAAGCAAAATGAAGGTAGGCCCTTTGAAAAAGGGTTGCGGTGTTAATCACATCAATTATCTTACCAAATGTCGAACGAACATGGTTTATTGCATTCCATTGTCTTGTAGCAGGGTATATATCGGGCAGACTGCCTGAATGTGCGCCTTTGAGAGCACTACAATGCCCTCAAGTCTGCACCAGGTTGACGCTTGTCTGCCCCTTGCGCAAAGTGTGGGTGCATACCAGAATTTTCGCACATCTTTGTTCTGTACGCTATTCATGACACGAAAACTAGGGAGATTGCTGAAGCCTTTTTTATGAAGAACACTGATAGTTATGTCAGTTCATCCTATGTATCACCTCTAGATTGTGAGGTCTTGTTTCTGGATGACACCTGGTTTCGGTTGACCCTTCCCTCTTTTATTTCCCTTTCCCTCGCGTTTTTTCTGGCATATTTATTTCTTCTGTGAATAAATTCAAGTGTCAGTCTGCGTTTGTTTGTGTCCCGTTTGTTTGTGCTGCCAAGTTGTCCTACTGAACTGGAAAAAAGTGAGCAATGGCTGTATCACTTGAGACCCACCCACACAACTGACTTGCTGTTCTTGATATTGTCTTAGGCAGGTTACCAGCAGGAGAGCCGCAGCAGCAGAAAGCGAACCAACAAGGCTGCAGCTGAAAAGTCATTCACCTGTTCTGCCTGCAAGTGTGTATTTGGATCAAAGCAGGACGCCGACACTCACATCCTGCACATCCACTACAACATGGTAAGCTGCTTTGCATCAACAGCTGGAGAATATGTCGGCATTGTGTTGCAGCTATGTACAGCGTATTTATATAACGCGATATGCTTCCACATTTGCAGCTTGACAGCAAAGTGAAGCAGCAATTGAAAAGGGAGGAGGTGAGGACAGCTTATCTGAAGCACTGTGTCTTTACCTTCCACCAGACCAGTCAAACTACAGCCTAGTATATGCATTTTGGCACAGTATAAACAAAGTGGTTGCAAAGAATGAAACCTAAAATCACACCTGAAGCATATTCATAGAAAGAGAAGAAAGAAGGTTCAGATTGATCGTAAAACAATTAACACAGTGGAACTACAATTGTTAAAAAGAAAAATCCTGGCGTACAGAATTTTAAATGTCAATTTCAGGGTGCGTACAGGTCCTTGAAATCCTTGAAAACCCTTGAATTTGAAAAATGCATTTTGAAGGCCCTTGAAAGTCCTGGAATTTTTGCCCGCCCTTGAAAATCCTTGAATTTCCTGAGCAGTGCGCTCTCATATCGACCTTGCGACCTCCTTAATGTGGTAGATCAGCGTGTTGGCCTGACAAACTCCCCATTTCAGAAGCACTAATGCGGCGCGAGCGCACGTAACACTTCTTGAAATTAGTTAGCAAACACTGCCAATCAATAGTCGGGGCTCCTATGAACCAAGAGATATAACACTGCTCGCAGCTTATGTTTCTGTCTTGTAACTGATATTTCAAAAGGAGCAAATGAAAACTCATATTTTGAGTTTGCACTTGGGCCATAAAAAGTTTGACAGCATTTCAAACACTCTCCCGCCCGCCTTGAGCACCATGCCGTTATTGCTAGCTGCTCATACTTTGTACATTGCTGGAAATAAGTTGTGCATTATGTGGAAAATAGCTTTTGTTTCTGAAAGCTTCTCACTTTTCATTCCGTACTTTTAACAAGTGCATGTTACACTGGATGTCAACTGTATGTAAAACACTTAGAAGTTATCATTATCTAGTACTCTGCTCTAAACTCCATTTCTTGGCGTGCACATTTGATCAATTCTACACTGTCAGTTTCCCAAGCTTTCAGGTCATTCATGGAAAGCGGTGAAACTTGTTGCTAAGGTAACATGCAAAAGCAGTGAGTAAGGATGTTCAAGATGTGTGTAGCTCTTACGAAAAGAACACTCGAGGAACATGGAAAAAAGGTGTGCAGCAGTGTCAATAAGCAAGGTTGGAAAATTTAGCCAAAAAAATAAGTGTTAATGCATATTTTTACGTAGAAAGCAAGAAGGCCTTGTAATTGATAGCTCCACAGGGCAGTGTCCTTGCACAATATGGCAGTTTCACCTGCTTCTCTCTTTTTTGCATGAAGGCACGCATAAACGATGACCGGCCGCTGACCGTACCAGAAGTGGTGACTGCCTTGAAACAGATCGAGAACCGGTTCCAGCGCTTCGACTGCCACCAGCCAGGTTGTAGCCATCATGCTGCCACTGCCTCCGAGTACCTCCAACATCTGAACACATGTGGCCCGTATGTGGGACAAATCCCCGAAGGCCAGGTAGCACATTGAAGTTTGTCATGCGAGTCTGTGTCTTTCTATAGTCCACTCAAACGGATTCCATTGCATTTTGTTTCACAGGCGATCGGGGAAAAATCGGTTGGAACGAAAGACCAAAGAGAGACACAAGGGGTATGTACCACTCTCAGCAAAGTGGAAATATTACCGTATATTGCCGATTATAAGTCGACCCCCCAACTTGCAACCCCTTCTGGGGGGAAAAAAAAGTGGACTCCGAACACAGCCTCATGCTGCGGCCATAGCTCACCAATAAGTTTTTCAGAAGAGGGAGTGATGCAAAGAAACATTTATTTGCCCGTGAAACATTGCTTACGACTCGTCGTCATTTGAGAGAAGGACGCAGTCACGGTCATTGCCATCATGTGAGCCACTGCTGCTCACCGTCGTAATGGGTGCCGGTGGTACTGAGATGCCGCACGTGGAAAACGCCACGCGGACCATGTCGGTTGGCAGTCCATACCAGGCATTGTTGACCCATTTCTTGGATATATTTTGAACTCGGTTTGCTGGATGCACATATCCTTCGTGGCAGTACGTGCTTTTGCTTCAATATCATCGTAGCAAACACTCAGGCTCTTGCTTCTCTGGTCCTGAACCCGATCTCGAACCACCTCCTCAACGGCAGGGTATCGTCCAGACTTCGGTCCGCGAAAGGAACGGCGTGTAGCAGCGCACGCGAAGATCTTGGGCCTTTGTTTTCTCTATTCCCTCACGCACTTTTCCGACACATCGAACTTGCGCCCTGCTTCAACGTTGCTTTCCGACTCTGCGTAAAGGATTGCTTGCCTCTTGAAAGCAGCGCTGTACTGTTGCCGGCGTAGCCGTGGCATCTTGGCGTCCGTTTGGCAGCGTCGCAAGCGAAGCAAAATGCAGAAATGGTGAACAGGCGTGAGTGCAAAAAGACGCGAAGACGCTTGTGGGCTCATGTGACTGGTCGTGTGGTTTAGTTCCCCGCAAAGTGTTGCCAGCCCACACGGCGTTGCTAGCTTTTCTGTGGAACGTCGATGGTTTGTCAACGAATCGTTTCTATTGCATGAAAACAAAACTGCAGGGCACATCGCAAGATAAATTCCTCTTTATTCATAGAGCATCATTCGCCCTCTATCAAAGGTTTGAAATGCTGCTTTCGAGACCGTGTTTCCCGAGCAGTTCTCATTAATGCCGCGCGGCGGTGATTTTTAAACGTGCTCCGTAGTTTCGCCTCGCGTGGTTTCGCTATAGTTTGGCGATCGTCGTGGCAGGTCGCAAGAATGTCCGGCTCCCGAAGCGGTGCGCGCACTTCGGGAGATAGCTATTGCCGCGACCCTGCTGCCTCTGCGGCCGATGTTATCGATGCGTCGAATAGCAGGAAATCCGAGGACGACGACCTTTCGTCGGACCCCACAGATAAGTTGACTTTACGATTCCGCGTATAGGTCGACCCCCGAACTTTGGAAGGTCATTTTATGAAAAAAACGTCGACTTATAATCGGCAATATACGGCACACATTAACATGCATGTGCACGTGAACCACTCCTTGAGAAGCTATACGTGAACCTCGTGAATTGAAAGTTACTGTGTTTCATCCATTAATTTGTTATACCGATTACGTTGCCCTTTACTGCAATACCTGTCAGTAAGGTGCAAAATTTTAAACATGCAAAGAAGACAATCTTGAAGTCCACGGAAATGCTATAGAGCCATGCATACAACGAAATTTTATGAAAGCAGCAGCAGAAAAAAAAAAGTAAGCTGTGAAATTGGCATCATTTGACTTGGCAGTCAGTATGATAGCTTTTATGACAGCTGCACCCTGTTCTAATTTTGCGTTTGCTTTCTCCACATTGCCATGAAAGCAGCGAAACAGCGGTGCTCCCAAAGAGAGACAGAAGTACAAGAATGTCCACCATAAACAAGCATCACATGGCACACAACCCAGTGGGGGTTCACTGACTTGGCTTCTGATCAAGCTCGCAGTGACAGGCATAGGCCAACCAGCATTGCCAGCTTTCTTTGGCTGTAAAGGTGGTCCCGCACGCGGTGGCAGCGAATGGTGGTGCTGTACCCTTGTGTTGTCTGTTAAAAGCGTGCAGTACACTTCACGCTATGCCAACCGCCCAGCCAAGAAGATAGCTAAAGGCACTTATTGTGATGTTCTCTTGACAAAGAGTAACACTGACTTACAGGAAGGAGACGTACAAAAAGCCAAAGCAGTAATATGCTAAATCATCTCACTGATCTTAAGCAAAAGCCTACTGCTATGTAACTACAGTTTTGGTGTAATCACATTTTTTTTTATTTTTGTTCAGTGTGATGCTTTTCCGGTTTTTTTTTTTTTTTCAAATGTTTGAGGTGAACCTAGTTTCCAGGACCTTTTTTCAATTATTTCATATGAAGCAAAACTGCGATTCAGCCTAGTTGGAACACATTCATCTTGAAATATTTGCGCAGGCACACGGGGACACAGAAGAGACACACACACGGGCGCAATCTAACAACTGGTTTATTTTTTGAAAAACGTTCACTTAACAACCCTCGGAATTGTGCACTCTGATCACAAAAATTCATTTGAATTGCGCACATTGCGCATCTTATCACATGCTCATTGAGCAGCAGACAAGAGCGAAATTTCCTTCTCAAGCAGGGCAACTGATGGGTGACTAAGACACTTTTCTTTCAGCCTGTCAATGTGATAGGCCTCCATTATTTCTCTTGATGTTCGGTTCCGATGCCTGTACTCCAAAGTAGTGTTTTCAAAACAAGGCGAACATGCACACTCATTGCAATGCAGTGCTAAATGTGTACTGGGGCGACCTTTCAGACCCAACATATACCATTGAAGGCTGGTCAAGAATGGCATTGTCACAAATTGTTTTCGGTCTGCTTTGTTGAGATCTTGTGTTCACACTGCTCATAGTTCGTTTCAGGAACAGGTTGCTTGGCTCCTAGATGCAGGGTACCCGTTTTCCGTGATGTTGGCTGTAGGTATCAGGTTATTAAAGAAGCTAAAACGGGGAACGGGACCAGTTTTGGAAACGGGAGGGCAGACTGCTTCTAGCTCGAAGGTGGTAGCAATCCCTTATGTACACGGGCTATTACATAGGATCAAAAAGGTAGCTGGAAGTTATGATGTAAAGGTGGTGTTTTCGGCCAAAGACAAAATCGGAGGAGTATGCGCGTTGGTTAACCAAGAACATGACCGACTGAGCAGTGTACAAAACGATTGTAGCATTAAACACAAGCTCCAGTTTGTTGAATGTGCAAATAATGTGGTGTATGGTATACCTCTGACGTGTGGACATGTGTATGTGGGGCAGACTGGCAGATGCATTAACACGAGGCTAAGGGAGCATATGTTGAGTCTGAAAGGTCGCCCCAGTACACATTTAGCACTGCATTGCAATGAGTGTGCATGTTCGCCTTGTTTTGAAAACACTACTTTGTAGTACAGGCATCGGAACCGAACATCAAGAGAAATAATGGGGGACTATCACATTGACAGGCTGAAAGGAAAGTGTGTTAGTCACCCATCAGTTGCCCTGCTTGAGAAGGAAATTTCGCTCTTGTCTGCTGCTCAATGAGCATGTGATCAGAGTGCGCAGTTCCGAGGGTTGTTAATTGAACGTTTTTCAAAAAATAAACCAGTTGTTAGATTGCGCCCATGTGTGTGTCTCTTCTGTGTCCCTGTGTGCCTGCGCAAATATTTCAAGATGAATGTATTTCATATGTTTGTGACACGGGCTAGATAGGTTGTGGGGTATGTCAAAAGGTAGTGTAGTTCATACTTGGCGATAATCTGTTAAAAAAACTTTCTGCAAAGGCCGTTTCAGTGTTAGGTGTATTCTAAGCCAATTAAAATATGTATTTCCCCCAAGTTGCGGAAAATTTGTTTTTTCAAGCTCCTAGGACGACATATTAAATACCGTTTGTGGTAGCCTCAAAACTCACCGGAGTAGAGACCACCGCGGATTCAGGCTTAGCGAGCCACAGGGCCGTGTGTGCCGTTGCCTGCTTACGTACGCGCACCGCTCCGCGCGCGTTCAGCTAACGAGGGCGCCGAACGCCGCGCGACAGAAACACAGTGTTCGATCAAATACAAACACAAACACTTTATTTGCCTTTCGGCAGCACCCCAACGAAGCACAACGTCCGCTCCCGGGACACGGGGAGCAAAGGGCCCCCGCAGGCGGACGGAATACACCAAGGGGTTCCGCGAAGCACGTCGCAGCTCGCAATGGCGAGCTTTGACACGCCGCTCGGGAAACGGTCCTGAGCGGCTATGCTGCGCACTCTCGTGATGACCACTTGGCCTGGTCGCGGGAGTTAGGGCAAATCTCCGCACACGTGGGCCTCTGGCAAGTGCGGCTCAGCGTGGTACGACCACGCACGAACACTTGGCACCGCCTTTGGCTTAGTGTACGGAACAGAAAGCTAGCGCAACGGTAAACACGGCCGCCAAGGATGCCAAGGCACCCAGGCAGGCTACAGTCCGGCGATTCCCAAAGGGGACGTCGGAGCGCAAGGAAAACGCGACCTCACCATTCGCTGGCCCAGGAGAGAGAGAGAGAGAGCCGTCCCAGCGTGCACCAAATCTCGCGAATTCCGAGATCGCGTACAGCACCACCACGAGAACCCGGCGGCGCATGGCGCAAGATGGCGGCACAATGCCGCCGCGGGAGGGAACGGGGAGAAAATGGGTTAGCAGACGGCAAATCCCCGCGCAAAGGCTACGGGCGTGCCTCGAATCCCCACACGTTAACTGCTCCAATCAAGGTTCTTCTGCTCCAAATGGATGGATGGATGGATGGATGGAAGGAAGGATGGGCGGGCGGGCGGGCAGTTTAAACTGAAGCACTTCGTTATGCTGAAGTTCATTACATCAAGATTTAACTGTAAATCCCAGTTAAATTGCAAGGCGCAGTCTGTGAGGCCATAAGACGCAAAATTTCTCATGTTAAAGAGATCAATACAGACACGAAGGGACACGAACATGAATACTTACCAACTAGCTCAGCTCTATGTTAATTAAGCAAAATTTCTATTACACATTTTGAGTAGACACCTTGAGCATGTGGCAGGTTTTTGTTCTTGTACAAAAATTTGTAATCATTATTCTCCTACACAGTAAGGTCTCGCTGATATGTAGTCTCGCTGATGTGTATACGTAAATAAATGAGGCTCCGAGAAAATACATGGGGTTGGAGAGGCCCAACATCAGTTTGAGAGTGGCACAAATAAATTTAAGCTTTTAAAAAAGCACATAGTGTTTGCGTCAGGGGGAACGCAAGCTTGACTGAAAAATTGTTATTGCCAACATAAATGCAGCACACAGCCACAGCATTTGACTCTCTCGCTATGTACGTCCACCAGCAAACGTCGCGTAGCTTATGAAGGCGAAAGCCAGATGCCTGTTCAAGCAGGAAGATTGACCGCCGCGGCGTCAAGACGAGTGACGCAAAAAATAATTGTCACATGATGAGGTCACCGTATGACGTCATCATGACGTCACAGATCTCCTATATTTGTAACTTCATTATGACATCACCATGACGCGACAAACGTGATGTCACATGATGACGTATTCACACGACATGGTACCTTTGCATTGCCTCCGTAATCGGTGGGCCGATCACGGAGGCAATGGAGGTTCTGAGATGATGTCGCACGGGGTAAAAGGTAGCGCCTTTTCCATCCTGTGGCAGATAAGCATCATTTGCCGGCGGGAAGTGCGCGTGAGCCATCGTCTCAGTGCGCGCTGCCTGCTACTCAACGAACATCGCAGGCCCGACGCAGTAGCGAAAGTCTTCGTTGCGGAAGTGCTTGTTGCACACAAGACTAGTAGCCGATGGCTACTTGCCGGTTCTTGGCTTTACAACCCATGCTTCACGCAGTTTCTTGTGTTGTATATTGTAATATACTTTGTTCTGTTGTATGGCGCCAGGGGGTGCCACACAACGCGGGTACCGGTGCAGGCTGACACTGGGCTCCGTTGCGTAAGCCTGGCACTGCAGCACCGAGCGGCAGAGCCCCATTTTTGTCGCCTTCGGAGGCAGCCACTCTATTACAATGGTTTCAATTGAGTAGAAAATGCGAGAAAACTTCCGTATTTGAGCAGACCGCAGCGCATGTGGGACTTGAAACTCGTTTTCAAAGCACGCGGTAGCGCTCCACAAGCAGCCGACGCAGCCGCTGAGACCACTTGATCCTGCCAAGCACGTCACGCCGACGGTGGTGCCGGCGTTTCCAGTGGTGGGCCTCGCAGCCAATACCTGGCAAAACCCGATGCGCATGACAGCAATTACATACCAACAACACGATCCACTCAATATACACGTGTTGTGCCACACAGATACGCAATTTCCTTGGCGGAAAGTGAGATGGACACTTCGCTGACGCATTTTTCTTTTAAACCCGAGATCTTGTGAGCCTCGATAATAAGACGTGACATTTCGTTGTTGCTGTTTTCAATTATGTTGCACTTGTGAAACTCCGGATAACAGCCACACTTGTTGCAATGAATTGCAAGCCATCCCCCCGTCTTGTTTTTTACATTGTTGGCGTGCTCACGAAGCCTGTCGTTTATACAACGACCCCTTTGTCCTACATAACAACGGCTGCATGTGAAAGGAATTTCATAGACAAAGCCTTCATTGCATTTCACATATTTCGTTTGATGGTTCTTAATGCAAGCTTTTTTATTTTTACCATTTGGGTTTGTCATCTTGCACACCTAGGCAAGTTTCTGTGGAGTGGAAAACACTACTTTAACATCTGCTCTTTGGGCGATCTTTTTAATGTTGTGGGAAGCCTGGTGGATATACGGAATTACCGCGAACTTCTTCCTTTCTTGTCCATCTTCTCGGGAAGTGGAATGGTCGCACGTGCTAGTCGCCCTGATATTCCTCAGGAGCTTTTCTGCTACCGACACGATTAAGAACTTCAGATACCCTGCTTCTAAAAGCCGTGAAATCTGCTGGTTCAAGCATTGGTCCATTAGGTGGGGGCAAGACTTTTCCAAAGAATTTTTCATTCAGAAAAATTCTTTGGAAAACGTCTTTCACGTGCAACAGTTTACGAGGATGACAAAGTACTACAATTTCCTCTTAGATTTAGGTGCACTTTAAAGAACCCTAGGTGGTCGAAATTTCCAGAGCCGTCCACTGCTGCGTCCCTCGCAAATCCGGATTCGGTTTGCCGTCTGAATGCCCCATGAGCTCCACACAGTGGTACACTAAGCCAAGATCTTGTTGACAGAAAGAACCACACCAACAGAACTGAACATACGCGACACACGTGCACAGCAACCAACAGACACAAAAAATACGAGGGCAATGTGATAGCAACGCTATCAGCAACAGACCACGGGAAGTGTGGAAGCACCTCTGATGATGATGAGCCCCCACCAACTTGACAGCTCTTGTCAAGAGACACAGATCTCAAAGGCTTATATTTGCTAATGTGCCAAAATCAATTTCTGAAGTACATCGTAGACATGATTTTCACATTGCAAATACAGACGTCGAAACTATGCTTTTGCTCGCGGGAACCTGGAAACGTCATGGGTGTTGCGCACCAAGTTGGGGGTGCGATCATGATGCAGGGGGGGAAAAGGAAAGGAAATTTTGATGACAAAATTGAGGGGCGTGACCATTATCGGAGTAAATACGGTGTGTAAAAGAAGAGTAGGCTGCTTAACTGCCTACTCCAAATATTGGGTCCATGGAAAGTCAGCATGTCAAAGGATGAATAAAATGTTCTCTCTCTAGGCTTCTCTGGGCAAGCGCAAGGGGGCCAGGGATGCCTCTGTTCCCAAGAAGGTCAAGCGGGTGCCCTGTTTCAAGATCAACGTAGACTTCCCTGATGGGGTACGTATGCAACGTTGTCATTAAGTCTCATTTTATGTGCGAGGAGGCTTTCAACAAATTCTAATAGAAGGCACCTTGTCAATAGCATTGTCATTGTTTATGATGGACTGGATATGGTAGCGCATTGGGCTAGACTAACTGCCAGTTGAGCTCTTAAGCATGACAGAGTCTTCAACCAGTCTTCATTCAGGACGTTTGCTGATGATTGTGTGTATATAGTAGAGTGGTGGATACCATTTATGATTCACAAATTCTGCAAGCCGATTTAGATACTGCAGCAAACTGGTGTGATCATTGTAATATATCATTAAATATAAGTAAAACCGTTCACATCGCCTTCACAAGAAAATGTGCTAATCATCTGTACAGGTAAAGAATTCATCATTCTACTTTAAACATGAGCAATATATTTAAATATCTAGGCGTTTTGTATTTACTTATGATGTGCAATGGAGTAAGCATGCTAATGATATTGTAAATAAGGCAGCATCAGTTTTTGGGATTCTTGCATAGCAACTTCAATCGCTTATTGGATAACTTGAAAACATACGCCCAGTATACCTGAATATGGATGCATTTGTGGGGATCCACTTCCACACATGTCCGAGCTTACAAATGAACTAGAAAAAGTCCAGTACAGAGCAGTTAGATTTGTTCATGGTAACTATAACTGGCAACTTAGCGTGACTGAAAGTAAACACAAACTTCAATGGCAGGAATTGAGGGACTGTAGAAGGCATATCAGATTAAAGTTTTTCCTTGACACCTATTGTTCTAAAACAGGCATAAGCAATTAACTCTATATAAAGGCACCACACTGCATATCAAAGCGACGGGACCACTGCTTGAAGGTTAGGCAAATTCCTTGTGGAGGTGGCATCTTGCATTATTCCTTTTTTGCAAGAACTGTTTCAGATTAGAACAGCTTGCCATCGAGCATTGTATATATGACATCAAATGATGCCTTTTTGCAAGCGTTGAAATCAATTGTTCATGTACCTAGTTAAGTATGAAACCCCCCTTGAAATGCCCTACATGGCGATGCAAGTAACTAATAAATAATAAAGAAGGCTACGTAACTTACATTAGCCTAGCTAACATGTGCTGTATGTACATCATGAGTCCAGTGATGGAAGTGCTGCTCCACTTGCTCCAAACTGCCCCAAAAGAGAAATGCTGCTCCATGCTGCTCCAAACTAATTTTTGTTAGTAACTGCTCCGGACCTCCTCCGAAATGGCGCTGGTAAACTGAAAACAATGAACTTTAAGCACATGATCATCCAGCGAGCGTAAACAAAGCAAAAAACAAGCTGTCTATTATCATTCTATATTCACGGACAACTTTACTTGGCAATGAAGAGAAGGCTGCAGAGCCAAACTACGCGTGTGCTACCACTAAAGAATATAGTCCCACAATTGCGTCTGTGTTTTCTGCGTGAGAATAAAAAACCACGTTGCTCTATTTTCTATGGGACACTGTTTGAAAAGAGGCACAGCATGCACCAAGGGGTTATAAAATTTATATTTGTTTTACTTTACGCAGTGTCATTTCACATTTTTGCACGTGTGAAAACGTCGCACCTTTTACATGCACCTCACAGTCAAAATGGCGTCTTTGTCTTCAGGTGAGCACTCGTCACCCTCCAGCTTTTCCGATGACTCGCCAAAGGAGCTTGTGACGAATTTCACTAACAAATGGCTGTCTATGCAGACGAAGCAAATAGTATGCAATGTTATTATTCAACCATCACCCAGGGGCGGTGCCAGGAGTTTTTTACTGGGGGGGGGGGGGGGGGCACCCACGACAAGTGAGTTCCTTCAGAGGGGCAGGGAGGCTAGGAATATATGCATTGTGTTTTAACTATGCTTGCTTTTGGGGGGGGGGGGGGGGGGGGGGGGCAGGCAGAAATAGGACGACTGTGATGTGTGACTCATCACACTTATCACTTTGTCAGCTCCAACCTCATTTTTGCCACAAGAAATGGCAAGGCTGTTTTTTCAACCTATCCGCAATTAAGTTTCTTGTTTTGTATTTTTTTTTTATATTTTAAATGCAGGCTATCTTGGGGAAATATGAAAATAACAGATTGCTTTGCTCTATTACTGATTATAAACTGTTGTACGTGATTGTGGTTTCTTTTATAATTTAGGGCTCAACTTTATCGGTTTTATATCATTTCTGCCACAAGTCCCCGAAAATTTATAAGTGTATAGCTCATCTTTCAGTGACCACCCATCTGCTTAATTTCTTGCTTTTGTGCAATTCGCAATGATAATTGTATGTGCAATATGTTTAATAATAAGTACTAATACTTATGAGGTGCTTAAATAATGCTTTAAACTCCAGGAGTCATTTGGAATATTTTGCCATCTGCTCCGAAAATGCCAATAGCTGCTCCAAACTAGCGTTTTTTCTGCTCCAGAATGTGCTCCGAAAAGTAGGGGTGTGCGAATATTTGAAATTTCGAATAGTGTTCGCTATTCGATTCGATTCGCACTGGAATTTTACTATTCGAACTATTCGAACTTCCCAAAAACAAATACAGTCAACATCCGAATGAAAGTGTCCCCTTCAGATTTTCAATATGCTTCACCTCATCACACCCCCGGTATTGCGGCAAAGTTGCCTTTCAAGCTCCGTTACGGTCGAACTTTGCCAAGAGACAGTCAACGTCCGATTAGATGTGGTGCCTATATTTTCAATATTCTTCACCTCATCACACCCCGGTATTGCAGCAAAGCTGCCTTTCAAGCTCTGCTACGGTCGCAAATGTATTAACTCAAGAAAATGCTGGTTTCGACATGGAGATGAAAGATGTGGCAGAGGTAGGGGCTCAGTTAATGCTGTTTCGGACCTGAAATTTGGGCAGGAAGTCCAAAAAATCGGAAGCCGAAGCTTTTTAGCATCCAAAATTTCAGATGTTCTTATACAGCATAGACCACTTATAACGTAACCGCTTACAGTGCAGTACCGGCTATAATGCGGTCTTTTCTGACTCCCGTTTACCCTCCCATAGAACTCCATGTATACGCATACCGCTTATTGTGCAGTCCCCCGAGATGAAAGACCGGTTATAATGCGGCTGCCGGAACGTTCTCAGAGATGCGAGGGAGCGAGCGTGCTTCTCAGCAGAGATGCGCCGGCGGGGGAGAGCGCGGCGACTGAGTTACGAAGGAGGAGGGGACGAGGAACGAACGAACAAGGAGCGGGGGGAGAAAAAAAAGGGGATGGTGGTGGGAGGCAGCAGCCCGGCGCGGGTGCGTGGTGTGAGGAGGGGGAGAGGTTGCGTGGCCGACGGAAAAGCCTTTGCCCCCTTTACTTCGGCCGCTTGACATGCGTGCTCCGCTACGTACGGGCGCCCGCGTCCGTATCGAGAGCGCGTTACCGCTGTGTCGGGAAAATAGTTGCTTCGTCGTAGAGCGCAGATATCGCGCGTGCAACCTCGATTCCCCCGCAAGTAACAATGCTTTGATACGCCATTGAGCTTTCGCCTTTGCCATCACCAGGCGGACTTACAAGCTTCAAATACTTTTTCAGGATATTTGCCGCGGCTGCTCTCCCGACCACGAACCGAAACTTCGTTTCACTCGTGATGCCCTCTGTTTAGCTCGTGAATGCGATCTCTTCTACGCCCGATCTCCGTGTTGTCTAGGGCAAGCTTCTCGCGACGCCATGCCAAGTTGCAACGCGCACGCTAGGCCTAACAAGCGCTAGCTGCCATGTCGGCGGCCGCGGACTACAGAAGTTGCGGTTTCGTGCCGAGTCAAGGAAACATTTTGCAGTTGTTGTATTTAGAAGGCGTGATTTACATCTTTAACGAAAACGAGGGCGTGCGTGTGAAACACTCGAGTGCTGGTTTGTGGTCGCCACCAGTTTTCGACATCGCGCATGCGCAGTGTGTTACCGCGGCGACTTCCCGTGACGGCGCATTTTTTCTGCGTTCGTTATGTCGGCACCGCAGGTCCGCGGACGCTAACCGTTCAACATTTTCAATTGTAAGCAGATGCAAACTTACGTCCCAGTCGCATGCCTCGATAGTCGGAATCGCGCGCCTGCCTGTTGGTCATGTTTTGCAGACGTGCAACCTTTCAAAAATGTTGTTTTGGTTATAGTGCGGTACCGCCTATAGTGCGGATATTTGCGACTCCGGCGACTTACGTTATAAGCGGTCTATGCTGTATATCGACGTCTACGAGGCAGATTTGGAACTCCGGACTTGAAGGGAGCACACCCTTGTGCGCCACATCAGTTGGGCTTCCACAGAAGTTGAAAGAGGAGGAGAGGCTGAGGAAATGGCATCTTTGCCTATCACGTGTAAAGTGTTGTCGGCAACACTTTGGTTGCACCAAATCATGTACATAAATGCAATTCGGCCTCTACATTGCCTCATTCTTGATAATACAACTATGAAACACCACCTCGCCAGTGCTTCATCAACCTAACGAAAAGAAACACTTTCATGTTGCTATCTCATAAGAATATGCTTAGAGATCCTCTATAACTCTTATTTTTCTGCAATTTCACTTCGAAGTATTCAAAAAATATCCTAGAAATGTTCAAGAAATATTCGAAAAATATTCCATTCGATTCGCACTCACACTTCAATATTCAAATTCGCTTCGTAACCAAAATTTTGCTATTTGCACAGCTCTACCAAAAAGCAAAATGTCGCTTCCATCACTGTGAGTCTATTGGCCTCGAGGCCCACCACTGGAAACGCCGGCGCCACCGTCGGCGTGACGTGCTTGGCAGGATCACGTGGTCTCAGCGGCCGCGTCGGCTGCTTGTGGCGCGCTGCCGCGTGCTTTGAAAACGAGTTTCAAGTCCCACGTGCGCTGCGGTCTGTTCAAATTCGGAAGTTTTCTCTCATTTTCTACTCAACTGAAACCATTGTAATAGAGTGGCTGCCTCCGAAGGCAGACAGCGCGCACTGACTAGCAGACAGCGCACACTTGAGACGATGGCTCGCGCGTGCTTCCCGCCGGCAAATGATGCTTATCTGCCACAGGATGGTAAAAGCGCTACCTTTTACCACATGCGATGCCATCTCAGAACCCTCCAATGCGACCTCTTCATCGTCGGCCCCGTGCTCAGCGTCCACAAAATCGGCTGCAGATGCGCAAGTCATTGTTTAGATACGTTGAATTAAAAAACACACAGGGTCCCTTATGCATTCGTTAAAGATGACTAAAAGGCGAAAGCCATCTTCTTCTTGTCAATCGATGTACTGATTCCCCCGCGCCCCCCTCCAAAAGCGTTCTGCACCTAACGCGGTTTTGCACGGCCTCCGTGACCGATCACGGAGGCAATGCAAAGCGACCATGACGCGTGAATACGTCATCATGTGACGTCACATTATGTGACGTCATAACGACGCTACATATTTTGGCGATCTGTGACGTCATGATGACGTCATATGGTGACACCATCACGTGACGATTATTTTTTGCACCACTCGTGTTGACGCCGCCAACGCGGGACGCCGACGGGCAACCTTCCCATTTGATGAGGCATGCATTGCTTCGTAAGCTACATAAGTTTTGCATTGCCTCCGTGATCGGCCCACCGATGATCGGCCCACCGGCCAATCCCATGTATTTTCTTGGAGCCTCATTTATTTACGTGGGAAAGATGCCACCCTGTTGGCGCTACACGCGACACTGCTGCCAAAAGTGCTGGTGTACACGCCAAATAATTACTATCCTGTTTTGCGGCTGCTGGTTGCTGCAATACCTTCTATTTTATTCACCGCTATTTCAAGTTCATGTGGGTCCTAGTTCACAGCCGACGTTTGCAGAACAAGTCCGGCAAACGTTACTGTATTTTCTTTCTTTTCCTAGGCGTCGCATGCTACTACATGCTCGGTCTCGTAGACTGGTTCTCCTTCCACCAGCAATCTCGAAGTGGTGAAGCTTTAGTCTATGAATTTGTTGATGACAGAGAGCGGCAAGTTCACTGGAATGCAAACGGAACAATAATTAAGGAGCATTAAAAAAAGGCGTCGCATTTGCTCACGTTTTGAGTGAGCACCAAACGAAACGAATGCGCTGAATTAAGAAACAGAAGCAGTGGCATTTGCCCGCTGAGAAGACCGATCAATACGCAGTGCGAGACAACTTGTCAAATGACATTGAAACGTACCCGAATTTAGACCGAAAAAGAAAAAAAAAGAACACTGAATCGTCGGGACGGTAGATCACAAAGTTGCCATGCGCACCGAAGCTGCAGTTGTAAGGAAATTGTTTTTGAACTGTTTTGATAGCGTCCGCGCAACAGTAGTTGTTTGTTTACTCACAAATTCTTATATTTTGCGGCCTAAAGTTCACAGCGCGGTGCCAAAACGCGCTCGTAGCAAAAGCGAAACCATCAGTACGAACATACATGCAGACGCTCATACATGCAGAGGCACCGTCAGTCGTCGCAAACCCGTGCGATCGCTGGCTTGAGGCTTCTTTCTGTTATGCTCCGTTTGGTTATACAGGCAGTCTACTCTAACGAGATATTTCACATAGTTTGCACTCAGCGAGTGACTACCTTTCACGCAAGAAGCCGATTCAGGGGCCTCCAACGCGGCGACAGTGTGAAATGGGTGCTCGGTTTTCTGCGAAGAGACAGCGACTGTAGACTATCTTGTGCTTTCAGTTCGTCGAAAATGATTATTTTGACAGTAAAGAACACAGTTCATTTCGAAAGTACTTACAGAAATGCCCTGGAGGGCTTCCGCGAGGTGTTTTTGTAGAGCGCCGACAGCAAAACCTATGGGGAGCGCGCCGGCGGTATCCTGCCTAGTACGCAATCGAGGCGCGTCCGATAGAGGGCGACTCCGTAACTCCTCGAGGCCAATCTCCTTGTAAAAAAATGCACCTGCACAGGATACATTCAGAGCTGGTGAGAAGGTGGTGCCATTGCGTTGCTTTGTTAGGTTGCCCAGTGCTCACCTGCTTTTTTACTTTTAGGTTGCAACACGCAGCCACAATGTTTTTCAAATAGGCTAACAGCCAAAGGCACTACAGTTGAACTCCGCTACAACGAACTCCGCTTCAACGAAATTTCCGGTACAACGAAAAATTCTCGGTTCCCCGTCAACAGTCCATAGGAGTCAATGCATAAATATGCTCGCCACAACGAACACTTTTTCTGCTGCCGTTCCGCTTCAACGAAATTTGACGATGCCATTCGGGCCTCAGAAATTTAATTTACCGTGCAATAAACACAATCTCGGACATTTTGATGCATTTTAGAACATAAAAATACGAATTCAAAGTCTGAATCGCGTGTTGGAACCACCAGAAACCGCCGCTGTTGACTGAGCATGGGGGGCCGCCATTGCTTGATAGCGACGGCGATCAGACTGCCCTGCTTTCGCAACTGGCTTGAGTTGCTTCTGAGTCGCAGACAATCCGAAGCCAAAGCTCAGTTGTCGACACTGGGGTGCAATCGCGAAACGATAGCTTTTCCGATGCCTTTCCAATACTTTTCGTGCTTTTCGCGCTTCGCTAGTGGTCAGAGCGACGGTACATCCGCCACATCCGCTGTTATCAACGCGAGCAGCCCTGGGGTGCAGTCGCGGAATGGTGCCTTTTCCAATGACAGTGCTTTTCGTGCTTTTCGCGCTTGGCCAGTGCGACCAGTGGTCGGAGCAACAATTCGTCCGTGTTATCAACGCGATCAGCCAGCCGCGAGTGGTGGATAAGAAAAGCATAGAATAAGGCGTAAGTCATCGCTCCGCGATAGCACGCCTGCATGTCGCCGTTGTCGGCGAATAGCTAGTGTTAGCGTGTTGGTGACACTGTGCAGTTCGTGTTGCGCGCCCGTGCTTGTTTGATTCGTTCGCGAAAGCCGTTGTTTCTGCGTGCTTTTCAACGTGGCGTCGTTATGCATATATGAGAATCGCGTCGTAACGCTGCTGGGGACGCAAAGGAAGCAGCAGACACTTTTTGAATATTGGAAATAAAAGTTTCACTGTTCTACTAGCTCAGGTCAGCCATATTTTTTTCGATTTCACTACAACGAAATGTTCGCTTCAACGAACATTTTTCTGAGCACTGTCAATTTCGTTGTTAGCGGGGTTTGACTGTAATACGAGTTGAATACGAAGTGACTGTAACTGATGGCCTTGATGTAAAGTGAGCATTCGCATCGTTGTCTACGCAGGATGGCATGCTGTTCCAAAAGCATAGCCTTGAGATCGACAGCCTAGTGATGACACTTTTTTTGTTTTACGGACTGATTTCAAAGGCCGTGCTTTTTCTGGCTGTGTGCAGCTGAAGTTTCCTTTAGCTTTCCATGCAAAGCAGCGGCTGCCTGCTACAAAGCCACGAGTGCCACTGTTATCTCCCAGACGCTGAGTGTAGTGTTTGCGATAGAAAGGCACCGAGCACCTGTGGTGCTCCGAAAAGAAACGACACACACACAGTTCCACACCATGCCCAACTTACCCTTGGCTGTAGCGAGAGTGTTTATATATATATCAGAATGGCGGCGCCCCCTGGCGCCATACAACAGAACAAAGTATATTACAATATACAACATTTCTCCTCCCTTTAACAAAAACAATTACGCTATATGTAGTCTTCCAGGTACTGTGGACGCCGGCGCTCTCGCTGAGGCCGTGCCGATTGGTGTAGTGGTTGATGTCGTGACGTGAGACTCTGATGACTCCACGTCTTGCCGAAGCTGCGCCTCTTGGGTGTCTCGAGGTTCCTGCAGACTTACAGACGGTGACACAGTGGGTGACACAGGAGGTGGCAACGAAAATGGCACAGTGTCTGTTTGGGGTATCGGTATCGGATAATCGTACCATTGTGGTGACTGTGTTGGGGGCTCTTTCAGTGTGCTCTTGGAGAGCTTTGACGCATGCCAGGTAGTGCTGTCGTTCAGACGATAAGTGTTACGGGCTACCTTGGAATAAATTACCCTAGGGTGTGAATACTGGGAGGACGCTTTTCCTTGTCCTTTCTGATGCACCCGTACTTGGTCACCAGGTTGAAAGGAATTGTGGTAGGCAGGACGTCTGCGATTAGCATCCTCCTGCATTTTACGCTGATAGCATTCAACACGCTGACGCAGTTCCTGGTACTCGTTATATGGGTTCTCGTGAAAACTGTGCATTAGCACAGCGAAGGGGAGGAAACTGCATTAGCACAGCGAAGGGGAGGACTATCATACGGCGCCTTCACTTTTCGCAAGCGGGATCAAAGGTCAACACTAATAACAGAAAGCGATACACCCGTCTCCACCAAGGCTTTGGCCCATATACTTTCAACACACTGAAAGTACGTTTGAGAGTCATTCCGGAGGAGTTTGATGTAGTTTGAAGATGCAGCTTTCCCTCCTGAAGCTGCACTGTTTAGTTTTCCGGGCGATGATCAGATGCCGTGGTAGCCAGACGAAGGGGAGAAGAGGAGCGCCGCATGGGCGATGGAGAGCGGCGATGTGAGGAACGGAAAATACCGGCTGCATCGAAGTTCTGCGAAGATTGTGAGCGACGTGGGTAAAGCTGGTATGAATGGCGATTTTGGGGAACAGGGGCAAACTCGTCCCTTTCAAAACCGCCATAGCCGCGCCTTTCATGTTGTTGACGTCGTCGGCAGAACCTTGAAATGTGGCCGCGGATTCCACAATAATAGCAAACTGGCCGAGGTGGACGCCAGGTGTTGAAAGACTGAGGCGTGGCCCTTGGTGAGAGAGCATTGAGCGAAGCAGCCATTGTTGACCCTTGCTGCGGTGACTGCTGGGAAGGTCATGCGAGAGCAGCAACCTGAGCGTAGGTGGGCATTGGTGCGGGATGCGGGCTCAGGACTTGCGCGCACGTCATGTACGCCAGTTCTTCCCTCACGATGTTGTGGAGGCTGCCTCCAGGTGGCGTCGTGGAAAGCTCAAGACAACACGATGCAGCTTGTAGTTGCAGTTCCTCGCGCATAATAGAGCGAATCAAAGCACGCAGCTTGCTGTCGTTGGTTGCCCTGAGGCCAGGTTGCAAGCGTATAAGACGAAGATCATCGAGGCGCTGACAGGTAATGGTGATATCTGCAACTGTGGTGGGGTTCTTTGCAGCGAGAGCGTTGAATGCCACGGTGTCTATGCCTTTGAGCAGGTAGCAAACGCGGTCATTTTCTGCCATGGAGCTGTCGACACGGCGACAAAGGGCGAGAACGTCTTCGATGTACGACGTGTACGGCTCACCAGACTGTTGGACATGCTCAGCAAGCTTTCGTTTAGTGATGTCTGAACGGACAGAAGGGTTCGCAAAGATCTGACGGAGCTGCTGCTTAAAGGTGGTCCAGTCTGTGAAATCCATTTCGTGATTGAAAACCAAGTCTTGGCAACCCCTGTCAGATAGAAAGGGACGCGGGAGAGTTTCGCAGAATCGTCCCACTGGTTAAGCGCACTCACACGGTCGTACTGCTCCAACCAGTCCTCAACGTCTCCCCGCGAAGGCCAGCGAACATCGGTGGATCCTCTTGAGGGGTGGTGACAGTCCAAGAAGGGAATCCTTCGTGCACAGGCGGTGTTGATGGAGTCGCGTTGGTCGAGTTGTCTCGAGACATGGCCAAGTGCTAGTTGTATAGGCGGTGACCCGAACGTAGCTCCAGGGATGTTTTGTAGCTGAAGATGACGAGGGACCGCTGGAGAGAGAGGACTAGGAGACCAGGGGACCGGACAGCACTCTTCACCACTTGTGAAGCAATGTTTAGGTCGCATGACTCTTCTTGTAGTGACCAATCAACTTCAAAAATTGTTTTATACATATGTATAAAAACAAACCTCGTTCTGATGTATGCATGCGTCGTCTACGCATGTGCAGGTGGTGCCTCAAAGAACCAGTTCATGGTAGCGAATTGCGCCGTTATATTAAAAAAATCTCAGATTTGCCTGCTTCACTGTGATGTTTATAAACAGCGCATACTATTCAAGAGGACACGATGTTGCGCATGTCACCTGCATCTTCCTAGTGTGGCTGAAGTGAAAGCCCACAGGTGATAGTGTTCCTTCTTCTTGGCTAGCCTCTGCTGCAGAGGCCACCGCTGTTCCCCTTGACACTGCAGTGAGTTCCTCTTTGCGCTGAACAGGAACAGAAACATTGCTTTGTGTTTGGGCCACACTCGAGAGGTGGCATGAAAGTGCAGAAAGGAAGAAGCAGTGCAGCCTAAAGAAAGCAAATAAACAAAAAACCAAAGCTCAGTCAGCATGTCCTATAGTTTTCTCAGTTCAATGCAAAAAACACTGCATGAGCGAATACATTCATATGAGAGGTTGGTGGTAGAGTGTAGGGATCACCGAACAGGCGGCAGCAGGCGGAGCCATGTACTGTAAAAGAACTTGTTGCTAGTCGGAGTTCAGTGCCTTTCGTTGCTCTTGAGGTGTAATGGAAGGATTTGCTTATTTGGAAAACGTAAATGATATTGAGGTTGGCTTGATAATCTTTAGGTGCACAAGAAGCAAGGCAAGCTTAGAGTATTTTCATGCAAAATAAGTTGTGGCAGTGTGCAAAAGAACAAGTTGTCACATTGTTCTTTCACATATTGTAAGCAACTGGCAAGTTACGATTTCGGGAATTCGTCCCAAGACCTACATTGCTTTAACCCTTTCGCTGTCACTGACGTACTGGTACGCTCTCCATTGTGCGTTCAAAATTTCGTGCCTAACTGCAAAGCCAGCATGTTTAGCATGATTCCACTGATTGCGCCATCTGTTGAATCTTTCTAGAAGCGCCAATTTTAGCCCCTCGCTGTGTTAGTACATGTATTGAAGGGTACAGAGTGACCCCACCCACCCTTTATTGCTGGGGGGCATGGTTGCTTCGTGCACACTACTCTCTTGGGCTGAGCGACGATGTGACTTGCATGCGATTACGGCTACAAGGGTTGTTCTGCCATCTGCCTCAGGTTTTCAGGTTTTTTTTCTTCTTTTTTTTTGTATTCTGTTGGCGTGTCTGCCATGGCGCATCAAGTTCAGGGGCAGTAGACTGAAACGTGACTCGATCACTGATTTTGATCGCTCGCCGCTGCCTCACTTGCTGCTATGAGCAGCAAACGAGGTTGTTGTGTCCTATCCCTATTTGTTATCTTGACTTCACAGCGTGTCATTTCCCTGGTACTTCCCTGAACCAAGCCAACACTGGGGATGCGTCATGACCAGAAGCAGTGAACGGGTTAAGATAATAAGTATGCATATTTTGAATCATCAATAAATTGGACGATTTCATGATCTTCTTAGAGTTGGATATATCCAGGGGTGCATCTCAAGCAAGCGTGCATGCCCTGTATTGGGTATGAGCCACACTTACCGAGGAGAAAAAGATGCGGTGGCACAGGCATGGGTGACAGGCAACAAGAGCAGCAACACTTTTTATAGGCAAGGCCTTGGGCTGCCAGGTGAGATGCCGATTCATCTGTTTGCAGGGTTCGTGCACGAAGTCCTAGCACTAGAAAACATTCATTAACAGTCCATGTCAAGGTAAATCTGCCAAGCTGGTCCCTTGCTCAGCACATTTTTTCCTCTCCAGAGGAGCCATGACAGGCTTCATCGAGGACAGCTTGGACTCTCCAATCTCCCACACAGCATAGAAATCGATATACACAAATAGCTCTCAGGAAATACATCCCTCATTGCAGTGGATGCTACCAATGTCAAGGATTTTGCCTTGCTGTTTCAAAACATGGCCTTCAAGATTGCATGGAACAGCCAGAACCATCATGCACAACTTTGGAGGCTACAGTGAAGAGAACTTGTGGTCAATGCCAGATAGTAGGAGTGACCACCCGTGTGAAGGGTGCCATCACCTCTCGTGCCTTTCTTGAAGCTCCCTGAGATAATCAAATCTGGTGTGCTCACACATAATTGAATATGAAGATGTGTCGGTGCTGCCGTGCAATATTGTGTGTGCTTGCACAGTTTCGCATTTTCGCTGAGCCCCGCAATCAGTTCTAGAGTTGCTATATCCCACGAAACACAACACCTCTATGAAATGTCTTCAAAACGCTTAAAACCTCTATAAACCTCTTGTGGGATGCGGGTCGGTGAAGGACGGATCGCAACATAAAACGAAACGATGTTTATTAACGTAGTAGCAGCAGCAGGGCAAGCATGCCGAAGCTGCGCTTTGGAAGGTTAGAGAAACAAACATGAAACCATGCTTGGTAGCTTGGATTATATAGCCAGCAGTGGTGACGTAAGCCTCCGACGAAACTGCGTGGCGCTGTCTTTTATCAGAAGCATGTTGCAGCAAGTAGCTGTGTCACGCCGGGCTAATCAGTGACGAGACGGAGGCTGCGTAGGTCTGTGCGCAGTGGTCGCCACATCATCCCCCCGTGGAGTGCAGAGCCCTCAGGGTCTGTAGAAATCTGGGAGGCGTACCAGACGTCCAGAGCGTGTCAGTGAAAGAAGCGGGCTGCGACGTCGGTGGCTGTGGAAGGACGCCTGTTGAAATAGTGGCGCTGACAGGTTCGTTTGCCGCGATGTATGCGGGCTTGAGTCGGTCAATCGAGACGCGGACGTCGTTCCCGTTCAAGCGCAAGGTGAAGTTCTTGTCGTCGCGATGGACGACTAGATCGGGTCCACTGTAGGGTGGCTGGAAAGGCTGGCGGACGGTGTCGTCGCGGAGGAAAGCATGCGTGCACGATGCTAGCTCTTTGAACACAATAGGTGTGGGCTTGCTATGGTGGGCTGCAGGGGACGGGCGTAAGGCAGCGATGGTGCGTCGGAGCCGGGCGACGAAGTCGGTGGGGTCTGACGTCGTAGTGCTGGATGGCAGAGCTGCGAGAAATTCACCTGGCAGATGGAGTGGTTCCCCGTAGACGAGCTCTGCTGGCGTAGCATGGATGTCCGGCTTGAAGGTGGCGCGAAGACCGAGGATGACAGCTGGGATGGCCTCGAGCCAGGTTGAGTCCGGGTGGCACATAATGGCGGCTTTGAACTGTCGGTGAAAACGCTCGATCATTCCGTTGGCGCAGGGATGGTAGCTCGTGGTCCTCAAGCGTTCAAACCCGATGGTCAATCCCAGGAGCCTGAATAGGTGAGACTCAAACTGTCGCCCTTGGTCGGTGGTTACGCGGCGGGGAGCGCCGAAACGGGCAATCCAGCCGGAGAAGAAGGCCGAGGCGACGTCTTCCGCGGTGATTCCCTTGAGAGGCCATGCCTCGGGCCATCGAGTGTAGCGGTCGATGGCGGTGAGGCAGTAGCGATAGGGTCCAGCCGGGGGAAAGGGTCCTATGATGTCGAGGTGGACGTGCTCAAACCGACCAGAGGGCTGACGGAATGTTCCGAGCGGTGACGTGACGTGCCTGGTGACTTTAGCGCGTTGGCATTGAATGCAGGAGCGCGCCCAAGTGCGACAATCCCGCTGCATGGAGGGCCAGACGTAGCGGTCAGCCACGAGGCGTGTCGAGGCGCGTATGCCGGGATGGCTGAGGTTGTGGAGCTGGTTGAAAAGACCACGGCGATGGGACAGGGGCACATAGGGCCTGCTTCGTCCTGTCGACATGTCTCAACAGATTGTAGTTGTCGACCCTGGGATGGGGACTTGTTGCAGCTGAAGTGAGGACGTGCCCTTGAGAAGTTCCTGCAGTTCGGTGTCCGTAGTCTGAGCCTCGGCGAGGACGTCTGCTGTTATCTGCACGGAGCTGATGGCTGCTACACGTGAAAGTGCGTCGGCGACCACGTTGTCTTTCCCGCTGACATGTTGGATGTCGGTGGTGAACTGTGCAATGAACGAGAGTTGGTTCTGCTGTACAGGCGGGAATTTGTCGCGACGTTGAGAGAAGGCGTAGGTAAGAGGCTTGTGGTCTGTATAGATGGTGCAGTTCTGTGCTTCGAGAATGTGGCGGAAGTGTTGCACTGCTTCGTATATCGCCAGAAGTTCTCTGTAGTAGGCTGGCAACATTGTCGGGGTGGTGGTCGTAGTTTCCTCAGTGGAACTGGCGGTTGAAGGGGTCGTTTTCCGAGCTTCGAGCTTCTTGGAGAAGAACGCCAAGGGATGCCAGGTGTTTTCCACGCGTTGCTTGAGGGCGGCGCCGATGGCGAAGCTAGATGCGTCCGTGAACAGTCCCAAGGGAGCGTCTGGCACGGGATGGGTGAGGAGCGTGGCGGTGCAGAGGGCGGCTTTGCAATCTTCGAAAGTTCTCGCTAACGTTGGTGTCCATGTAACGGGTTGCTTTCCTCGTAGGCCAGCCAAAGCATCATGGAGGGGAGCCTGGTAGTCGGCAGCGTGTGGCAAGAAACGCCTGTAGAAGTTCAGCATGCCAAGGAAACGGCGGAGGTCTTTAGCGGTGGTGGGTTGAGGGTAACTTTGCAGGTCTGAGATGCATTGGGGCAAGGGCCGAGTTCCCTCAGATGAAACTTCGTGGCCGAGGAAGCGGACGACGGAAGTGCCTAGCGTGCTTTTTTGGATATTGACAAGTAGACCGTGGTCGTCGAGGCGTTGGAACAGCAGACGAAGGTGCCTGTGGTGCTCTTCGGCGTCGCAGGAAAATACCAGTATGTCGTCAAGGTAAACGAAGCAGAAGTCGAGGCCGCGGACGACTTCGTCGATGAAGCGCTGAAAGGTTTGTCCAGCGTTCCTCAGGCCGAAGCTCATGAAGGGAAACTCGAACAAGCCAAAGGGAGTGATGATTGCCGTTTTCGGTACGTCATCCGGATTGACTGGTATCTGTGTGTACGCCTTCACCAAGTCTAGCACGAAGAACACGTGGCAGCCATAGATGCGATGGGCGAAGTCCTGTATGTGGTGGATGGGGTACCTGTCCGGGATGGTGCGCGCGTTGAGGGCACGGTAGTCTCCGCAGGGCCGCCAGCCTTCGGTCTTCTTCGGAACAAGGTGGAGTGGCGAGGCCCATGGACTGGCAGAGCGGCGGGCGATTCCTTCGCGGAGCATGGCCTCGTACTCTGCTTTGGCTATGCGCATGCGGTCCGGGGCAAGGCGACGGGCGCGGCAGAAAACCGGGGGGCCTGAAGTGGTCCGGATGTAGTGCACGGTGGTGTGCTGCACTCTGCGTGGCAGTCCGCTGGGGCGCGTCAATCCGGGAAATTCGGCGAGGATGGCGTGGTACGGCGAACGACTGTCAACACTGAGTACCTTGATGCTTGGCTGTTGGGCGGTCGTTCGCTGGCCTGGTGTGGAATGTCCCGTTGTCGCGTCGATGAGGAGGTCGTTGTGGCAGTCCGGAAGGAGGTTGTAGTGGCCAGAAAGTCTGAGCCGATGATTGGCTCGGCGACGTCGGCGATGACAAAATTCCAGCGAAGGTCACGGCGTATGTTTCTGAGCTGGATGTGCAGGCAGAGCGAGCCGTACGTCTTGGTTGTAGAGCGGTTTGCCGCGCTGAGCTCGAAAGACGTAGGCGGACGAGGACCTTGAAGATGGGATCGCGGGTAGCAGCAAATGTCGGAACCGCTGTCGACAAGGAACCGCTGCTTCGTGATTTGGTCGGTGACGAAGATGCGACGGCCTCCGGGTTGGCAGCTTGCGGCCGTCTCTACGAGCTGCCGTTGGCGTTTCCCGCATGCCCAGCGGAACAGGGGGGTCGACATTGCCGGGCTCTGTCCCCGAAGCGTCGGTGGTAGTAGCACGGGCCGTTGTTGTCAGGTTGCCACGACGAACTGGTGTTAAGGTCGCGGCTTTGCGAGTGGCGGCGCTGGTGCATCGGAAGACGTTCACCCAAGCGTTGTTGAATGGAGTTGAGCTGTCGATCGATGTCGTCGATGCGGCGTGCAAGCTCCGCGGTGTTCAGCGGTGCGGCGACAGCCTGGATGCTGGGCGACAACTGCGGCAAGGAGACCTCGATGACGCGATCAGCCATCTCCGCAAGTTCGTCGAGGGGCAGCCTAACCTGGGTCTGCAGAATTGCCTGGGCATGCGGCGGGAGCCGTTGGAGCCAAAGCACTCGCAGGAAGGAATCCTGGACTTGCAAGCTTCCCGCGAGCGCATGCATGTGGCGCAGGAACTGCGAAGGTTTGCGCTCAGCAAGCTCTGTGGACTGAAGTTGCCGCACCTTCTGTTCATCCGAGAGCGACAGGCGGCGGATGAGTTCAGTCTTCAGGTGTTCGTAGTGGTTGGCCGTTGGTGGGTTGGCGAGAATATCCCAGACCTCGTTGGCATAACGTGCGTTGAGGTGGGCGACGACGTAATCGTAGCGGGTGCGGTCTTGCGTGATGCGCGCCAGGGAGAACTGGGCCTCGACCTGGGCGAACCAGACTTCGGGCGAGTCCGCCCAAAACGGCGGAAGCTTGACGGCGACACGCCAGGCGTCGTATGAGGCAGCGTGTGGGATGCCTTCTGGGGGAGCTCTGACGTCCTCAGCGGAGCCGGCAGGCACGGCCTCTGTTGTGGAGGCGCTGCGGGAAGGCTGCTCTTGCTGGGTCTGCAGTGCCTGTTCAAGTTGTTGCACTTGCTGGCGCAGAGCGGTGAGAGCTTCCGGGTCGGCCATGGCGGTGCGGTTTGTTCGGTTTCCGGGTCACCAGATGTGGGATGCGGGTCGGTGAAGGACGGATCCTAACATAAAACGAAACGATGTTTATTAACGTAGTAGCAGCAGCAGGGCAAGCATGCCGAAGCTGCGCTTTGGAAGGTTAGAGAAACAAACATGAAACCAAGCTTGGTTGCTTCGATTATATAGCCAGCAGAGGTGACGTAAGCCTCCGACGAAACTGCGTGGCGCTGTCTTTTATCGGAAGCGTGTTGCAGCAAGTAGCTGTGTCACGCCGGGCTAATCAGTGACGAGACGGAGGCTGCGTAGGTCTGTGCGCAGTGGTCGCCACACTCTAAAAAATGTTTTATAGAGGTTTCGTGTTTCGTGGGATATTGCTCCCAAAGGATCCGAAAGTACAGTAACTCTATGCACTCGTACCCCTGGCATGGCCTTCGTAGAAGCTGAGCAACAGCCGGTATTGTAGCAGGTTTTTTCATGGTCGCCACATTTTCCGTGACATTGTGCATGCATTACAGCCAAGGAACCTCCCCTGGGCACCAGTCACCATTATATGTTAGTTAAACAGAAGTCTTGCGAGTCAGTTTCATCACACAGCACCCACGTGGCTTTATGGAGTAGGTAGTGGTGCCCCATAGAATCCTTCGGGAAGTCATGTTGCCACTATTCAGAGCGGGAAAAAACACCTGTCGGGGCCGCATCACATCTTGAATCGTAGTTCACAGTGCAGTAGTGTAGCTATCTCCTGGTGGCACCACATGGTCCTGCCTTCCACGGATTTTGGCAGCACATTTTCTCACCAGAGGAACCGCATGCATCTCCACCTTTCTCTTTTCACTTTCACTGTATAGTTTTCAACTTGGCATTCATCAATTACATGACAGTTATTTTTACTGTAGCATTTGGTAATTTCGGGAATACTGTATGATACCTGTGCAGAATTGCACTCAATTTGATTTCTTTCTGGCAACCCGTCAGAGGAGGTGGGGAACCGCATTTTTTTTCTTTTTTGCTTTCGTAAAGGCAACAGTGCGCGGGCATTCACCAGCCCACATGGTGTTTTCTGCTCACGTGGCGGTTTCCCCTTCACATGAGTACCACGACTGTCTGCCAGCATACAGGTTGCTGCTTGCTATCATGCACCACGTGATTTGAAAGTAGTGTTCACAAAGAACTACATGCAGGGTAGTTTGCCGATTCGACCACTAATTCCCGCAGTTGTTTCAATTTATTCAATTAGGCAATAAATTTAAATATCTATGATTAATTTAAATTTCAGGTAAACACTTTTCCTCACATGCACGATGTTCTATGAACATCAATTTATAAAGAGTTACAACTGCAGGCCTACTGCACACTCCACGAGCTGCTGCGCATGTTTTTTTCAACAAACTCCGCACTTCTCTGTCCAGTTCACTCTCCTGCACAACGTGCCTAGCTTGTTTGGTGAGGAAAAAACAACACAAGCTCTAGCCCTCCATGTAATTTTCTTTAGGCGTTGCCTCACCCTATGGATGTATGGGATGACTGATGTAGCTCTTGGATGGCTTGTGTCCCTTGGCTTTGATGCATCTCGGGCACCAAGCTCTGCTAAAGATTTTTAGAGATGCCTACTAGAAGTGGGCGTGGGTAGCCTCCTGAAAGTAAACGCTCGACTTGCGCCTTGAAAATGTTTTCTTGGCCTAGTTGGTTCTTGATTCCTAAAGGAAAAAACGTAGCGTAATACGGCACAGGGACAGACAGGTACACGGCAGTGACATGTACCACTCTGTGTTGTGTCGTTTTGCGCTACAATTTTTTCTTCTGTGACTTGAAGCTTGCCTCTATTTAATGGTGGCACATTCTGTTCAGGGTGTTCTTTAGTGCTCCGCTGGGAACAGCTCTCTTGAGCGTCTTGGGGTGAGCCGAGGAGTAGGGCAGGAGTCCTTTCTGTGAGCGTAGCTCCAGCACACGTGACATTCACTAAAGAATCAACTGAGGTCAAGAAACTGGAGCTCGCATTCAACTGCCAGTGCCCTTGTTAACTCGAGGTCCTTGAGTACTGCGTTGAAGACATGAAAAATCCGGTCAGCCTCTCCTCCACCCACACCTGTGGACATCTCACACAGCACAAGATAGTCGTCCACGGAGCGGGATACCCTGATTGCATTGGTGTCACGCTCTTTGCTGAGCTCTCTGTCATACATGGCCAACACCTCGTCGCTCAGTATCGGTGTGATGCAAGAGCCGATGCAGACCCCTTTCTTTTCTGGATGCAGGCAGGGCCAGTCTGGAGGTGCGCGCTCACTCCTTCTTTTACGGCCTGTGCACAAGGGGCTGTTTCTGCCCATTACCGCTGTTAAGTAGCATGGGTCGTACGACGCGGCAACGTAGGCACGGAGCGGTATTGGCAACGCTTCTTTATTGCCATTACTGAACCAAACAAAACTGGGAACAACTGGAAACACATTGGTATATATATACATCTGCTTCCGGCAGACGGCACTCTTCGATATAGGGTTGCTTGAACAGGGTTGCTTCACTACAGGGTTGCTTGAATACACAACACCCCTCCCCCCTTAGTTCGGACGACTCAACAGCCAGCCAACACGAGCACAAAGTCCCGAAGGTGTTGGGGTATTTTCAGGGAACTCTGCGAGCGGCGTGGGCCTGGCGGTTCTACACTCTCCTCTGGTGGTGCTGGCTGAGGCGTTGCTACATCGTCCTAGGGCAGCATGGCTGTTGGTGGCTCCTCAGGCTCACTGTGGTCTTCTGTCTCGCTCCTACTCATTTCGCCATGTGAAGGGCTTCACGCGGTCCTGCAGGTACAGTCTCTGCTACCCTAATCGGAGAACTGCTCCGACGACGAAGCTGGTCCACGTGCCCGCGATACACGCGACCGTCCGGAAGAACAACTTCACACGAGATCGGGCCAGTTGATCTGGAGATCACGGCAGAGACCCATGGCGAGCCCTGGCTGTAGTTCCATGCAAAGACAGGGTCCTCGGGCTGGAACGTGCGTGGTGCAGGCAGAGCTTCTGCGAATCTGGGAGACCTTTCAGGGGCCCGCTCTGGGTGCAGCCGGTCTAGCACGGTAGACAGTCGGCGGCCCATCAGTAACTCGGACGGGGAGCGTCCTGTGGCAGTGTGTGCAGCTACGTGCTGCTGAAGAGTGAAATCTACCAGGCGCTGTGCCCAGCTCCTTTGGATTATTTGAGATAGTGCCTCTTTGGTAGGTCGTACCATCCTCTCAACCTGCCCATTTGTAGATGGATGGAACAGTGCAGACATTAGATGGCGAATGAGGTTAGCGTCTGTGAACCCCCGAAATTCTGCGGATGCAAATCGGGGCCCGTTGTCTGATACCAGGGTATCTGGCAGGCCATGTCTTGCGAACAATTTCCGTAAGGCACTAATTACAGCACTTGATGTCACTGATGACATTGGGATGACCTCGAGCCATTTGGAATAGGAATCCACCACAATTAAGAAGGTCTGTCTTTCGAAGGGGCCAGCAAAGTCCATGTGCAGGCGCGGCCATGGAGTCCGGGTCGTGTCCCACGGGTAAACCGGTGCCCGGGGCATCTCCGGCCGTGTTTCCTGGCAGGGAAGGCATTGACGGACCCATTCTTCAATGGCCGCGTCCATTCCCGGCCACCATACCTAGCTGTGGGCAAGCACCTTCATTCTGACGATACCGGGATGACCAGCGTGCAAGGCTTCAAGGACACGGACACGCAACCTCTGCGGAATCACCACATGGTCGCCCCACAGTAAGCATCCCTTGTGGGTGGACAGTTCATGTTGGCTGGACACAAACGGCGCGAATACGGAACTCCGAGCACACCTTGGCCACCCCCTCCACACCCAGTTGAGGACACGGGAGAGAACACAATCCTTGGTAGAGTATTGAGCCACATCATCTGCGTGGACAGGAGATTCTGGAAGTTCATCCAGAAGCATGACTACCTCTGCTGGAGACGGGTCATCCTGGCGCTGGTGCATTAGGGGAAGTCTGCTGAGACCATCTGCATGGCTCAGTTGTTTCCCTGGCCGATGGAGGTGAGTATGCTGGTATCCATTCAGAAAGACGGACCATCGCAGCATTCGTGGTGACAGCATCTGCCAAGGAGCAGCTTATGGTCTGTGTAGATCTGGAATGGGTGGCCAAATACATAGTAATGGAACTTCTTTACTCCTGCAACCACAGCCAGTGCCTCCTTATCAATCTGGGCATAATTCCACTCGGCAGAAGATAAAGTCCTTGAATAAAAAGCGATGGGTGCTTCTCTGTGATCTGGCATTTTATGGCTCAATACCGCTTCCATTCCATATGGAGATGCATCACAGGCAAGGATGATGGGCTTCTTCTCATCAAAATGTGTTAACACCTGGTTTGATGCCAGCAGTTTCTTCACATGGTTGAACGCTATCGGTTGTGGGGTTTCACACACCCAGGGCACCTTCTTATCCAACAACTGCCGCAGAGGTTCTGCTATGGTGGCCTTGTGTGGCAGGAAAGCATGATAAAAATTCAGAAGACCCAGGAAGGCCTGCATTTTGGCTTTGTTCGAAGGCGGCGGTGCGTTAAGGATGGCTTGCGTCTTCGCCTGTGTTGGATGGATACCTTCAGCAACGACTCGGAAACCCAAAAATTCCACTTGAGTCACTCCTAGCTGGCATTTTTCTTTTTTCACCTTGAGCCCTGCATCTTGGAACTGTTGGAGGACCTCTCGAAGGCGACTGAGCACTTCCTGGTGTGAGGATCCCGAAATGAGGACATCATCAAAGTATGGAATGACACCCGGTAGTCCCCGCAGGAGGTTCTCCATTAAGCTCTGGAAAATGCCAGGTGCGACACTGACACCGAATTGTAGTCGGCGAACACGGAAAGCACCCCGATGACTCACAATGGTCTGTGCGTCTGCAGATTCATCAGTCACAGGCAGCTGCTGGTAGGCCTGTGCCAAGTCTAGCTTTGCAAAAACAGCTCCACCAGAGAGGGATGCCAGCAGGTGGCTGAGTTGGTCAATGTCTTGCACTCCCGTAATATCAATCCCGAGTGCGGGAAAGCAATCAAGTCCGAGAAGACTTGGGCACTTCTCTTTGACAGTGACAAGGCGCAGCTGGCCGTCAAAATCTTTAACTTCACTCGCACAGTACCAATCCCCCATACAGCGTTGCGGTTGGCTTGATAGTCACTCCTGATGATGTCAAGTGGCTGTAGATTTGGGACACACCCTTTTGGAAAAATGCGTCTGGCAGTAGCGTCGGAAATCATCGAATAGGTTGATCCCGAGTCCACCTCCTTCTGGCACTGTGCGCCATCGATTCTGAGGTCCACATGTACCTTCTTCTTGGCAGGCTGGGACACTGCGTTGATAGCAGTCACCGCCAAGTCGTCGCAGTACGCCTTGTTTGTGCGAGGGGCGTTTTTTGGAATGCTGTGTCCGGCCATCGGCTTTGGAATGTTGACGTGGGCCAGACTGCCACCGGGACCGGCAGACCTTAGCAGTTTGCCCGGTTTTTCCACATTCCCTGCACTGGACAGCACGGAATCGACACAGGTGACGTTCATGTGGGCCTCCGCAGCTGGCACAGGAGCCACTTGACAGTCTCTCGACACCCCGTTGCTGCTCGGGGCCTGCACGAAGCCGGAGAACGTCTTCACTGGCTCCTTGCTCCCCGTCACCACCTGCCGTCGTCTCGTGGTGCACTGGCTCGACGCGCGGCGCGCTTGTGCTTTGGGGCGAGGTAAAGCTTCCTTCTCGGGTAATGGCCTCAGTGGCGACTGCTTCCTCGAAAGCACTGGTAAGAGACGCCTCTTTTTTTGCCAGTAATCGCCGCTTCACCGTGTCATTCTGTAGTCCGAACACGAATCGGTCCCGTAGCGCAGTGTCGAGGTCATTGAAGTTGCAGTGTTGTGCCGTGGTTCGAAGGGCAGCGAGGTAGGCGGCGGCAGACTATCTCGGTGCCTGGTCAGGGCAATGGTATTCGTAACGCTGGGCCAGCTGCGGTGGTTTCGGCGCAAGGTGGTCGCGCAGCGCAGCGAGACTTGTTTCGAATGACGTATCCTTTAAGTGGCTCGGCGCCACTAGCGCCTTGCCCAGCCGAAGGTGGCGGGACCGCATCGGCTGAGAAATGTCGCCCTCTTCTTGGCAGCGTCCGTGATACTCTGTGCCTCCATGAAGAATTCGAAGCGTTGCGCGTAGTCTTCCCATTCTTTTGGGTGATTTACGTCGAAAACCTCGATCCCGTCTGCGGTGGCGCGGCCGTCATCTTGACGAGTACGTGCCGGAGCCGCCGGGGCTAGTTTTCCTTTGCGGCGATGTCCGTCGACTTTCCGCCGCATCCCATCTTCGTCGCCACTGTTAAGTAGCGTGGGTTGTACGACGCGGCAATGTAGGCACGGAGCGGTATCAGCAACGCTTGTTTATTGCCATCACTGAACCAAACAAAACTGGGAACAACTGGAAACACATTGTTATATATACATCTGCTTCCAGCAGATGGCACTCTTCGATACAGGGTTGCTTGAGCAGGGTTGCTTCACTACAGGGTTGCTTGAATACACAACAGCCGCAACTTCCTGCGAGCGAGAATCTGCTCCGATGAAGTTGCACAGGGAATGCGCAGGGAATTTCTGGTTTTTGGAAGGGGATGCACAAGCCACTGATCGCCCGCTTCAGTTGCTCAGGAGAGTATCGACGCGGTTGTTCAAACAAGTGAACCGTGCCTTATAAGAAAGCATGTTTTAAGAAGTTGTCTGTAACTTCGAGACTGAGTAAAGGCAAGATTGTTGCATTTGGCGTGCATATGCTATAGACCCTTTTCATAAATACGCCACCTGACGGTGAGCTTTTCGTCAGTTTCGCTTCGCAAAGGAGCGTGGGATAGCCCGCGCCATCGTGAGGGCATGGAAAGCAAGCCGTCAAATGTGTGAGTGCTGTGAAGTTTGTGTTGGCGGCTAGTTCTCTGTGTCACCCGCTGAAATCTCTCCATTTGCGTGCTTGAACGAGCTCTTAGTACTCTCCGTTGGTATTTCTGAGGTGCTTCCGATGCACAGAGCAACATTTTGTACCCTTCAACGGGTTGGACGAGCAGTTTGGCTCGACTGCCGCGGTTGCGGGACCGTGACCACAGCCAACTCGCGTGCACGCCCGGACTGGGAAAAAAAGGCTCGCCGAAGCTACAAACTTCTCGCCGAAAGCTACAAACTACAAACTTCTCACCGAAGGAAAGAAAGACGTCACTGTCGCGGAACTATGTGACCGCCACAACCGGTGCAATCCTGTCTGCCGCAAGCCACATCACGCAACTATTTTCCAGACGCCACGCGTTGGGTATATTTGTATGCAGTGGTTTAGCCAGGGGGCGGCACACCGGGCCCGTGCCCCCCCCTCCCCCCCCCCCCGAAAGTTTTTTTGCCATGCCACACAGAGCACAAAATGACACTCGACCACATCTGCCTGCCCAGACCTCACTTCAGATCAAGGTGGTGCCCCTCCCCCCCCGGAAAAAATTTCTGCCTACGCCCCTGTTTGTATGTACTAAATGAACGGTACGCAACTTCATTTTTATTTTCTGGCTGGCCTGACGAACCCTCGCAGTACTTCTGCACAAACAATCTATCGCAATGCACCGCATGCAGGCACTCGGGAGAAGACTATTCACTCGTAAAAGCAAGGCCACATGGCGCTGTGAAATAAGCACGTCCGTTTCTGTAGCGCGTTTACAAAACGGCGCCCTTCCCCCCGTTCATTTGACATCACGTACGGAGAGAGAGCACGTGCGTTTGTTCTTCAAGTTTTATCGCGTACCTTATCGCTGTTCTCGTCGCGATATCCTCGATGGTGGCACATGGGAACGCAGCACGTCTGCACCATTGCAGCACGCCGTCTCTACGAAAAACGTTCGACAGTTCACGATTCGGCGGTGCTGAAATGTCACGCACTGGCATGTTGCCGAAGCCTGCGTCGTCTTCTGCAGTGCCCTCACAATGGCGGCAGCCTGTAGTTTACGTGCGCAGGCGCTAGGGGCGCTCTTTTTCGAAAAGGGTCTATCGTGCATCACATTCGGAAGGCTCGGCCACATGACCCGTCACCGACTGGCAGAAATATGGCACAAAACTTGTTCACTGAATATTTCTTCGAGGTAAGATTGAACCTTCTGGTAGCTTTCTGTTTGGTGAAGCAGAAAGACAGCTTTTTCCTCTCCTTTTTCAGCATTCGTGGAAATCTTTGTCAGTGACAAATGATGCTTCGGTAAAAGTTGACTGTTTTTCTCGTGTCTTCTAGCTGCTGCTTGTTTTTCCGGCAAATGGAGCAATGGTACACTACTTGTGATCGAAGCCTCGCTATCACTGAAATGTGTTGAATGACTCACTGTGCATCGTTAGTTGTGTGCATGCATCTGCCAAATTTCTGTTCGACTTCTCCTTCCGACGACTCCCACACAACATGCTCGGGATCTTTGGCTCCGCCTTTTATTTTAACACGAAAGTGTTTTATGCCTGGGTCCACCAAGACTTCAGTGACGTATTTCCGTCACGGAAATGACCTCGAAAAAATATACACAATCAGATGGCAAAGAAAAAAAGGTACCGTCAACGGGGCATCGAACCCACGACCGCTCGGTCCGCAACAACAGATGCCGGGCACGCTATCCACTGCGCCACGGTCACAGACTCTGGAGGCTTTACAAACGCGCCTTTTATATCTACCACTCTCCCGGTCGGCTGGGTGGTGTTGACCTCTGGGAGTGGTAAGGTAAAGTAATTCGTCATTGCTGTTGCCTCCGCGACTAGCACCTGCAACGCATTACGCGTCCGTCCCAATAGGCGCGTTTTCAATAGAAGTTGAATTTTGTCAATGCCTTAACACACCGCAAGGTGGCGACGCTTTGCCCAAGCGTTGTAAAAGCGTCGGCCTCGCTCAGCATCACGCTAATACAAACCAAAAATAGCTCTGCGACGCGCGCCTGCCTCACCTGGTTGTAACACCGCGTTGCTCACGCGCTCGCCCCGAGAAAAATTGCGGCCGGGCTACCGGGGCGGCACAACGCGCTTTGTGTTTCCCTTTAGTCCGGCCATGGTGTTCAATCACATTTTAACACGCCGCGGGATGGCGACCAAGTTCTGCGTCCGATATGCAACGCTCTTCTGCCTGTCACACCTCGTTCTCTGATTACGCTTTCACCGTTAACTACTACAGCTACCGCAAGGGTTCGTTTAATCATTTAACATGGACGTTAATCGTCGGGATAGAGATGTACAGTAAAAGCTCGTTAATTCGGATTTCACGGGACCGGAAAAAATGTCCGAATTAACCGAATGCCGAATTAACGAATAAACAGGAAAAACAACATTAAAATCAAGTTGCAGAAGCATACCTTTATTTGCTGAAGTATTTTGTAATTGTCGTCTGCGTTTTCGCGCAGATTCCGGCTGACATTACAATTTTTCTTAACTCTTCCAAACGGCCAACAGCACGCAAACTGTTGCAAGTGCTCAGGCAAACGTCCTCTAATATCAAAAGCGCCTCCGAGACTTCCCGTGAGGTGCGATGAGGTCACGACATCATTAATAATTTCTTGATCGGGCAGGAGACCAGTCGTGGCGACACAATCATCAATCGCAGTGTAGTCCTGAAGGTTCATATTTGTGGGAAGGACAGCATCGAAGGTCGGACAGTCATCGTCGGTGGACTCGGCTGATAACTCGTCGATGCCATCGTCAGCTACTGCCGCATGCTCGGGCTTCACATGTAAACACGGTCACAACGGGGGAAAAAAAGAGAACTCGGCAAGAAGAGACGGTGCCGACACAACACAAGGGAAAATGGCGCCGGAGGCTCATTGGAGCGAATAGGAGCGAAGAAAGAAGACGCCGACGTTCGGTGACGCTGCGATCGCCCCCACTAGTTGATGACGATGGCGATGTCACTCGGGTTTCGGTTTCGCTCCAGTGGTGCCAGCGATGCTTTACCACACTTTTTTGTAGCGGCAGCCGTCAGCATTTGTCCGAATTAAGCGGTACGGAGCCCAATTCTGACGAATTAACGAAGGTTTGGTCCCATAGATTAACATGCACTTTGGCCGGGACCAATAGAGCCGTCCGAATTATCCGAATTTCCGAATTAACGGGTGTCGAATTAACGAGCTTTTACTGTACCACCAATCATCAAAGTGGGTGCATACACGTTAAACGGCGCCATTAGCTGCCAGACATCAATATACATTGTGCAAACTCTCTTATATCAATGTACAGTAAGCATTCAGTTACTTCTGTAAGGGCACGCTTTACTTTCGTGTTATTCCGATTCCTATGACGGAGGGATCAACCGTGTTTTTGTCAGAGTTTCTTTGCAGGGAGCACAAGATGTGCTGGGTATCTTTCAAATACGGTTGGCACAGCACCGGGAGCAAGTTTTATTGTGATAGCAATTATATGGACAGTCTCGGTGGATTTTTGCTGTCGCCGGCTGCCATCATTCACCGTATATGTATATGTGTACATATATATATAAAAGCCACAAAGAAAAATAATTCAGAAAAACTTTCCAACGCGCGGAATCAAACGGGCGACCGCTCGCTTTCCAGTGAGCAGCGTTATATGGTTACGCCACCAACAGTACCGTCTTCCAGCCTGCTAACGGTGAGCTATTTATATACACCATTTCCTTCAGCATGCTTTCTTATTCGCCACATAGATGGCACGATGTGTGCGTGTTGCGCGCTTTAAAGGACCCCTCACCAGGTTTGACAATTTTGAGCTAACGAGCGCAATGCTTACACTGGGCGTTCACGATCACGTCTGCCAAAATTTGCAACGCTACGCGCCGCCGAAATGGGTCAGATTTCAAGGTGAATGCTGCTTGCCCTTCCTCTCGCGGGCGCACGCTTTAGAGAATGTGGGGATGACGTACATGAGAAAATGGCCCTACGTAGATGGTAGTGCTGTGACGTCGCTCCTCTATGTAGACGACTGTGCTCTGACGTCGCCAGCAGTAGCACGTGACACTGCAATAATTATTTGACACGACATGTGTAGTTTGTGTTATTTGTTGCTTGAATAGATTAATAAAACTTAAGAGGAATAATGAGACACACAAAGGGAATGTGTGCGTCTTTTTCATTTTTTTCCTGAATTGCAGCGAGATGCGGGGCTAATGTGCCTCCCATTCCCATGCATTCGTGTCCCCGCGGTTAGCGCATCGAGCAGACACTGTGATAACCGGGTAGTCCTGGACCATGCCGGTCACTGGACCAAATCACACACACGTACGTTGGTGGGTTACACACATGACTGGCTGGTCATGTGCGCCGTATTTATTTCCTTGCAACATCAACGCCCCCGGGCGCCGGAACGGCAAACTAATCTTATCACATCCCTCCCCCCTTTATTAATGGATGCAAACAATTTGTTCAAGGTGAGTAGCGCGATACTGGTCGTCGAATTCTGGTACTTCGACGCAGGAAAGGAGTACTGGGCATTGTGACAGCAAGTTCCGTTTCCCTCGCCACGTCTTCCCTAGGATCTTGCCTAGACTTGGTGTGGTGAAGGCGATCCGGAGTTAGCTGCCTCTGACCCACGTCCAAGCTTGGAGCCAGACTGGTAGCTACTGGGCTGCCCGACTCTTGGTTGTCTGCACTTAGTTCCTCAGGGGGCTGACGGATGTGATCCAGATGTCGAGTTAAACGCCGTCCGTCCTCCAGTAGAACATCCATGGACGAAGTGCGTTGTTCGGTGACGACTGCAGGGAGCCACGCAGGACCTGGACGGAAGTTCCTTGCGAACACCTGGTCACCAGGGTGACCCAAAACCCTGGGTCTTGTTCCTTTGTCGCATCTGATTTTCTGCTTAAGTTGCTTCTGTAGCACCTTAGTCCTGAGGTCTGGGTGTAGCAGGTCCAACGCAGTCCTCAGCTTCCGCCCCAACAACAGCTTCGACGGACAGCAACCCGTGACCTCGTGAGGCGTTGACCTGTAAGTCAGGAGCGTGCGGGCGATTTGAGTGCGAATATCTCCAGGGCCAGCCTTCCACAACTTGTTTTTGACCGTCTGCACTGCCCGCTCTGCAGCACCGTTAGACGCTGGATGATACGGTGGCACCAGCATTCGCCTCACCCCGTTTTTCTTGAGGAATGTGGAGTAGAGCTCACTGGTAAATGCTGGCCCATTATCCGACACAACCACATCTGGAAGGCCTTGGTTTGCGAACATAATTCGCATGCAGGAAATAGTTGCTTCAGCCGAGGGTGTCGAGATTGGGAACACTTCAATCCACTTTGAGAACGCATCGACTGCGATAAAAAAATAGGTGTTCCTGTAAGGACCGGCATAGTCCACATGCAGCCGTGACCACGGTTTCTCCGGGAACGGCCAGGGCATGACAGGCACTGGTCGTGACACTCTTTGATGCTCCTGGCACATACGGCACCTTTGAATGGTTATCGCTATGTCGTTATCCAAGCTAGGCCACCACACATGGCTACGCGCAACTGCCTTCATTTTGGACAGTCCTGGATGACTCTCATGCAGCAACTGGAGGACTTCCATTTGTAAGGATTTTGGAACAATGACTCTGTTGCCCCACAATAGACAATTCCCTTGCACACTCACTCATCTCATGAAAGCACGTCTCGTGGGGTCTTCCCTCTGACCCTAGGTTTATCTGGCAGCCTGACCACAACGCTGCTCTTACTTTCGACAGCACCGGGTTTCTGGACGTAGCTGCCGCAACAGCATTTGACGACAGCACCCCTGGGTATGCTCCTTCCAGCATTAACACTTCGGCAGGGCAGTCACAACAAATTCGGCAGTTGGCAGAGGTAGCCGGCTTAACCCATCGGCATGTGCAATTTGTGAACCCGGCCTATACTTGAGGTCGTAACTGTACCCCGACAGCAGCAAGGCCCACCTTAGCACTCTCGGAGAACAGGATTCGGGAACTGGTTTGTCTGCTGCGAGCAGGCCGAGCAGCAGTTTGTGATCTGTGACGGCCTCGAAATGCCGGCCCCATAAGTACTGCCTGAACTTTGTAACGCCAAATACAAGGCTCAATGCCTCCTTATCTAATTGGCTGTAGTTTTTCTCCGCGGTTGCCAGGCTGCGGGAAGCAAAACCAATGGGGCGCTCTTCTCCAGATGGCTCTCGCTGCGCCAGTACTGCTCCAATACCGAAGGAAGAGGCATCAGTGACAAGCACAGTTGGCTTTCCTGGGTCAAAGTGTGCCAATATAGCAGCAGAGGCCAATAGCTCCTTGCTTCTCCGAAATGCCTGCTCTTCATCAGTTTCCCAGCGCCACGGTGTTCCCGATGCCAACAAACTATTGAGCGGCTGTAACACGGCAGAAAGGTTTGGCAAGAATCTTCTGTAAAAATTAACCAACCCGAGGTAACTCTGAAGTTCCTTGACCGCTCGGGGTGCGGGGGCTTCCAGCACTGCTTCAGTCTTAGCCGGGTTTGGACGCAGCCCAGCTGCACTAATGATATGGCCCAAGTACTGGACTTCTGGTTTCAAGAATTCGCATTTGGATAACTTTAGCCGCAGTCCCGCGGTTTTCAGGCGATCCAACACTCGGCCCAAATTCTCCCAATGCTCTTTGTCACTGGTTCCTGTGACCAGAATATCGTCAAAGTACACTACGACATGGTCAAGGTCGTGCAAAAGATTTTCCATCTCTCGCTGAAATATAGCCGGAGCTGATGAAACCCCGAACGGCAGCCTTGTGAATCGATATAACCCCTTCGGAGTGTTAATGGTGACTAGCTCTTGGCACTTCTCATCGAGTGGGACCTGCTGGTAGGCGTCTTGCAAGTCAAGCTTTGTGAACTTCTTGCCCCCGGTAAGCCGCGCAAAAAGTTCCTCAATCCTAGGAATGGGGTAGGACTCGACGACTGTCACCGGGTTTATGGTAGTGTTAAAATCGCCGCAGAACCGAACCCGGCCGTCGCGCTTCAATACAGGAACGATGGGCGCGGCCCACTGAGAAGTTTTTACCGGTTTGATAACGCCTTCCCGTTCCATCCTCTGTAGTTCTTCAAAAACCCGATCACGCAAAGCAAATGGTATCGGACGTGCCTTGACAAAACTTGGCTTCGCGCCCTTTTGTACGGATATAGAAGCTGCAACGCCGTGAAACGTGCCAAGCTGCTCCGAAAAAACTTCGTGATATTGGCTTACCAGGTCTTCCGTAGACTTCACGACGTTGACTCCCTCCGTCTGAGCGATGCCTAGCTTGAAGGCCTTCATCCAGCTTCGTCCAAACAGCGTAGGACACGCCCCTTTCATGACAAATAGTGGTAGCTGGCGCTCCTTGTTGCCAAGTTTGACCATTGCTTCCAGCTTTCCCTGGACGCGTTTCATGTCGACGGAAAAAGCTCGGCGAACTTGCCTTCATCAATGGTCGACACACTTGCGCCGGTGTCCAACTCCATATCGAGCGTTACGCCGTTAACTTCAACCGCTATGCGCATTGGCTCCGAACTAGCTGTGTGAAGCGTCCACAAGTCGAAAACTTCGGGCTCTTCAGCAGAGACAGGCAGGTCGCCCAGGTTGTTCACGCGACTAGACCGGCTGCGACTAGACTGGCTCCGGTCGACATTTCTACTCCCCGGCTGAACTCTGCAAACTCTTGCAAGGTGCCCTTTTTGACGGCAGTTGTGACAGATTGTGTTGCCGTGCCTACACGAACGCGTAGAATGACCTCCCCCGCAACGAAAGCAACAGCAATCATTTTTCCCCGAGGCGACAACGTTCGCTTGCTCTGGAGCTTCGTCAGATAGTAGCTGTGCTTGCTGACAGCTCAATGCGCGTGAATCTTTACGCGCAGCTTCCATAGCTACGACGGTGTCCTTCGCAGTTTCGAAGGTTAAACACGTCGTTTCCAGCAGCCGTGTTTGCATGGTTACGTCATTGATTCCGCTGACTATCTGGTCGCGCAACATGCGCTCTCGAAATGTTGCGAAATTGCAGTCTTCGGCTAACTTCTTCAACGAGGCAATGTAGTCACTTACGGTCTCCCCCTCTTTTCGATGCCTCGAGAAAAACTTGAAACTTGCCACTACTTCTGATACACGAGGGGCGTAGTGCTTGCCAAGTGTAGTAAAAATTTCGGTCAGTCCTGCTTGGGCGGACCTGCTTGGTGCTAGGAGGCCTCGTAGCAGAGAATAAGTCTCTGGACCGCAGCATGTCAAAAATACAGCTGTCTGCTTGTCGCTCGGGATGTTGTTCGCGATGAAGTACAGCTCGGCCCGCTCACGGTATTCCGCCCACTCCGATGTACTCGGTTCGAACGAATCCAGCTTCCCGACGACAGGCATGACGACGTGTGATTGTGCTGTGCCCATCCGGTTCGTCAGTCGACCTCATCGCCACTTGTGATAACCGGGTAGTCCTGGGCCATGCCTGTCACCGGACCAAATCACACACACGTACGTTGGCGGGTTACACACATGACTGGCTGGTCATGTGCGCCGTATTTATTTCCTTGCAACATCGACGCCCCCGGGCGCCGGAACGGCAAACTAATCTTATCACAGACACCAGCCCTGGAAACGAAAGTAATGTTCAGGCGCGTTCGAGCACTCATTATGCTCATTTATTCTACCGCATCCAAGTAAACGTTAATACGGCACTGGCTCATGATACCGCCACTCTCGTGCCCGTACAAATGTCTCAACTTTCATGCCCGTCCCGCAGAAACACACAGTACACCACAGAGAACGCCGACAAAACACCCACGGCCACTACATAAAAAAAATGTAGCGGCCGTGCAATGCCGCTCGCGCGCTCGGGCTGGCTCGCGCATGTCATGCGCACGTGACCATGCATGCGCATGACGTGTTTATGCGTATGTGTCAAGTGAAGAGGGCAGGGAAGAGATTTGGCTTGCTAAGGCTAAACGGGGCGAGTGGCAAGGGTTTGAAACTCGCCTCCTCGCATCATGGTTTCGCGCCGCTACAAATTATTGTTTTTCTCAGCTCGTAATGAACCGATTTGAACAATTCTTGCGGCATACTGCTCTTCATTCGGCACACAACAACTTCCAGTGTCTAACTAAAATTTGCTATGTGGCCTGGTGAGAGGCCCTTTAAAGATCATCGCCCCGCTCCTGCGAACGCCGTTGGTCTTCGCCCTACAGGGCGTGGCCGCCTTAGTGCGCTTGGGCGGCCGGGGGGAGGGGGGGGAGGTTGAGTAGGCAGTTGTATGTCTTGTGCTTTCCCCGCAATGACCGCGCTGAAGCCACAGAGCGTACGAAAGTCACTTCGCAGCGGCCGCGTTTGCGAAAGGAGCGCGCTGTTCAAACAGAAATAAGTAACAACTCTGGCAGTTCGCGCTCGTCCTGTGTGTACCTGTTCGCTCGTTTCAGTGCGTCTTGCTTTATGTTTGAGCAGTGCGCTTCAAGTGTCGAGCTGTGACGCATGATAGTTCGCGCTCGTCCTGTATGCGTTCTTTTTTGCGTCCTTTGGGCTCGAGCGACGCGCTGGCAATTTCGAGCTGCTTTCATTTCTTCGCATTAAATTCCAATTTATTGCTATCGCATTCATTGCTTCGCCGTTGTGACGAAACTGTGACTTTTTAAATTTTGCATCCGCTGACATTGTGACTCTGAAGAATGTGCTTGCTGCTAACAACAGTGGAGGGAGACTTGATAATAATTGCGAGATTTTCCTGAGAAACGTTTTTCTGCTACTTCACGCATCGTTCCTCATCAGGGAATTGGTGAAATTACACACTGGCAGTCTTTTGTTGTGTGCCATTTTTGGCAAAATGGCACACAACAGATCACCATGTCTGTGCTGTGCCAATGCTGCACCAGAACACATGAAAGTTACTTCGCAAAAGCAGGCAGGCACGAAAATTAAAAATACATCGTATGGCAGCAAGCTAGTTTCACGAATGTCACGACCGGTTTTCTTCAAGCTTTCCACGCAGCGAGAAAGCCAGACTGTCCCCACACGCACCTGCACTGCCTTCACTGCTTCCTGCAACCGGGAGAAGTAATTAGCATGAGAAAGTGGCCGGGCACAGCTGGTTTACGTTATGAAACGCATGCACCACAACACGCTTCAAGTGGTTGGCTCTCGACGACCTCACGCGGAGCACGTGGTCGTGACTGTATAGAAGCAGCTCCATTGTAGTCGTGGTGGCTGCTCAAGCTTTAAGAAAAGAAGAAATGAGCACACACCTCTAGATCAGCCGTAGTGCAGGTGACCCGGTAGTCAATGAAGTAGAAGCGAAAATGTTTGAGGCCCTTGTACTTAGATTTAGGTGCACGTTAAAGAACCCCAGGTGGTCGAAATTTTCGGAGTCCTCCACTACGGCGTCTCTCATAATCATATCGTGGTTTTGGGACGTTAAACCCCAGATATTATTATTATCAATGAAGTAGAAGGTCAACCATAAAACTGCCAACACTGGTGCCACAGAAATTGTGGAAGTGGTCACTTCCATGCGCATCTATTGCCTTCTCAATGGCATCAAGTGTCATTTACAGACAGTTTGGAAAGTGAACGCTGGATGAAGCATCCCAGCACTTGTTGCCATAATCCCCTCTCGGAGACAGTGACTCTGAAAGCGCAGTCGATCTTGTGCATCTTAGCGCTGGAAAAAAACTTCAAGACAAAGGCGTGCCATGCGCTTTACAAAGGCTGCAAGCTTAATCAGGCGAAGTGCCTTGCATTTGCAGTCCGCTTCCCTCTTCACTTTTGACGGTTGCATATTTTCAAGGAGGCTGAAATTCACCGAGATGGCCACGGGCGCTTTCTGCATGAAATACAGTAAAGCCACCTTTTTTGTCACTCAACATGAGATTTAATCGTAAATTGGCAACAATCCTTCCCAGGATAACTTGCCGGCCTGAGTCGCAGGAGGGCCTCATTCAGACATCCCTTGATATTGTCACTACCTGCACGTAAAGGCAGTTTTCCTGACTAAAGAGAGAAGCTCAGCCTTGTCACGGCATGCATTTATGCAACGTGAGGAAAAACTGTTGTGACGCAAAGAAGACAGGGACGAAGTGAAGACACGAACTGACAGACACGGGCGCCATGAGTTCGTGTCTTCGCTTTGTCCCCGTCTTCTTTGCGTCATAACAGTTTTTCCTCAAGTAATGAACCATCTAGCTCAGCAACAACAAGCCCTGTTGACTTTGTGAAAAACTTTGGTCCAAGCCAAAGCACTTCTTTAACCATGGGTTGCACATAGGCACCACTCACGGGCAAGGCTTCAGCAATTTATTACCTGGCGGACAACATGCCAGTTTTAGTAAATTTGAAATGCAGTTTATGAACACAAATTCTGTTCAAATTGTGAGAAGAATGCTCAATTCTGTCACTATAATTCACAGTCTCTTCCGCCAGTGTCTTGTGTCTTTGACGTCATGCATGGGGAAGCTTTTTGAACGGGTTATTCGCACTCGGCTCCAAAACTTCATAGAGGACAACGGGCTATTCCCAGCCACTATGCTGGGTTTCCGCAGCAGCCTCTCCACTCAGGATGCATTCCTCCTATTACAAGAGGAAGTTCTGAGCTCCATACCCAAGGGGGGGAGAATGTCTAATGCTAGACCTTGATCTAAAAGGAGCATTTGACAATATCTTGCATAAGGCCATCCTCTCAGAAATAAACACCGGATGTGGTGAAAACACCTTCAATTACATAAAGGCTTTCCTCACTCCGAGGCGGGCTCCAATAAGCATAGTGAAGCCACGTCAGAACTTTTTCAGATGCCAAACAAAAATACCCCTCAAGGAGCCATCATCTCTCCCCTGCTCTTTAATATCGCCATGATAGGACTCGCACGAGCCCTCGATGATGTACCACAGTTGAGATGCACCCTATATGTGGATGATATCACCCCATGGGCAACGCGCGGATCCCTGGCCAGCAAGGAGCAGACACTTCAAGAGGCTGCAACAGCAGTTGAAAATTTCACCAGGGCTAGCGGACTCAGTTGTGCCTCAGATAAATCCAAAATTATCAGGGTAGACGGAAAAAGATACAAAAGTAATGGAAACATAGTTATACACGTTGAAGGCATCAAAAATCAAGAGGTAACGGTCGCAAGAATTCTAGGTTACTAGGTTCAAAGTAATGGAAGAGCGAAGCACACGATATACATATTAAAATCAGCTACAAAACAAGTCGTGCGAATCATACAGATAATAACATACCGCAAAAAAGGAATGAAGGAAGGAGACACAATTACGTGTATTAGTACGGGCACTCGTACTGAGTAAGGTAACGTACAGTCTACCTTTCCACATGCTAAACAAATGTGAAGAAGAAAACATCGAGTCCATAATCGGGAGTGCCTACCAAGTGACCTTAGGGCTGCCGGTAAGCACACTAACTGAAAAGCTATTAGAACTCAGAATATATAATACATACACCGAGCTCAAGACAGCGGTACTGGCCGCACAGAGAAATCGTCTAATTCAAGCGAGAGTGGGTAGAGAGATACTCGCTAGGTGGGTGTCCCCCAGAACCTGGACGAGGCCCTAGTAGAAATCCCGGAACCTGTCCACTGCAAGATCTTGGTCCTGCCCTAGAACATGGTGGACATAAATACAGAGCGAGTGCGGTGGCTCCATAAAACGATAAAGAACAAAACAGATGTTTTGTACGTGAACGCTTCCAGATGTAACTTGAAACGGTCCAGTGCAACAGTACTTAGCAGCGAGAACAGAATGATGATCTCTGTTCACGCCCTCAATTGCCAAGGCAGAATGCTTTGCCATTGCCGTGTTGATCAAAGAGCAAGAACGGTGTTAAGAACCACAGTAGATTATCATCTCCAACTTGCAGAAAGCATGCCGTTTCTTTTTTAAAGGTTGCCTCCCGGTAAAAGTAAATGAATTCCTAATCGGGAGATTGAAAAACAAATGCAGGCTGACCTGACGCACAGGCCTGGAGGGAAACAAAAGTGTGGCACTCGCGAACCAAGCAGAGGCTCGACCGCACTTTCAATCCCCCCTGACATTTCAGGAGGAATCAATTAACGACGACAACCCATCCAGAATGGCCCTCCAGCGAGGCGCCTGACAAAAATACAGCACCCCCCAAGAAAGGGAGGACACGATTGACCTCCATAGGATCCAAAGGGGGGTTTTTTCGAACTTACAAAGATTAAACAAAATTTTTGCGACACTGTATCAGCATGCCTTTCCGTGGTGTGGCGGCTCGCCATCTCTCTATCACATTTCGTGGGGATGCCTAAACCGACCACCAAATTTAGATACCTAAAAAGGTCAGTATAATCTCTCGAACACTCTCAAGCACTGGGAAGTACATTTCGCGTGCTCTGACCCGAAGGTGCAGCTAGCACTTTTGGGTCATGTCAGGCAGGTGGCAGTAGCCAATGGAGCCCTGGACTTGGGGCCCCACCCATTGAGGTCATGACTTTTTACCCCAAACCCTCGTTCTTCTTCTCATGTGCATGGGGCCAGATGGTGTGTCTGTGTTGGTTCTGGTGTGCTCGATAAAATGGAGAGCTGCTGGGCGACCTCCTCATGCTTAAACTGCTTTATCTGAGCCAACATGGTTTTCTCGTTGCTAAGAGTCAAGGCCTCGATCAAGTCATGCTGTTCCAGAGGGCGTCATGTTTGGGCGCGTTGCTTGCACAACTTGCCGAAACTTGAGCACAAACTGGCTACTTCGGCTACAGTTTGTGGGTCTTTGGCTAACATTTGAAGTGCGTCATCAGCTATTCATCTTGAGGATCTGCTTGATCTTGTCTGTTTCGTGCATCGATGGATTTACATGCTTGCACAAGTCAATGAGTGGTGAAGTTCTGTTCTGGTCATAGGTTGTCAAACTCACCCATGAGTTGACTCACTTAGGCTTGGATTGGGCCGTGAGTATGAGCCTGAGTGAGTCTGGTGGAGAAAAATTTAAGAGTCCGTTTGAGGAATATTTTGTGAGTCTAAGTCCGCGTGAGCCCTAAGCACAAAATACGGTTTTTGAGTGAGTCTTAGTGAGCTCTACTTTTCTTGCCCATCTATGCTCCTGTTTCTTGAGCGCACTCATGAAGTTGCTACTCTGCACAGAGTTTTCATACAGTGGGGCAGTCCAAGACTTCCGAAAAGGTAATTTTGAATGAAGCCCAGTTGGTAATATCGGTTTCGTGATTCCGTAACCAGAGACTTGCGACGCCAGCCAAGTAAAAGCCTACGTAAGTCAGTTTAGCTGCATTGTCCTCTTGTTTGCTGCACTCGCCCTTTGGTAAGTAGCCAACCAGTTCGTAACGTCTTGGTCGTCAGTGCCTCCAAATATCGGTGGATGACGCAGTGGCAGCATGCCAGTACATGCAGGTGCTGGAATCCTGAGAGGTGCCTTGGGTGGTGGATTCTTCCAGCCAGCTTCGAAGACTACCCAGCAACTAACCAAATTATAGGTTTCCTTTTTTTTTTTGCGAGACCAACAGGCCAAGTTCAAGTGTGTCAGTTGCTTTCATGTGCTCTCCTCATATTCATTTTCTGCGCCTATTCAATGCTGTCTCTCTTCCCCGCTACAATGCCTGCAGTTGAAAGTCGATTTAAGGAAGTGATGACCGTGCTTTAATTAGTTCGTTAAATCGGGAAGTGCGTAAAATCGAGAGAAAAATGTTTCGGTCCTTCAGCATCTTAAATAGTAACGTAGCTGACAAGCGTGAGACATTGTATTTGCCTGCGTGTGTGAAAAGTCCGCGAACCTCCCATGTTCTGGTGGTGCAGGTCAGGTAGACAATCACGTGAAGCTATGATGTTCAAAGACGGTGAGAACGAATGCAGTGGTTGTGCAAACAGGCTGAGCAAGAAAGTTGGGGCAAGATTAGTGCCATCAGTCATGTAAACCATGAAGTAATTAAAGCAACTACAGTAGTATTTCTCTGGGAGCAGTTGCATGCACAATAAACCACCACCCCCTGCAGTGACATCCGACTGTTCAGTCTGCTGTGTCGTCCATGGGTGCGACGTACAGCCTTGTCAAAATAAAACTGGGCTCCTGACTAGGGCGGTTAGATATTTTAAAGCAATAGCGTTAGAGTGCACGCTCAGGGAAACAACCACCTGCGTGAAAATTGTAAGACACCACCAGTTTTCTTATTTATTTCAGGCAAGACTTCATGAAATTGGGTTTGGTGCTTGAGGAGAGCTTGCTCTTGGCCTAGTTGGTTTCTGTGTGAAGGCATATTTGCCACTGCAAGGATGCATGGCTTTGGTGCTTAATTGGTTTCGTTAATTCAGATTTTTGACAACATTGAACCCTAGGGTACTTGCCTGAGAATGGAAGTTTGTTTGTTAGACTCTGGAACTTTGTAAAATCAGGTTTCGTTGGATGAAATTTTAACTGTAGTTACATAAATATATGTATTTTGCCATGTATCATTATATAATCATCATCATTGCTCTGTTGCAGACAGTGCTGGTGTGCTCAGGCTGCCACAAGTCATTCACTTGCAAGGAGGCGGTCACCAAACACGTGCTCACGGCACACTACAACCTTGTGAGTGGATGCTTCTATGTATTTAGGTACTAGGCAAAATATCAAACAATGCTGTGTGTTGTGTCAGCTTTGTTCTTACTGTTCATGCCAGGGAGCAGACACTTTCGTGTGCACTGCGTTTCGGAGGAAAACGGGGGACGGTGTCGCATCGATCGGGCGAGCCAGTGATTAGATTGGGGCATACCAACTGGGTTGTTGGCACGTCGTGTCATCCCTTGCCGGGACGGTAATAAAGCGACAGCGATGTAAGCCATGGTGCTTTATCATCAAAAGGCTTACTACCTATCAGATGACGTGCGAGTGCCGCTTTACCAGCTTTACTTCGGAGACGATCTGCCGACGCTTGCTCTCGCTGCTGCACCGTTGAGACCCGAGCTTCGGGCAGCGCGCGTTCCTGGTCCCGTTTTGATAAAACAGGCGTCTAATGTCCCCACTAGCGGAACAGCGTTCTCGTTTCACTTAGAAAAGGAAATAATGTGAGAAAATGCGTCTGCGGTATAGTTCGGTACAAAGTCGCCGTCAGCTTCGGACTGCCGAAAAGGTGTCGGCTCTGCGGCACAGGTGCAGTTTATCGTACAAGGAAATTGTTGACAGGGGTGATCACAAAACTTCACCAAACTAATACACCACTATTTAGGCCGCCTGGCAACACGTTCTGTGGCAGCAAAAGTAGCGATACAGTCCAACATCTCCAAATGTTTACATGCAGCCTCGTGCACTAGCGCTCCAGGGGGCAGCACAAAAGCATCTGCGTTAATTAATAGAGAGTAATAAACTTCCTAAATGAGGCCAAATTAAGAAGTAGAGGCCCAAAAGATTGCCTTCTGGCAAGGACACCAATTATTACTGTCCTCGCTCACTTTACCATAGGGTCAACTCTCACCAAAACATTGTTGTCCATTTTCTCAAAAGAGTGTTTTGTGCCTGCCACTTCGCTTGTGGAAAGCATAGCACAACTATGGCTAGGCCGATTTTTATGCTGTTTGTTTTATTGTAATCCATAGAGTGTGCTTTACTTCAAGGCACTCTTGTAATTTTCGTTTAGGCTTTCATTCGTTTCTTATTTTATAATTACTGCATGGCAGAGACAAAGGCATTTGCATGTAATGTTCCGCAGAAAATTATTAAGGACGTAAAAAAGAATCTAAAAGTGTCATTAAGTACAAACAGTACGTGAGCAAGGATACAAAGTAGTTTCAGCCTCTTAGCATGTTTCGTGACTGTGCATGTTTCATCACTTTCCACAAGCAAGGAACTTGCGAATTTTTATAAAATGAAAACTATTGAAGATATCTTTATGAAAATTTGAATTTGCCATTTTAAGATGATTTCTAGTGTTTGTGCCAAATTTCACCAACCTAGACCAAGAAACTAAAAAGTTACAAATGATCCCAGCGTCCCCCCTTAAACCAGGTAAGAAGAGCCTCGGTGAGGTTCCCATACTTGGCGCCACGATTCTGCTTAACTTTCGGGCTGAAGAGCACGGCATTCTCTTCTATCTCGGCACGCTTTGAGACGATGCTGTTAAGCATTGAGTGTGGCAGAGCCAGGTCTTTAGCAATGTCAACTCTTTTCCATGCTGGCTGCTTGTTGACTGCGTTTATCAAGTTAGCTTTTCCTTAAGGGAAAGCACCTTCCGCTTGTGTGACACCATGAAGGCACGACAAAGATCGCGATTACAGGTTTGATGGTTTAAAACGCACATAGACGATTGAAGATGAAACCGTTCCAACCATGCAGGGAAACTGAGGGTTGGGCACAAGGAAATGAAGAACATTAAGTTAATTTCATTTTCTGGAATTTAAAAATAAACATGTAGTCATGTGTGCATTTGATTAAATATGGTACATCGCTCTATATTGAGACATGAATATTTGTGTTCGAAAATGTGGGTCTGGTAACTGCTGCAAACGGCTCATTGGCTGCACCAAAATGGCTTCGGTCAGTCTCATCACTGGTATTGTATACGAGTACCCGAGTTTGTATGGTGACTAAGAACCCGCCTTGCAACTGATTTCATTTGCGTGGTGATAGTGCTGTGGGCACGCCTAGTTAGGACTTGTGAAGCGCAGTGCCACTCATGTTGTGTGATGCATGTTCTGCTGGCTTTCTTGTGACGCAGGCACGGGTGAACGACGAGCGGCCTCTGAGCCTGGAGGAGATGCGATCAGCCCTGCGACAAGCCAGCTTGAGCATATCGCGCTTTGAGTGCCTCGAGCGTGGGTGCAAGGCCAGCTTTGCCTCATACATGTCCTACTACGCACATCTCAGCCGCTGCGGGCCATTTGCCAAGCTCTTCTCCAGGGGCAGCAATGAGCCAGTTCAGGTACTGCCAGTCTGATCCACAGACCGTCATGCATTCTTAGCATCAAGATAACAAAGCAAGTCAATCTCAATATAACCAAGTTTCAGTGCTGCTGCAGAGAAAGGAAGGCAATGAATTGACACTTGTGCCGTGTCCGCCAGTGGTCACATGGTTGAGTTGTGACCACTGGCGGACACGGCACAAGTCACGGCACAAAAACGTGTAAGGTTGCAGCTTGCACTAGAGCTTGATGTACCGAACAAGACGACACCGGGGAGGCGGGATGTGGATGACGATGTTGTACTGTATTGAGGGAGGCACAGAACATAAATAATTGTTTTGATCAAAATTTTACCTTCTTATTCGCAAGGTTTATTCCAACAGTCTATTACACTTGTAGAATCGATACACCCGGTAGTTCAGTATGGTAAGGTTCCCGTCCCAGGGGGGCGGGATTTGGTAGGGAGTTAGTAAGAGCGAGTTTCTAGTTGTTAGGGAGTTAAAGTCATCATCATCATCAGCCTGTCTACGCCCACTGCAGGGCAAAGGCCTCTCCCATGTTCCGCCAATCAACCCGGTCCTGTGCTTTCTGCTGCCACGTTATACCTACAAACTTCTTAATCTCATCTACCCACCTAATCTTCTGTCTCCCCCTCACGCGTTTGCCATCTCTTGGAATCCAGTCAGTTACCCTTAATGACCACCGGTTATCCTGCCGACGTGCTACGTGCCCGGCCCATATCCATTTCTTCTTCTTGATTTCAACTATGATATCCTTAACCCCCGTTTGTTCCCTGACCCACTGTGCTCTCTTCCTGTCTCTTAAGGTTACACCTATCATTTTCCTTTCCATCGCTCGCTGAGTCGTCCTCAATTTAAGTTGAACCCTCTTTGTAAGTCTCCAGGTTTCTGCTCCGTAGGTAAGTACCGGTAAGATGCAGCTGTTATATACCTTCCTCTTGAGGGATAGTGGTAGATTACCATTCATGATTTGATAATGCTTGCCGAATGAGCCCCATCCCATCCTTATTCTTCTAGTTATTTCACTCTCATGGTTTGGCTCCGCGGTTACTACCTGTCCTAAATAGACGTACTCCTTTACAACTTCCAGTGTCTCGCCACCCATCGCAAAGCGCTGTTCTCTGCCAAGATAGTTCCACGTTACTTTAGTTTTATGCATAATAATTTTCAGACCTACTCTTCTACATTCCGTATCCAGTTCAAAACTCAAGGACCTGAAAAATTACAGGCCCATCAGCTTACTGTCCGTTGTCTACAAGCTATTTACAAAAATAATTGCTAACAGAATTAATACGACTTTAGAAATGTTCAATCAACCGAAGGACCAGGCAGGATTTTGTACAGGCTTCTCAACAATAGACCATATTCACACTATCAATCAGGTGATGAAGAAATGCGTGGAAAACAACCAACCCCTGTGATTCCACTCCTGCGCCAACTGCGCCAAAGTGCGCAGTTGGCGCAGTTGCCGGCTCCGTTGCAGCGGTGGGCGCACGTGACGGTGCAAGTTGTAGCGAGCGCGGGCCAAGAAACCACCGTCAACTTATCGGCCTATACCGCTGCAACGGAGCCAAACCATGGCTGAGGGCAGCATTCTCGTGGCGGGCGAATGCGCTAGTCACGTGGTTCTTTTTGTATTTCGCGGGCTTACTTTGCAGCTTGGAAAAAATGGCATACGTGAAACTTTCTTTATCGCAAGTAATGGAATTGGGGCTTCTGAAGACGCTCTCGAACTTTGCAAGCCGCATTTCTTGCCTACAGTCAATATTTAGCAATTTAATTAAATCATCCTAATTAACCAATTAGTTAATTACCAAACAAAAAATTGTCTGTGGTGCGCAAGGTGACTGGCAGTAGTTTGCAAGTGATTTCACTGGCCTGCCTCTAATATTGTATTTTTAAACCCTTGGCTAAAGATAGCTGGGACACCCTGTATAAGATGTTAGTGTGCGCATATGGTGCAAAACCTCTGAAAGGGTGATCTAGGCGTGGAAAATAGTGATGGGCAGGCAATATGTAAGTGGTAGCAAATGACGAATGATTATTATAAAGCTTGTGAAAACTGGATAGCAGTGCTAGAAGTCTTCTTTTCTCTAGTAATGGGAGGTTCAGTGATGCTTTGATATTAGTGATGCTCGAATGACGTAAGTAGTTTCTCGTTATGAATCGGGCAGCTTTATTTTGGAGAGATTAAAGTTTGTTAATTAAGTATATCTGGTGTGGATTCCAAATGAATTAGGCATATTCTATTTTAGATCGAACCAGTGAGGTGTATGCTGTAAGTTTTGTCTTCCAGTTAGCTTGATGTAAGTGGCATCTAATGAATCCAAGTGTTTTAGATGCTTTAGATGTTATTGCGTCAATGTGGGCATTCCATGTCAGGTCGGCGGAAAGGTGAACGCCTAAGTACTTTATTGATGAAACGTGGTCTATTGGCATTGCGTTAATCAGATAGGAATTCAGCGGGGGGTTGGTAATATTCGTAAACGTTATAACTTTTGTTTTAGAAGCGTTAATTTGCATTTGCCATTGATCGCACCAAGTAGAAATGCTGTCGGGGTCTTTTTGTAAAGCAGTGTGGTCGTCTCGGTTAGTAATCTGTCTATAAATCACACAATCGTCGGCAAATAATCGAGCAGTAGATGTCAGGTTCTTAGCAATGTCGTTAATGTAGATGAGAAACAGTATCGGTCCAAGTACCGTATCTACTCGATTCTACCGCGCCCTCGATTGTAACGCGCACCCGTTTTCCGCGCTCCAAAAAAAAAAGGTAATACATCGATTGTAACGCGCACCCATTTTTTCGTGAGAGAAAAGAACAAAAAAGTCCTTAGCAGTCAAACTTCGCACATTCATAAGAACAAGTATTTGGGTATTAAAGAACTAACGTTTCAAAAAAGTAAAACACAAAGTCAAAAAGCGGGCCTTGCCGCTAAGACTGTCACCACTACGGCGGCGATACGAGTCGCGTAATGGATCAGTCCTCGTCGCTGTCGGACAACTCCTTGTCGCTGTCAACGCTCTTCGATTTTGGCAAACCGGCCCTGCCTTGGTCCACTGAAACCTTTTCGTGAAGCTTTGCTGTAAAAAATCTTCTGCTTCTATTTGCGCCAGTCTCGCACGCACGTTGCGGGAACTCCGAACGACCGCGATGCGGCCCGATTTCCGCCCGTCTCAGCACATGTAATAACTATTCTTTTAAATGCGGCATCGTGGTGCACTCATAGAGTATTTGGAGTCGGCACTTCCATGCCGTCGATGCGAACGCAGAACGGGATGACAATCTCCTCAGCACACGTACGAACTGAAACAATAATGGCAGAAATGGCCAAGGGCAAGGCGCGTAGGAGGCGGCCATTTTGAAATGCCGATGGCAATACGATAACCGAGTTTCTTTTTTTTTTTTTTTCGGTACTCGATTCTAACGCGCATGCGATTTTTGGACTAGTTTTACTGGAAAAAAGGTGCGTGTTAGATTTGAGTAAATACGGTACTGAGCCTTGTGGTACCCCGGATTTAACTTGAATCAATGTAGATGAAGAATCATTTACAGTCACGAATTGATAATGCTTACACAAAAAGTTATTTATCCAGTTGGTAACGTTTTGGTTTGGTTAAGGCAGTCTAGCTTCATGAATAGACGACTGTGGGGGACTTTGTCAAATGCTTTTGCAAAGTCAATAAATACGGCGTCAATTATTGTAGATGCATGAACGGCATGATCGAGGTCGGTAACTAATTCGAATAATTGTGTTTTGCATGAATGCTCGTGCTGAAAACCATGTTGGTTAGGAATAAAGTAATTATGCTTGGTTAAGTACTTCATTACTGTAGATGATATGATGTGTTCAAGTAATTTGCAAGATATGCTGGTGAGTGAAATGGGCCTGTAGTTTGATGGTATGGTTGAATCACCCGATTTGAATATTGGCGTCACGGGAGCGACTTTCCATGTGTCAGGCACACATCCAGTATTTATTGATTGTTGAAATAGAGCTGCAAAAACACGGGATATGACTGGCTTAGTAATTTTAAGTAACTTCGGGCATATACCATCAGGTCCAGGTGATGAGTTGTTTGCAAGGCGTTCAATAGCCGATTCAATGCCTTCTGGAGTGATCACGATGTCATTCATTGTGGCGTTAATGGAGTCAAATTTTAAGTCGACAGAAATGGGCTACTCCTCAGTGAAAACAGATCCGAAGAATAAGTTCAGTTCTTCTGCAGCCTCTGACGGTGACAACAGTTTATCTTCTTTAGTTAGATGAATTGACTGTCCAGAACAATTCCCAAGATTTACCACTTTCCAAAATTTTTTAGTATTGTTTGTTAGCAGCGTAGGTAAATCTTCATTAAAAAGTTTGTCTTTAGCTATTTCTATTTCTTTGTCGCATAACTTTGCATAGTTTCTGTACTCTTCCCAATCGGCATCAGTGCCCGAGAATCTTGCTTTAGAATACAAGCGTTTTTTTTTTGTTGATGCACCGCTTGACATGCGAAGTGAATAATGGGTTGTGAGTAGAGCTGTGCGAATAGCAAAATTTTGGGTGCGAAGCGAATTCGAATATTGAAGTGTGAGTGCGAATTGAATCGAATATTTTTCGAATATTTCTCGAATATTTCTAGAATATTTTTTTAATACTTTGAAGCGAAATTGCAGAAAAAAACGTTCTGATTCCTAAGCATATTCTTATGAGATAGCAACATGAAAGTGTTTCTTTTCGCTAGGTTGATGAAGCACTGGCGGGGTGGTGTTTCATAGTTGTCTTATCAAGAATGAGGCAATGTAGAGGCCGAATTGTATTTACGTACATGATTTGGTGCAACCAAAGTGTTGCCGACAACACTTTACACGTGATAGGCAAAGATGCTATTTCCTCAGCCTCTCCTCCTCTTTCAACTTCTTGGACAAGGGTGTGCTCCCTTCAAGTCCGGAGTTCCAAATCTGCCTCGTAGACGTCGATATTTAAGAACATCTGAAATTTTGGGTGCTAAGAAGCCTGGGTGTCCGATTTTTCGGACTTCCTGCCCAAATTTCAGGTCCAAAACAGCATCGATTGAGCCCCCACCTCTGCCACATTTTTCATCTCCATGTTGCAACCAGCGTTTTCTTGAGTTAGTACATTTGCGATCGTAGCAGAGCTTGAAAGGCAGCTTTGCCGCAATATCGAGATGTGATGAGGTGAAGCATATTGAAAATCTAGGGACCACTTTCAATCGGACGTTGACTGTGTCTTGGCAAAGTTCGACCGTAATGGAGCGCGAAAGGCAGCTTTGCCGCAGTACGTGAGTGTAATGAGGTGAAGCATACTGAAAACCTGAAAGGGTCACTTTCAGTCGGACGTTGACTGTATTTGTTTTTGGGAAGTTCGCATAGTTCGAATAGTAAAATTCCAGTGCGAATCGAATCGAATAGCAAACACTATTCGAAAAAAATATTCGAAATTTCGAATATTCGCACACCCCTAGTTGTGAGTCGAAGATGTGATTTTGATTGTAAGAATGTATTGGTTTTTTAGTTGTAAGAGTTTCTGGTGAACCATTCGCCAGTTTTCATTAGTGTCACGAGAATGGAGTCTGGTGAGAAAGTGATCAGAGAAAGACGACAAATCAGACAGAAGGTGCTCTATGTCAGCTCGTTTGTAGTCGTACAATAATTTCCTTTGTTTTTCTGGCTTTACGACTCTTATCATGGCCTCGCAGTGCCGGACATTGTGGTCACTAATACATTCTAGTACACGGACGCGCATATTCTCAGGTTTGTTAGTGAGCACTAAATCAAGAACAGAACTTCCGCGTGTAGGGAGAGAAACCATTTGTGTCGTGTTAAATAGTGAGAGCGTATCAAGGAATTCTATACATTCATTTCTCCTTGTATTGCCTATAGGTGTGCATGTTCGCCAGTCTATTCCTGGATAATTAAAATCTCCAGCTAATATTATTGGTGATGTTGGATGTTTGCATTGAACAAAACTAAGTGAGTCGTTGAGATGATCGACAAATTCGATAGAAGCGTCTGGCGGACGGTAGCACACCCCGACGATACAAGTTACACCTGCCGACAATCGCAGTACAATCCGCAAAATTTCCAAGTGTGTGTCTGTGTCTAATAGTTGTGCCTGAAAATGACTTTTTACGGCAATCATTACGCCACCACCACGCTGGTATGACCTGTCCTTTCTGAAAATATTGAAATCAGTGGACAAAGCGAGTTCGCCATTAGACACATCAGCATCTAACCACGTCTCCGTACCGAGGACTAGATCCGCACTGCAGCATTCAACGAATGTGGCAAGTTTATCTTGTTTGTTATAGATGCTGCGAAAATTCGATACAACAAGAGATAATGTATGCGTACAACAATTCCTGCGTCAAGCAGTGTTTACACGTGGTTCGTGCCTTGGTATTTCAACAATTGTGCCGTCATTAGCATTTTCAAATCCGTACAATCTATTTCCAAGGAGAACCTTATCAAAGAGCAGCTTATACTTTTCGCCAGGCTTTCGTTCCACCTTTACGAAATCGCAAAGTTTGTTTCTTATCATCTGTATCCTTGGACGGACAATGCGGCAACGTAGGCACGGGGTGGTATCGGCAATGCATCTTTATTGCCATCACTCTTAAGTTGGTATGCTCTTTACAATAACATCACTCTTGTGATGTTTGTGTAGTGCTTACAAAAATAACGATGTATATTATAAGCACTGACATTCACATGCATTTTTACACGCACTAAATCTGAAGTATAGGTGTTATTTTGCAAAGCAAGAAAGAAAGAAACCAGGCAGCAATCGGTAACATGTGGAGTTATAGAAGCAGGTCCCCTCCGGGAACAAATGCTCTCGCTTTGCAACAACGAATTTGATTTTACATTACCGTGTGTGATGATGAAAAATATGTAATCGTTGTTCTATAGCTGGACTGACAGTTGGTGTCTGCAACCATAGCCCCAAACATTTCAGAGTTCTTATACTTTATAGCTGAGACAGTTGCATTATTGTTTTGTACTTGACCGTTGCATTCGGGGGAAGAAGGCAGCCTAGCACATGGGGTAGTGAACTAAGAAACAGGGTTTTATCAAAGGCAGCACTCACTACATGCTGTGGATTTTCTCAGCTATGTCGCGCGGTCTCTCGGCTTCCTATATACCGCTGTACAGTGGCCTAGTGCCCTGACGGTCATGGCTGCTCCATGAAGCTTTCGAATTCCTTTAAAAGTGGCTAGGCATGACCATTATGTTAGACGATAAAGAATGTAAAATGTTGCAACTGCAAGGGACAGAGCTCTTTTTTTTTCCTTATAAGCATACACTCATGGTAACAAAAACAGACGTCCAACAAACATAATTTTATTGGAGTTACTTTATTTTGCCATTATCGCAATATAAAAGCAGAGCCCCGTGGATGAGATACTGAGCTGTACTGATGGATCAATGATAAAGTTTCATTTTTCCTATGGAATGAGCAGCGCTATACAATCGAGGACTGAATTAAGGCAATGTTCCTATTGCATGGTTCACTAGCAGTTGCGAAGACTCGGGGTGAAGATAACTTCTGCAACTTGTAGGCGTTTCTTAGAATGTTACTCTTATCTTTGAAGTTCAAAAGTTTCACTACAATCGGCCGAATTCAATCATCTGTGACTCGCCCTACTCTGTGGGCACGTTCGATTTCACCCGGCTGAATGCCAAGATGCTGTGTGAAAAATTCAGGAATTATTTTTTCTGTGTCCTTCCATTTTTCGGCTGTCTGCTCTGGAATACCTTTGAAAACCAGGTTATTCCTTCGCATTCTGTTATTCAGGTCGTCGACCAGTAAATCTCCTTGCTCTGTCTGTTTCGTTTCAAGGCTTTTCAACTGGGCGTGTGATTTTTGTAGGACTTTGTTCACGCTTGTGACGTCTTTATGCAAGATGTCTACAACGTCAAGTCGTTCTTCTATTTTTGAAAGTCGCCTTTTCGTATCTGTAATAGTCATTTGAAGATCCTTCAACTTGCTTGACGTTTCTTTCTGGAATTTGTCAAGTGACTGTCCTATATCTTTCACCAAAACCAATAGCTGGTCTACTTTGTCAGGCTCGGGGTTGTTTTCGATATCGCCGGTGCAAAGCAGTATGTGTGCAACACTGAACAAAACCACAAGTACATGGCAACCTGGTCTCCAGTAACCAAAAAACGTCGTTGGCCAGAGCCAGACAGCGGACTGCTGTTTTAGTTGTACGTGGCACGCGAGGAAGCGTCCTATGCGCGCGCGATATGTACACACATCAACACCCATAACAAACAAGCAACTGTATACAGTTGGGATTTGCAGCCAGTGAAAATGGTAAAAAAACGTGGTGAAATAGGTGGCACACACTTAGCTACCCAAGGTAAACAGCCACCGTTAACCCTTCCAATTGATTTCCTCCTTCATCTACAATATATTGTTGCACTGTGACAGACTTCCTACCTAGCGCCTTTATGTGGCTCCAAAATATCCTAGGCGCGACCTCCTTTTTTTCGTGAATCTCTGTCACCCAGCGTTCACTTTCACCTTTAATTTTTGCCTCGACCAATTTCTGTACAACGGATGTTTTCTCTAAATATATTTTCTTGACTTGACAACAACCTTTTTGACAGCTACCCTGTATTGAAGAGCGCCATCTGCCAGGGGCAGACGTACATACATAGCAATGTTATTCCAGTTGTTCCTCAGTCTTGTGTTTGGTTTCGTGATGGCAATAAAGATGCATTGCCGATACCACCCCGTGCCTACGTTGCCGCATTGTGCGTCCGACGCTATTTAACGCTGGCAACGAAGATGGGATGCGACGGAAAGTTGACTGACACCACCTCAAAGGAAAACTAGCCCCGGCGGCTCCAGTGCGTACTCGTCACGATGACGGCCACCGCTGCAGACGGGATCGAGGCTTTCGACATCAACCACCCGGAAGAATGGGAAGACTACGCGCAGCGCTTCGAATTCTTCTTGGAGGCACAAAGCATCACGGATGCTGCCAAGAAGAGGGTGGCATTTCTCGGCCGATGCGGTCCCGCCACCTTTCAGCTGGCCAAGGCGCTAGTGGCGCCAGGCCACTTAAGGTGGTAGGCCACCTTCAAAAGTCAATTTTTTTTTTTCGCGAGGTCGATTTTTAGTTTTTAGCTTTTTCTGGATGCCCAAACATTCAAAAATATGTTGCAACAAAAATTATCCTCCTATCATCATTAGTTTGCGAGTTACAGCAAGTTTTCCATACCCCATGCTCGTATAGCGAAACCGCATTGCGTTGGTTTCGAAAGTAAGTGTTGTTTCGTCTATATTAATGATATTCAACATACTTTATAAATTTTATTTTCACTGTTACATAAGGGGTGTCATTAAATATAACTGTGTTTCTAATTGTCTTTAAATACCTAAAAACGGCCACAAGGGGGACACACACCTTTTGCAAGCTCTGAAATCTTTGCGTTTTTCTCAAAATAAGAATTTGCTCCAAATCATGTGACACTAACTTTCATAACTTTTTTCTCAGCGTGTACTTTGAATTGAAATTTTGTATAGTAATGTACAACATATATATCTGTGCAGCAAACTAGAATAAAAGAAATTGATGAAATATTTTTGAATTCACAGCTGATTTTGCAAACAGGTTCAGTCTAAATTGGCTCTTTTTCCCCGTCTTTTTGGTTTTTTTTAACATTACTTCCTTAATATTTACTGCATAATATTTATCCTAGTTCATTGCATAGCTCCAACCTTTAGTTACACAAATGCCAAAGCTTTACTGCATTAAGCCACCCATTAGTCACTTATCATGGCTGGCGTGACTACCACTTTTGATGCAATTTTTGACAAAGATCACCTCCCAAAAAATAAATTATCAATATTTTGCACTATAAATGGCTTTGTAAGTTAAATAGGACATGCTTGCTTTGAAGAAAAGGTTATTTCAATGCTGGCTGCTCTTAAACAAAAATTTTTTTTGAGTGGTCTACCACCTTAAAGGATGCGTCCTTCGAAACGATTCTCGCTGCGCTCCGCGACCGCCTTGCGCCGAAACCACCGGAGCTGGCCTGCCGTTACGAATTCCATTGCCGCGACCAGGCACCGAGTGAGTCTGCCGCCGCCTACCCCGCTGCCCTTCGAACCACGGCACAACACTGCAACTTCAATGACCTCGACACCGTGCTACGGGACCTATTCGTGTTTGTACTACAGAATGACACGGTGAAGCGGTGACTACTGCCAAAAAAAGAGGTTTCTCTTACCAGTGCTGTCGAGGAAGCAGTCGCCACTGAGGCCATTACCCGAGAAGGAAGCTTTACCTCGCCCCAAAGCACTAGCGCGCCGCGCATCGAGCCAGTGCACCACGGGGCGACAACAGGTGATGACGATGAGCAAGGTGCCAGTGAAAACGTCCTACGGCTTCGTGCAGGCCCCGAGCAGCAACGGGGCATCGAGAGACTATCAAGTGGCTCCTGCGCCAGCGGCGGAGGCCCACACGGACGCCACCTGTGTCGATTCTATGCTGTCCGGTGCAGGGAATGTGGAAAAACCGGGCACACTGCTAAGGTCTGCCGGTCCCGGTGGCAGTCTGGCCCACGTCGACATTCCGAAGCTGATGGCCGGACGCAGCGTTCCAAAAACGCCCCTCGCACAAACATGGCGTACTGCGACGACTTGGCGGTGACTGCTATCAATGCAGTGTCTCGGCCTGCCAAGAAGAAGGTACGTGTGGACCTCAGAATCGAAGGCGCACAGTGCCAGATGGAAGTGGACTCGGGATCAACCTATTCGATCATTTCCGACGCCACAGCCACACACATTTTTCCAAAGGGGTGTGTCCCAAATCTACAGCCACTTGACATCATCAGGAGGGACTATCAAGCCAACCGCAACGCTGTATGGGGGATTGGTACCGTGCGAGTGCAGTTAAAGATTTTGACGGCCAGCTGCGTTTTGTCACTGTCAAGGCAAAGCGCCCAAGTCTTCTCGGACTTGATTGCTTTCCCGCACTCGGGATTGATATTACGGGAGTGCAAGACATTGACCAACTGCCATCATCACTTGATGGCATATTTAAAGACTTTGCCTCTGTGTTTGATGGGACACTGGGCTGTTACAAGGGACTGCCTGTGCAATTTGCCTTTAACCCCGATGTTGCTCGGGAAACCCCCATTGTTACGCCACTGAAGGCAAATGGAGACGTCCGCATCTGTGCAGACTATAAGTGCACAATCAGCAAAGGCCTTGCAGCAACACTCGTATCCCGTGCCAGTGGTCAGTCACCTGCTGGCATCCCTCTCTGGTGGAGCTGTTTTTGCAAAGCTGGACTTGGCACAGGCCTACCAGCAGCTGCCTGTGACTGATGAATCTGCAGATGCACAGACCACTGTGGCTCATCGGGGTGTTTTCTATGTTCATCGACTACAATTCAATGTCAGCGTCGCACCTGGGTCTACCAGGTGTCATTCCATATTTCGCCTTCGAGAGGTCCTCGAGCAGTTCCAAGATGCAGGGCTTAAGGTCAAAAAAGAAAAATGCCAGCTAGGAGTGACTCACGTGGAACTTTTATGTTTCTGAGTTGATGATGAAGGTATCCATCCAAAGCAGGCCAAGACGCAAGCCGTTCTTAACGCACCGCCACCTTCGACCAAAGCCGAGCTGCAGGCCTTCCTGGGTCTTCTGAATTTTTATCATGCTTTCCTGCCACACAAGGCCACCATCGCAGGACCTCTACACCGGTTGTTGGATAAGAAGGTGCCCTGGGTGTGGGAAACCCCACAACAGATAGTGTTCGACCATGTGAAGAAACTGCTGGCGTCAAACCAGGTGTTAACACATTTTGACGAGAAGAAGCTCATCATCCTTGCCTGTGATGCATCTTCATACGGAATAGGGGCGGTATTTAGCCATAAAATGCCAGCTGACAGAAGCACCCATCGCTTTTTATTCAAGGACTTTTGTCTTCTGCTGAGCAGAATTACACCCAGATTGATAAGGAGGCGCTGGCTACGGTTGCAGGAGTAAAGAAGTGCCATGACTATGTATTTGGCCGCCCATTCCAGATCTACACAGACGATAAGCCGCTCCTTGGGCTGTTCACGTCGGACCGGCAAACTCCACAGATGCTGTCGCCACGAATGCTGCGATGGTCCATCTTTCTGAACGGATACCCGCATACTCTCCTCCACCGGCCAGGGAGACAAATGAGCCACGCAGATGGTCTCAGCAGACTTCTCCTAATGGACCAGCGCCAGGACGACCCTTCTCCAGCTGAGGTAGTCATGCTTCTGGATGAGTTTCCAGAATCTCCTGTCCATGCAGATGATGTGGCTCAATACTATGCCAAGAATGGCGATCTCTCCCGTGCCCTCAATTGGGTGTGGAGCGGGTGTCTAAGGTGCGCTCTGAGTTCCCAATTCACATCGTTTGTGTCCAGGCAACATGAACTGTCCGCCCACAAGGGATGCTTACTGTGGAGCGACCGTGTGGTGATTCCGCAGAGGTTGCGTGTCCGTGTCCTTGAAGCCTTGCACGCTGGTCATCCCGGTATCGTCAGAATGAAGGCGCTTGCCTGCATCTATGTATGGTGGCCGAGGATGGATGCGGCCATTGAAGAATGGGTCCGTCGGTGCCTGCCCTGCTAGGAAACACGGCCGGAGATGATCCGGACACCAGTTCACCCATGGGAGATGACCCAGACTCCATGGTCACGCCTGCACATGGACTTTGCTGGCCCCTTCGAAGGACAGACCTTCTTAATTGTGATGGATTCTTATTCCAAATGGGTTGAATTCATCCCAATGCTATGAATGACATCAAGTGCTGTAATTAGTGCCTTACGGAAGTTGTTCGCAACACATGGCCGGCCAGATACCCTGGTATCAGAAAACGGGCCCCAATTTGCATCCGCAGAATTTCGGGGGTTCACAGATGCCAACCTCATGCGCCACGTAACGTTTGCACCTTTCCATCCATCTACGAATCGGCAAGCTGAGAGGATGCTACCAACTACCAAAGGCCATATCTCGAATAATCCAAGGAAGCTCTCACAGCGCCTGGCAGATTTCACTCTTCAGCTGCACATAACTCCACACACTGCCACGGGACGCTCCCCGTCCGAGTTACTGATGCGCCGCCAACTGTCCACCATGCTGGACCGGCTGCACCCAGAGCGGGCCCCTGAAAGGTCTCCTAGATTCACAGAAGCTCTGCCTGCACCACGCACGTTCCAGCGCCAGGACCCTGTCTTTGCACGGAACTACAGCCAGGGCCCACCATGGGTCCTGAAGTCCGGCCCGCGTCAAGCCCTTCACGTGGCGAAATGAGTAGGAGCTACCACAGTGAGCTGGAGAAAGCTACCAACAGCCATGCTGCCCTCGGACAATGTAGCAACACCACAGCCAACACCACCAGAGGAGAGTGTAGAACTGCCAGGCCCACGCCGCTCGCAGCGTTTCCGGAAAATACCCCAACACCTTCAGGACTTTGTGCTCGCCTTGGCTGACTGTTGAGTCGTCCGAACTAAGGTGGAAGGGGTGTCGTGTATTGACGCTAGCCGCTGTAGTCCGCATATTGCACAGCCTGATCAAGCAACCCTGTACTGAAGAGTGCCATCTGCCGGGGGCAGATGTACATATATAGCAATGTTATTCCAGTTGTTCCTCAGTCTTGTGTTTGGCTTCGTGAGGGCAATGAAGTTGCATTGCCTATACCGCCCCGTGCCTACGTGGCCGCGTCGTCCGACTGGCGCTATTTAACAATTTACTATGCGCGCGGCTAAATAAATAACTAAACACGCACAGTCACCAAAAGATATCTAGCAGTGATTGGCACCTGGTGTCGTTTCCACGTACTGTTTTAGGGGCGAAGCTCCTCTTAGTCTAACCTTGTCACACGTGCGGCGTAAGGCGTAACCGCCCATCACCGATCCTTTGCAAACTGCCCGCTACTTCGTCTTTGCAAATGTCCCACTACGACCCATCACCGATCTATTACTTCACCGACCATAAAGTCGTTATAATGAAGGGGGAACGGAAGCCACCTTTGCAAACTGCCCACTACTTCATCTTTGCAAACATCCCACTACGACCCATCACCGATCCATCACTTCACCGACCATAAAGCCGTTATAATGTGTGGAGATAGGTTTGCGAAGCGCTTACCCTACGAGGCGACCGTGAAGGGACGCGACGTTCTCCACTGCCGCAGCGAACAAAGACGCTACGGCCGGGTTCGTCGACTCCGGCACGGCGCAGAAAAGGCACTCGAGGCAGGATGTCAACAAACAACACGGCTTTATTAACCCAAGATGCAGCACAGTACGACAGTCACGGGCTTGCAGGCCGTAAGGGGAACTCCGCAAGACCAATCGAGTACGCTTGCCAGTGGCGCTACGACTATCACACAAAGGGCAGCAGTCGAGCACACGAACGAGAAGCCGCCTGCTAGAGCAGCGCGTCAACCTCTCGTGCTAGCCTGAGAGCATCTGACGCGGGCAAGCCCGCGCGAACAGACAGAAGCGAACTCAAGGGGAAAGGGGGTTGTCACTGGCGGCCAAAGAGGAACGGTGTTGCGCAGTGACGTAAGCTAGCTTGGTGGCGTGAGCATGTGAGCTTGTCGAGGCATGCCCGGACGCGTGCCCGCGCGCCGGGAAGCTGACGCATGCCTCGCACCAGACAAAGAGGCCTGGCGCTGCCGCCGTGGTCTGCCGATTAACGGTGGTTCCCGGCGCTCGAGCAGCGCGGGGCCAACACGCGCGCTAGCTGGGGAACGAGGCGTCAAAGGGAAGGGCGCGCTCGATTCCCACATTCTCCCCTCCTAAAGACCGAGGCCAGCCTGTGAAAGAGGCTGTCCGAGGCCAAGTGGCAGGTCAGCTCAGCCGCAAGGGGGCTGGCCAACGGGGCAAAGTCCAACAGGGGGTTGTCGTCTTCCCGAAGGTACAAGTCCATAGGTCGGCCATGGCCACGCAAAAGTTCCACCAAAAGTTTCACCACAAGTTCCACCACCGGGGAGAGCCCACCGCCGGGAAGAAGGTCCACAGCGCAGGAGGAACGGGGGCAAGACTGCATAAGGGCGGGCAGCCAGCCCGCTTGAAGCTCACCGGACTGGAGAAGTTGGCAGCCGGGAACGTACGAGGCGTGGCTGCCAGTTGCGTGCGGCAGCCAACCGCCGAAAGTCGCTGGGACGGGGGCCACACAGGAACGGCAGGCAGGAACAGCAGGCAGCCAGGAACGGAAGCCGGAGCGACCACGCTCGGGCCTGGGCCAAAGCTTGAGTGGGCGGACCAGCCACCGAGGGCGGCTGCCGAAGCTGCCAGTTGGGTTAGGCAGGGTGGTGGTGTCTGCAGGCCAGAAGGCAGGAAGCAGGCCACAGCTGGGAGGGCCAGGGAACGGCAGACCATCCGGTTCAGCAACAGGCTGGCGGCACGGTTGAGCCAGGTGCAGGGAGACGACTGGGCGACGCAGGAGTGGACAGTAGTGCCCCCGGCATAGCCGGCTTGCCAAAAAGGGGTGCCTGCCTGACAGTGCTGCCCAAGAAAGGGTTATGGCTTGGACAACATGGTTATGGCTTGCCAGGTTATGGCTTGGACAACACGTCAGAGGGTTTGTTCGGCCAAGAGGGCCTTCTACCACTTCCAGACGTGTGCCGCCGTACCTTAACGGTTATTCTCCATTCACTGTCATGGTATGGAATAAAGTCCAGCTACCTGTCAGTGGGAGAAAGGTCGCTTAGGTGCGTTTCCGCAGGTTGTACCGATGGCGTGGCTTGGAGCCAGCCTTACGGTTTTCCTGCGGTTGTGTGACCGCCTCCCCCTCTCCCAAGTCGCTGCTGCAGGCAACGAAAGGGTTTGGGGGCGGCTGCATGAGCCCGGGGGCTTGCCCGCACGAGACTTCACGCATTGCCACACGTGGAGTGAAGAGCGTCACGTTTAATGCCTGGCCAAGTAGCAGAGCGGCACAACTTTTAGAAAGTCTTACGGCCCCTCGCATGTCCGGCCAACCGCGAGTCGTGGAAATAGCCGAGGGTGGCTTTCCTTAGACTGCGGGGTACCCCTACCTTAGAAGACTCCTTGGGAGCTTCTTCCGGTGGGATGTGTAGCGCAGGAGAACTCCGCCGGCGACAAACAGATACGAATCCAACGTGCCAGCAGCAATACCAGACTGTCAATACGCGCCCGCTCCTTGGGAGCACGGCTCTTGGATCCCAAAACGGATCGCTCTGCTGTGCCTTTGGTATCTCTTCTGCTTAACAGGATACCGGCTGAAGTGACGTGCTCACCCGAGGCGATCGACTCGAAAGTCAGTTCACCGTCGGGGTTCGCGCCTTTCGACCCCTTGGAGCCAGAGGCCCCGGAGTCTACCCGGTGCGATTGCTCTCGGGAGTGGCGGACACATGTGCCACACCGAAACGGGGGCACGCGACAAGGCGTGAGCCACGACGTTTAATCTCCCTTTCCGGTAGCGCGCAACAAAGTTGTATCGCTGCAAAGTCAACGCCCAGCGCGCGAGGCGGCCCGAGGGCTCGCGCAAGCGCTTAAGCCAGACGAGCGCCATGGGGTCCGTTTCCTCCACCAATGGCACTCCCTTGACAGAGCAGACAAGCTTCCGGCGTGCGAAATCTCGTGTGGCGTGCCGTACTTAAGGGCAGCGGTAGCCACTACGAGGGTTGCAAATGGTTGTAGAGCGCCGAAAGGGACGACCCTGTAGCCACCGCTTGGGAAGTCAATCACGATACCCGTGCGCGCGAGAAAGACGCGACCAAGAATCACGGGCAGTGAAAGACCTGGGAGATGCACAAAGCGCTGTCGACGCGCGCGATTCTCCCAGCGCACAACCAACCGCGAAGCGCCGCACGAAACAGCGGTTCTGCTCGCGAGATGGAAGGCACTGTTTTGCCTGGAGCCGTGCCGCAGTTGTGTGCAGCGCTAATTGCTCCGAGGCAGGCGCCGCCGTTGTAGGGCCGTGCGCCTGTTCTCTGCCATGCACGCCATACCCAAAGGGGCCAATAAACGGCACAGAGGAGAAGGGTTTCCGCACCGACGGATGCATGATGCCTCATGCGACAGGCAAACGAATCAACAACGGAGCACGGTGGCTCACCTTTGCCGAAAGCGTCGCCAAGGCGCGCATGAGCAAAATGATCGTCGGAAAACGCGGCGACGGTGTCGCCTATGCGAGCTGGCTCGCGGACGACACTGTCAACCCTTTACGCTCGTGACAACGATGGGCCAGCGAGCGTGTGAATGCCAGCACCATGTGGCCTAGGAAGGGACGCTCCGGTGCGGCGGTTTGGTCACTCAGCTGCGCTGCTAACAAAGGAAGGCCAGCGAGCGGAGACGACGCATTGGAGGGGCCCGAAAGCACGTGCTCCACGTGTGTCTCGACCAACTGAGAAAACCCGAAACTGGCTAGGCTAGGACTGTAGTCCATGAAGAGTGGTAAGCGCGACTAGACAGGGACGAAGAAAGAAAACAGACAAGGACACAGCGCACAGTCCACATTCGAGCAGTCATCACCAAAGGAGGCCCCAAGACGGGATCTCTCCCGGTGGCCGAAAGCCGAGGGCCGCTAAGGCGAGCTTACCTCGTGCTGCCGGCGTCGTCCGCATCGAACGAGATCAAGTCCGTCGCCACGGGATCGAGCAGGAACGAGCGCCTCGAGAGGGACTGCTCCACTGCCATGCCGAAACCAAGTTGGGCGCCAGTTATGTGGAGATAGGTTTGCGAAACGCTTACCCTACGAGGCGACTGTGAAGGGACGCGACGTTCTCCACTGCCGCAGCGAACAAAGACGCTACGGCCGGGTTCGTCGACTCCGGCACGGCGCAGAAAAGGCACTCGAGGCAGGATGTCAACAAACAACACGGGTTCATTAACCCAAGATGCAGCACAGTACGACAGTCACGGGCTTGCAGGCCGTAAGGGGAACTCCGCAAGACCGATCGAGTACGCTTGCCAGCGGCGCTACGACTATCACACAAAGGGCAGCAGTCGAGCACACGAACGAGAAGCCGCCTGCTAGAGCAGCGCGTCAACCTCTCGTGCTCGCCTGAGAGCATCTGACGCGGGCAAGCCCGCGCCAGACAGAAGCGAGCTCAAGGGGAAAGGGGGTTGTCACTGGCGGCCAAAGAGGAACGGCGTTGTGCAGTGACGTAAGCTAGCTTGGTGGCGTGAGCATGTGAGCTTGTCGAGGCATGCCCGGACGCGTGCCCGCGCGCCGGGAAGCTGACGCATGGCTCGCACCAGACAAAGAGGCCTGGCGCTGCCGCCGTGGTCTGCCGATTAACGGCGGTTCCCGGCGCTCGCGCCGCGCGGGGCCAACACGCGCGCTAGCTGGGGAATGAGGCGTCAAAGGGAAGGGCGCGCTCGATTCCCACAAATGAAGGGGGATATATAGTGTTTGTCACATCTTTGATGATGTACTGGGCTATCGCTTTGATTACTGCTAGGCGAAACCACTGAAGATTTCACGGTGTAACCATGATTGCCTCAGGAGCTTCACCCAAGCTCTTCATTATTCACCCGTGGATATGCTGTGAATTTTTTTTTTTACATGCCAGAGAGATATAAAAGTCCTTTTCTTGTCAGAGCCTCCGATGCATGTGCTACCTTCCTTCTCGATCTTTATGGCTTCTTTTATTTCCTGCTCGAGTTTGTTGCCTCCTTTCGCTATAACAGAGACTTGCTTGAGGCATGCCAGGCATGCGCAGTCCCTGCATTGAATCCAGATGTGCACAAGGTGCTACTGTCTTCAGTGAGGCAGCGTGTTCCTTGTCTGCTCATTAATAAGACATCGACCAGTTTGGCCGATATCCCAGTTTAAACAAACTGGCCATTGAACGTAAGAAGTTTGCAGGGATAAAATGACATTGGCTCATGCAAGATTGGCTATACTGCAGATCATTGGCAGAATCATTGGCAGAGGCCTTCGTTTTTAAATGTGCATGAAAAGAGGCCGAAAATAATGATGGATCTTTATTATGTGAATGCCATAAATTCTTCATGTTGCCCTGGGCAGCCCCTGCCCTCTTCATCCCCTATCTAGATGGCTTCTTTGGTAAGACAGTACAGTCACGACCGCACTCAAACTATTTTGTTTAATTAGGAAGTTTTTAAAATTGAGAAAGGGATTTTTTGGTCCTTCGATATCTAAAATTGTAACCTAGCGATGCCCAAAAGCTGTTGCAGCATTTTATCTGCCACTAACACATGCCTGCACGTGTGAAAAAGGGCAGCCTGGACATGGACGCCCTCAAACATGAACCCTCCCGTGGTCACGCGATGCAAGCGACTTAGACAGTCTCTGACAGGTTGCCAATATGCGAAGACAGGTAGAAGAAATGTGGTGATTGTGCGAGTACAATATAATAATTGTTAGGGCCTCACATCCCAAAACTGCGATACGATTATGAGAGATGCTGTATGTAGGTCTCCGGAAATTTTGACCATCTGGTGTTCTTTAACGTGCACCTAAATCTAAGTACATAGGCCTCTAGCATTTGATTGTGCCAGCAGGCAGAGCAACAAAGTTGGAAGGAGGTGATCCGTGTCATCTGCAACATAAACCATCAAATAACAAAAGCAACCACTGTGTGGGAGCATTTGCAGGCACAACAAACCAACACCGCCGCTAGCGTCATTTGGTATGTGAAAGCACTACCAAGTGTTAAGTCCGTTGTTCCTTTAATTCAAGGTGTGCAGTCTCTTCAAAATAAAACTAGCGTCGTGTCTAGGGTGGCCAGATGTTTTAATGCAATAGCGTTACAGTGCACGCTTGAGGACTGTGGCATAATTAAAAAGAAATCTGTACATTTCTTACCCAATTATTTCCGAAAAAACTTTGTCAAATCTTGTTCACTGTCATGATAGGTTGTCAATTCAAGTGCATGGCAACATAGAACCCTATAGGTACCAGCCGAGGAATGAAAATTTCTTTGCTAGATAAGTAAATTTGTAAAATTGGGTTTGTTAGATCGAGTTTTAACTGTAAATACAAAAAAAATTGGCCGCGTATCTGCGTGCTTCGCTGCAGATGTCGTGTAAAGACGATAGAAGAGGCGCTGTGTGAGATATGGACGCCATCTGGCAATACGTCGGGAAACATGAGTGCTGTGTTGCGTGCTGGTAGTCCCGGCGCAGCAGCAGGCGAAGACCGGCGGTGACCAACGCGACCGGTGGGGACGCCAGCCAGCCCGAAAACGCGGTTTGGCACGAAGCGCTGAAGCAGAGAAACGTCCGCACTCAACGAGTACTCTCCACACACTCTTTTATTTACACGTCGCCTGGGTAAAACAGGAACACCAGAGCGGCGCCCACAACCGGCAGCCTGAAGGCCGCCCACAACGCTGCTTTTTCATTTTTTAAATATTTTTTTTCACCTTCTTGGCCTTCTCAAAACTAAAGTTTTTCAACACCAACCCATGGCATTCGTACAGTGCAATACAGAACCGAAACCGAAACACAAAAATGAGCTCGTGCGAAGGGCACGGAGGAAGGCAAATTTCAGCGCAGTCGCATTTTCAGCTTTGTTGAAACAGCGCTCACTAGACGACGACGAAGTAAAAGAAGGCACACGACAGGCAGCGCCTGTCCTGTGCCTTCTTTTACTTCGTCGTCGTCTAGTGAGCGCTGTTTCAACAAAGATGAACGCATACAAACTCGCTCAAGCTTCCATTCTTATGCATTTTCAGCGCAGCTTAAGAGACTAGGGTCCTTAAAATTACGTATGTATGCATTTTCTATTAAAGGAACACGCCACCTAATACTTACCTAGTGATGTTGCACCTCAGATATGCATGACATTTACTTTTTGATCGACAACGTTCACAAGTATGAACAGCCGTACCAGTTCAAGACGGCTGGCCCTTGGGCAAGTGGTTCAACTTTGGCCGAGTGGCTGAATCGAGGGACGTGCCGACAAACAGAAAGACAGACAGACAGAAAGACAGACCAAAATTTCTGCGTTTGAGTTCCCCAAGAAAGACTATCGTCTTTAAAAGTACCCTCTCTAGCCGACTAGTGCCTCCTGTTGTTCATGATCAGGCGAATTTCTGGCCTCACTGAGGGATCTCCTAACCTCGCTGAGGTCGATGATATTCCACTTGTGAAGAGGTTTATTGGCCGTTGAAGGACGTAGTGTTGTCAGCGGCAAGGCAGCGAGAAGAACCGTCCAGAGGCACAGCGGCGAGCCGAGCGTTGGCAGTGCTGCTGCATGGAGGCGCATCTTCTTCACAATCGCCCCCACTGAAAAAGGAGCCATCCTGGCGACCTAAGAAGTTTCAGGCAGAGGCTCATGGTACGGCTTGAGGCGGGAAACATGGATGATGTCACGTCCATGTCGGCGCATGTCATCTGATCGAGAAACTGGCTCGATATGAAAATTAACAGGAGAGGTTTTCTCCAAGACTGTGTAAGGGCCCTCGTACCTTGGAACGAGCTTCGAGGAGAGTCCCGGACTTTGGTATGGGACAGAGAGCCATACGAGAGACCCTGGGGCATAGCTAGTGTGTGGAAGTAAGGTGCTGCGGTTTTCTTTCTGGCGTTGCTGCTCTTGGGCAAGGTAAACATGCGGGCGAGCTGGCGGCACTCTTCAGCTTGTCAAGCAGCTTCGGAGACAGGTGGACTCTCGGAAGCATCAGGACGGTAGGGAAGTAGAGTGTCGATAGTATGTGAAGGCTCGCGTTCGTAAAGGAGAAAGGAAGGCGAAAATCTGGTAGTTGTTTGTATCGCAGCGTTGTATGCGAATGTTACATAGGAGAGAACACGGTCCTGCAATGGTCAGATGCGACGTACATCGAGAGCATATCACCCAGCGTGCGGTTAAACCATTCCGTGAGCCCGTTAGTCTGCGGGTGGTATGTCATTGTTGTCCGATGAATGACGTGGCATTCCGAGAGCAGAGCTTCGACGACCTCGGAGAGAAAAGCGCGGCCTCTGTCACTAAGGAGCTCTCGAGGGGCGCCATGTCGAAGGATAAAGTGACGTAAAATGAAAGAGGCGACATCCCGTGCGGTAGCGCTCGGCAAAGCAGCAGTTTCGGTGTAGTGTGTCAGGTGGTTGACAGCCACTATAATCCACCGATTGCCGTCTGGGGTCATTGGAAGGGGACCGTAGAGGTCAATACCGACACGATCAAATGGTTTGGCAGGGCATGGAAGCGGCTGCAATGCACCAGTTGCACGTAAAGGTGTCGATTTGTGTCGTTGGCAGTCAGGACAGCATTGCACGAATTTCCGCACGAAATTGTACATTCTGCGCCAGTAATGTGATGGCGAAGGCGTTCGTATGTCTTGAACACCCCGGCGTGGCCACATTGCGGATCTTTGTGAAGAGAGGCGCATACTTGCAATCCCAAGCTGCGTGGAATGACCAGTAGCCACCTGCGGCCATCGGCAGCGTAGTTGCGGCGATGAAGGAGTTGATCGCAAATGGTGAAATGGAAAGCTTGACGTCAGAGGGATCGAGATACAGGAAGGGTGGATGTGCCAGATAGATAATCAAGAAGAGACGCGATCCACGGGTCACGACATTGTTCGGTGGCAGTGGAGTCGAAATCGAGAGATGACAAGGGGTGGACGCAAGTGGTTGCGCACGTTGAATCTGGAGGTAAAGGGGAGTGGGAGAGGACGTCAGCGTCCGCAGTGGTATACGACGCGAATGTCGTACTCCTGGATGCAGAGTGCCCATCACGCTTGGCGGCCAGAAGGGTCCTTCAACGTGGCGAGCCAGCAAAGTGCATGGTGATCGGTGACTAGATCAAACGGGCGGCCTTACAAGTACGGCCGGAACTTTCCAAGCGCCCACACCAGAGCCAAACATTCTTTTTCAGTCACGCTGTAATTAGTTTTGGCTTTCGTCTGCATGCGACTAGCATGGGCAACGACGTGTTCTGAATAGTTGGGCTTTCATTGAGCGAAAACAGCGTCAAGCCCGACCCCGCTGGCGTCTGTATGTACTTCGGTAGGAGCCGTCGGATCGAAGTGGCGAAGAATAGGTGGGGAGGTCAGCAGGCGGCGCAGTGTAGTGAAGGCGACGTCACATGCAGGGGACCAAGAGGAGAGGTTGGCGTCGCCGCGAAGAAGCGGGGTAACGGTGACATGATGGATGCAAAATTGCGGACAAAGCGCCGGAAATATGAACATAGGCCTAAAAAACTTCGGAGTTCCTTCGTGGTTGTGGGCTTGGGAAATTCCGCGACTGCACGAAGTTTTGCAGGGTCACGTAATACGCCGTGTTTGGACACTATGTGGCCTAAGATGACGAGCTGCCGGGCAGCGAAGCGGCATTTTTTGAGGTTAAGCTGAAGGCCAGCGTTGGTCAGACAACTCAAAACGTGCCTGAGGCGAAGGAGGTGCGTAGGGAAATCATGCAAGAAAACCACGATATCGTCGAGGTAACAGAGAGACATAGACCACTTTAGACCACGTAGCGTATTATCCATAAGTCGTTCAAACGTAGCAGGCACGTTACAAAGCCCAAACAGCATGACGTTAAACTCGTATAGTCCATCAGGTGTAATAAATGCAGTCTTCTGGCGATCGGCTTCAGCCATTGGCACTTGCCAATAGCCAGACCACAAGTCCAGCGACGAGAAGAATTCTGCTCCGTGAAGGGTGTCAATGGCGTCATCAATGCGTGGCAAAGGATAGGCGTCCTTGAGGGTTGTCTTATTTAAACAACGGTAGTCTACACAAAGCCAGATGGATCCATCGTTCTTACGCACCAGGACGACAGGAGACGCCCAGGGTCTGTGCGATGGTCGAATAATGGCTCTACGAAGCATATCTTCGACTTGGTCATTAATGACGCGACGCTCTTCAGCGGAGACGCGGTATGGTCTTTGACGCAGCGGCTGGTGTTTAACCAGTATCAACGTAATGTTGCACTTGCGACGTGCGGCCCAGTTGAGGTTGCGACACATCGAAAGAGTTCCGGAACTCGTGCAGAAGATCAAGTAGGTCGGCGTGTTCGGCAGGGGTGTGAGTATCGGCGATGGCACCGAAAAACATGTCCCTGGACGACTCCTCGAGTGCTGACAGGGCGTTTGGTTGGTCGCAGCAGTCATCCGGGACGTCAACCAGAGATGAGGAGTCAAAATCTTCCACGCGGTCGAGACATTCGCCTGCAAGCAGCGTGACAGGTTCGGAGAGCGGATTTAAGACGAATATATTGGTGCTGGCGGCGGCGATGTCAATCAATGCGAAAGGTAGCGGCAGAGATCTACGATTCGTGAAGACATGAGACGGCGTGAAAAAGACCGTAGCGTCGGTGTGGGCGTTGCAGGAAACGGGAACAAGTGCAAAAGTACCAGGCGGAATATCTGTATCCTCACGGACGAGTAACTTAGGCGGCTGATGTAGAGCGTCAAGTAATGGGGCATCACACAATGGTGAAAACTCAACTTCGGCGCGTGCGCAGTCGATGATGGCATTATGGCGGGATAGGAAGTCCCACCCGAGGATGACGTCATGCGAACAGGCAGAAAGGACAATAAACTCAACGATGTAGAGATTGCCTTCACTGAACACTCTTGCAGTGCAGGCTGCAAGAGGCGTCACTTGCTGCGCGCTTGCAGTGTGGAGTGACAGTCCAGAAAGCGGCGTCATCACCTTGCGTAATAAATGGCAGAGATTAGCGGCTATGACAGAAACGGCTGCGCCGGTGTCCACAAGTGCAAAAGTATGAACACCTTCAACAGTTATGGCGGCCATGTGAGCAGGGGGGTCGTGAGGGCTTGGACAGTTCGAAGATGGCGCAGTTCTTGCCTCTTGAACTACGGCGGCTAGTTTTCCTGGTCGGAGGGTCCGGGCCGGCGACGCATGGGGGAGGGCGATCGCCGCCGAGGAAATGGTGAGCGCTGCGGCTGGAAGTCAGGGCGGTGAATAGGGACATCGCGCGGTGATGGGCCAGGAATGTACTATTGGGGAAAGGACTGGCTGCCGGATTGCGACGACTGGGCACGGTCGCCGAAAGTTTGGGGGCAACGGCGGCAATAGCGGGCGACGTGTCCGGGAGTGTAGCAGGAATAGCAAATCGGTCGATTGTCAGGCGTCCTCCATGGATTGGCGATTGTCAGTGCTGCCCAAGAAGTAAATATAGGCAGGTGGTTGCATGGGCTGTGAGTGCGTGGTGTAAGGTGGTTGCGGAAGCCTACGCACAACGTCCGCATGCGTGAGGGGTGAGGCCACAGGCTGCACGGCTTGCGCATAGGTGACAGGAGCAGCCACTGGCTGCGCTGCACGCGCGTAGTGAACAGGGCTGGATGGAGGCGTCTCGTGACGCGCAAGGGGAACAGCGTGGGCAACCTCCTCCGAAATAACAGTGTGGAGCGGGGCGGGCAGACGGGCGGTAGGCTCGTGAGTAAAAGGCATTAAGGAAAAATGGTAGGCAACTTCCTCGCGGACAAAGTCTCGAACCTGCTGAAGCAACGTCGAATTGTCAGGCATGGTGTCGAGACTACACAGCGACTCGCCACCCCATGGAGGCTGCCGAGTCACAGCGCGCTGCTTCTTCAACTCGTAGCTCTGACACAAGCTGACAACTTCTGAAACTGTGCCCGAATTCCTAGCCAAGAGCATTTGGAATGCGCCGTCATCAATGCCCTTCAGGATTTGCTTGATCTTGTCAGCTTCGAGCATGGTGTCGTTGACACGTCAACAAAGGTCGACGACGTTCTCAATATAGCTTGCGAAGGTTTCTCCAGTCTGCTGTGAGCGGACGCGCAAGCGCTGCTCGGCGCGCTGCTTGCGGACAGCCGGTCGACCGAACACTTCAGAGGAGGACGTCTTGAAGACGGTCCATGTGGGGATGTTGTGTTTGTGGTTGTTGTACCACAATTCGGCGACGCCAGTCAGACAAAATATGACATGGCCTAGCTTGTAGGGGTCATCCCACTTACTATGTGCGCTCACGAGTTCGTAGTGGTCAAGCCAGTCTTTCACGTCTGTTTCATCTGCACCGCTGAAGACCTTTGGGTCCCGGAGCCGAGGAAGCCTGGTGCAGGTGACGGACAGGGCCGAAGGCGCCGGTGGGTTTGCGTTGTCAGTCATGATTGGCGGAAGAGTCCGGCTTCGCAGCTTCAGGGTGTAGCAACGGGGATGAACAGCACCCTCCACCAAATGTGAAGAGGTTTATTGGCCGTTGAAGGATGTAGTGTTGTCAGCGGCAAGGCAGCGAGAACCGTCCAGAGGCACAGCGGCGATCCGAAAACACGAGCCGAGCATTGGCAATGCTGCTGCATGGAGGCGCATCTTCTTCTTCACACACTTAGCACCTAATAAGCTTACAATAAAATATCTCTGCTAATCAAGCGTCACTTTAGAGAGTTCATGTGTTGATAGTTGCCAGGCTCAGTTTCCAGTCAGATTCTTTGAGCATATCTTTTGCATGCTTGGGCAGGTTCTCCACAGCTGCTGGGAATTGAAGTCCAAGGTTTAGTTGTCCTGCCGGAGTTAGCGACCGTATAGTAAGTAGTACTGCACCACAGAGGACAATGCCCGGTCTGGTGAGATTTTGCTCTCCTTAGGACTAGAGTAGACTGACTGGCTCTTAATATTGTTGTTGCGTTTCCATTTCAGGCACCACTTTATTCCTGAAAAATGCACTGGCCTTAGTTCATACTTGTTACCTAGAGCATTGGGATGTTGTACCGCTACTACCTGTGGCACCACAGTATGAGTGTGGTGTTTAATAACTGTGTGCATCGACCCCTTTAATAGTACTGACAGTCACATATATACTGATGTCATTGGCAGGTGGTGCGGCCTTCCCTCAACCATCTACAGGACTCGAGCAAGAAGGGCAAGCGTTCGTCTGCACTCAGGTTGGTGGGCTCCGTCATGTCAACTGATGAGAGGACACGGTGCTATGCTGCCCACAGCAGTACCAGTTAGGGCTGCCTTGTCACCTTGTGTTGTTTTGGAAACTATTCAGTGGCACCATGAAACTCTTTAAAAATGTTTGAGAAATGGGGAAGAAATTTGCAGAAAAAAAAGTGATTTTTTCCTAAGGGTTGAAGTATTAAAAACACAGTAAAAGCTCGTAAATTTAGAGTCATTGGGACCATGAAAAATCTTTCAGTTAAGCAGGTTCTTAAATTAACTGAACATGCACGGAAGGAATGGGATCCAACCAAAATATTTTCTTGCAGGAATGAACTGCCAGTAATTCACGAACATTAAATTGCTGAAAGTAATTAGAAGTGAACATTTGGGCAGTAATAATATATGGGGCAGAAACATAGAGGATAAAAAAGCAACTAAAAAAAAAGTTGAGGAGCACACAGCGTACAGTGGAAAGTAAAATTCTAGGAATAACTTTAAGAGATCGGAGGATGGCAGATTGGGTCAAGGAACAAACAGGGGTTGCAGATATCATAGTTGACATCAAGCGAAAGAAATGGACCTGGGCTGGCCGCGTAATTCGTAGGGCAGACAAACAAAATGGTTACCAAGGGATGGGAAATGGAGGAAGGCGGAAAGTTACATGGGGTGACGAAATCAAGAAGTTTGCAGGGATAAAATGGAAGCTTCTTGGGAAAGCCTTGGTGTGACCGGCCGCATTGTAGCTTTTCAATTATACGATGCCTGAATTATATGATGGTCATCTCAGAGTTTTATAATCATAAGTGCGGCAAGTTGGGCAGGTTGGTAAAGTTGCATTACTTCGACTGGGTAGCGCAAAAACACGGAACAAAGGGAACACGGAACTTACAGAAGAACTTGGAGTCCCTTGTTGTTAATGATCCTTTTCTCGTGTCCAGTTCCGACATGGTCGTGGAATTTCTTAAGCATAATTATTCGGGAGCGTCACGTGCTTTCAGCCTTGACATCGAGGATTTATATTACTCTTTACCGCAAGCTCCTTTACTGCAGAGTGTGAAGGAGTGCATAAGTGATCAAGATGACGAACACGCGTTCGCCACTCGCGCGGGCGTTTCGGTTGGTGGTTTCCTTGAGGTGCTTAGGTGCTACTTGGACTCGACGTTCATCACCTGGAAGGGGAAAGCTTTCGCTCAGAGATCTGGCGTATGCATTGGCTCTTGTGTGGCGCCGATTCTGAGCACGATCTTTTTAGCGAAGGTGGATAGGGCCATTGAGAGTAACCTATGTGGTCTAACAAACAAGGTGGTTCGCTATGTTGACGACTATTTGGTGTTTGTTGACAGGCGTGATTTCAACAGAAAAATGGTTGATGCTATGAAGGTATTCAGGGAACAAGGGCAGGGACTCACGTTGACATGTGAGAGCCCACAGAACGATACGTTGCAGTATCTTGACCTTCACATGGTTTTTTGCCCTGAGAAAATATGCTGGCAATATAGACCGAGATCAAAAAAGGGTTTGCTCAGCTATCAGTCTGGCCACTCGAGACTCGTAAAAAACGGCATTGCAATGTCATGTATTCGGTCTGCGATATCAAAGTCCTGCCCGCACCTGGTGAGCCAAAGCGTTCACGAACAGGCGGAGAAATTGCAGCAGGCCGGTTACCCTGATGCTGTAATAGCGGCCACCAGTGAACGTGTGCTAAAAGAAGTAAGAGCACATGGAAAGAGGGCACCGGGAGGAAGAAGTGAAGAAAGCAGGCCGTTCTCCGTGATCCCTTACATTCACGGAGTGTCCCACCGCTTCAAGAGAGTGGCGGCACGGTTTAACGTTAATGTTGTTTTTTCAGCCACAAATAAGCTAAAAGGGCCCGAGACTGCAGTATCGGCAGAAAAGAAAAGAAGAGACAAGAGGACAGTGCACCATGAAGCATGGCCTTCGCTTTGTGTCATGTGTAAAGGGGGTTGTGTACCAGATCCCCCTTTCGTGTGGAAAAACGTACGTGGGCCAGACTGGCCGCTGCCCGAACATCCGTCTGCGCGAGCACCACAGCTCCTTAAGATGTGCCCCGTCGTCAAATTTGGCCTTACATTGCCGTCAGTGTGGGTGCGATCCGCAGTTTGAACTAACCTCCGTTTTATTTTCGTCACAAGGTACAATTAACTCGTGAGATAACTGAGGCTTGCATCATCCAGAGGCAAGGCACCTCGTGCGTAAGCCAGCCGTCTGTACACCTACACGATAAGGAACTATCATTCCTTAGTGTAGCGTCCTAATATCGCGTCAGTACCTGTCGCGCGTGGAATCGAAAAGAGTGTATGAAACTTTTTGTTTTTCTAAATGAGTGAATCTTTTGTTGTTTTTTTGGGGTGTGTTCGCCTTCCGACGCATGTGGTATTCTGCGCAGTAGTACGAATGGTTTTTTTGTTAGTCTAAAGAGTTGTATTATGAGCCGATAGTTGAGATCGTTGTGATTAGTGGTGTATATATTCTTGCGTGTTCCAAAATAAACGTGGTTTGAAGTTAGCGCTTGTGCTGTCTACGTCTCTATCTTTTGTTCCGTGTTTTTGCGCTACCCAGTCGAAGTAATTTTATAATCAGTTTCACTCAACTCGTGAAAACTAGGATTTGAGCTCAGAGGAGGAGGAGAAAAACTTTATTGAACAAAGGAGATTGGAGCACGCAGGCCGCCGCATGACCCCGTTGCGCTCAAGTGCTCATTTGGTGGTTGCCCATGATGCTGGCAGCCCGGTCGGCAACAATGGTCTGTGCAACCGGGTCCTCTGAATGCAGTAGGGTCTTCCAATCATCCCAGGTCTTTTGGTGCTCTAGAACCCGCGGGGGAGGATCCGCCGTGCAGCATGAAAGGATCTGGATAGCAGAAGCATGAGGTTTAGGGCAAAAGGTGCAGGCTGTGGTGAGGAAAAGGGGGTGATAGTGCAATGGAATGAGGGAAGAGTGTGAGCTTGTAGCTGGCTTGTGCAATGGAGGATCTAGCTGACGTGCTGCTCTTAGGCCTGAGTCAGCTCACTGAAAGTGTGCACGCGCTCCTTCGTGAATCCCTGATGGGAGGCCGCGAGAGTCCAGTTTAAAGAACCTCGAGCTAAGAGGCTTGGTGGCCTCGTTCCAGGATCCCCGGAGCGTGCGGGCACCCAAATCAACTCCACTTGATGGGGCGGGGGTGCAGTGGTCGAGTCCAGTAGGCAAAAAGCAGGCCTCATGCAACATTTCGGCCTCGGCCTCGTGCAATATCTGTACTAAAATAACAAATCATTCAAGCGCTCAGCTCCCCTAGCTCGAAACAGTCTGGGCACTATGGCTTCTCAGTCTGTCGCTACCTGGCTTCAAGCCCTATCTAGTTACCTGCAAAAACAGCTAGATTGTCTTATTATAAAGGATCCGTTTCTTATATCAAATTCAAAGACTCTGGTGAACTATCTCATGGATCATCATCAAGATAGCTGCAAAGCCTTAAGTGTTGACGTGACAGACTTGTACTATTCGCTGCCTCAGGACCAGTTACTAGAAAGTGTGAATGAGTGTATAGTGAATGACAATAATGAGCAAAGCTTTAGAAACCAAAGCGGGATTTCAGTGGAAGGTTTCATAGAGCTTCTGGCATTCTACCTTAAGTTCATAGGGTGGGAAAGGGACGTTTATGTACAGAAATCAGGGGTGTGCATCGGGTCAAAAGTGGCCCCAGTTCTCAGCAATATCTTCTTAGCCAAGGTCGACAGGGCTATTGAAGCTAACCTGAATGGGCTCGTGAGAAAGGTTTACAGGTATGTAGATGACTATATCATTTTCGTAGATAGGAGCAACTTCACGAATAACGCGATTAACATTCTGAAAATCTTCAAGGAGAAGGCTTTTGGTTTAGAATTTACGTTTGAAATGCCGTCGCACGGTGCGTTGCAATTCTTAGACCTGAACCTATCCTTCCATGATAAGCAAGTATTCTGGCAATATCACCCTCGTTGTTCCAAACCCTTGCCTTCCTTCGCTTCTGCTCATTCGAGAATCATAAAAGACGGTATCGCCTTTTCCACCTTGAAGTCTGCATTAACTAAGTAATGTGATCATAAGGTGCAGTGGGTTGCAGTCGTCTTGTCGAGATGGTGAAGTGCTGCAGATGCCCTGAGAACTGCTGCGATGAAGCTACCGCAAGCCCAGGAAGCCTTGATCGATTGACAAGGTCGACAGCCACCCTCCCGGGCCTGTTGTGCCGCTGCCTCCAGAAATGGGTGCCGGCTGCTCTCGTCGCGGGTGTGACGCTGGCTTTCGCCACCTGGCTCATCTCGAACTCTACCGAACAATACCAGTTTCTTCTCTGTGGGTTCCTCACCTCCAGGCCCGTAGACATAGGGGGGGATCCCAGATATAACGATCTATCAGTTATAACGACCATATTTTGGTGCACTTACGTTTTTCCTATGCTGTGTATTGAAATTGCGTCCACATATAGCGAACATTTTTCAAAGCCTCATACTTTTAAAGCGAACACTTCAGACCTGGTCGCGGTAAAAATATGGCACATACGAAGCGAAAAAAAAGTTAAAGCAGGTCTCTTAAAGCATGAGAGGCCCCGCTCCAGTTTACTCGTGACGAAGTCACCCTAGATCAGCGAGCACCGCACGCTGATTTTGGACGCTGCGAGCGAGGTTGCTCACTTTTCTGACTTTTCTGGCATTTCTTCAGTGGCAGAATGGCAGCGACGAATAAAAAAAGAGAAATAAGAGGCAACATGAAGCCTTGCGGTCAGCTTTCGCACGGCAACCTTTTCTGACGCCGTTCTCTGCAGCTACGACTGCCTACGATGAACCTATGCCTTGGAATGCAAGAAACCATAAAATGCGATAAGCGATGACCGCGATAACTCTTCAGCGCTTAAAAGTTCACTGCGTCGACGGCACAATGTGCCGCAAAATGTCTTTCGTCTTTTCGGTAACGGCAGAGACCGGCCGATCAATGATTACTACTTCCACGCGATTGCAGCGATTCCTTCACGGATAATCATCGGAAGAGAGCGAAGGCGATGCAGCGACCGGCCACGAATGTGCCATTATGACTTATCACCGACAACCTTATCGCAGTCATCTGCAGCTATCGGCTTGGCTGCACGTGTCGCGTACACTGTTCGAATTGACGGCAGTACGAGCAGTACAAGTGCGTGATGCTTCTGTTCGCAAGTTCGCCGCCGCTGCGCCGTGCGAGATAAAGTGTGCGTCGCTTCATAGAAACCAAAGTAGCTCGTTGGTGTTGAGCAGCACGGGCACCGAGAAACGTCGATGCATTTATAGTGAGCGTATACTGCGTGTTTTATTAGGCGACAACCCAAGTGCGCTGCGCCTGTCGCGCAGGGCCGTCAGAGCATCGCGGAGACGTAGAGTGTGTGTTGCTTGCAAAATGCTTGTCTTCGCCACGTTAAATGAACAGGCTACTCGCTGCACTCATGCACGGTCTGAAGCGAAGTGGGCACAAAGAGTGCACAAATGCGCGTAATACAGCGAGCGGCCCGGCAATGATGGCGTGAGTTGAGTAGGCGGCACGCTGTACGCAACTAGCGAGGGATGATCGGCTCCATGTGGCGGTACCATGGTTCAGTGAAACGGTGTCGGTTCACTGCTAACAGGCGGTTTAATTCTCTTGTGCACGTGGCGGGCGTCGCTTCACAAGGCGAAAAGACCTAGCTTCTCATCGGAGGTGTTCTCACTGGAGGTGCACTTTTCAATAAAAATGTGCCGAAAAAAAAAATACGGGTTGGTCGCTAAATGCATGTTTTTGAGGGCGAGTCCACTTACAACGAACTACTGATATAATGACCAGTTTTTGTGGCACTTTCGAGTTGGTTATAAACGGGTTCAATTGTAGGCGTTTTTCTCAAGTAATCAAGGTTTTCAGCAAGTGTTTTGCAGAAAATCCTGTGCCAATGTCGTCAGTGTTGTCGATGAGCGAAAAATCTACATGGAAGCAAAGAAATGTATACTGAAATGAGTGGGGCGAGTTTGTGTTTGGACAGAGATAAGTAGCACAAGGAGACAGGTCCTGTCTCGTTGCAGTACTTACGATGGTATTTATGAAGCTGAGAGAATTCATGGTTTGAGCCTGAATCGAAGCCAGTGCTTCAAGCTGCTTTGGAAAAAGAAGCCTCATGTCGGGGTAACTCCTGTTGTGGTTGCAGTGCTGGCTTTCTGCATTTATAAAAATCTGATAAGCATTACATATGTACTCCTTCGACTCAACAAGGTATAGTCAAGTATTGCTCGAATATGCCGAAAACCACTAGTTATAATCATTGCATCACAGCGTGCGCTTCGTTGCGAAGCAAGTGACGTCTTTGCTGGGACGTGAGTGGCAATGTAACGTCAGACCATGGGCTCTTCACACGCCAATGTAGTCGACGTGCCTGGCAAGCCCATGCTATCCGCAAGACTACTCAATTTACACAAAGACGTCGATCCACATTGTAACACTTGGCTCAAAGTGAAAAATACCACATAGGCTGCTGCTTGCTGACTGCTTCGCATGAGATCGATTCCCACAATGCATGGGATCTGCCGAATTTTTCGTATTCAGAAAACAAGTCTGAAAGCTGCCTGCGTATTGCAGTCGGGTACAAAACCAATATCATGCTTGTGGCATTAGGAACTGTCAGAAGTGGTCAGACATCGAGAATGGCTGCAAGTTCATGTAGTTCTGGCATTGGTTCAGTTCATGCTCAACTGTGACCAGTGTAAATGATGTGCAGATCGTGACATGCTCATTTTTTCGTATAAGCTCATTTATAAGGGAAGTTGTTTTGCATGCTGAAGATGGTGGCAACAGCTTCGTCAAGTCTTTCTTATAGGCTTGAGAGCCGAGTAGTGCGCAAACAAAGGGAGGAACACCTGCAAGTCGACCAGGAAAGGCTTCCACAAGCTGAAAGCATGAAGATATCCAGAGCTCAAAGACAAGCTTGCCAATTTTCCTAAGCATGTAGGCTGCATGGCAACAGCAACTGAACCCTTCGTGGTAAAGGTCAATGAATTGGCATGAGGTTGAAGTCTATATAGAAATGATTTTAAAGGGACAGGAAATGAAGAAACAAAATCTGTCTACACTGATAAATTGCTCTTTAAAACTCTGTTGTCATAAATTTTGTTGTCATAGGTTCATTATTAAATGAAGAAGGGAAGATCTGAGCTTTATTTTTGAATTTCATGCCCAGTGTTGAGCACTCGGTCTGATGTCATGGATTTCACAGACTTTTCTCGTATTTAGCCACAATAATGTCTCTCACTACCTTAGAATGCCAAGCCATTCATTTTGACCATAAAGAATTATGTAGGTCCTGGAAGATACCATAAAGTTGGGATGTGGGGCTAAAACACGATTTAAAAAAAAATATATGCATTTTCAAATTGAGTTGTTTTCAATGGATGGTTCATAAACAACATGTTCACCAAGTTTGGTTGTCATCTGTGCAGCAGAAAAGAATAAAATTTTTTTTTTTTACGAGACGGTAGCGCGAAATTCGCTGGGGAGAGCGAAACGCCCCTTTCAAGACGCGGCTGCAAAACGGGCCAGAAGCCGAACACGAAGTGAGTGCCCGTGTTAGATTGTTTGTTTTTCGCGCTTTTTTTTGCACAGAAGACGTTCTGTCGACGTCAGAGGACAAACAAATAAATTAAAAGGCACATTTTGAGCCGCGTGCTGACAGCAGCGTCGCTGGAAAACTGGAACTGAAGCTCAAATTGGCAAAAAACGTACCACGTGGCCATCCGCCGCAGCTTTTGCGCCAATCTGAGTTACTCCTGCTGTGTTTGTGTGCCACTCGGCTTATATGTTCGTTTTTCTGGGAGTTGATTGCGATCAGTGCGTGGTTCGTTTTGTGACCAACACGTGTTGTGAGCAACGTTCACAGCTCGAAAACTGCGAAAAATTGAAGACGATTGCATGAAATTGTCACAGTACAGTGTCATGTTGATGAGGAAGGCCGGTCAGGAGGTCACCTTGATAAATTCTTTTTGACCATCAAAATAAATAGCTTGTTGTGAAATCTTTAAACTCATTTTCTCGGTTCGCATTTTTGGGGGGAACGAGCCTCTTACGAAAACTATCATTTCCAAACTGTTTCGCCAAAAGCTGCTTATAAGGTTGTTTCTGGACTGCCATTTTGTCAGGAACAAGATAAGGTGCTTTTCTGATCCCTAAGTAGTTTCTAACACAAAAAAAAATTCACTATTCTGACATGCAGTGACAAGGAAAAAAAATAATCTTCACTTTTAAGCGATGTAATTTTTACAGAAACGTCATAAAAAATATGAGACTGGTCTTATCCTGCACTGCAAACCTTCTAGAGGACTTAAAATGACAAATGTAACTCGTACATTTCATTATTTTTTAGTAAAGTGCGTTGTGGGGCTAGTTGGTATGACATTAGAACGGTAAGGAACTGCGTGATTGACGGAACACAAGAAGAAGTAGTGCACAGGACAAGCGCAGACTAACAACTGAAATTTATTGAAGCATAAATCTTCCATTTCAGAAAACGTACATGCGCACAAGCTCTCTCGACAATATCACACACCATAGTAAAAGCCCTTTATCTACGCTAAAAATGCCAACTCTTTCTTATGCAGATAAACAGAGGGTTCACTAATGCATTTATCAGGACCAAGCCTCGAGATCACTGACGCTTCCAAAATTTCACGTGCTCTTTTTTTCTCTGGCACGCCCCAGCACTTTCGTTTCTTCAAAAAGAGGGATGCAGTTAGCGCAGGATCTTCAGTGAACCGCCAAGTGTTGCCCACTGGCTGAAGCTACAGCATACGAATGCTCCGAAAGGCGTTTATTTAAACATCTTCCAGTTTGGCCGACATAGACCTTGCCGCAGCTTAACGGGACCTCATAGACAACTTCTGATCTGCATCCTACAAACTTGCGTTTGTGATTCGTGCCGCAGCTTCCACTCCTCTGCACACTCGTAAGGGCACATACCCGTGACAATTTACATGGTGCTGAACAAAAACATCTACGCCAAATTTCCTGGCCACCTTCTTGATACCATGCGAAAGTTTATGGACATAGGGCAAAACCACAAAACCCTCGCCTTTCTGTTCCTAATGTAGTGTCCGCCCGTGGAGACACAGTACATCTACCAAAGGTTTCCAACAGTTTCTCTGCTACGGCCATTAGCAGAACGTCCGGAAAGCCCGCTTCTTGCAGTCTGGCCACTTGGGAGGTGAAACTATCCTGGACCGTGTGGTGGCATGACTTACTTAAAGAAGACTTCAAACGTGACATCGTGATTCCCCTCTTAACAAGCTTTGAATGGCAAGAATCGTACGGTAAAAGGGGCTTCTTAGAGCGTGGCTAGTAAGCCCAGCACATGTGACCACCATCCCTGAAAAATAGTCTGATATCTAAAAACTGCAAACTTGGCAAAAACTGCAAATTTAGTTGAGGTGAGGAAGTTGTGCTCGAGTTTACAACGAACACGTAGCCGTGAGAATTTTCGAAACGGTGCCGTAGTAGCCGAGTTACACGCGTTTGATGATCGAAACGCGACGATCGCTTCTTTTCCTCTTTCCTACGCTACCCTCTTCCAAAACCGCTTTGCCCTCCTCGCTGAGTCAGCTGAGCGCCCCTCCTCATGTCGCGTGGCATACGTCACCGCTGACGCACTGTTCGAGACAGCGTCTACTTCCGGTTGCCGCGACTCCGGCGACTCTGACGCTCCAGCTCGCCGTCAGCTCTGTGTGGTATCTGGGTGCATTGTCGCGTTACTAACCGCTGTTCTGGCCGTCCGGCACATCGTGCCCTCGATCGTGCCGTTACCCTGTGTTGTGCGCGCCGCCTTCAAAGGATCGCCAACGTGATGGACCCGTACGGTGACACGCCGTCCATACACCTCGGCTCGATATGAGGAGCCCAGCTCGAGTTCACGGAGCTCATCAAACCGCAAGGCGTGGATGTGTAATTACGCTAGCGCCTTGGCGGTTGCATTACGGGCCGCAGATGTCAGTTCGCAAGCGGCAACACGACCAAGAATAGCAAGGTGCGCGAACAGCTGTTTGCAGAGTACCGGAAGTCGTCGGTTTGTCGTTTGGCCAATCATCAAGCATCGAAAGTTACGTCATCGAGTTTCACTGGTGATGTCACACATGTCAGTGGCGGGAATGGCGGGGACCGGAAAGGAGAAGCTATTGTTTTTTTCGAATTGTGGCGCGCCCGCGACCTGTAGCGCTGCGGCGTGTGGCATCGTTGATCGCGACGGCATTCTGCACGCGATGCACTTGTTACTTGAATTTTTGGCAATGTTGGAGGGGGTTTAGGGGCCCTTTAAAGTCTGCGTGCCACGGTGAGGTGGTGCCAAAATTTCAAGGCAGTGTCGCCACCTGTATTTTCCAGTTTCTTGCCTACTAATTGTCTTCTCGTGGCAAGATGGTGCTTTTGGCATTGTGTGAAAGGGTAACTCACTAATACCTGAAAATATTTTATCTCTTTAGTGTGCCTTTAAAGCCACTAGAGGCTGGATTGCAAATTTACGATAAGAAAGTTTCTTTCTGAAAGTAAGCATTGTTTGTCTGATTGTTGTTGTTTTTTTTAATCTCGACATGCCATAGTTATCACATTCAGGTTGTTATATTATTTTGCTTTGTGTCCACGAAATTGGGAGTTACATTCGGGTGAGTGTGGTAGCCACTGCTTTAGTGCCAAATGCAATGCAGAGCACTGGCCTCCTTCCAAGTCTTGGAGGGCACGGTAGACAACTCGGCGACCATCGTCTCGGAGGACTCTGACTTTGCACCATCCGATGCAGAAGACGAGCAGGACTACGACAGCTGGGATGACGATCTGGTGAGGCCCTTTCTTTATGATGCACCTTGCATAAAGATTGAGTGTGGTCTCCTTGACAGCTGTTCTTGCTAAAGGGATATGTGATGAGCTTAGGTGCACCTTCATTGTTTTCATTTTCTTCTTTCCTTACACCCACGCTTCCGTAGGCGTGCGCAGGGTTCTCCTTCAGGGGAGCGAAGGCTCATCACAGCGCCCCCCTCCCCCCTATTAAGTCAAAGAATGGGCAAGATTTCGTGCCACCCCCCCCCCGCCCCTTAGGTGACTGGGGGGGGGGCTTCCCCCATACGCACGCTTGTGCCTGCTTCAATAACATTTCTGTGCAATAAACATCCGGTGGTAGCAGCGCAGGCTTGGTGCTGCTTGTGGAGACAAGAAGCAGGTGACAAGGTGAACGTGGCTAAGTGTCATGTATGTATGTAATATTTTTAGCTTGGCAATGTGCACGCTTGGCATGCTGGGCGACAAGCAGACAATGTCTTAAATCCCATAGGTAAGTCGACCTACCAAAGAACATGGCAAGGGCCTGTGAAGTGATTCCATCCACAAAGACAGCACCTGGCTGTTCTGTTGCAGCACGGCCAAGCTTGTGCACGTGTGCTGCCACTCCAAGTAGTTCTCTTGCAAGCGGTTTCGGTTTTCCAAGGGCTACAACCACCATTATTTATTGTACATTTTCATATAAATCCCCTTGGATTATAATATTATCTTTGAAATATCCAAACAAGGCAGTGATTTCTTCTGGATGCTGAACACAGCCACAAAAATGATGTCGTCAAGCCAAATTATACCAGGACCTTGACATTCTTTTTGGACCGGATGGATTACACCCCACTGTTTAGGCATCCAAGTAATTTGCAGGAAGATCAAGTAGAAAATCGGGAACAAGTTTAAAAGTTGAGCCAACACCCTCTAACAGAACCATCCCACGAACTAGAACAACACAGTCCACACAAAGCTGCAACTCGCGTCGCACCTTAGTTAAGACGCAAGAAGCATGTAATCAGACGGCGTACATAGAATTAACGCCACTGTCATGAGTAAAGGGCACGGGATACGTGCCAGACGATGAAGATGCGATGGTATGCAAAACGGAAGGAAAAGTCAGCCATGGTACGCGATGCTGTGTACCAGAGTGAAAAGATACTCGATGGTGTGCGCGACACGTCCACGCACCCGACTAGCTAGGGGAGAGACAGCTCTTGGCACACGACCTGAGCTGGGGTCAGAAACTGAGAAAGAAGTCAGCATTGTCTGTGGCGCACCGGTCGATGAAAGGCAGAGCATCACAGGTGCACCAGGAACCGCTGTAACCAAGGCTGCTGCACGTCCAAAAAGCCCCACCCGGCTGTTTGCCGAGATCGACATTCACACACGGGCTTGCAGTGCACACAGTTACAAACACATACATAAATACACATACAACAACATAAATACACATACATCCCTGCTTGTTGCAGTGCAGTGGTACCCCCGACACCTTCCAGCGTAATGGACCCAAGCAGCGTGGTGGATACCCCGACGACATTCTAGATCAGCGTCGCCGGGCCGCTACATCTCAACACAGTGCCGGCAGTACACAGGCCCCATCTGGGGCTGACCCGCGAGCCCGTATCCGGAAAACTAAGGGCAGCAACCAATGGAGGTGCAATCGCTGTTCATCACAGCACCAAAAGTTCTCCGCCGCCGCCGCCAATGCTGCGACCAAATGTTTAGAACATTCACCAGCCCAACAGAGCCCTGTAGACAGAACATCGCCACCGAAACCAGACTCGATGACGTGATTGTGGCAGCAGCGAGACAAGCCGACGCAGCCGTGATCCGGCGCCGCGACCCCAGACAACAAACGAGTGACCTCGAAGTGCTTATCGACGGCCACAACTTCATTGCTCAGGTCAACACCGGCTCCAACTAGTACTCCTTCATCAAAGGGCCTTTCGCTACGAAGTTGAAGAAAGTAGGCTGTTGGAATAGCAAAATTCTAGGTGCAAAGCGAATTCAAATAATAAAAATTGAGTGCGAATCGAATTGAATAATTTTCGAATATTTCTGAAATATTTTTTAATACTTCGAGCGAAATTACAGAAAAAAAAAGCTGCAGAGAACCCTTAAGTATGTTCTTACGAGACAGGAACAATTACAAGTCACAAACATGATCGAAGAACAGATTCTTCCCTAAGGGGGATGCGGCTATCGTATCGCGAAAAATAACCAAAAAAATCGATTTTCGATGATCACATCTTCAGATTCTGTAGCCCTTTTTCTGATTCCTACGTTTTCTGAAACTACGTAGAAGTGCGGTAAAAAATTTTTTGTGCTTGCCGAGGTGGCACAAATTACTGCAGAAATCGCAAAAAAAAATGTAAAAAGAAAACTGGCGTTAAAAAAAATATATATAGCTTCCGCAAGAGTGCAACCGGGTGCCGCCATCTTGGGCTCGTCGGAAAGAGCATTTCTCTGTCTTCAAATTTCTCGCTTCAGCTAGATCCTCCATTCAGAAAAATGTGTAAAAAAAGAAGCAAATCTTTGGAGTTCCATTTCGAGGCCTTCGATTGGCTGCGTCCGCCGTGTTGGCTCAGCAAGCCTCACCATTGGTCTGATCCTCGCTCCGGGAGAGCGTCGTTTGCTGCTTGCACGATGTGAGGGCACGGCCAACACAACTACACACAGCTGTCTAAAATTGCGCTACTTAGTGACGCATCCGCACTCGTTCTGTGTTCACAGGTCGACGATCATTTAGAATATAATTGTGCTTTAGTTGAGCGGCTGCAAGCGGAAGCTAAAGCATCAGATTACGATAGTGCGCCGCGCTCGTCGCGAACATCGCAGACGTGGCGTCTCGGACAAACAGTTTTGCTTATCAGCATTATCACCATGTTGCACCTTGTGACGAAGGCCATTGCGGGACGACTCTCATACTCGCGATCGAGCATGACGTACTACTTTGAAACATGGGGTAACGCGGCCGCGCACATCGCGGCGAAGCTTACTGCTCAGAGTCGTGGCTAGGCCTAACTACGCTCACGGCGCCGTTGTAGCGAGGTGAATCCGAACATTGCGGGCAAGGACATCGCGCTAGCGGACATGTGAAAGTGAAGAAGCCGCAACGTGTTTTGTCGCAAGCACGAATCGCGTCACCGTTGGCTCCTTGGAACTGTGAGATGGGCATTTTACGCATTGGCAGCGGACTTCTCGGCAGCTCGTCGCGCAGCGACCACTCAGAGCACCGGTGGAAGCGGCTAGCAGTTTCGCACATCAGCGCCCCAAAACGCAAGACCAAGCATGCTGCACGCCGAATTATCGTCTTTATATTATTTTTCCGTTATATGAAACCGTTAAATGTATTTTCCGGAAGTTCGAATACTTAGAATAGTAAAATTTTGGTGCGAATTGGAATAGCGAACACTATTAAAAAAAATACTCGAAAGTTCGAATATTTGCACAACCCTAGAAAAAAGTTAAGACTGCCTGGGAAGGCTGCGAAATCCTCACAGCTGAGGATGCCTAATAACGCTGGCTGGAATCTGCACAGCAAGAGTCACAAGTAATAGCCGGACTTATCCTGTGAGCTTTCTTAATCCTGAGGCAGTGCTTGAGGGATGTCATCCTTGGCATAGACTTCTTTAACCTACATGGTGCAATCATCGCCTTGAGAACCAAGTCGACAATGCAATCAATGGGCAAAGTGATGCCACTGGTACAGACCTGTGTGATGGTTCCTTGAATGTGCACAGAATCAAGTGACATTTCTGCCACGCTTCGGCGTCGCGATATCAGTCGGCACAAAAACACCCATTACATAGAAGGCATTATCAAGAGTGATCGACACCTGCTGATAGACCATGACATTTGTGTCGCACGAGGAATTGCTCAATTACAGAAAGGAAGGGGAAATGGGATACTCACGAACTTTAGCCACGCATACAAACCCCTCAACATGGACACGAGACAGTGCACGTAGAAGAAATTGTGTCTGTCAGCGATGCCTTTGCCTTCTCGGATGCTGCGGAAGCTGTAACAGTAACCTGAACACCTGAACACCTGAACCAACATTCGATGTCAACCAGCCTTCCCACTTGCAGATACGAACAGCTCCAAAGCCTTCTCCAACAGTACAAGGACTGTTCTTCATTTTCGTTCTGGAACACTGGAGTTCCAGAATGAACTCGTGCTCACGTTGGGAGCACAATCTAATCAGAAGAGTCTGAAATAATCGGGAAGGTTCTTATACATTTCGGCTCAGCGTGCCACAATACAGTGGTTACACGTGTAACGGGTCGGTTACATAAAAATAGAGAAGGAAAGCGTGCGTGGCAAATACACTAGCAAACAAACAGATATACATAAAGACATTGGGCAGACCTCACCATTATCACAGAGGGCAGCAGGAAAACACTACTACCTGTAAATAGTTCTCGCCAGAGGTCTGCCCAAAACAGCACAAATGACTACCAAATGCCAAGGGCAGTACGGGCAACCGTAAATCTCGTTCTTTGCTTCAATCGCGTAAACTTGCTGCAAAACAAACTACAGACTGCATTCAATAAAATACACTAGCTACATGAAAGAAACCTACCACCCAGTTTATTAGCAAAATGGAGCAGTGTTCAGGAAGTGCCTTGTTGACATTGATATTTTGTAATCAAAGAACAGCGCAAAAGCACTCATGCTACAAAATGTACCCTGAATATTCGGTGAGTATTCTTTGGATGAGGTGAGCTCAAGTCCTCCTGGCAGTAGCACCGATTCCATTTATCATCCATAGTCTCATACATCCTTCCATCGCTGACACTACGCAGTGGGGCAATCATGTGTTCTTCTTAATACAGCTTAAATGGAAAGCCTCCACCATCACGTCAGGCACAGTGTTGTCGTCGTAAGTGTGCGACCAAGTGTTAAGGGAACGCATAGAGCACAGAATGCCGGGTACAGAACTCGGAGCGCACAGTGTTTCCTGTCTGAATTCTCCACCTCTCCATTCCTGCAATGAACAGTGCCGCACACATTTGGAGGAAATCAATGCCCAGAATTATCTTATGTGTTCTCCTTGGAAGAATCGTGACTTCTGTCGCAAACACTTGATCACTCATGATCGATACAGTAGCACCAGTGGCCACCGAGGCCATTGTATTTACACCAACGGCAAAATCTTGCACTTTGGACTTGAACATAAACACCAATGGAAGTATATCTTTTTGTAGCAAGTCACCAGCAACCTCACCCCCATCGTCTAGTTTTTCCTCATGGGGTGACATGACGATGGAGACCGGCGCAACCAAGAAGCTAGAGGTGGCTTCACACTTCTGTCAGAGACAGGAGGGTGGTTGCACAAGTATCTATGCCAGAAGCATCTATTGGATTGTGATTGAGTGAAGCAGTCTTTCTCGAAAAAGTGGGACACCGGGCTGCTGCATCAAGGGTGGCGACGTTCAAAGCGTGGTACTCGCGATGCGACCGCAATACTTCGATATATGACCAGTTACACTCAGCTGTAGTGCACTGGACGAAGTCGCCGCTGCCCTTTGATAGGTCAGGCACATTGGCATGTTCACGAGGATTTGCGTAAGGGGGATGCCGTCTGCTGGCGGTATGGGCTTTTGGGGACAGAAGCGCCGAGGGTAGTGCAACATCGGTAGTAAATTGGACTTGATTGGTGAATGCGCCGAGAGTCCACATTCTCCACTGCATTGATGATGGGTGATTTAAATCCGCAAGTTACTGGGTAGCCAGTGTCTTGTAGCGAAATAGCATCGAGAGGTACCAGCTGTTTCGTGTGTCCTATCTTTATGTCTGCGTAACTCCCTCCGAACAATAGTACGGATGGTTACAGCAAGGTCAACAGTTGGTGTCATTTCGACACTGGCCACTATGGTAACATTGGCTAGACGACCAAACTTCTACGTTAATCTGCGCTGCTGTGGAGGTCTGAAATGTCCGACATTGACAGATAGTATCAGACACTGAAGTCATGTTTTCTCTACTTATCAGAAAGTTGTAGACATCCTCTACAATGCCTTTCATTAAATTTCCCGCCTTGTCTTCTCGGACATGCTGCATCTGCTTGCCTACACAGCTTCAAAATCTCTTCCGTATATACTACACAGGTCTCGCCGAGTACTGAGCCCTTTGTGCAAGTAGTCTTCTCAGCAAGCTTCTTTTTTCGCAGCTTAGTTACTTAAACACTTCTTGATTTCCTCAACAAAGCACTCCCATGTCAGCATTTCTTCGTGGTTCTCGTACCATACGAGTGCGACATCAGTAAGGTAGAAACTACATGAGATAGCTGGAAGGCTGTATCTCGTATTTAGTAGTGGCTTATCCGCTTGTAAGCTTGAGCCATTCATTCACATCTTCATTGGCCTCCTGGCAAAGGTACGTGGCTCTTTGTGGTGCTTTCAAGAACTGCTGGGGGCTGGTTCCCGAGTGTCTCCGTTGTTGAACATGATGGGCACGGAAGGAGGCAGGCTGGCGAGGTGACAACTTGGGCTAAGTTGGAAGGGTAGTGATTCCGTCATTGGTTGTCTTACCCAGCACCTCCACCACTCTCTTACGTTCACAGTAGGGGTTGGGGTTTACTTGCAGAAGGTTTGGATGGTGACACCGCACAGGACAAGGCCGCCAAGAGGTCTTCTTGTTTAACCCTCCACTCTTCTCCCTCTTCTCATTCCGACACATATGTGGTATAATAATAAGATAAACTTAGCAGAAAGCTCCGTCACCTTAGTTGAACGCCCAGAAGGTAGTAGACTTATTGTGACAATTGATACTGTGTGAGGCACCAGCTGTAGCTCCGCTGGCTACTAGCGCCACCTACTGCTGCGAGCGGAAGTGGGAGTGAGGAGAACAGGGCTGGGGCAGTGTGGAAGGAATAAACAGTTCATGTTGTGTTCTCGTTGAGCTCGGGTCTCGGCTCCACTTGTTCCGGCTACACGTAACAACTGGCGACGAAGATGGGATCCGAACCCACACAGGCACCTGCCGCGTGGGTTCGGATCCACGTGGCAGCCGCACCTGCTATTTTCAGCGAGAGATGGAAACTCTGCTTTGTGGTGTGCCGAATACAGCTGTGTACTTTGATGACATAGTTATTACAGGCATTAACGACAAAGACCACGTGGCAAATCTGACGACAGTCTTGCAGAAACTTCGGGAAGTAGGCCTTAGGTTGAAGCTGGAAAAGTGCGTTTTCTTCGCTCCCGAAGTGGAATACCTGGGCCACATTATATGCAAGCAAGGTCAAAAAACCCGACCCCAAGAAGGTACAGGCCATCATCAATGTGCCCGAGCCACAGAATGTGAAGGAGCTTCAAAGCTATCTTGGCCTGCTTAAGCGTTCGTCTGTGAACTTCTTGTCCTTTGTCCCGTCTTTTGCGCTGCTCTTAAATATTATGGCCTGCTTAATTTCTACAGACGGTTTTTGCCAACACCTCAGCAAGACTGCGTCCCTTGCATCAGCTGCTTCTTGATGGGGAAGGTGGAGCTGGGGGAAAGAGCAACAGGAAGCATTTATCACAAGTAAAAGGCTCTTATCAACTGCAACCTGTTTTGGCCCACTACTCTTCTGAGAAATAGCTTGTGCTCAGTTGCGACGCGTCACCGTATGGTGTGGGTGCAGTCTTCGCACAGACCAAGCAGATGGAACCGAAAGACCTGTAGCTTTTGCTTCACGTACTATGCTTGCTGCTGAGCGGAACTATAGTCAGACTGACAAGGAAGGCCTTGCTTTGTTTGGTTTTTGGTGTGCGCAAATTTCATCAGTACCTGTGGGGACGGCCGTTCACTGCTGTAACAGACCACCAGCCATTGCTAGGACTTTTGGTTCAAGTCGAGGTGTGCCAAGCCAGGCATCACCGAGAGTCCCTCAGGTGGGCACTCACTCTATCAAGCTACTATCAATTCAAGCTCCTCTACAAGCCTGGCAGTATGCTGGGCCATGCTGATGGACTCAGCAGGCCTACCTCTTCCCGCAACTGAGGGTTCAGGACTATACGCCTGCCAATGTCTTTATGCTAGAACAAGCATACCCTGATGTCTTGTCGCCTGCAGTCGTTAGACGTGCTACGGTAGAGATCCCATGCTGTCACTAGTGGCTGAGGCTGTCCTGACCGGGAGTCCTCTTCCGGAGGGTGGAGACTGGGGGCCTTATACTACAAGGACCAATGAACTTAGTCTGCACGAAGGATGCCTCTTGTGGGGAGCCCGTGTCATCGTTCCGAAGTCCCTGCAATCCCAAGTCCTAAAGCTGTTGCATGCTGGCCACCCTGGAATTGAGAAATCAAAGATGATTGCTAGGTCCCATGTGTGGTGGCCTGGAATCGATAATGACATGACAAACCAGGTGCGGAGCTGCCCTGTTTGCCAAGCGCACCAGAAGTCTGCCCGGAGGATACCAATTATGCCATGGCCATTTCCTGACAAGCCCTGGTCCAGGATCCATGTTGATTCTGGAGGTCCATTCATGGGACACTACTTCCTTCGTGATGGTGGATGCTTTTTCCAAATGGGTGGACGTTCACCCTGTTCCATCACCATCTGCAGAGGCCACAATCTCTGTGTTCAGGACTGTCTTGCTCAGCATGGTCTGCCAGATGTCATTGTTTCAGACATTGGGCCAGCATTCACCAGCATCCAGTACGCCGACTTCCTGAACAGGAATGGCATCCGTCCGCATGCTGGTGCCCTCCTTATCAACCCTGCTTCCAATCGTGCTGCAGAGCGGGTCGTGCAGACCATCAAAGATAATTAAAGAAAAGCACACCGGGTGAATTCAGGACGCAAGTGGCCAGGGTGCTCTTTCACTACCGTCAGCACCTCATCAAGTAACAGGCCGTGCGCCGTGTGAGTTGCTCATGGGGAGACGCATAAGACACCCTTGGATGTCATGTGCCCAAGTCTTTGATCGTCCGTTCAATTGAAGCAGATAAAGCAAAAGCTGCATGCGGACAAGGGTTGCCGCATTGCGCCAACAATGGACCTGAGTGCCCCAGTGTTCACCAAGAACGTCCGATCAGGCCACCATGGGTACCTGCTTCTGTTAGACGTCCTACGAGCTGCGCCTCATCTGAGGTTGTATTACAAGATGGAACTCTGTGGCACAGACTTGGGGAACACATTCGCCCCAACCTCATACAGACACCGCCACCTGCAAACATTGTTCCGCTAGACCACCGCCTTCAAACACTGTGCCTCTCAATCAGCCAGCTGAGCAGCAAGCGACAGATCCTGTGGAGCCTGCAGGAGCTGCTGCTGAGTCAGAACAGCCACAAAGGCAGTCCCACACGGAACTGGGCTACCACAAGCAGTCACTCCATCGGCGGGAGGAAGCCCTGTTCCACCGGTGAAGAAGTGGGCCGACAAGACGCCCTGTGAATCAGTATTCTCCATGACAAGAACTAAAGGGGGAAGAGTGTGAAAATTGATAGTGTGTGCTGCACCAGCTGTAGTGCCGCCGGCTACTAGCACCACCTACTGCTGCGAGTGGAAGTGGGAGTGAGGAGAACAGGACTGGGGCAGTGTGGAAGGAATAACAGTTCATGTTGTGTTCTCGTGAGCTCGGCTCTCAGCTCCACTTATTCCGGCTACATGTAACACTTATCACAGATTAAATCCAATCGAAATAGATTTTCACAAACACAGCCTTACATTCTGGCTCACAAACAAAGCATTGTACAAATATAAGCTACACAAAGATATAACCAACTTTTAAAGACGTGTGAGCATCAAGGAATTCTTTCTTGATAACTTAGACGCAAAAAAATTTGCACAGTTTGCTCTAAGTCATGCTAGCCTGACTCACGGCTCTGCTGGTGGGCACCTAGCTTGTCCTGACATGGCTAGGCTTTTGCCCTTACCTCTCTCTACTATACTACACATGGCTATGCTTGCTTTATTTTTTTCTTTTTTGTGTCTGTTTATTTCTCTCTCTCTCCTTTTATTTCTCGCTTCCTCTTTCTTTTTATCTCCTTTCTTTATATGTATATTTATTTCTTTCTCTCTATGCTATGCTTTACTCTCTACCCTTTGTCACAATGTAATGGCTAACATGCAGTGCCCTCGCGCGGCTCTGTTGCTTTGTGTGTTGTGGCGTCACGCCTGAGGGTGAAAGATGGGACGCGGGAAATAAAGAGTCAGTTTTGTTTTGGGCTCTCGTAGCGCTATGTCTGTATTTTTGCTATCTAGTCTCCGGCTATCTCCCGGCCATCTGCGCAGTTGATACATGCGCAATGGCCGGGAGATAGCCGGGAGAGCTAGATAGCAAAAATAAAACATAGCGCTACGAGAGCCCAAAACAAACTGACTCTCTATTTTCCCGCGTCCCCATCTTTCCCCTCAGGCGTGACGCCACAACACACAAAGCAACAGAGCCGCGCGAGGGCACTGCATGTTAGCCATTACATTGTGACACTCCTCCCCTCTTAAGAACAACTACGGGGAGTACCTAAGCACTGGTTTCCTCGACCTGTTGCTGCGTCGCAACACTGGTGTGCAAGGCGCAGCCACGGAAGAGTCACTGCCCACATGCAGCACCACTGTTGCTTGCAGTAATGTCAGTGTTTATGGCACAGCCCTCTCAGGCGAACTTGTAGACGGCTCGACAGCCTCTTGCTCCGGCATGTCCGGAACAGTTTTGATTCACGGAGAGGAGCTGTTCCCATTGTGGTATGGCCGCAGCACTAGCATGGTGAGTGCATCCGTTTCAGATGTACCCGGTGGCCCCTGTCTGGGCAAGACGCAAGTGGTCACCGTGTCGGTGCCATATAGACCTATCGTCGAGAATGCCCGGGCCGACGGCGGGGTGATGTCGACAACACTGCCCGCACCCAGGGTGCTCCCTGTCGAAAGTTTCGCGCATACACGCTGTCTCCTGGTTGCAATGACGGAGCTGGCCGGATCCTCTGTCGGCATACAACTTCTGCTTAAGTTGCCTTACAGTACCGACGTCTGCAGCTTGGCCGCAGACATCCACGGTGTCTTGAAGGCTCTCCCTGTGAGGAGTTCGCACGGTGGCCGACCCGTTACTTCGTGAGGTGTAGTCCTGTAGTGGAATAAGAACCGGGACAGTTGTGTTTGGAAGTTGCCCGACCCAGATTTCTTGAGTTTGTTTTCGACGGTCCTGTACTTGCTCGCTCTGCGGCACCGTTGGACGCAGGGTGATACGGCAGGTACCAGCATGCGACGTATTCCATTTCGAGTCAAGAAGTCCAGGTACTGTGCACTGGTAAAAGCAGGACCATTGTCCGAAACTATGATGTCAGGGAGGCCGTGCTGGGCGAATGCCATTCTCAAGGCAGAAATGGTAGCGTCTGCTGATGTGAAGACACAGGGAAGACTTCTATCCATTTCGAGAGGCGTCCACTATAACCAAGAAGGTATGCCCTAGAAATGGTCCCCCGAAATCAATGTGAAGCCTAGACCAGGGTCGCTGTGGAAAAGGCCAGGGTGTCTGCTGCACTGGCTGGGCAGCTCTATGTTGAGCCTGGCACGTAGCGCAGCTCTTCACACTGTTTGCGATGTCATTGTCAATGCCTGGCCACCAGACATGGCTCCTGGCGATCATCTTGCTCTTCTCAATACCCGGGTGGCTGGCATGAAGCACACCAAGTACCTGGGCCAGCAATTTTTTTCGGAATCACGACTCTTGATCCCCATAGTAAGACAGCCTCATGGAGACTGAGTTCCGCACTTCTGGCACTGAAGGGTTTCCACTCTGGTCCCGCTGGAGGCTTTCTCCTTTCAACACAGATAGGACAACATGGCTCAATACCGGATCGTCTCTTGTGGCTCGCGCTACAACAGCTGGTGAGAGGAGTTGTGGATATGCCTCCTCCAGCATGAAGATCTCAGCAGGGCGAGGAAATGCAGTGCAATCGTTGGGCAGCGCAGTCTACTAAGCGCATCGGCATGCCCGAGCTCTTTGCCAGGTTTGTAGACAAGTTTGTAATTGTACGCGGAGAGCTTCAGGGCCCATCTGACCACTCTTGGCGAAGCCTGCACAGGAACAGGCTTGTTGGCACCCAGAAGTCCAAGAAGTGGCTTGTGGTCAGTGTGTGCTTCAAACGGTACGCCCCACAAGTACTGGTGGACCGATCCACGCCAAACACCAAGGCCATGCTTCCTTGTCAAGTTGACTATAGTTTTGGCTCTGCTTTATAAACTTCTAGAAGCAAAAGCAATTGGACGTTCTCGGCCATCAGCATCTTTGGGCCGCCAAAACTGCGCCTATACCGTAAGGTGATGCATCACAGCTGAGACATACAGGCCTGTCTGGGCGGAATGTACAAGAACTGGAGCTGAAGTCACCAGATGCTTGCAGGCAGTGAAAGCATCTTGCTGGTCCTTTCCCCACTGCCACTTCTTTCCATCACCAAGAAGCAAGTGCAACGGACGGAAAATTGCAGAAAGGTTGGGCAAGAAACGCCGATAGAAGTTGACGAGTCCCAAGAAGCTTTGAAGTTCCTTCACATCTTGTGGCACAGGAGCGTGCAGAATGGCAGACACCTTGTCCATGTTCGGAGAGAGGCCTTCCTTACTGATAATGTGCCCGAGATACTCAACTTGGGGTATGAGAAGTGGCACTTCTCGAGTTTCAACTTGAGGCCAGATTCTTGAAGTTTGCCTAGTAACCCGCACGGAGGTTGCGACAGTGCTCGACATCATTTGCACCAGTTATGAGAATGTCGTCAAAATAGACCACTACATGTGGCAGACCCCTGAGCAAGTTCTCATCTCGCGTTGAAAAATAGCTGGAGCAGATGAGACCGCCAAAGGTAGCGGGTGTATTGAACAACCCCATGTGCGTCGAAATCGTGACGTACTCTCTAGAGGCCTCATCCAGGACGACTTGCTGGTATGCGTCACGCAAGTCCAACTTTGTAAATTTCTCACCTCCGGCCAGCACAGTCCAAAAAGTCCTCAATTCTTGGAATAGGGTACGTTCCACCGTCGCGACTGGGTTAATGGTGACACCAAAGTCCCCACAGATTCTGATGCACCCATCCCTTTTGTCACGGGAACAATTGGGGCAGCCCACCTAGCTGTCTTCACCGGAACAATGATGGAATCTCTTATTAATCGCTGAATTTCTTGCGTGACTCCGTCTGTCAAAGCATACGGCAGTGGGCGTGGCTTGAAGAACCGTGGTGGAGCATCTGAAGGTACATGTAGTGAAGCTGTCGCACCCTTGACGTACCCAACCTTCTTCAGACACTTCAGTGTAATCTTGCACTACGTGTTTCACATCAGCAAGTGCATGAATGTTCACTTCAACGTCGGAGACGCCGATGCCCAATTCTTGCATCCAGTTGCGTCCGAGCAGAGTGGGTGATTCGTTTCCGGCCAGAAAAATCGGTAGGTGAGCCTCCTTGCCATGAAACTTTACATGGACATCAGCTTTGCCTTGTACCTTCTTTAAATCCCCGGAATAGCTTCGCAGAAATACTTGAGACGGCTGCACCGGAATTGAAGGTAGAAGCTGTAGCAAACGCGACTTGGCAATGACTGAGACGCTCGCCCCCGTGTCCACTTCCATGCGTAGCGGCTTGCCGCAAACTTCAACACTGACGGTAAAAGGTGGAGGCGGCTTGGTGTAGTCAACTAACCACATGTCGAAAACTTTGGCGGGCGAAGCTGTAGCGGAGGCTTCATCCTGGACAGTATTTACGCGATGACGGTTGCTCGCCGACAGTGAACTTCGGCCCGCGAACGAACGGGGCCTGGGAGACCCGTCACTCTGTGATTGCTCGTCCTTTCGTTTCGTATTGCAAACTTTCGCCAAGTGGCCGCGTTTGTGGCAGTAACTGCAGACGGTCTTCACATGCCGGCAAGCGGACGCCAGGTGTGCCTCCCCGCAGCGATAACAGGACACGCCCACCGGCGCTGCCGAGACGCGGAGGGTGGAAAAGAAGGTGCTAGCGTGAGCTTGCGCTATCTCCCCTGCATCCTTCTTTGCTGCTTCCATTGCTAGGGCGGTCTGCACTGCGTCTTCGAAAGTCAGGTCCGCTTTTTCCAGCAATCTTGTTTGGACGTCTGCGTTGTTGATGCCACACACGACGCGGTCGTGGAGCATGTTTTCAAGCTCTTTGCCGAAGTTGCAGTGCTCGGAAAGGCTCTTCAGCACTGCAATGAAGTTGCTGACGGACTCTCCTTCAGCGCGAACGCGCGAGTTGAAACGGAACCGCTGCACAACAGCAGAAGGCTTCGGGCAGTAGTGGTTTCCTAGCACCAACAGAATCTCGTCCAACGTCTTGTCACTTGGCTGGTCAGGCTTGACCAAATTGCGAAGCAACGCATACGTTTTCTGCCCGCAGCAGCTGATGAAGACGGCTGTTCGCTTGTCTTCAGCGATGTCATTCGCCGTGAAGAATGCCTTCAGCCGGTCCACGTAGCAGGGCCAGTCATCGCCTCCTCCCTCGAAAGGCTCAAGATTGCCGAAATTTGGCATTTGGACGGATGGTGCAGCGGCAGGAACTCATGAGAACATTCTTTTTTATCATCGTCGCCAGTTGATACATGCGCAGATAGCCGGGAGATAGCCGGAGACTAGATAGCAAAAATAAGACATAGCGCTACGAGAGCGCAAAACAAACTGACTCTTTATTTTCCCGCGTCCCCATCTTTCACCCTCAGGCGTGACGCCACAACAAACAAAGCAACAGAGCCGCGCGAGGGCACTGCATGTTAGCCATTACATTGTGACACCCTTCTCAGCCCCAATTCCATTTCCCACCCCCTTGCTGTACTATACTATACAAAGCTATTCTATGCTCTGCTAGCGTGCCTGGATAGCCGAGGGGTTACAACGCTCCACACAGGTTCAAATCTCTGAATCTGAATTTGTTTCTAAATTTTTTCAGTCATCTTTAAACTGAGGAGAAATACCGGCAGACTGGCGCAAAGCATGTGTTGAGCCTGTACACAAGAAAGAAGACTATCTAACAGTTTCGAATTACCAGCCTGTATCTATTACCAGCTCAAGTTGCAAGATTTTGGAACATATTGTTGGTGGTGTCATACACGGGTTCTTGAAACATCATGCAACACCTTTTTCAGCACGGTCTCAAAAAAGGGCTCTTCATAGTGACTCAACTACAGGTTTTCCCGCTCAATTTAATCCAAGCGCCAGCCAAATTAATCTAGGCGCCAGTGAATTTAATCCAGCCGCCACTCAAATTAATCCAGGTGCCATTCATTTTAATCCAAGTGCCACTGAAATTAATCCAACCGCCAGCCGATTTAATCCAGAGGCCAGCGAATTTAATCCTGACGACATCGCGACTTCAAAGCGACCCAGAATTTTCGGGAACGCGTGGAGTGAATAGCTTCGGAGTGAATTTAAGAGGAAATATTATCAAGATGCGTAGAATAAACAATGAATGAGTCACTAGTGACACAATGTGACTCGCGCGACTTCATCACGCCTATCACCCGCGTACGCACTATTCACACCTTCGACATGTATATCAAAGGAAAGGCCGTCCACGCAGTAATAACTTGATACCTATTGCCCAGGCCTATGATCTGATCACTAGTGACTCAGGTGACGTCATCACGCATATCACCCACGCACGCGCTGTTCTTAACCTTCCGTCAAGCATATCAAACGAAACGTCTTTGAGAGAGTAATGACTTGAAACTGTCACTTGGCCTAGTGATGTGATCACTAATGACTCGCGTGACGTCATCAGGCCTAACACCCACGCAAGCACTCTCCAACCTGCATTCATGCATATCAACGAAACGTCTTTGAGAGGGTAATAACTTGAACGCCGTCACTCGGCCTAGTGACGTGCTCACTAGTGACTCGCGTGACGTCATCACGCACACGCAGTATACAAACCTGTCTTCATACATATCAAACGACAGTTCTTTGAGAGGGTAATAACTTGAACGCCGTCACTTGGCCTAGTGACGTGATCAGTAGTGACTCGCGTGACGTCATCACGCCCGACACCCACGCACGCGCTGTCCTAACCCTGTCTTCATGCATATCAAACGAAACGTCTTTGAGAGGGTAATAACTTGAACGCTGTCACTCGGCCTAGTGATGTGATCACTAGTGACTCGGTGACGTCATCACGCATTTGAGCCACGCACACGCAGTACAAACCTGTCTTCACATATCAAACGAAACGTCTTGAGAGGGTAATAACTTGAACGCCGTCACTGGCCTAGTGACGTGATCACTAGTGACTCGCGTGACGTCATCACGCCTAACACCCACGCACGCGCTGTCCTAACCTGTCTTCATGCATATCAAACGAAACGTCTTTGAGAGGGTAATAACTTGAACGCTGTCACTCGGCCTAGTGATGTGATCACTAGTGACTCGCGTGACGTCATCACGCATTTGAGCCACGCACACGCAGTACAACCTGTCTTCACACATATCAAACGAAACGTCTTCGAGAGGGCAATAACTTGAACGCCGTCACTTGGCCTAGTGACGTGATCACTAGTGACTCGCGTGACGTCATCACGCCTAACACCCACGCACGCGCTGTCCTAACCTGTCTTCATGCATATCAAACGAAACGTCTTTGAGAGGGTAATAACTTGAACGCTGTCACTCGGCCTAGTGATGTGATCACTAGTGACTCGCGTGACGTCATCACGCATTTGAGCCACGCACACGCAGTACAAACCTGTCTTCACACATATCAAACGAAACGTCGAGAGGGCAATAACTTGAACGCCGTCACTTGGCCTAGTGACGTGATCACTAGTGACTCGTGACGTCATCACGCCTAACACCCACGCACGCGCTGTCCTAACCTGTCTTCATGCATATCAAACGAAACGTCTTTGAGAGGGTAATAACTTGAACGCTGTCACTCGGCCTAGTGATGTGATCACTAGTGACTCGCGTGACGTCATCACGCATTTGAGCCACGCACACGCAGTACAAACCTGTCTTCACATATCAAACGAAACGTCTTTGAGAGGGTAATAACTTGAACGCCGTCACTCGGCCAAGTGACGTGATCACTAGTGACTCGCGTGACGTCATCACGCCTAACACCCACGCACGCGCTCTAACCTGTCTTCATGCATATCAAACGAAACGTTTGAGAGGTAATAACTTGAACGCTGTCACTCGGCCTAGTGACGGGATCACTAGTGACTCGCGTGATGTCATCACGCCTGACATTCACGCAAGCACTCTCTAACCTGCTTCACGCAATCAAACGAAACGTCGTTGAGAGAGTAATAACTTGAAGGCCGTCGCAGGCAGCGTCTGCTAGCAGAAAACTGACTGATCGCGCTGCACAGCCGTTCACCGGCCAACCCGTATATGTAGGCACCGGATCGCGCGTTTCGAATTCAGTCAAGGGCGTCTTCACATGGCTTTCGCTTGACTTGACGCTTTTCTTGACTCGAGTAGATGCGATGGAAGCAACAGTACCTTCAACCAGTAGTGGGGTACAACCCAACATCAGCTGTCCCACCACTCGTTGAAGGCAACGCTTCTTCTTCATTCAATAAATAAGAATAATAAAGGCGAAATAACAATTAAGCATTTCCAAACCATACTCAATTACGCAACATTCACCCGAAACCGTCACCACTATGCGACGCATTTACTCCAGCTCGTCGTGTGGGAAGATGTGGGCGGCTTTCTTGTTGCTTCTCGTATTTCGCAGCCTTGGAAACGCGGGCAGCCAGGCCGCACTACAGTGAACGAACAGGCGTTCACCACCAAACAGGCACGCTTATTCCAAGCACACTAACCTATAAGAAACGGCGTGGCGTAGAAGGTAGAAAGAAAGGCACGAGTCAGGCACAGCGTTCAACGGCGCATCAGCAAATGGTCACCTGCAATTAGCAATAGTATGTATCTCAAGTACGAGGACTGCCCTCTATTACAACGGATTTGTTTCACCGGATAACCAGATGAATTATTATTTGAGCCGAAGGAGTGGTTGACAAATCCTTTTGTAGCATGTTTTGAAACAGGCAGACCGTGCGTCTTATGCTTGATTATGTATATACAGTGTTATGACTTACCTGGCATGTTATCGCAATGCCGAAGCAAAGATGATGCCCGGTTAAAACACCACCCGACCTTAAGAACAATCGTTGTTCTTATAACGTCGAGCTTGTTAAATCGGTTATGAAATGGGTGATGAAAGAGAACCGGGGCAAGTCCGTGGAAAACGAAATTATCATTATACAGGCAAAGCAGTTTTCAATAAACACGCAGCCGTACTTGTGCTGCTGAGCAGTGTTTCACATATCAAGGCAGTCGAGGGCAGCTTGTACGAAAGTGTAATTGTGCCTATCATAAGCGGCACAGTCCACACGCTGGATGTGCTGCATAGAGCGCCCCGCGGCCTCAACCAGCAGAGCACGGCGATGTTCTTTCTTGGAGATCCCTCCGGTGTCGTGAGGAGATCATCCCTCCGCTCGCTTAGAAAGCCCTTCACGCCTGCCTTGAACTTTGAGAAAAGCTCCTCAATTGGATTGAAGAATGGGCTGTATGGCGGTAGCCACTTGACTGTGTGGTCGCTTGCCGCGAGGACAGCCTGTTCGGCGCGGCGGTGCGCTGGTGCGTTGTCAAACAGGAACACTGCCTGTATTCCCGGTTCCTGCTGAGAAACTTTTCTCGACACTTCTGCGAGAAAGTCGTTGAAGACAGCCCAGTGGACCTTGTCCGCAATTGTCCAATGGACAAGGCCGTTCGCCGACATGCAGGCTATAACATTTATATTCGCCCCCTTTTCGCTAGTTGACAAACGCGCGCTGGAGCACCTCGTTTCGCCCTTCCGAAACTGCGCGAGCACCATACGTTGAAGTTGGTCTCGTCGATGTAGTATCGTGTTAGTGTAGTTCCCTTAGCTCTGAAGCCACTGGGCATATCGGCGCCGCAGCTGCTTCACGTCGGCGCGATTTCGATCTACTGGCCTCTGGGTCAGCAGCTTCACCGAATATCCATGGCCATCGAGAAAGCCGATCAATCGTCGACGTGCTCACTTCATATTAGGCATCTCTTCCTTGAGGGCCTCTTTATTTGTTTCCAGCGTGAAGGATGGATTTTCCTGTACGATTTGTTGCAGGGCGTCCACCACGTCCGGTCCAAACTTCTTCGACGAACCACCACGTGTTTTAGCTGTGTCACGGTCAGTAGCGGCAATAGAACGCACGGTCTTTATATTGATTCCCAGTGTTTCGGAGAGCACTTTAATCACCTCCGCGCCTGTGAACATCTATTATCCGGCAACGATCTACACGACAGTGTGCTGCGGCGAAAACAGCTGCGACACACTGTCGTCTGCTTCAGTTTGATTTAAAGCAATTGCTTCGAATCATAAATAACCAGCATTATGGTATTCTCGCAGAATGTAAAACGTATTAAAACGCATTTTCAATCTCAATTTTCGTTCTACAATGCAGACGACAATCACACGAAATATTGAATTGAAGATACGTTTTACATCAAACTGAAGCAGACGACAGTGTGTCGCAGCTGTTTTCGCCGAGTCCTGTTTCACGCAGACGACGGGACGACGTGGTGCGACGCGAGCGCAAGCCAGCATAGTTCTAAGTTTCTGCTGGTGACATCGTTATGTGAGCGCTTTTGCAGGCCTTGGAATAAGTGAAAGTTTGCGCTGCGACCACTGGTGCTATGGAAGACCGAGACACTCGAACGCCCCGGACGGCCGCGGAAGGCACCTGATGAACAGAAGAAAAAGTACGCTCGCGTTTCCCCTTTAGATCGTTGCCGGATAATAGATGTTCACAGGCGCGGAGGGGATTTGAAAGTGCTCTCCGAAACACTGGGAATCAATATAAAGACCGTGCGTTCTATTGCCGCTACTGACCGTGACACAGCTAAACACGTGGTGGTTCGTCGAAGAAGATTGGACCGGACGTGGTGGACGCCCTGCAACAAATCGTACAGGAAAATCCATCCTTCACGCTGGAACAAATAAAGAGGGCCCTCAAGGAAGAGATGCCTAATATTGAAGTGAGCACGTCGACGATTGATCGGCTTCTCGATGGCCCTGGATATTCGGTGAAGCTGCTGACCCAGAGGCCAGTAGATCGAAATCGCGCCGACGTGAAGCAGCTGCGGCGCCGATATGCCCAGTGGCTTCAGAGCGAGGAACTACACTAACACGATACTACATCGACGAGACCAACTTCAACGTATGGTGCTCGCGCCAGTTTCGGAAAGGGCGAAACGGGTGCTCCAGCGTGCCGTTTGGTCAACTAGCGCAAAGGGGGGCGAATATAATGTTATAGCCTGCATGTCGGCGAGCGGCCTTGTCCATTGGACAATTGCGGACAAGGTCCACTCGGGCTGTCTTCAACGACTTTCTCGCAGAAGTGTCGAGAAAGTTTCTCGCAGGAACCGGGAATACGGCAGGTGTTCCTGTTTGACAACGCACCAGCGCACCGCCGCGCCGAACAGGCTGTCCTCTGCGGCAAGCGACACACAGTCAAGTGGCCTACCGCCATACAGCCCATTCTTCAATCCAATTGAGGAGCTTTTCTCAAAGTTCAAGGCAGCGTGAAGGGCTTTTCTAAGCGAGCGGAGGATGATCTCCTCACGACACCGGACGGACTCCAGAAAGAACATCGCCGTGCTCTGCTGGTTTGAGGCCGCGAGGCGCTCTATGCAGCACATCCAGCGTGTGGACTGTGCCGCTTATGATAGGCACAATTACACTTTCGTACAAGCTGCCCTCGACTGTCTTGATATGTGAACACTACTCAGCAGCACAAGTACGGCTGCGTGTTTATGAAAACTGCTTTGCCTGTATAATGATAAATTTCGTTTTCCACGGACTTGCCCCGGTTCTCTTTCATCACCCATTTCATAACCGATTTAACAAGCTCGACGTTATAAGAACAACGATTGTTTCTTAAGGTCGGGTGGGTGTTTTAACCGGGCATCATCTTTGCTTCGGCATTGCGATAACATGCCAGGTAAGTCATAACACTGTATATACATAATCAAGCATAAGACGCACGGTCTTGCCTGTTTCAAAACATGTCTACAAAAGGATTTGTCAACCACTCCTTCGGCTCAAATAATAATTCATCTGGTTATCCTGTGAACAAATCCGCTGTAATAGGAGGCAGTCCTCTTACTTGAGATACATACTATTGCTAATTGCAGGTGACCATTTGCTGATGCGCCGTTGAACGCTGGGCCTGGACTCGTGCCTTTCTTTCTACCTTCTACGCCACGCCGTTTCTTATAGGTTAGTGTGCTTGAATAAGCGTGCCTGTGTTGGTGGTGAACGCCTGTTCGTTCACTGTAGTGCGGCCTGGCTGCCCGCGTTTCCAAGGCTGCGAAATACGAGAAGCAACAAGAAAGCCGCCCAATCTTCCCACACGACGAGCTGGAGTAAATGCGTCGCATAGTGGTGACGGTTTCGGGTGAATGTTGCGTAATTGACGTATGGTTTGGAAATGCTTAATTGTTATTTCGCCTTTATTATTCCTATTTATTGAATGAAGAAGAAGCGTTGCCTTCAACGAGTGGTGGGACGCTAATGTTGGGTTGTACCCCACTACTGGTTGAAGGTACTGTTGCTTCCATCGCATCTACTCGAGTCAGAAAAGGTCCAAGTCAAGCGAAAGCCATGTGAAGACGCCCTTGACCTGAATTCGAACGCGGCGATCCGGTGCCTACATATACGGGTTGGCCGGTGAACGGCTGTGCAGCGCGATCAGTCAGGTTTCTACTAGCCGACGCTGCCTACGACGGCCTTCAAGTTATTACCCTCTCAACGACGTTTTCGTTTGATATGCATGAAGGCAGGTTAGAGAGTGCTTGCGGTGAATGTCAGGCGTGATGACATCACGTGAGTCACTAGTGATCACATCACTAGGCCCGAGTGCAGCGTTCAAGTTTTCACCTCTCAAAGACGTTTCGTTTAATATGCATGAAGACAGGTTAGGACAGCGCGTGCGTGGGTGTTAGCGTGGGATGACGTCACGCGAGTCACTAGTGATCACGTCACTTGGCTGAGTGACGGCGTTCAAGTTATTACCCTCTCAAGACGTTTCGTTTGATATGTGTGAAGACAGGTTTGTACTGCGTGTGCGTGGCTCAAATGCGTGATGACGTCACGCGAGTCACTAGTGATCACATCACTAGGCCGAGTGACAGCGTTCAAGTTATTACCCTCTCAAAGACGTTTCGTTTGGATATGCATGAAGACAGGTTAGGACAGCGCGTGCGTGGGTGTTAGGCGTGATGGACGTCACACGAGTCACTAGTGATCACGTCACTAGGCCAAGTGACGGCGTTCAAGTTATTGCCCTCTCGAAGACGTTTCGTTTGATATGTGTGAAGACAGGTTTGTACTGCGTGTGCGTGGCTCAAATGCGTGATGACGTCACGCGAGTCACTAGTGATCACATCACTAGGCCGAGTGACAGCGTTCAAGTTATTACCCTCTCAAAGACGTTTCGTTTGATATGCATGAAGACAGGTTAGGACAGCGCGTGCGTGGGTGTTAGGCGTGATGACGTCACGCGAGTCACTAGCGATCACGTCACTAGGCCAAGTGACGGCGTTCAAGTTATTGCCCTCTCGAAGACGTTTCGTTTGATACGTGTGAAGACAGGTTTGTACTGCGTGTGCGTGGCTCAAATGCGTGATGACGTCACGCGAGTCACTAGTGATCCACATCACTAGGCCGAGTGACAGCGTTCAAGTTATTACCCTCTCAAAGACGTTTCGTTTTGATATGCATGAAGACAGGTTAGGACAGCGCGTGCGTGGGTGTTAGGCGTGATGACGTCACGCGAGTCACTAGTGATCACGTCACTAGGCCAAGTGACGGCGTTCAAGTTATTACCCTCTCAAAGACGTTTCGTTGATATGTATGAAGACAGGTTTGTACTGCGTGTGCGTGATGACGTCACGCGAGTCACTAGTGAGCACGTCACTAGGCCGAGTGACTGCGTTCAAGTTATTACCCTCTCAAAGACGTTTCGTTTGATATGCATGAAGGTAGGTTAGAGAGTGCTTGCGTGGGTGTTAGGCGTGATGACGTCACGCGAGTCATTAGTGATCACATCACTAGGCCAAGTGACAGGTTTCAAGTCATTACTCTCTCAAAGACGTTTCATTTGATATGCAATGACGGAAGGTTTAAGACAGCGCAGTGCGTGGGTAATACGCGTGATGACGTCACCTGAGTCACTAGTGATCAGATCATAGGCCTGGGCAAATAGGTATCAAGTTATTACTGCGTGGACGGCCTTTCCTTTGATATACATGTCGAAGGTGTGAATAGTGCTGTACGCGGGTGATAGGCGTGATGAAGGTCCGCGCGAGTCACATTGTGTCACTAGTGACTCATTCATTGTTTATTCTACGCATCTTGATAATATTCCTCTTAAATTCACTCCGAAGCTATTCACTCCACGCGTTCCCGAAAATTCTGGGTCGCTTTGAAGTCACGATGTCGTCAGGATTAAATTCGCTGGCCTCTGGATTAAATCGGCTGGCGGTTGGATTAATTTCAGTGGCACTTGGATTAAAATGAATGGCACCTGGATTAATTTGAGTGGCGGCTGGATTAAATTGACTGGCGCCTAGATTAATTGGCTGGCGCTTGGATTAAATTGAGCGGGAAAAACCTGTAGTAACAACCGCGCAGGAATTTTCCCAAATACTTGATTTATCCGAACAAGTAGATGCGCTATTTCAGGACTTTAGCAAAGCATTTGCTAGGCTCCCACCTGAAAAGTTATGACGTAAACGTGGAAATTCCTGTTGTTATTACACAGTGGATTCGTGCTTAACTGACAGTTAGAGGACAATTTGTTCAAGTCCGAAACTGTAGTTCTAGGGCCCATCAGGTCACCTCAAAAGTTCCTCAGGGCAATGTGTTATTGGTTTTAATTTATGTTTATGATATGGTTGATGTTGTTCTTGCTAATATGTCCATTCGGTTACACGCGGATGACACTGTTATCTTCAAGGAAATTATGTCCCATGATGGTGATGATGAGTTGCAGAGATGCCTTGTAGCGGTTACTGACTGGTGCCCAGATTGGGGAATGCAGCTTAATGTGGAAAAAACTTTACTTTTACGCATAACAAGAAAAAAATCTTCCAGCGAATTTCATTATCAGCTTGAAACAGAACCCTAACCGAACTCCAAAAATATAAATATATTGGCGTTACTCTAACCAGTAAACTCACATGGTCAGCGCATATCTCAGATATCTGCTCAGCTGTATTAAAGAAACTGTGGTTCGTAAAGAGGAAGCTTCAACACGTGGCTGTAAGAACTAAAATGTTAGCCTACAATGCAATGGTGAGATCTAAATTAGAATGTGCTGCTGAAGTCTGGGACCTGCATACTAAAAAGGACATTATTGAACTTCAGAAAGTCCAGAGAAAAGCTGTGAGATTTATATTTTATTTATTTCTTTATTCAAGTACCTTTGGGAACTACTAAGGGTACAGTCGAACCCGTTTATAACGAACTCGAAAGTATCGCGAAAAGTGGTAGCTATATCAGTAGTTCGTTGTATATGGACTCGCCCTTAGAAACGTGCGCTTAGCAGCCAAGCCGTTTTCTTTTTCTTTGCACTTTTATTAAAGTGCTAACAACCCCTTCGGTGACAAGCTAAGCCTTTTCGCGTCGTGAAGCGACGCCCGCTGCGTGCTCACGAGTGAATTAACCGCCTTTGCAATGAGCCGAGACCGTTTCACCAAAGCGCGGTACTGCCACGTGGAGACGATCATCCCTGGCTAGTTGCGTGCAGCGTGTCACCTACTCGGCTCGCGGAGTCACTGCCGGGCCGCTTGCTGTATGCCGTATGCGCGCGCTTGTACGTTCTTCGTGCTTGCTTCACTCCGGACCGTGCACGGGTGCGGCGACTAGCCTCTTCGTTCAATGCGGCGAAAACAAGCATTTTGCAAGCAACGCGCACTCTACGTCTCCGCGATGCTCTCGCGGCCCTGCACGACGATGCGCGGCGCACTTGAGTCGTCACCTAGTCAAACACGCAGTATACGCTCGCTGTCAGTGCATCGACGTTTCTCGGTGGGCGCGCCAACAGCGAGCTACTTTCGTTTCTACAAAGCGATGCGCACTTTAAAGCGGTCTCGCACGACACGGCGGCGGCGAACTTGCGAACGGCAGCATGGCACGCTCGTACCGCCGTCAATACGCAGTGTACGGCGTACGCCACACGCACAGCCGAGCAGATTTCTACAGATGACTGTGATAAGGTTGTCGGCTATAAGTCATAATGGGACGTTCATCGACGGCCGCCACCTCGCCTTCGCTCTTTTCTGATGCTTATCCGCGAAGGTATCGCCGCAATCGCGCGGAAGTCGTAATCACCGATCGGCCGGTCTCTGCCGTTACCGAAAAGACTTGCGGCACATTGTGGCGACGACGAGTTTAGGGACGCAGTGAACCTTTATGCGATGGAAAGTTATCGCGGTTATCACTTCTTGCATTTATGCCTCCTTGCGTTCCAAAGCATTGTTTGATTCATCGGAGGCGGTCGTAGCTGCAGAGAGGAAAGGTCACCGTGCGAAGGCTGACCGCAAGGCTTCATGCTGCCTACTATCTTTTTTTTTTTTTTTCATCACTGCCATTCTGCCACTGAAGAAAAAGGCTGGAGAGTGAGCGACCTCGCTCGTAGCGTCCGAAATCTGCGTGCGGTGCTCGCCGATCAGGAATATCTTAGTCGCGAGTAAACTGGAGCGGGGCACGCGCCCCTCTCACGCTTTAGAAGGCCCGTTTTAACTTTTTTTTCGCTTCGTATGCGCCATACTTTGACCGCGACCGTGTCTGAAGTGTTCGTTGTAAAAGTAGGAGGCCTTGAAAAATGTTCGCTATATGTGGACGCAGCTTCAGTGGTTAGCATAGGAAAATCGTAAGTGCACCCAAATATGGTCGTTATAACCGATAGATCGTTATATATGGGATCGTTATAAGTGGGTTCGACTGTATTACGTAGGGGGGAACATAAAACAGAACACAATTGTTACAGAGAAACAATCATTGCAGGTTAATACAGCGCTATAGTAAAGTAATTTGTAAAACATAGTAACAAGGCAAACATTATAACAAGAGTAAACAACAAACGAAGCAAGATTGTTACTGAAAGTTACAGGATTTAAAGTACGTTAGCAATGCTGAATTAAACAAAGAACGCTTAGTTATTGTGGCAATTCTGGAAGGCAAGTCATTCCATTCTTTTATTGACAAAGTTAAAGGCAAATTCTTGTATTTTTCCATCTGGGCAAAGATAGGGTTGGCTTTGTAAGCATGATCGGTGCTGCGACTGGATGTAAAATATGGTGCAATATGGAATGGTGGTAAAATATGCGACCGGGCAAATGATGTTTTACTATGATACAGGGTGTGGAAGAAAGATAATGTGGAGAATTTCCAGTGCACAGCAAGCGGCGGCATGTTCGACGTTTCTTTCGAAGGTAAAACGCTTTAAATTGCGAGTATGATGATAAGATGAATCGTGTTGCTTTATGCTGAACGGCTTCCAGTAGATTAGTAAAGGTTATCTGGTGGGGATGCCAAATGATTGATGCATCTTCCAGTGAAGGGCGCACCAGGAAATTGTAGGCTTGAAGCCTGGTGTCCCTGTCAGCCATATATAAGTGTCGCTTCAGAAAGCCAAGTTTCTTTTGCACTTTAGATGTAACGTGTTCTCTATGTTCAGTCCATGTTAGATTCCAATTTATAGAAACCGAGTCTTACAAATGCGGGCGGCCAGGCCGCACCGCAATGAATGGACAGGCGTTGACCAGCAAAAGATGTGCGTTTATTCGAAGCACGCTAACTTAAAGGAAACGGGGTGTGGAAGAAGGAAGAAAGAGAGATACGAGGCATGCGCAGTGTTTGACTACGCATCAGCAACTGGTGGCTTGCACGTTGCAGCATTTCCCTTTTCTTAGAATCCATAAAGGGGTATTCAGACGGGGGAGAAATGCTCGGGGGAGACGGGGGGGTTGCGGATCACGTGACCACGACGTCACGGATTAGCGAGTGGGCGTGACCCCCCCGCGCCTCCTCGGAGGAGACGGGGACGTTTTCCCCGAAAGGACAAACAATCCCCCGGCGGTGGGGGATGTGGCGGAATTTCTGGCTCTTGTTTGGCCACATTGTTGCACTTGCTCCTGCAGAGAGCGGCAGTGGGTGTCCAGTCTGCAGTTGGGGTCATCTGTAGCTGGGGTCATCGTCGTCAGCAGCTGGTGAAACGGGCGGTACAAGCCACAGGAGTAGTCTGGTAACACTGGTCTCCCCCTCCGTTCGCCCCGTCCGTGTGAGTGGGGGGCATTTGTGGCGACTTCTCCTCGCGAGTTGACGTCACTAGGCTCCGCCTTTACCCCCCGAGCATTTCTCCCCCGTCTGAATACCCCTTAACACTCCACGGGTTTTCTTTCACGGGTGGAACAACGTAGCTGCGGTTGAACATCTGCTGTGACGTCCAGCGGTTCTGACTGAAGGTTTGCCGTTCCGTCACTGGGCTGCGCACCGGTTTCCTCGGAGTCATTGCTTGACATTTTAGCGAATTTTCTGTCTGGCATTCGTTTGCGAACTTGGTCTGCGTGACGGTGCACGATGCCATTGTCTGTCTCTACAGACACCACTCTTGAACCTTCCATTGACTTGACCTTGCCCGGGGTCCACTTCTCATCGGCTCCGTAATTTCGAACATACACGGCATCACCTGGTGTGATCGTCCATTGCTCGCAGTCTGCCAATCTCGTCCGAGGTGCTGGCGGCTCCCTGGGGGGGAAGCACATATCAAGCCTTGTTCGCACTTTGTAACCCAGAAGCATTTCCGAGGGAGAAAGTCCGGATTCTTGCGGTGCCTTCCGATAATGGCATAGCAGCCTCGCTAACGATGTGTGAAGGTCCGTCGTACCTGCTTTCTTTAACCCGTCTTTTACAGTGCATACTGCACGCTCAGCCATTCCGTTGCTCTGAGGGTGGTAGGGAGGAGTGCGAATATGAATGATACCATTTCGGTGCATAAACTCGACAAATTCCCGGCCGACGAATTGCACACTGTTATCAGAGACAACTATGCGTGGTAGCCCGAAACGGCTGAACAGGGTGCGCAGCGCATCAACAGTGCTCCGGCATGTTGCCTGCCCCAAAGGAATGGCCTCTAACCATTTACTATGAGAGTCAATGACTGTTAAAAGCATCTTGCCCAGAACAGGCCCTGCGAAGTCGACGTGTAGCCTAGACCATCTCTCCTGCGTTTCCGGCCAGCTTACTGGCTTCTGTGCAGGTGACATTGGCAACGCCTGAACGCAGTTTCTACAACTCGAGGCAACGCTCTGAATGTCGTCGTCTAGCCTGGACCACCAGAATTTTGACCTCGCAACCGCCTTCATGGTAGAAACCCCTTGATGGGCAGCATGCAGCAATTTCAAAAGCCTCGTACGGACCACTGATGGTACTACAACCCGGTGGCCTCGGTACAGCAGCCCCTGATGAACAGAGAGCTCGTGCCGCTTTTTGTGGTACAGTCAAACCTGGATATAACGAAATTGGAAAAAGTTCGCGAATTTTTGTTACATCCAGGTTTTCGTTCATGCAGTTTTCGAGTAAAGACTAGAGAAACTATCGCGAAAACCAAACGAAGACGCGGCGGATGCCAGTTCAGTGCCGCTCACATCAAATATTTATTTAGCACAAAAAAACTGTGTTATTTGGCTTGTGTCTTTCGCGTCAAAAATGACGTCACGTGGCGGTTCAGAGAAACCAACTCATCCAATGATGCCTCGTCATCCTGTGAGCCAACGTGACAGTGCAGAAGATCTAGCGCGTCCAAGACCTCCTTCGCGGTAGGCAACGGCGATGTATCTGCCTCTGACGAACCTTCACCATCACCGCGATCTTGGACAGTTTCTACAAGTGCCACATCCGGCATTTCTTCGGTAGATACAGCATCACTGTCAGCGCACAAAAAGTCGTCAAGTGCAACATCGTCGGGCGCTCCACCATTCACACGAAGTGCATCCCACGCTTCACTGGCGTCGGACGGATTTGAAGGTTCCTGAGGTTCTTCTTCGTCGACTCCAGCCTCTGTAACCACTGACACCCGGGCTTTCATGAAGCAATTTGCAACTGTGTCAGCTTTTACTTTCTGCCACGAAGCAGCAATCATCTCGGTGGCTTGGTAAATGTCTATCTTTGTCAGCCGTTCAAAGCGTATATCCAAGAGGATCTTCTGAATGACGCGACGACGATAGCAGCACTTAAAGCTGTTGATGATCCCTTTGTCTAACGGCTGTATTAGGGACGTGCAGTTGTCAGGGAAGTACTGCAGCTCGATGTTCGACAGCTGAAGGCCTTCGATGTGGTAAGCAGAGCAGTTGTCAAGCAATAGGCATACTTGGCGACCCTGATGCTTGACATCTTCGTTGAATGCCTTCGGCCATTCAGTAAAGATTTCTCGGCTCATCCAGGCCTTCGAATTGGCCACGTACTTGACTGGCATCGGCTTCGTGCCTTTAAAACACCTTGGCTGGGCATTTTTTCCTATATCTAATGGGACTCTTTTGTCGCTGCCATCACTGTTTGCACAAAGCAAGACCGTGATGCGTAGTTTGTAGAGCTGTGCGAATAGCAAAATTTTGGGTGCGAAGCGAATTCGAATAATAAAGATTGAGTGCGAATCGAATCGAATAATTTCGAATAATTTTCGAATATTTCTCAAACATTTTTCGAATAATTCGAAGTGAAATTACAGAAAAAGTTGCAGTGAATCCCTAAGTATGTTCTTGTGAGATAGCAACATGAAAGTGTTTCTTTTCGCGAGGTTGATGAAGCGCTGGTGGGGTCATATTTCATAGTTGTCTTTCTTATCAAGAATGAGGCAATGTAGAGGCCGAGTTGTATTTATGTACATGATTTGGTGCAACCAAAGTGTTGCCGACAACATTTTACACGTGATAGGCAGAGATGCCATTTCCTCAGCCTCTCTTTCTCTTTCAACTTCTGTGGAAGGCCAACTGATGTGGCAGACAAGGGTCCGGAGTTCCAAATCTGCCTCGTAGACGTTGATATATAAGAACATCTGAAATTTTGGATGCTAAAAAGCTTCGGCGTCCGATTTTTCAGACTTCCTGCCCAAATTTCAGGTCGAAAACAGCATTAATTGAGCCCCCAACTCTGCCACATCTTTCATCTCCATATTGGAACCAGCGTTTTTTTGAGTTAATACATTTGCGACCGTAGCGGAGCTTGAAAGGCAGCTTTGCCGCAATACGGGGGTGTGATGAGGTGAAGCATATTGAAAATCTAGGGACCACTTCCAAACGGACGTTGTCTGTCTCTTGGCTAAGTTCGACCGTAACGGACATTGAAAGGCAGCTTTGCCGCAATACGGGGGTGTGATGAGGTGAAGCATATTGAAAATCTAGGGACCACTTCCAAACGGACGTTGACTGTCTCTTAGCTAAGTTCGACCGTAACGGACATTGAAAGGCAGCTTTGCCGCAATACGGGGGTGTGAGGAGGTGAAGCATATTGAAAATCTAGGGACCACTTCCAATCGGACGTTGTCTCTTGCCTAAGTTCGACCGTAACGGAGCTTGAAAGGCAGCTTTGCCGCAATACGAGAGTGTAATGAGGTGAAGCATATTGAAAATCTGAAGGGGTCACTTTCAATCGAACGTTGACTGCATTTGTCTTTGGGAAGTTCGAATAGTTCGAATAGTAAAATTTCAGTGCGAATCGAATCGAATAGCAAACACTATTCGAAAAATATTCGAAATTTCGAATATTCGCACACCCCTAGTAGTTTGCTGTGCTTTCCGCCTCGACAATCATGCCGTTTAAGCTCCAGCGTGCGATTCAGCAACATCTCGTAAAACAACGCTGTTTCATCGGCGTTGCACAAGTCTGCCACCTCATAGCAGTCCAAGATGCCAGTCAGCTTCTCGGCCATCCACGAGGCAGAGGCATCGCTGTCAGCAGACGTGGACTCGCCGCTAATCACTCTACCGACGACACCGTGCCAGCTCTTGAACCCTTGCAGCGAGCCGTTACTTGCCTTGAAATCGTCATGGCCAAGAATCGACGCAAAATCCTTCGCTTTCTGCTGCAGGATCGCGCCACTTAAGGCCACGTTGCGTGCGCGTGTGTCAAGAAACCAGGTGAAGACGGCCTTGTCCACATCAGCGTACGCTAACTTCTTCAGTCTTTTCTCCTTCGAGCCCGTGCCTGACTCCGCTGCCTCGCGGATCCTGTCTTCTGCACTCAATATCGCCGACAGGGAGCTGGCTGGGATATTAAATCGCGCAGCAACGTCCTTCTTTTTCTCACCCGCGGAAACCGCATTTACATTCGCAATCTTTTCTTCAAAAGACAAAACCTTGCGCTTTCTCGGCACGGAGCTCATTGTCACAGCGAGAGCAGCTGAGAGGCCTAACAAGAGAGGACACGACCTACGCGCCTCACCGCTTCGTTCACCCGTTCGGCACAGTAGCGCCACCAGACGTCGCAACTCGCAAACAAAAGCTGCATAGCGTGGCCTTCGAGATGGCACGCCGCATTACCATCTCGAAGGCTTTGCAACGAGGAAACTCCATTTGCCGCTAAGCGGCGCAAGCTATTCTAGCGACGCTTGTATCATCATCGTGGCACGCACTTGCCTGCTGCAATGGTATGCGTTTTACCCGCAGCCGCCCCCGTGTATTATTAATTTTTGTATTATAATACTTACGCGTTGTACATACAAGATTTTAGTAATGTTACGACTCAAAATAATAAATTATCAGTGCCGCAAATTCGTTACATTCAGGTGAATTACCGCAACACCTTCATTACATGGAGGTCACAAATACATGGGCTTCTATGGGGATGGTATTGGGGATTGAAAAAAATTCGTTAAATCCAGGAATTCGTTACATGCAGGTTCGTTACATCCAGGTTTAACTGTATTCTGCAATGTCTCGTTCATAGCTGCTTGCACCTCTTGGCCAGCCACCGACGACACACCTGTAGACAGCAGCAAGCGTGACGTCCGCAGTTGTCGAGGCTTGTCGTTCCTTCACCGGAATAGCCGGTTTGTCCCACTGGTGCAGCAGGAGCACGCACTCCGTCAAGTCTTCCTCGGCACTGACTTCGTGCTGCAAAGGTTGAGGCAAACGACTCAGTGCATCAGCATTTACGAGCTGTTTACCGAGCTTGTATTGCAGACGATACTTGTAAGCGCCTAAGAGGAGTGCCCACCTTTGAATTCTTGCTGCGGCCATTGCGGGTGTTTGACAATCTGGTCTTAGTAAGCCCAGCAGCGGCTGGTGATCGGTAACAAGAATAAATTCTCGCCCGAGAAGGTGATCTCGAAACCTTGTGACACCAAATACAAGGGCGAGTGCCTCTCGCTCAATTTGAGCATAGTTTTTTTCGGCAGCTGTTAGCGTTCGGGATCTGAATCCGATAGGTCGCTGCTCACCGTCAATGCGATGGAAGAGAATGGCACCAATGCCGTACGGCGACTCGTCGCATTCTAACAGGAGCTCTCGGTCAGGATCGAAATGGGCAAGCACAGGCGCTGAACAAAGCGAGTCTTTAGCACTCTTGAATGCAGCTTGTTCCTTCGCACCCTGCACCCATCTGGCTGCTTTTTCCAGAAGGCTTGTACAATGGTGCCAGCATCGTAGATAGGTTAGGCATAAACTTGTTATAAAAGGTTATCAAGCCTAGGAATGAACGAAGTTCACTGACGTTCCGTGGCTCCGGGGCTAATCTGATAGCCTCGACGTTTTTCTCGAATGGGTGTAAACCCTTCACATCGATACGATGGCCAAGATAAGCTACGGATGGCTCATGGAAACTGCACTTGTCCAACCGCAGCTTGATACCATGTTCGCGGAAACGTTGTAACACGGCTCTTAAGTTTCTGTGCTCTCCGTTCTTCTCGGACACAAGAACGTCGTCTAGGTATGCCTGCACTCTCGTTAGGCCTTGCAAGATGTTTTCTATTGTTTTCTGAAAAATTGCGGGTGCTGAGGAAATACCAAAAGGCAGCCTGTTGTAACGAAAAAGTCCTTTGTGAGTGTTGATAACTGCCAATTGCGTCAAAAGGTATTTGGTTGTATGCATCTCTGAAGTCTAGGATGCTGAACTGCTCGCCATCACGCAAATTAGCAAACATGTCATCTATCACAGGCAGCGGGTAGTGTTCTACCTCACACAGGGGGTTTAACGCGACCTTAAAATCGCCACATATTCTTACGGCCCAATTTTTTTTAGCACTGGGACTATCGGCGTGGCCCATTCAGAGTGCGATACGGGTGACAAAATTCCCTCGGCCACCAGCCTGTCTAACTCATTCTAAACTTTTTCGCGCAATGCAAACGGAACTTTTCTTGCCTTGCAAAATTTAGGCGATGTTTCATCCCGGATCAGAAGACGCGATGGTGGTCCCTTGACGAGTCCAAGGCCTTCTGTGAACAGGTCTGCGAACTCTTCTTTGATGGCAGTGTCCGTTTTCTTCGGAACGGCGAGTGCAGCAACATGACAGAGGGAGTGTCCTTCGGCATTCAGCCTCTGTAACAAGTCACGACCACAGAGATTAGGACCATGGCTGCCTAACACCACTAAACTGCACAGAACGGTTGCCGTCTTGTAGGAAACTTGCAGAGGCAGTACTCCGAGAATTAGAAGCTTTCCAAGATAACAAGACAGCTTGATCGTTGGTTCCTGTAGCGGTGGCCACTGTTGACGGTGGGCTTCATAGACGTTCTTCGGTACCACACAGACTGGAGAGCCAGTGTCTATGTCCATATTTATTTCCACGCCATTCCACTTAAAAGCTTCTTGAATGGGTACCAGTGTGGTAGCAGTGGTTACGGACCAAATTTGCAACGCATCACTGTCGCTTTCATCACTGATGCCCTGTGCTATCACGGCCATCGTTCGGTTCGTGGTTTTGTGCTGTTCGCACATCCAAGCCAAATGCCCTTGTTGGCCGCACTTGAAGCACCTGCGCTTGCGAACTGGGCATGCCGTATCGTGGTGACTCGATCTACCACAGCATTTGCACTGTTTTCTATTGCTGTGACGTTCAAACTTCCGAGCTGCCGCCTGCTGCTGTTGCTGTAACCTTAAAATGGTTCCTTGCTCTGCCGGCGCCGTGCCCATAAATTTTTCATCTTGTTCTGTGCTTTCTGCTGCCAGCGCCAGTAACTCCGCCTCCTTCAGAGTCAATTCTTTCTTCGACAACAACTGCATTTGCAGATTCTTTGATTTCACTCTGCATACAATCCGGTCCCTTAACATCCTGTCCCTCATTATGCCAAAATTGCAGTTTTGGGCAAGCCTCCGGATTTCTACTATGAATGCATGAACTGACTTGCCTTCCTGCTGACATCAATTAAAGAACTTGAAGCTTTCTGCAGTTTCATGCGGAGCAGGATCATAATAGTCGTTCAGAACGTTCACAACTTCCTCATACGTTGCCGTGCTCGGCTTCTCTGGCGCAGGTCTTCCTCACAGAATATCAATTATTTTCGATCCAAGTGCGACTACCACCAGTGCTCTCTTCTTAGAATCATTAGTAATTTCATTTGCTTCATGATAAGCTTCAGCTTTGATAAGGTAGGACGACGACTTATCTCTGTCTTCGTTGAACTCCGGTAGCGCTTGACTCATGGTGCTCCGTGGGTCCCTTTTGTCGTCTTGGCCATCCGTGAAAGAAGTTCTCGTCGCCACTGTTACGAACGCGGGCGGCCAAGCCGCACCGCAATGAACGGACAGGCGTCGACCACCAAAAGACGTGCATTTATTTGAAGCACGCTAACTTAAAGGAAACGTGGTGGGGAAGAAGGAAGAACGATACGAGGCATGTGCAGTGTTCGACTGCGCATCAGCAACTGGTGGCTTCCAAGTTGCAGCACCGAGGTATTTAACTTATGTGGAAAATAGGCCAGGAAAGATTCCTCATCCGTATCATTGATGTTACAAAAGAGAATACAGACACTACAAATGCGCAGAAAAATTAATCGCCAAGTACACAATGCTCTTGCTGTGAAAAATAATATGGCGTTACCCTCTTCTGTATGTTGGCCCACTACGAGAAGACGATGCAGTCACAAATATTTGCTTGCTCCAATTTCCACTAGAACAAACGCTTACAAGTACGGTTTTTTCCCTCAAACGGTGAGCAAGTGGAATTCCCTTCCCACTGGTGTACTTGAGTGAAATTTCATGGCTGCTTTGACAAACCATTTTTGTGAATTTCCGCAGTGTCAAAGTATGATTCCTGCTTGTTTTTTATGCAGCATTGTTTACGCATGTTTGTATTTAATTTTTTTCTTGCTGTAGGCTTTGGCCAAAGTATTGGCTGACAGTGTACCTAAATAAAAAAACAAGTAAACGCAGCTAAAGCAGATGCTTGGGCGAATTGGTGTGGTGTACGTGAAATACAAGCAGTAGTGCAAAATACCAGTGAGAGATGTGCTGTGGTCTGTGTCCTTTTACTGGTCCTCTGTCCTTTGCGCTGTTCTTATTTCATGGTAATCAAGAACAAAACGTAAAACGGCCTGAGAGGTATAGCTGTAGTTTTTTTTAGTGTTTTACGCAGCTTGAGCATTAAGCCCCATTTAGTGCACTCCTTTGTTTATTGGGCAAATGGGTAGACCGACTCCATCCAGCTGCTTATTGTCAGAATGGTACTTACAGCCTGATGTTTCATGAGTGTGTAATAGTTCAAAGATACCTTGAAGGGTGCATACCAGAAGCCGAGAGGAATGCCATAAAGGCGCGAGACGGGAACATACACGTAATAAAGCACACAGATTGGTATTTGAAATGTGTGGACAACATTGTGCACAAGATTTCTTTTGTGTGTAGGAAGTAGGCCGGACGGGCTGCTGTATTAAAACCATATCTGAAGAGCACAGGTATGTCACGGAAATGCTCCAGAGCACACTGCTCACCGTGTGGCTGCAAGCCTATGTGACGTTGAAAAATGGCTTGCAACATTGTGTAAGCACACATCTTGTAGCATTGGGAGCAGCATGTTTTACATTCATGGATGAATACTTGAGCCATACTTGCCATCGTGAAAACAGGTTCGTTTTTAAGGGCCCCTCGTGAGGCACCATAGCAAATTTTAATTACGCATCTATGTAGGGCTTCACCTAAGTTTTTCAGATCCTGTCATTACCGGACAGCCTAGAAAGTGTAGCACCGATTGTTGGTGGGCCAGTTGGTACATACTGAGCGTGAAACAGTGCGCCGAGACGGGACAGAAAAAGAAAACTGTGCTAGCAACTGTGCTGTTACCACGTCTTCAAGAGTCCGCTTCACTGCCAAAGCTGTGCCTCGGCTAGCATCTACAAGCGCTGTGTACTCCAAATGTCTCTCTCATTCAGTGGAAGATGAAATCCCTGGTCAATGACATTCCGACCTCTTTGTTCTTGAGAGTTTCAGCCGTCTTTTGTCAGCTCATGTGCGAACCAAATGTGCACTGGCCGTTGTTTATCCTATCGGGTCTCCACAGATGGTGTGTGAAGAGGACCGACCAGCTGTGGAGGCACCTCTTGTCATTCTGCAGCGCGCTTGGCAGGGCAGGTACGAAGCTCCCCAGCAGCCCACCGCCCGCATCGACCCCAAGCTGGTGGCCAAGCTGGGCGGAGGCCCTGGCAAACAATGCCTGCATCGAATGCCCCAACCAGGTATGGGAGCTTACTTTTAAAACAGCTTCAAGAAGTGGTAAGCAAAAGTGGCGTGGCTGTCAAGCATGCTTTGTTACGACGACACTAGTTCTTTTGAATCGGCTGAAGAGGCTGTTCCGAGGGGGTCTATGCCAAGCAGAAATAACATAGCGAGTTTCAGTAGATGTTACGAACTAGTTTGGCAAAATAGACTGACTCTGCTGTAGCTGCTGAGAATGCTAATATAAACAGTATGCAAGCACATTTGAGGCGCAGAAGTTATATTTCTAAAAAATGTCTATTTTAGGTCTTCTCATAGACCAAGACGTCTATAGCTGTTTGTAGCCATTTTGAGACATTTTTTAGAGGTTTTGTGTTTCGTAGGGAAGTTTCCCATCTGGCTCATGAAGCTGAAGCCAAAAGGTGTGTTTCTGAAGGGCTTAATGTCTTAACACAATACAAGTTGGAAAATGGTCCTTTCGCGGTAGCCGACACCGTAACCTTTTTGGAACAGAGCTCCTTGAGCTTGTTAGTCACTGACAAGGAAGACAGCTTTGCGGTAATACCTGAAAGCCTTGCACGGAAGAAAGCAGCTGAAGCTGTATTTTTTTTTTTTTTTTTTTTTTTGTAGACACGAAGTTTGCTTATCTAAGGTCAGGGCTAAAGCGGTAACGTGTGCGATGAGTTGAACCTGAAAGGGCTGGAGCAGACTAACTAAAAAAGTCTAATTACCGTGAAAACACATAAGATTGGCTACCCTTTTAGGGTGATTATTTCTGAAAATAAAACATAGCAAAAGTGTGTTTCCGGGTTTTTGAAGGGAAAGCTGTCACTGCTCGCTCCTGATGACCCGTACCGGATAAAGCGTTCTGATGATGTCATCAAATTCTTTAAGGACCGTCGTCCAAAGCGGCTTTCCGCTTTTTCGATTGACATAAAAGATTTATATTACTTTATTCACCAAGATGAGTTACTTGGGTGTGTACAGATGAATTTGGTAACGTGGCCTTTCTGAATGCAACAGGTTTCCCGCTTTCTTGAGCTTTTATCATTTTATTTGAAGTTATTGGATTCTATATGGGAAGGAGGTACCTATCTGCAAAAGACAGGCGTTACTATTGGGTTGTGTATAGTGCCTTTACTTGGTGACATTTTTCTGAGAACCATGAGACTGAAAAGTAACTACAGTTAAACCTCGTTATAACGAAATTGAAGGGCCGCCGCGATTTGCTCGTTATAACCAATATTTCGTTATAGCCGCAGCGGGCATTTACTGCAAATATTATGCGCTGTACTTACCGAAAACAAATAGCGGGCGAAATAGCATCTCGCCGCACGCTGGTACGCAACAAAATAACTGCATTCCGCAAATAAAAAGGAAAAGTCACACACCTATTTTATTGCACTTCAACAAAATACACAGCTCGCATTTCAAACAGCCGTAGCTGCAAAGAAGTCCGTAATTGGACGTTGCTGCATCTTCCTGATGCGAACGATGGCTCGCTCAGCTGCGGCTGCAATGTTCATGCCATCTTCGCCGCCCTCGTGAGCGCCGTAGTAGCGGCGCAGTACGTCCACCGCGTCTAATGCCTCCGACGCTGTCGGCACGTTGGACGCTTTTGGCACGCTGTCGGCACGTTCGTCGGCAGAATCATCGTCGCTGGTCTCATCCGGATCGTTGACAGCGCGCACAATGTCGTCATCCAGGAGCTGTTCCGTTGCCACCACTTCCGAGTCCGCACTCACATAGTCGCAAAACGACTCGCTGTCAGGCACGACACCGGCATCACGAAGTGCCGTCCATGATGCTGCGACTTCGTCTGATGTGGCGAAACCGTCTGGCGTAGCGGGCTCGTCTAATAACGGCTCATCGCTGGCGTCTGGTGTGGCGGCAAATGAGGCATGTCGAAAGCAATTTGCGATCGTGGTCGCCGTCACATTCATCCACGCCGCTTGAAGCATTTCGAGTGCAGCGTACAAGTCAACATCGGTGTCCCGCTTCATCCTCATGTTGAGCAGGAGCCTGTCGATCAGGCGCTTGCGGTAACCTGCCTTCAGCGACATAATCACGCCTTGGTCAAGCGGCTGTATTTTTGCTGTGCAGTTGGCAGGTAGGAACAGCAGCTCGATGTTTTTGAGCGCGGCAGCGGTGTGGTGGGCGGTGCAGTTATCTAGAACAAGGCACACTTTGCGGTTCACCTTTGCCAGCTTCTCGTCCCATTCGCAAAGCCATTTTGCAAAAATCTCCCTGGTCATCCAGGCTTTGCGATTGGCCGTATACAGTGCAGACCACTTATAACGTAACCGCATATAGTGCAGGACCGGTTATAATGCGGTCTTTTTCGACTCCCGTTTACCCTCCCATAGAACCGCATGTATACGCATACCGCTTATTGTGCAGGTCCCCCAAGAGGAAATACCGTTTATAATGCGGTTGCGGGAAAATATTTCCGACAAACGCGGTAGCGAGTGCGGTTCTCAAAGGAGGTACGCCGCTGGGGAGGGAGCGACGAGGTCGTTACAAAGGGCGAGGGCACGCACAGTGACGACGAGGGGCGGAGGGACGAAAAAGACCGCGGCAGCGCTGTGCGGCTCGCCGAGTGGGGAAGGATGGTGGTTGCCTAGGCGACGGAGTAGCCTTTGCACCGGCGGCGGCAAGGCTCCGCGGCCGCTTGCCGCAGTGCGTTCCGCGTGCAACGTACGATCGCGTCCTCATCAAGCGCGCTTTAAAGCAAGTTTCCTGTCGGAAAAGCGTCGTCGTTATCACACTTGCTACAGATATCGCGTTTGCTACCTCGTCCGCAAATTGAAAGTTTTGCGGCTTCATGACGCGGGCTTTCGCCTTTTCTGCCAGTGCGCGGACTTAAACCTTGGCGGGCTTTTGTCGACGTTGATCTCTCCCGGCCGCGAACACAAACTTCGTATCACGCGCGCTGTTTTTGGGTTAGTGCTTGAGTGCGATCTTTTCGACCTCCGATCTTCTTGTCTTGGACAAACTTCCCGCGACTACATGCTGAACCGCAGGCTAGGCCTAATCAGCGTTGGTTGCTTTTTCGGTAGCGGTCGCGGGCGATAAAAGTTGCGGTTTGGTGCGGAATCAACGAAACTTTTGCGATGGCTCTGCACCATTGAAGGAAGGGAATCATATCGTTAATGAAAGCGAGGGCATGGGTTGGCACATGCAGCTCTCGAATGGTGGGTTACGAGATTCGATTGCAATGTCTTGGACATCGCGTTGCGCGCCCGTGAAATCGAACGATCGGTACCCGCTCAGCACGTGAAATTTCGGTCGCGATTCGACATGGTTTCGGTGTAATGCGCATATTTCGAGGTAGTCGGCGAATTTCCGCGATGGCACTTTGTTTTGTTTGCTTTTTTCCCCGTGTTCATTTCGTTGCAATGCGGGTCTTGGCGCGTAATTTTTGAACATTCGGAGATTTAAGTGGTTGTAAGCGCCCCAAATCGCATATGTCGAATGTCGGACACGCGAGGCTACATGCTCAACCGTTTTGCGCAAGTACAGACTTTGAAAAAGGTTGTTTGGTTATAGTGCGGTACCGCTTATAGTGCGGATATTCGCGACTCCGGCGACTTACGTTATAAGCGGTCTATACTGTACTTGACTGGGAGCTGCCTCTTCCCCTTAAAGCAGCGGGGGGATGTGCTTTTGCCAATTACGAAAATTGGCAGCTTCTCAGAACCAGTCATGTTTGCACAAAGTAGCGCAGTGATCCGCAGCTTACTTTGTTTGCCGCCATGACACGGCTCACCTTTGAGGGCTAAAGTCTTGTGCGGCAACATCTTGAAAAAGAGAGCGGTTTCGTCCGCGTTAAAAATGTCCTCCGCGCTGTATCTTTCTAGCAGCCGCACAATGTTTTCTTTCGCCCACTTTGTAGCCTCTGCTTCGTCGACAGATTGCGATTCGCCGCAGACCACTCTCCCGACAATGTCATGGCGCTCCTTGAAGCGTTGTAGCCAACCCGAACTTGCTACGAAGTTGTCATAGCCCATGATGCAGGCGAAGTCTCTTGCTTTTGTTTGTAGCAAGGCGCCGCTCACAGGCAGATTCACGGCCCGCGTGTCCAAAAAAACCATTTAAAAAACGGCCCTTTCGACCGCTTCAAAGGCAGGAGCCCTCATCCTTTTAGCGCTTCCTTTCACGCCACGTGCAACAGCGTCGATGATGGACTGCTGCTTGCTTAAGATGGTGGACAGTGTACTCGTCGATACGTCAAAGTCTCTCGCCACTTTGCTTTTCTTGGTCCCCGATTCGACGGCTTTTATCATAGCCGCCTTCTGATCTAGCGTTATACGCTTTCGCTTCCCACCTGGCGCATTCATGTTGCTGGAATCACGAGCGCAGCACGTTAAAAGCACGACAAAGGCACTGCGGAAGCACTAAAGAAAAACACGCACGCAAAAACAACGCGGCTCACGTCGGCAAGTGACAACACTTGCAGTGGTTTGCAGCGGTTGCAGGCGCGTCGCGGCCTTGCGCACCGAGGCGCCTAGGCAACCGAGGGGAAAGTGGGAACGGGCTCGCGGGCGCAGAGAGAGAGAGATTGTGAAGAGGAAGGGGCGCTCTTTTCTGCAGCCCTTTAGGGAGCGCGACTCAGCGCCATGAGGAAGGAGAGAGGGGGAATATAAAGAAGACAGAGAAGAAAAGGGGGCGAGATGTTCGCGGAGTTGCCGAGTCCTCGGCTGTCGGCGGTAGCAAAGCGGATACCAAGCGGCGCACGTGCAACGCCCTCTCCTCCAGAAACGGCGTGCGCATGGCGCGCCCTGGCGCGCAGTCAGCTTTGCGCGCCTTGCTGGAGGATGCGCGGCGGGAGTTTTGAACTGCTAAATAGTTGTCGCGTTGCGCACCATCTCAAATTCGCGTTGTGCACTGTCGTGACATCGGCTCAAAATTTTATTTCCTAACAAATTTGTTCGTTATATCCCATAACAGGCAAATTTTACCTCGCTAAACGAGGTTTTTAATACATTGGTTTCTATGGGGACTTTCAAGGGGAATTACGATTTGCTCGTTATATCCATTATTTCGTTATAGCCCGTCTCGTTATAACGAGGTTTAACTGTACAGCTGAAACTCGTTTTAACGAAGTGATGACCGCGGTCAAATTGTTTTGTTTTTTCCAAATCGGGAAGTTCATAAAACAGGGTTTGTAGCGGTCCTTGAAACTTTTGAAAACCCTGGAATTTTAAAATAGCAGTTTCAAAGCCTTGAAAACCCTTAAAATTTTTTAGGTCCTTAAATGTCCTTGAATTTCGTCAATACACCTTTATTCGTATTGAAACAGCACAAAAGACGTAGGACACAGAAAGACTTAACAACACGAGCGCTGTTTTGTTCTTTCTTCTTCCCTCTCTTTTTGTGTTTTGCTTGAATAAAGCAATCTGTTAACAGCGCTCGTGTTGTCAAGTCTTTCTGTGTCCTACGACTTTTGCGCTGTTTCAATATGAATGCAAACCAACTAGCCCAACTCTCCCTTTTGCTGCACTTTTATTCAGCCAGCTTTAGCAGGAGCTCTTTGAACACACCTGTGCGAATATTCGATCGCACATTACAGTTGTCGAATTCGCTTTTCATTCATTTAGAATGAGCAAATGTAGACGTACTCTGCCGCATGTAACCCGCCTAAAGGATGGTTTCACTGCAGCATGGATACTGTGATGTGGAACCACCTTATCAAGAGAAATCCGTACCACCGCGAGGCCACACTTCCGTAATTTTTTTTTCTTTTTTTTTTTTTTTTTTTGTAGCATCTAGTAAAGGCTAAGTACGACAAATTTTAAAACTTTAACGTATTTTACTGTATATAAGTTGCATCCTGCTAGTATTCGAATTCACTTCAAAATAATTCAACACTAAACGCCATTCACTTCGAACCAATAAGGTTATATTTGCATGAGTCTACTTTTGAAGAGAGGCGTAATGACAATCTTATTTTGTGGAGGTGAGGAGGGGAGGTTGCTCAACCCCTTTGCAAGTGTGTGTACATACATACTCACTAGGAAAACTTGTTCATGGCCTCGTTGGTACTTGCTATATCACATAATTACTGCTCAAATGACGCAGAGTAATTAAAACATCTTGAGAGGTTAGTTGGGGCGTTCTAGTAAATGATTGTGAACTGTGCAAACTTAGGAAAAAGACTACACAATAGAAGACACATCTCGTGTGCTCCATCTGTTTTGTGTGTCTTCTTTCGTGTTGTCCATTTTCCTAATTTCGCACAGTTCACAATCGTTTACTAGACACAAAGTAAGTTGGAAGTGCTGCCCGTGTTGTCATGTTTGTGTTTCTTTCCTGTGCTTTTGTATCATATTAGCAGCAATTATACCGCATATACATATACTCATATAAGTTGAAAAAATTCTGAGGCTGTGGTTGACACCCCCTCTCCATCTAGCTGTGCCTGTGCACTCGAATGACTGGCTGCTGTGTACTGGAGCCAATAAGACCTCGATTCCAGTTTATTTCTGTATCTAAAATGCAGTAGATGGTACAACAGAAGCGCCAACCAAAGCTAATTCCTGCATTCATAGTGAGAAACATGGTGAGGTCTTGAACATTTGAATAACATAGAGCTTCCTGAATGGCACACAGACGATGTTGACTTTTGTCTACGATCTTGATAAGTGTTGTTTGAAGTCCTTTAAAATTCTTCGTTATGGGCTTTGAAAGTCCTTAAAAACCCTTGATTTTTTTTTCAAGGTTGTTGTGAACCCTGTAAAATTTAGAAAGCGATGTTTCGGTCATCAGAAATCTAAACTTGTAACGTAGCGACGCATGATAGGTAGGTACCGCGGCTTCTCGGAAAAGTCCGAGAAGGCAGCCCTAGCATGGAGCTTCCGATGTCCGCACCGTACAGACGAGGTAGATGGTCATGTGAAGCTATGGCAAGCTGCCGATATGCAAAGACGGGGAGAATGAATCCAGTAGTTGTGCAAGCAAGCAGGCAGAGCAAGCAAAATGCAAAAAAACGATCAGTGTCATCTGTCGCATAAACCATTAAACAACGAGAGCAACCATGGAGTGGAAGCTTTTACAGGGACAACAAACTACCTCCGCCCGTAGAGCCATTTGGTACGTAAAAGTGCTGCCAACTGTCGAGTCTGTTCCATGCACGTGCGTGGCGTGCAGCTTCATCAAAATAAAGCTAGAGTTGTCACTAGGGCGGCTATGTGTTTTAACTATATTCGGGTACTAGTCAAGAAAAAAGCGGCTTTTCACCATCAAAGGACCCTCCTCCAGCCAATGACATCGCCGTGTCATCAGGACGTTGCGGCCGACCGCCTTCGCGCCGCGCTCACATGGGGAATCAAAAAGTGTGTTCTTCCACGCTTACGGACCTCAACCAAAATGTCTGCCTCTGCTGTTTGCGACAATCCATTGGCATCGTCAGTCAAATCGCGCTCTTGCAAGCTGACTTTAGTGTCGTTCATCCCAATTTGGATTCCACAAAAAGCCTTGTTTGTGTTTTGTGTCCAGTGTTCAGTAACGACAATTGCCATGGTGTTTCGTTTGCTGCATAAGCGCGCGGCACTGCCTGGAAACAGCTGCCGATAGCTGCTCGTTGATCAGCGTTCCAATACCTTGTGTGATACAAAGTGGTTGTCATCATCCTTTCAGGTGTTTTCTATTGAGCGTGAAGTGTTGCGCATTCCGCCGTTTTGTCCCTCCTGCATCTGTGGTGTACGTTGCTTCACACGCCTATTGTCAGACCAGTGACTGCGACTGGTGGCAATAACTGCTCGTTTCTGTCTCATTGATTACACCAGTAAGTTGTTAACATTATGGTTGTGCATAGCGCACGATGTTAGCGGGTGGTTCCCGCTTATTGCTCCTGCAATACTGATGCCTGTCTGGTTTAGCATCTCTCAAAGGGTGACCGCTCTCTCGTTTATTGCTCACCGGGGTGCATATACGCCTGTTTCTGTGCAGGTGCTGACTCACACAAACGATGCCGCTGTGGTTGCAATTCACTACTCCAGCTCACCAATAAACTCATTGGCGTGTTGTATTCTAACAGAGAAATAAAAGAAATTAAGTTAAAATTTTACATTCGCTAAAAATGAAGGCTCCAGAGGAACTACTTTATGGCGTGGATGCACTCATAAAAGCTTGGGTCCAAGTGCTGCCTGTAGGCACAAGGCTGTCGGCCGCGACGTCACGATGTCACGGCGACACCATTGGTTGGAGGGGGTCCTTTGATGGCGAAAAGCCGCTTTTTTCTCGACTTGTACCCGAGTATAGGGGAGTGCGCGTATTCGAAATTTTGAATAGGAAACGAATATTTTCCTTATTTGAATGAAGCATATTCAATTAGAAAAATGTATATTCGAATTTTCCTGAATATTCGACCAAGTCGAATATGTGGTTGTATTGGGGAATATTCAGACAAATTAGAATAGTCAAGCAAGTAATGTATTACTAGGCATGGGCAAATATTCGATGAAATGTTACAGTATCCAAATTTGCTTCGACACGAACTTAAATTTTTCAAAACGAACAAGTAGACGTATTTTACCACAAGAAACACACCTGAAAAGGTGGCTTCACTGCAGCGTGGCACAGAAATGCCGTGAAACCATTTACCCAGGGGAAATCCGCACTGCCATGGAGCCACACTTGAAGGTTAAATGCACAGCTGCCCATTTTTTTAACCTCAACGCAGGAGCTTCGACCACCGAGTCGATAAGGGCTGTGTAATGGAGCGCAACAGTGAAATGAATGAGAATATGTGCATGCGCACGATGAGCTATACTGAGCAGCTGTCTTCTGCTAGGCAGTTCTGGTAACCGGACACCACCCCGCTTCCTTTGAGCACTGTTATCATCATTTATTTTTCTTTTCTGAGCGTTTCTGTCATGTTATAAAGAAAGGGTAAAGTGGTTGCGCTTGAGATGAATGAGATGTGGTAGACACCCGCTGATTATACCACGCGCGTATCAGCATTTTTTTAGGGGCAAAGCACCTTAGGGCCTCTGTGTGTTGGCGTGCATCACGCATCATCGTCTTCTGTCGCTTGTGCATCGTCGTCTGCTCCATTTGCTTTAGCGCAAGAGAGGGCGCCACTGCCTCAGCGCTCACTGTGTGGTGCGAGAGACTGAACGGTTATGGAAACGCTCTTTCTGTGATGAACGCTGAACTCGCGAGAGACAACCCCGACACATAAGCGTCTGCTAGCGTGTTTCTTAACTGAAAAAACCGACTGCTCGCGCTGCATAACCGTTCACCGGCCACCGCGTATATATAGGCACTGGATCTTGACCTGCAATGTAGTGCCAGTGGCAGATTTCTCTGGTACGAAGTTGAACAATAAAGATTCGCAGCGTGCACGTTAACTAAAAGCGGACTGCGGGTCTCTGTGTCTAATCGTTCTTCTGTCTCTCATTGCCCATTAGCTGTGATTTTGCTGCGGAAAACACCGGCGCACACTGCATGTTTTGCCCCTCCACAGGTTTCAGGTTAGTGGAGCTGAAACACCCTTCCCTACATGCTTCGCCCCTCCCCAATTTTTCTTTCTCCTGTGGTTCACGCAGCATGTTCCTGAGGCAAAATGATATCTGCCACTGCAAGCCAAAAACAGGATAAAAAAATCATGCCATATCCACCATAGAGTTTCCTACAATACTTACTAGAGGCAACTCTGGCGCTAGTGTCTATGGGAGCTGCAATGCATCGCGCTTCAGCCAGCATGGGAATCATGGGTAGTACACGGATTTGTCTAAACTTCGTTCTTTCGGCTCCGTTTGGCTCCGTGTCGGCTGCATCCGCTTTGTCGCAAAACGAAGTTCAGCAAAAATCAGCAGTTTCACTTTACCACTTTAACTTCTTTAGGCTCACCGATTCAAATCTGGTCACGAAGTTCACAACGATCCATTCTTTTATCCGAAAGAAAACCAAAACATAGCAATAAACAAAGCCACAAGTGCGTTCGAAGCCCGCAAGCACGAAGACTAGGCAAATCCGTGTACTACCCATCATTCCCATGGTGGCTGAACAATCGCAGCGCCAGAGTTCCCTCTAGGTCATTTTAGGAAACTCTATGATATCCACGAAGTGAATCATGATTGAGGAGCTGGCTCAAAGATAATCGGGTAAACCATGAATGCTCCGTACAACTCCTCTACTGTCATATAAAGACATGACACGTTGTTATAGTAGCGATTGTGGTCAGGTTGTTGTCCAACCACAAGCGGTCGCAGACCTTGCAGCTGTGGCCAAACGTGTGGTCGAGGAAATCGCACCTGAAGCGCGCGTCGGCGCCACCAACTTCAGGTAGCAACCGCTTTCGGTGCTTGGCCGCTGCATCCCGCGCCCGTACCTCTTCGTGTTTTTCTTGCTGCTGCTTCAGCTTTGCGGGCTTGTATCTAGGGGTCCGCACGACACTAACGTCTCTCTGCGGCCCCGCGAGCTCTCACCGCAGGGTCTTGGCGGCGAGCCCGCGCTGCTGCTGCCTTGCAAGCCCTCCGCTCCACCTCCTTCTCTTCTTTGTTCATGTTATTAGTATCGTAGCGCACTGACTGACGACTATCGAAAGAGAGAGGAAGCGCGCAGTTGTGGCCCTCTAGCGGTCTCCTATCATACTAGAGCACGCGCCTGCGTGGAGCGAGCGTCGCATGCTACAGTTGGCTATGCTGTAGGTGGTTTTGCCTGCGTTATTATTATCATCATCAAGGCACTCGAAGAACAAGAGGAAAAAGACTTCTCTTTCGCGCGAGCGTGCACATGCTACAGTTGGCTATGCTATATGTGGTTTTGCCTGCGTTAATATCATCATCAAGGAGCTCGAAGAACAAACAGGAAGAAGTCTTCTCTTTCGCACGAGCTGCGCCTGTAGCGGTCGCCTTTGGAACTATGGTTACGCGTATGCCGCAGGACTTCGCCCCAGCTTAAGAACCTGGCAAGCCAGCTCCTAAAAGCAGGAGGGGTTGGATCCGTTTCACATAACATCCTGGCAGACGAAAGCAGCACCGGACTGTTCACTGCATGCATGTGCTTATCCACTTGGCGGTTGATGCTCGCACATTAAAGTTAAAAACTTTGGAGGTTGTACATATTACTTGTACCCAGACTTCTAATCTCATTTATTTTATTTTTTTTGAAGTTCTAAAGTGTGGTATATAGGCTTATGTGTGCTAAGTATAGTAAATTCTAAAATGTAACATAATTTACCCTTTCTAAGTTACTCTCTACCAGTATTCAAATCCTGCTACTATTCAATGTTGCTTCCACATTGCCTAGAACCGAGAAATGACATTTGTACAAGCTTATACTAGGCAGCAACTTTCTGTGGCAGCACAGCCAAAGCTACTTGGGCGGAGCTTCTGCCCATGTGTTACTATGCTAAGTAGTCTGTTTGCGGGCAATTTCAGTTTTGGTTTTGCAAGTGCCCCCAACATGTGTGTTCTCATACAGACGTCCATGGCTTATGTTATTTGTGAAATAGTGTTATGAAAGATAGGTTAAGCCTTGATATACTTATGGATGCAGCACTGAAGGAACAAATATTTGGAACCATTGCTGAGCTCTTCTGCAAATCACATTACATTGTTACGTGAATGACGAGGTGCTTGTTCAGTAGACTATGTACAAGACATATTTACAACAGCGGTTGTAGTGCTGACTGATTCAGCTCAGAGACGAGCCAAGACAGCTCTTCGTCTGGCACACACACGCATGGTTGAAGAGGCTGGCCATATGCATGTAGCAATATAACTCTAATCGGCGGCCAGCGGTTTAATTGATGTTTACATTTTTTTTAAAGTGATAGAATATTTCGTATTGTGAAGGAATGCTGGAAGCAGTTTTATTGAAGTGGTCGATTTTATTTTTTAAAGGAAAAAAGGGCACGACCAAGCAGGACCTGCACGATTGGAAATCCTACACAAACGCAACAAACCATTTCCTAAATTTTGGTGCGTACATGGTCGGCATCGTCGTTTTCCTACATTTGGAGATGCAATAACTTTCTCGAGATGCTCACGTTACTTTGTGACAGGATGTGAAGGCATCAGCAGGCAGCCACGACCGGTCAGGAGCGGCCGTTTCGTGTTTGTAATTCCAAGCCGGTGAAACGCGCTTTTTACCCACCGGGGTCAAGAACGCTATTTTAGCAGAGTGAAAAGCACACTGTCGGCCACATGATTGACATGAACACGTCTCTTGCCCAGGCGAAGCTTTGCACTGGTAATTTTATCATCGTAATTGTAGTGTCGCCGCCGGAGGTACCGTCCGGCGGGCTAGGAAGGCGGCTCAGCGCCGGAGCGCCCGCAGTTGCGTCAACACAGGCCGGAAACGGGGATGGGACTCAAGTTTATTTACAAAGAGATTTGGTCATACGAGTTCGTACATGAAATGCCCTTTGTGTGGCGCTCTGCGTCACACAATCGAAACCGAAACTGGTAAGGCGCGACACCACATCATCTCCCCATAAAAAGGAAAGGAGTTGTACTCTGTATATGACATTATACAGTGGTAAGGCACTGAAACGTTTGTATGAAGTAACACGTTGGCACACAATCCTTGAACATCTTGTAAGAAAATGTGCAAAAATAAGTAACATCATTATACAATAGTTATCACATGTAGGAAGGTATTCTTTATTAGGACAATATTTATGTGACCAGAGTTGACGTAGTTTGACTAAACTTGATGTAATGAATTTGTATTGCATGAGCCCATTTATGGACTGGTATAGTCTGGTATAAGTAGTAGTTAGGAACTTAGTGTCAGTCACCATTATATGTTCCCCAAAAACAGGATTATGCAGTAAGTAGTATATGAAAGTAGTATATAAAGCAGTATAGTAGTATGTGAAACATGAGTATTATGAAGAATATATATATCAAGGAACGTAGTCCTTGTACCGTGTCGGCTTTCTTCGGTGCCGTTTGGGACGAAGGGGACGGTTAGTAGAAGAATTTGAGCCTTGGGGCTCACCTACACGCTCATCAGAGAGCGAACGCAGCAAAGTTTCAAGATTTTCCGTAGTCGGCATGTTAGTCGACATATCTATCCCCCCTTCGAGAAATGTTGCATAGGGGCTGGGCACATCAGCCGATTGTTGTGAAGGTGCCTGCAAGGTGGCTAGTGCAAGTCGCACTAACTGTGGAGCTGCAGAAGAACATGAAGGTGGGGAGGAATTATGTTGATGCATGGACGATGTGTTAGGTGGAGGACATGAATTCTGCTGTGGAGTTGCGTTCTGCTCAGCATGAACAACTACCAGCTTTGATGCATTCCAGACGTTGCCATCACTAAGGCGGAAGGAATTGAATCCAGTTTGACTAAGGATTGTATAAGGACCTCTGTATTTATTCTGCTTCCCTGGCAGACGAACTTTAACTCTGAGGCCCACCTGTAGCTTAGGAGGTTTTGCTCCACGCTTAGAATCAATGCGTTGCTTAGTTGCCTGTTGCTTGTGGAACACTCACAGGATCCAAACTTGGCGAAGGAGCGGAAGAGTTTGGGTTTAACCCTGCAATGTCAATTCCAGAACGCGGTTGGCGGTTATGCAGAAGTTGTGCAGGCGACAAGCCTGTAGTAGCTTGAGGCGCAAAACGATATGTGCCCAAGTACTCTGTTACAGCTTGTTTCAGTGGGCGGCATTCAAGTTGAGCGAGCTGAATTTGCTCTTTCAAAGCGCGGTTGAAGCGTTCAACTTGACCGTTAGATTGCGGATAGTAGTTCGAAGAAGCAAAGATGCTGTATGCCTCTGTCGGAGAGGAACTTCTCAAATATTTGAGATTTAAACTGAGGACCGTTGTCCGTGACGATTGCTTCTGGAAAACCTTCCCTACTGAAAAGTGCTGACAGAAATGTAATTACCGCTTCTGAAGTGACTGCATGGGTAAAGCAAACCTCAGGCCACTTAGAGTGGTAGTCAACTAATGTAACTGCAAATCTGCAGTCGAAAGGAGCACATTAGAGTGGACCGACAATGTCCATGCCTAGCTTTTCCCAAGGTTTGTCTGGCCATGGGACAGGCTGTAAGGATGCAAAAACTGGTTTAGCAGATTTATCTGCGGTTTGGCATACGACACAGTCGCGAACTGCACGTTCAACTTGGCTATCTAAGCCAGGCCACCAGTATCTTTCTCTAAGTCGCTGCTTAGTCCTGACAATTCCAGGGTGACTTTCATGAGCCAACTGTACGAGTTTATTGCAGAGTGAAGCAGGAATTCCGAAGGAAAAAATTGTAGCGCAAAGCAACACACGGACAGACAGAGAGGACAGGACTGGCGCTTTGTCTGTCCGTGTGTTGCTTTGCGCTACAATTTTTTCCTTCGGAAGTCATGAACCAACTAGCCCAACAAAACGTATTGCGAAGCAGGAATGCTTACTCTATCTGTGCGGAAAACTAAATTGTCTACACAAGACAGCTCATTTCTGATTGCAAAGTAGGGCAGTAGTTCTGGCTGAAGAGATCTCTTTTCTGGCCATCCGTTAGCAATGTATGGAATTACTTGTTGCAAAGTAGTATCCTCAGCAGTTGCTGCCTGTAGCATGCTTTACTGATGCATGGAGTGACAAGTGAGATTATCTCTTCTTCCAAGTCTGGTGAGACTGGAAGTTGCAAAGGCAAACGGGAAAATGCATCCGCTACAACATTATTTGAAAACTTGCAGTACTGTACAGTGAAGTTGTACAAAAGTCTGGCACACCAGCGTGAAATGCGTAATGGGCGTCGGCCCTCTGATCCAGCAGAAAGTAATGTAGTAAGTGCTTGATGATCAGTGCGTAATGTAAAATGTCTACCCCAGAGGTATACATGCCATTTCTCGCAAGCAAAGAGGCATGCTAAGGCTTCACGCTCACCAGTAGAATATCTGCGTTCAGCAGGTGACAAGGTTCTCGAAGCAAAAGCAATTGTAATTAACTGGTCAGCTTTGCGTTGTTGAAACACAGCACCCAAACCTATGCTGGAAGCATCAGTCGTTATGACTATTGGAAGCTTCTCGTCAAAGAGTTGAATGACTGGGTTTTCAGCCAGTACTTCTTTGATACTGTTGAATGCCGAATTGGCTTCATGCGACCAATTAAATGTTTGGCCTTTGCGCAACATGGAGCGCAGTGGTTCAACAATGTCAGCATAATGGGGAATGAACTTTGAGTAATAGCCAGCGAGACCAAGAAATGAATGCAAGGATTTACAATCTGTAGGAGCAGGTGCATTAAGAATAGCATGCACTTTGGACTCAAAAGGAGACAATCCTCTGGCACTGACATTGTGTCCTAAAAATTGGATTTCTTGGACAGCAAAGACACATTTGTCGTTCAGCTTCATTCCTGTGTTGCTTATGCAGCTTAGTACTGCTTGTAAATTAGCATCATGTTCAGCACGCGTTCGACCCCAGACCAAAATGTCATCTAGGTAGCATAGTACTCCAGAACAACCTTTCAAAATGTCTGACATCATTTTCTGGAAAACAGCAGTGGCAGATGCAAGCCCGAAGCAAACTCTACGGAATCTGAACAAACCATCATGCGTCACAAAAGTGGTTAAGTCTCTACTTGATTCTTACAAGTTAACCTGATGATATGCTGATACAAGATCTAGCTTTGAAAAGTAAACAGCACCTGTAAGTTGCTGGAGAAGTTCTTCGATGTGGGGCAAGGGAAACCCATCAATCACGATAGCTTTGTTTGGTTCACACAAGTCCACACAAAGTCTTAAGGAACCGTTCTTTTTCTTCACCACGACCAGTGGAGAGACCCAATCTGATGCTGAAACACGTTCGATGACGCCTGCATTTTCGAGACGGGAAAGTTCATCGGAGACTTGTTGTCGAAGCAGGAATGGCAATCTGCGAAGCTTGGCAGCTACAGGTTGCACACCTGGGCGGTGTTTCACTTCGTGCATGTAGCCTTTCACCAGGCCAAGTTCCTGGGTGAAGAGGTGATGAAATTCGGACGGAGCATTGGCAGGAATTCTTGGAGTTGCTGTACTTGAAACTTGCGAGCAGGACAATGTAGCGCCGTCGATGTGTATGTGGAGGCTTCGAATGGCGTCCAAACCGAGAAGTGAGGAACCTTCTTTTGTCACATAAAATATGACAGTAGCAGTGGTATCGTTGTACTGGACGTTTGTAGAAAAGTATCCGACGTTGGGAATGCATTTCTTTGAATAGTCCTGAAGGACAATGTAGGAGTCAAGGAGTCTGGTCCCCGGAAAGTACTGCTTGAAATCTTGTAAGTTCAGCAATGAGACGGTCGCACCGGTGTCAACGAGGAAAGGAATGTTGACTTGGCCAACTTGAACAGAAATCTTCAGGGGCGAAGGACGGCTGGAGCGTTCATCAACGTTGAGAATAGTAACTGTATTTGTTACTGCAGTATCTTGCACTTGAGCTACGTTTCGTTGCTAAGTTCGGGCATTTGATGAGCGGCAGACAGCTCTGAAGTGGCCTCGTTTTCCGCAGGCAGAACAAGTGCGGTTGCGGGCAGGACAGTTTGCAAAATTTGCGTAATGTTGAGACGATCCGCATCTATAGCAGAAATTCGATTCAGATCGGTGCAGTTCATTCTGCTGTCCCGCAGTGTCCGATGAAGGATGGGGACGGGTGTCATGTTGCGAGCGGCCATGTTGGGTCCCTCCCGAGTTCTGTCGGGGAGGCCGGCGGCCATGATTCTTTTGTTTTAGTGGAGAGGAATGTGAAGTGCTTTGGCGGCCATCTTGTGTACCCGCTTGAAATCCGACCCTGTCAACTTGCGCATTCGCGAACTCCTGCATTTCGAGTTCGGTACGCTCCTCTTCTTTGGCAATTTGGATTGCTTGATGTACAGTAAGGGTAGGTCCCAGCTGCAGAAGTCGTCTGCGGACTTGTGCGGTAATTCCGCTGAAGAGCTGATCGCGGACCATGGCATTGACGGAAGTCCCGAAATTGCATCGGCTGGCCATCGTCTGTAGTGCAGAAACATAGTCAGTAACGGATTCCCCCGGTAGCTGTTTGCGCGATTTGAAGTAGTGACGCTCCAGTATTTCGTTGCTCGGCGCTTTGAAGTGATTCTCGAGCAGCGTGAGCGCTGCGATGTACTCATCTCGCGTGCCTTCGTCCCGAGTGCCGCTGCCATTCCCCGCCTGTTCCTGGGCAGCTTGTAGCGTCCAATAAACATCCAGGCCTTCAACTCCCAGTGCATTCAGCAGGAGACTTCTTCAGAGCGAGCCGGGCGGTGTCTCCGGCGGCGACATCGACATACGCCTGAAAGACACGGCGCCATTTAGCCCAAGGCACGGGAAGAGTGCCCGGAGTTTGTAAAAACGGCGGAGGAGGAATAGCGGCGGTCATGCTGGAAACGTGGTTCACTGATGAGTCGCAGTCGCCAGGATGCATTGGCGAGTCACTGGTGCCAGCAAGCATTGGCAGTACGTGCACAGGGTGTGGCCGCAGTAGGCCTACCTCATTTCGTGCAGAATGTTAAGTGGGGGGATGCCCTGTAATGCGGTGGAAAATGCCGGCGAAGTACGTAGAAGGCTCACATTGTGTTCACCTCGTCACCACTTTGTAGTGTCGCCGCCGGAGGTACCATCCGGTGGGCCAAGAAGGGCGGCTCAGCGCCGGAGCGCACGCAGTTGCGTCAAGACAGGCCAGAAACGGGGATGGGACTGTCGTTTATTTACAAAGAGATTGGTCATACAATTTCGTACATGAAATGCCCGTTGTTTGGCGCTCTGCGTCACACAATCGAAACCGAAACTGGTAAGGCGCGACACCACGGTAATATGCTGTCATCGTTATCATTGCAAAGCACCAAAAACATTGACGCTGACGGGAACGGTGTTGCAGTACGCGATCGTCATTGTGATTGTATCAGCAATAGTAGACAACCGAAATACCGACCACGTATGAAGCACAATTTATGAAATGGGTCATTTCTTTTATGTACTTGTTTCCAATTGCAGTTTAGCTTTCAACTTGATGGTCTTGCTGAAGATTGCCAGGTTGACGTCGTCGAGGTGGCTTGAACACAGCTTCTTTCTTTGTGATTATATGCGGACAAAAAATATCTCCCAGTGCACCATTGTCTTCGTTTCTTTCTGTTCGATACAGATCACCTCACGAACTCACAATCGCTTACCAGCTTCCATGTGCACCTGCCGCAACCGAGCAACGCCATCATTTACAGGGGCAGGAAAATGTGAAATCGACACCATAGAAACAGCAAAAAACTAGAATCCTTCTCAGCGAAAGATTTCTTATTTACAGCGCAAACAATCTTGAGCATAATACCTATTTCTTTTTTATATGTTTTCTTTTATGCTACGTAATGTACAAAAGTCAGCGTTCGCAGGCTACATACAGATGCACAGTAAAAAAGTGTTTGCTTCAGCTCCGTAGCCTTGGCTGTGCTGCCACAGAAAGTTCTCGCCAGGTATAGTTCCAATTCTTAAAAATATAGTGCGAATTATCTAAGTCATAACAAAAAGAAAGCTCATTTTTCTTTTATATGTTACATATACTATTCATACTATTAAATTTGAAATTATTCAACCAAATCAGTATTTGCTTCCGACCTCGAATTAGCCATTCACCTATCACGACGTATTACGAATGCTACGCATTCAGATTTTTAATGTGAATCATCACTAATATGTCACATCACATTACGTTGAACTTCGTGGTTGCTGCATACTATTGTTCAGTGCATAGTTATGCAGCATTCCCATCAATTGCCTATGTTTTACTATAATCACTGAGAAATATGCATGATGTGCGCGTTACCTTTGGGCTCCATTTCAGCCTTTATGTGCTACACGCTCAGCTCACAGGAATGGTTTCTTTTTCACCAAGCGTTATTCTGCAGCTCTCTTATGCAGCATATGTTGTTCTTTTGCGTTCTGTGATCAGATACACTAATATAACAGCCACGAATGTTACCTAAATATTCTTTAGATGCTTCGGACATTTTGTTACAGCACACAGAGAGTGCTTACCCTGTGAACATGTCAACTAGTTAATTTTTCTGCCTGATAATTTGTAATTAGTGCATTACTCAAAGTATCTTAAAGAAACATGCAGCTTAATGACATGTAGTTTCATTAAGTTATTTTAAAACTGTGATAAAAAGCTATTGTTAATTCTCGCATAGCAAGTTTTAACGATGCACACGTGGCAGAGGATGGCAAAGCGTTAGGTGGACAGAAGAAATTAAGAAATGTAGAGGCATAAAATGAAATCAGCACATGTGGGACAGGGCGAGTTGGAGATCTCTGGGAAAGTCTTTCATCCTGCAAGGTGGGATGATGATGATGATCATGAAATACTGTTCGTTATTCGAAGACAGTCTTCTTGCCTTATTCGCACTCGATTTGCATTGGAAAATGTCAATATTTGCACATCCCTAGTCTTAACATGATAGTGTTACAGCACACACCAGAAGAAAAATTCGTCTTTGTCAAAATTAGAAAGGAACCGCTGCATATTTTTTTACTCATTTATCCCAAAAAAAGCTTCGTTAAATCGAATTTAGTACCATTGTAGCTGCGGTAAAATGAGTTGATGACAACATTGAACATTATGGGTACTGGCCGGGGAATGTAGATTCCTTCATTAGATTGGGAAATTCATACAATCGGGTTTAGTTAAATCAAATTTTAACCGTAGAAGATTAAGAATGGGGTGGAGCGCATTCGGCAGGCGTTCTGAAATCAGCAGTGGTAGTTTACCACAATACCTCAAGAGGGAGCTAGCAGCTGCATCTTACTCACCTACGGAGCAGAAGGCTTCATCTTAAATTGAGGACAACGCAGTGAGGCGTAACCTTAGGGGACAAGAAGAGAGCAGAGTGGGTCAGGGAACAATCAAGAAGAAGAAATGGGCAGGGCATGCAGCACGTAGGAAAGACAACCGCTGGTCACTAAGAGTAACTGACTGGAAATGCGCAAGGGAGAGGCGGAAAGTTAGGTGGGCAGACGAGATGAGGATGATGTGGCGGCACAGGACTGGGTTGATTGGCGAGGCCCTGCACAGCCAGGCTGATGCAGAGCGGACAGAGTGGAGCACTTGGTGCTGCGCTGCCATCCAGTCTCACCCCGTTCGTTAGAGCCACTAAACTCCCTCAGGCATTGACCCTGACAGCAAAAAATGCAAAAGTCATCACCCAGGGTTCGTGCAGCTTTTTAAAAGCCCTTGAATTTGAAAAGTACATTTTCAAGGCCCTTGAAGGTTCTGTCATTGTATTTTGTCCGTGAAAATCCTTGAATTTCGGAACCAGTGCAGTGTCAAGTCCACTGTGCGACCTGCTTTCTGTTGTAGATTAGCGTCGATGCGGCAAACTTTCCATTTCAGAAACAGTACAGCGTGCGAGTTTGCATGTATTCTGTTTGTTCATGCCTTGTCCTATCGTTCATTTCACTCCTCAGCCGTCAGTGCATCTTGTCTCTCCTTACTTATTTCCTCTTGTCTCCTGCATATGCGCTGCTTTCTTCCCTGTCAAGTGAGCAGTGCACCCTTCTCTGGGTTGATTCCACAGATGCAGCCGGCGCAAGCTGAAAGTTTGCACGTTTACTCTGTATCTGTGATTGCTTTTTGGATAAGGGCCAAGTTCAGGTATTGTACAGTAGAAGCGGCACGTTCACGTTACGACACCATTTAGGTGTTATGTACTGAGGTGCCGTTTCAGCTACAAGGGCACTACTGAAAAGGTATCGCTATTTTGCATGTCAAGTGTTCGTGGACAATTCGAGAACTGTAAGTGAACCATAACGTGGCAAGAAATGGACAACTTCAGCATTAATTCGAAGCATGTGTGTGTATGTACGAGGCACTTTGATTCATCGGACATGATCCATGTGGACGATTTCACGATAACCAGTGACACTGTGTCGTTGCTGAGAGATAAGTCGCGCCTCAGGCCTAACGCCATTTCTCATGCGTTCCACGGCCTGCCAGCCTACTTTATGAATCGAAAGTCACGGCCATGGACAGTTTGAACGCTACTGAAACCACTGAAACGACCTCGAGAGCCATCGTGTGCAAAAGGGAGTTTCCGGCCGTGATAACCAGGCCATTAGCTACTTATTGTAGCAACAGCAACAACGACAACAAAATGGCAAGATGCCAGACTTCTGTGTCAATACTCCCTTAAAATGTCTTTTGAGCTCTATGCTACTCCAGTGCTGAGTGAAGGCGAAAATTTTCTCTTATTTCTCATAAGCATTTGTGCGGCTTCATTTCCTTAAAAGAAAGATCGCGATTACACTCCTATTAAGCGTCCTGGTTCGCCAAGGAAGTACGACACTGAATGCAAACGTGCGTCAGTCCTCATCACCCTGCTCGTGAGAGATCGAAATTAAGAAGCGCAATGCAGAATCAGGAGGACATATTACTCTATGCAGTTTTCATCGGGGATATTGACAACGAAAATCGTGTTCGAAAACTGTGTACGCAATTGGACTAATACGCACGAAAACTAGCGAAGCTTTCATGGCCTGAAAACAACAACAGTTCCCACCAAGCAAGCGTTTCATTCACGGCTATGATCTGCCAATGTTATCTGTTCTAAACAGATTACCGGCAATTGCAAGCTCACGTCCTAGAACATTTTCTGTTACGTAAAATTAGTCCATAACCACTGCTGGAATGACACGTGTGCAATCAGAAGTTCGGGAAGTAACAGCACACAACCTTGAGCTCAGGTTAATTGTCATGCATTTAATGGCAACACCGCTGATGTCTCATTCTCTGTACAGCGCATCACAGTAACGTCAAAGCTTTTTTTTTTATTTGAGGCCTGTTGGGCCAACTAAAGACAAATTTCGCAATAACAGAAGGTCTATGCGCTTCATCTGTTCGCACATTGAGGTGCCAGCTGAATTTGAGATTGTTTACTTTTTGTATGCACCTTGTCTTCGGTAAGAAAACATTCTCGGAAGTTCCAAGTTTAGTTCGTATAATTGCTATGACAAAATAGAATGTAAATATTGTCTAAAAAGAGCGGGGCTTTTGGCCGTGACGTACCAGAGAAAAAAAAAAACAATTGTCGCCTACAGCAGCCGCTCCGCTGGGTGGCCTTTCTTTTACTGTGGCGCCCCTAGCGGCTTCCGCTAGCTCTATATTAAACTGAGGCGGCAGTTTCAGGACCCAAAAAGCTATTGAGGGACTATGCTAATACTAGAGAAGTCTCAGCACCTGTCCTGAACATTTGTTGTGTGTTGGGAACTACCTTAGATGGCACCGAGGCTAGACTTTTCTAAAGCATAATTGTTATATCGCCGTATCGCGATGCGCCGAGTGATAAGTCAAGCCGATCCATGGACGGGGAACCACTGCCCTTTAGTTTGATGGCAATCGCTTATGTACAGATGATAGCATTGACAGTGCCCCCTATACACTACACAACACATTCCCCCCTCATCAATATTAACAAAAAACAAAAGTCGATCAGTCTACTTTCGCGCACTCACTTCACAGTACGTGACACAATTGATGTTCTTGCAGTCAGGCAAGCTTGTAGTCTTGATATCGTGTTGGCATTCTTCTTGTCCATTCCGGCCTGGTGCGTGATGGTGCTGTGGTTGTGGCCAACTGTGACCGAGAGATGTCCTGCTGATCGGGAACCCCTAACATGGACTCCGTTACTGTGGGTTATGCACCGTCAGAATGGTTAGCGCTTTCCTGAGTGTCTTCTGATGGCCCCACTTCCAATTCATTCATGAATATAGGGTTTGTTGGCTTAGCCATCTTCCCTATGTGAAGATCCATGTCGTAGGAAAACCCTGAGGCTGCACTGTGTCGCGCTGTAACCGCGTCAGCTAGTGCTTGTGCCTGTCCTGTCCCTCCTTTACGAATTACTGTTAACTTTGATGCGTTCCATTTCGTCCCATTTGCCAGCAGAAACGAATTCGTGCCCACTCGTCTCTCCACCTGGATCGGCAAAGGAAATTTGGTCCACCCTGTTTTACTTTTACGAAATCTCCTGGCTCAATGATAGACGCTCTGGCACCTCGTTTTTCATCGACGTACTTTTTTGTTCGTTGTTGCTGCTCCTTAACGTGCTGTTTCAACTTTTCCATGGCGACATGTGGCTCCTCAAAAAATTCCCTTTCTGGGAGGTCAACAACATCCAATCTTGTTATGGGTTTTCTTCCATGCAGCAGGTAAGCCGGTGACGCTCCTGTAGTTGCATGCGGGGTGGCCCTATAAACACCCAGGTAGCCCCAGATGGCCTCCTTCAGTGGTATTCGCTCCAATGCCGCAACCTGCATATACTCCTTGAGAATGCGGTTGAACCGCTCAATTTGACCATTGCATTGCGGGTAGTACAATGTTGTAACACATTGCTGAATTCCCCGGTGTCATAAAAACTCCTCAAAACATGTCGACATGAACTGACGCCCATTGTCAGTCACAATGCTTTTTGGGTACCTTTCTCTCAAAAAAATTTCCAAGAGTACTTTCACTACTGCCTGTGTAGTTATTGTGGACACAAATGCCACTTCAGACCACTTGCTGTAGTAATCAATAATAGTGATTGTAAACCTACACTCTGGAGGGGCTCGCTCCATTGGCCCAACGATGTCAATTCCAAGCTTTTCCCACGGCTTCTCGGGCCACTGCACTGGCTCCAACGGGGCCCTTACAGTTTTTGCAGATTTATCTGATGCTTTGCAGACAACACAATTCCTAACCAGAGATTCAACATCACTGTCCATTCCGGGCCACCAGTACTGTTCCCTCAACCGTTGTTTGGTCCTTACAATGCCTGGATGCGATTCATGTGCCATCATGACTAGCCTGGAAGTGAGTGCTGCTGGGGGAACGACCTGTTCAGCGCGAAACAGTAGTCCGTCTATTACCGACAGTTCTTCTTGTATACGAAAAAACAACCTTAGTTTTTCAGCTAAACAGCCCTTTTCCGGCTGTCTGGACATAACATACTGTGCCACCTCATTTAACTCTGAATCCTCAGCTGTTGCTGCTGGCAACTCACTCTTTGTGATCATGCTGGAAACCACAGCAACTACTTCCTCCACAGGTAGTCCTCTGCAGAGGTCAACGGTAGCCTAGAAAGCGTATCCACAACGACACTGGGGTTCCCCTTTGTGTGCTGCACAGTGAAGTTGTATCTCAGAAGTCTAGCAGACCAGCGTTCAATACGCAGTGGCCGTCTTCCAACCCCATTTGTGGACAGCAGTGTCACCAAAGCCTGATAGTCAGTTCGTAAGACAAACTTGCGGCCCCACAGATAAACATGCCAATGTTCGCACGCCCATAAACATGCCAGCGCCTCTCGTTCCCCGGTACAGTACTTGTGTTCTGGTGGCGTTAGTGTCCTCAAAGCGAATGCCACTGTACGTACTTCTCCGTCGACTACCTGCTGTAGCACAGCTCCCATCCATATGCCGAGGCGTCAGTGGTCACTTGTACAGGCAAAGACTCGTTGAACATGGCCACCACCGCACATGACGACAGCGTCTTCTTGACCCTGCAAAAACTCTGCTTAGTGCTCTGGTCCCACACGAACTTCTGTCCTCTACGAAGAAGCTGCCGTCGCAGCGGCTCCACCCACCTCTGCATAATTGGGGAGAAAATGAGAGTAATAGCCTATGAGCCCAAGGAAAGACCGCAGCGAGACTACATCGGCAGGCGTTTGTGCTTTCATCACAGCATCCACCTTTGACTTAAGGGGGGAAGCGGGTCTTTGAGACCGAAAATCAGAAAAAAAATCGAATTTTTGAAAATGTTTTATTTGGATTCTGCCGCTACTGATGCATAACCTCGCCAATTTTCATTCGTCTTAGATCAGTATTTTAGCCGTGACAGCATTTTATGTGCCATCAGCGAGCTAAACTTTTAGCGATGAACGCGTAAAAAACGGGCTTATTCAGCGCTGCGCTGTTGCCGTTCTACGTTCCCTACGGCAGCCATCTTGGTCGCATTCGAAAGAGCCGCGCTTTTTCTTGAATATCCCGCCGCCCTTGTTTCCGTCCACTCAGAATTCATGTAGAAAATCCGCGCCAAAAAAAGGTCCCTCCGCGTGAGCCTATTGGCACAGTGAGCCCACGTGACTAAATAACGCCTTCCGATTCGTCGGGCCTCCCGCGCTGTCTGCTACAGTGCACGCAAAGCGGCAAGTGATGTCGCCGTAGTATAACTGTGTTCTCGTCGATTTTCGTCCGTAAAGTTCCAACCCGCGCAAGCTGGCAAGAAACTGGAGCAGGCGTTTTTATCATCCTCAACAAAGACTGCACGTTGCGGCGGCTTACTGGCACGGCGCCAAGCGAGCTAGACGAAGTGCGCCGCAGCCGCCGGGAGTGAATTAGGCCTACGCTCTCGGCCGCGTTTTGGAACTTTGATCGTGGCGAAGCCACATCGAAAGTTGCGCAGCGCTCATAAATTCGAAAAAAAAAAAAAAAGCGAGATCACGGCTCGAGTGCATCAGAAGCGCATCCAGCGGAGGACGGCGTGGCGGGGGAACGCGATTCATCGGTCGAAATGCCGACTTCACCTGTGTCGGCAGCCGCCTCGACGACGTCAGTGATAGGCAGCGTGGTAGAAGGATCGACACGACGTTCTTGACTAGCGCCGATCGTGCGCAACAGCAGAAAAGACAAGATAAGATCTCCGGCTTATCGGCAACTTCCGCTAGCGAGCGCAAGCTGCGGACGCTCGCAACAGCGTGCGAGGGCTCTGATCCGTCGGCGGCTAACTACGGCATCGTCGACTTCTCCGCAATCAACAAACTGCTTGAAAGGACATGCACTGGGGCCGTTTCGATTGGAAAATGTGATAAACTACTCTCCTGGTGTCTTCTAAGGCATTTATTTCCAAAGTAAAGCATTTTTACTTGTGCAGCGCTCCTTGAAGATACAGAGCTTTGTTTTTTGCTTTTTTCTCAGTTTCAATTTTTTGGCCACCTTTCATTTTTTTAGCGAGCGTTTCTCAGCTTTGGTGCACTTGATTTTGATCATTTTTGTATTACTGAAAAGCTGGATGTTTAGTGAGTGCAACAAAGTGTCATATGTTACTATAGAAAAGCGTAAGTTTTTACGAGAGAAAATAACAAATATATTTTCTCGGTAATCGAATGGCGAACTTTGAAGCTTCATAACTTTTGTTGTAGGAAAGCTAGAACCATAAAATTTGCTTTTTGAACTCTGATAACTGTAGAATGCAATGACATTTAATTCAGCAGGATCCGAGTAGCCAATATATCAAAAAGGTGATTAAACGAATTTTAATGAATGATTAATTTAAAAATTGTCATAAGGGCTACATAAAAACTGAGTTCATATTTGATATTTACACATGTAAATACATGATCACCGAAGTTTTCATCATCCTAACTTAAATAAAAAGATGCTTCATGTCAAAGTGCCTCTTCCCCCTTAAAAACAATGCTTTCAGTCTTTTCTGATTTTGTCAGTTTCATTTTTTCAGCCAGTGTGCAATCTTCTGATCACGTTTTCTCAGCTTCCACAAGTCCAATTTTAATCATTCTTCTTTTGTTTAGAACCTAAGTGTTTGGTAAGTGCCGTACTACTACCAAGTAATGCAAGATAATGTTATTTATTAAAACAAATGTCACTTTTGATCAAAGTAATTGAGCTGGTACTGCAAACATGAACTTCAAATGCCTACAACTTTTGTTCTAGACAAGCTAGAATGACGAAACTTGTTGTTTGGCACTCCTTGGTTACAGTAGGTTATAATGACATGGAGTTTAGCAAAAACTATGCAGTACATTTTTTTGGAAAGATGACAAAAGATTTTTACCAAAATGTCTCTGTTAAGGAAGAATGGTATAACATACATTAAAACAAGCTGTGTATTTAAGATCAGCATACAAAACTACATAAACCTTGAAATTTTCATCATTCTAACTCAAATTTTGAAAAATGTTTTTCAAAGGCCCACATATCCCCTTAAGTGGGGCCAGGCCTCTTGCGCTCACGTGATGACCCAAAAAGGAGAGTTCCTTGACAGCGAATAAGCATTTATGATTTAGCTGCAGCCCCGCCTCAGCGATCCGATGCAATACCTCGCGAAGGTTACGGTTGCGCTCGTTATTAGTCTTTCCAAAGACTATAATGTCGTCGATATAAAACAACACGCCCTTGCAGCCCTTCAATATTTCTTGCATCATTCGCTGAAACGTGGCTGGTGCCGATGCGAGGCCAAAACAAACTCTGCGGAACCTAAATAAGCCTTCGTGCGTGATAAACGTCGTTATTTCACGACTCTCTTCGGCTAATCCCACTTGATGGTAGGCTGCAGCAAGATCCAGTTTCAAGAACCATGCTGCTCCGCTCAGCGCATGCAACCGTTCCTCCGTGTGCAGCAAGGGGAATCCATCAATGACCACTGCTTTGTTTGGCTCGCGCAAATCGACGCATAGGCGAATAGTTCCATCCTTCTTCTGCACAACCACTATAGGAGACACCCATTCCGCAGCACTAACTCTTTCTATAATGCCTGCATCCAATAATCTTGTCAGTTCAGCCGCTACTTTGTCTCGCAGCGTCAGGGGCAAACGTCGAACTTTCGCTCCTACTGGTTTTACATCTGCGCGCAGCTTCACAGAATGTACAAAGTTTTTCGCTAGTCCCAACTTATCAGCGAAAAGAAAAGAAAACTTACTCAATTCCGGAGGAAGCGACTGGGAGCTGGCCGTGACTTGTAGGCACTCCAATGTAGAACCGATGATGTGCAACTGTATGCAGCTGGTGCACTGCGTCTAGTCTCAGTAATGCCATGCCTGGGGGAACAACGTAAAAGCGGAGGCAAGCCGAGTTGTTCCCGCCTACAACTCTGGCTGTGAACCATCCCAAGACTGGAATTTTCTTCTGTGAAAAATCCCGCAGCGTCGCTGTAGCCACAGTCAAAGGAAACCCGTTGGCGAACTTGTCTCAATAGACGTGGTCTGGCAAAATAGACACCGACGACCCAGTATCCACCAGCAACTGAAGTGGCTCATTCTCAACAACGACGTCAACTACCAACGTCCTTCGTTCCACTTGTCTGACCGCCAGCACAGTGAGCACGCCTTCTTCACTAGTGCCGTCGTTCCGGACCGTTTGTACGTTCCGCTCCGCCCTCATGCCACAGACCGCTTGAAAATGTCCCATCTTGTGGCATTTGGAGCAACGCTTCCCCCGTGCTTTACATTCCTGTGAATTAGTGAGGTGCCTTGTAGAGCCGCACCGGTAACACGTCGTTGTCGAGTCCCCGTCTGGGCCTCTGCCTTGGGATACGTGCTTTACTATGTCCGTTTGTGGCGACCCTTGGTCATAGACCGCAGCATCCTCCGCTGCCTGCTCGTACGTCTGCAGCATTTCTACAGCCTCTGCCAGCGTAAGTTGGGTCCCCTTCACGAGCCGTTTCTGTCACAATTCAGTGCTCCGTATTTCGTCAACAACCCTGTCTCGCAGAGCCGCCTCCAAGAAATCCCCAAAGTCACACGTCTTCGCTAACTGTCGGAGGGTTATGACGTACTCTCGTATAGGCTGATTCGGCAGTTGTCAACGTAACGTGAATCGACGTCGCTCGACCAGTACGTTGACTGTGCTTGAGAACTGGCGCTCCAATAGGACCAACGCCTCAATGTAACTATCTCTTCCACTTGCCTCCATCTTATCTTCTGTTGTGTCTGGCGTCCGTGCCGGCTCTGGGCCCAATGTGCGAAAAATATGGCATTCCTCGACCCCAAGACATTGTAGTAGAATGCCCTTTTTCCGTAGTGGCAGTTGTGCGTCTGTCCCTGTCGCTTCAAGGAAATTTGTGAAATCATCGCGTCACTACTCCCATGAAATTGTCGCATCTCCAGGAGTCTCCAGGAAAGGCGGTAATGGCGGCAGTCCGTACGTTGTCATCTCGTAGGTGACGCCCCTTGGAACGGCAGGAAAACAGTTCGTCGCTAGCTCACTAGCTTCGCCGACTGTGCCAGAATGTGATATCGCCGTATCGTGATACGCCGAGTGATAAGTCAAGCCGGACGGGGAACCACCGCCCTTTATTTTGATGGCAATCACTTATATACAGATGATAGCATTGACAGCGCCCCCTATACACTACACAACAATAATAATACAGTTAAAACTCAATCTGACAAAGCCTGATTTTACGCAGTTCCCCGTCTAAGGAAGAAATTTGCATTCCCGGGCAAGTACTCATAAGATTCAATATTGTTGTTAACCCAAACTAATGAAACTAACATGGAACCAAAACCAATTTTCTGAAAAAAATTAGTATAAAGAAGCACTATTTGTTTTTTATTTTTTACAGAGATGGCTTTTTTCTTAAAGCACGGGCACTAAAACAGGGTGCGTACAGGTCCTTGAAATCCTTGAAAACCCTTGAATTTGAAAAATCCGTTTTCAAGGCCCTTGAAAGTCCTGGAATTTTTTCTGGTCCTTGAAAGTCCTTGAATTGCGACCTCCGCAATTCCGCAATGCGACCTCCGTAATGGGGTAGATTGGCTCCGACCTGACAAACTCCCCTTTTCGGAAACAGTAATTCAGCGCGAGTGCACATATGGTTGCGCTTTGCATAACTGCTTGAGAAAAAGACAAAAAAAAAAAAACACCGCGTCCAACCGCGAGTCAAACGAAGCGAACGACACGTACCAACCACTCTTCGGTGCTGGCCCCTTGCCAGCGTTTACACTGCCTTAGTTGTCCCCTCTTTCGCCACCCGTCGGGCTCGTCGGGCGATGGCGATCTGGCTATACCCTTTGAATCGGGTTGCCTGCGCTCAATGCGCGGCGTAGCCGGGAAAAACGAAAAAAAAAGAAAAAAGAAGAAGAAGGAAACAGAAACGTATTTCAGAGCATCGCGGCTCCAAGACATTCCCGGAAACATGGGCACAGGAGTCACCGCGGCGCACCATACCGCCACCAGTGTTCCAACCGTTGTTTGGTTAACTCCACATGTGTTCTGGCGCCTTTATGCTGGTCTTCTCCTTCGACAAAACCGAGTGCCGTCTGTAGCGATGTTGTCTCGGAGGGTGGGTGGATCTTCGGACACTGGAGGACTATGTGTTCGATTGTTTCCTCTGCTGCATTGCAAAGGATGCATTGCGTCTGCTGCCCGTCAACATAGTGTGCCCTCCAGTGTCGAGTACGTAGCACGCCAGATCGTGCCTCCGCCAACAAACCACTTCCTCGTGAATTGTCGAAAAATGCCTCCTTGGCGATGTCTCCCTTCCCCATCATGTACACAGTCATAGATGACTTCTTTTCGGCCGTTCTCACCCACTCTTCCCTTTCCTGCTGCCGCACCAGCTGCCTTGTACTGACCGCTGGCACTGCCACCTTCACATCGCCCTGCGTGGATTCCAGACAGACAGTGGGGAGGTGATATCGGTCCCGCAGGCTACGTGTGTGACGTGCCCACTTTGTTGAGCAGCTGGCAAAGATGGTGTGCACCCACACCTGTCGCGCGAGATTAGCACTGGGGAGGCGCGTGAAACGCTTCTCATACGTTGCCTTAGCCACCGCCTCACGAGCCACGAAGGAGGACCACCCCACGTCTCCCTGTATCGCCTCAATAGGTGTCTGTCGGTGCACGCCCAGGGCTACTCGGCCGGCTTCTCTTTGACGTCTTTCCAGAAATTCTCTTGTACCGGATGAGATGCACAGCACCGCATTCCCATACGTCAGCCCCGGTACCGCTACCATCCTCCACAGCCCCCTCATCACTTCGTACCTGTTGAAGGCCCACAACGTCTGCCTACCCAAGATGCCCCGGTATCTTGTTGCCTTCATCCTCAGTGCGTGCTCGTGTTGCTCAAGATATCTGGGCCCTGTGTTCAAGTGTACTCCGAGGTACTTCACCCTGTCCGTGCACTGTAGGGTGCTTCCTCGTAGAGACCATGCTTCCCCGGAGTAGCTCTTCGGCCCCGATACCATGACGCCGCACTTTTGTGGATTGAACCGCAGATGGAGTGTGGCCATCGTGTCCCCACATATGTCCAGCAAAGCCTGGAGCTCGTCCGGTGAGTGTGCCAGCAAGGCAATGTCGTCTGCGTATATCAGCACTGGGACCCTCGTCGTCACTGCCCTCCCCTGCTCCTTGTGCCGCAGTGCGTACCCGCACCCTGATGCTTCCAGCTTTTGGGATAAACCTACAATGTAGAGCATGAAGAGCAGCGGCGACAAAGGACACCCTTGCCGAAGTCCACACGTACTCTTCACAGATGCTGTCATGTGGCCCCCCCCCCAGTCCGCCCTGGCCGTTACTCCTTCATACAGTGACCTGAGGATATCCAGGTCCTCTTCCTCAAGACCCAGCCGTTGCAGAATATCCCAGAGCACTGGCCGATGCACACAGTCATATGCTTTCGATATGTCCAGGAAAGCCACCAGTAATGGGCTCCGATTTTGTTCAGCAATTTCGATGCATTGTGTCAAAATAAATAAATTATCTTCAATGCGTCTGCCCGTACGAAAGCCCATCTGAAACTCTCCCAGCACACCTGTTAGCTCTGCCCATCGTTGTAACCTTGCCCTGACCACCTGTGTAAACATTCTGTACAAAACTGGTGTCACTGCAATGGGTCTGTAGTTCTTCAGGTCTCTTTTGTCACCTGACCCCTTGTACAAAGGAATCACCCTGCTCTCTTTCCATGATTCTGGGATTTCAGAGTTCACCATAATTTTCTTGAGGAGCTCTCGAATGGTCTGGCGTGTTTCCTCACCTGCGGCCTTCACTAGACTCATTGGGATGCCGTCCCACCCTGCTGCGGTACCACCATCCATTCTAGCAGCTGCACGGTCAAGCTCTCAATCTGTGGGTGCTATTCGAAGTTCTGCCTTCTGTTTCGTCTCCCGAGTCGGTAGTATGACTGGCTGAGCCTCTTCATTATCTCCGCTATCTTGAGTTTTGCCCTGTATATTACACAGCCATTCCTCCAGCAGGGGCAGGCATGCCATTCCTTCGCTATTATGTCCCTCCGGCGTTGCACGTAGTACATGCTGCTGCTCCCTGCTTTGCCCTGCTTTAATGTACCGCCAGAATCTTTGTGATGCCTGTGGACCTGCTGCTTTCAGTTCCTCCATGAACTGAACATTGACCCGGTGCATGCTTTGTTGTACAAGCTTGGCTGCATCCTTTTTCAGGGACAAGTAAGTATCCCATGCCTGGACAATGATCTTCTCATCCCCATCTTTATTTGCTTGCCGATGGATTCGGTTCGCCTCACGTCTTGGCTGTCTTGTCAATGTTGCCAGCAGTTTAAGTTGTCTTGTCAATGTTGCCAGTAGTTTATAGCACATTCACTGTCGTTGTACTACCATCGCGCGCATAAGAACGGAAAATTAAAAAAAAAACTTCTACAGCGAGACACCAAAAGTACTAATTCTAATGACAGCATCTGACGCTTAATAATTGGCTTCGACGCTGTATTTTTATTTTTTAGCAGACATTAACAACACAGGCATAGCGGATTCTCGTTTAGCTGTTGGCAACATTGACACAATGCCAGTCTATGTTTGCGCTGTGTGTGTCTAAACTAGTCCTACACTATGCTTCATCGCATCATGCATGGCGCTTTGTGTGCGATATCTGGTTTGTGGTGCACGTGCGTTGTGTTGTGATGACCGCTCGCGTAGAACGGGAGTTTCATGGTCAGCTTCCATCTTTTAATGTGAGCGGCATCAATTGTGAAACTCTGGAATTATGCCGGGAAAGTGCAAGTTTCAAAGCGGGTGGCTTAGCCACGACTGCTATAACAAATGGATTTCGCCGGACCCGACAAACCCTCACCGAGCCTCGTGTAAACGATGCCAGAAAACTTCTGACATTGCAACGATGGGTGAGTCGGCTCTGAAGAGCCATATGAAGAGTGCACATTAGTGCAATGAAGGCAAGCACAGTACTCAACGTCCCGAGGACAGAACAGTGCGCCAGTGCAAGTGAAGGACCCACCCGCGCTGTGTCATCGCAGGCTATGAATTTAGGTCGTGCTTGTCAGACCCATGACATGGTCACAGACGCTGAAATTTTGTGGACCTTGAAGGTGGTCACTAGCCATTATTCTTACAGGTCTTCCTCACAAGCTGCCGATCTCTTAAGGCGCATGTTCCCTGATAGCGATCTTGCGAAAGGTTTTTCCTGTGGAGAGAAAAAATGCTCCTATATAGCGTGCCATGGGCTTAGACTTTTCTTTCAATCAGCTTTGCAGAGGGAGGTTGAAAACTCGGACTGCTACGTCGTCCTTTTTGATGAATCTGCTAATGAATGTATGCACCAGTATACATTCATGTATGCACCATGAATGTATACTGCAACTCCTCGCACAACGTGACAACAAAATATCTCACATCTATCTTCATGGGGCATACGACTGCTGACGACATCCAGGAAAAGTTGTTGAAGGCCCTTGAACCTTTACCACTTAGAAAGATTGTCCAAATTTCTATGGATGGACCCAATGTTAACTTGAAATTATTCAGGTCCCTGCAAGCAGACTTGCATGAAAACTACCAAGTGCAGTGCGTTGATGTCGGCACATGTGGCTTGGATGTGGGCGCGAAAAGACAAGGACGAAGGGAAGAAGACACACACACACAAGTGCCAGTGTGTGAGTGTCTTCTTCCCTTCGTCCTTGTCTTTTCGTGCCCACATCCAAGTACCATGACAGACCAACAAGCCCGCATCGCTACCCTAGGCACATGTGGCCTGCACGTAGTCCACAATGCCTATAAGGCAGGTGTCGTGGCCAGTACATGGGGACTTGATGTCCTACTGTCAAGTCTGAGCATGCTCTTTGACAACTCCCCGGCACGAAGAGAAGATTTTACAGCCATAACTGGGCAGAGCACATTTCCACTGAAGTATGTAGCGCATCGCTGGGTGGAGAACGTCAGGGTAATAGAAAGGGCCCTGCTTCTCTGGAGCGACATCAGAAAATACATAGAAGCAGCAAGGAACAAGAATGTCACCCTACCAAAGTGCGCTTCTTTTGAGAACTTGTGTCTGTTCTTCCGTGACCCTCTTCTGTTGGCAAAGCTGAACTTTGCCCTAATTGTTGCTTCAGCTGTCAGATCCTTCTTGGTTGAATACCAAGTAGACAAATCTATGGTTTTCTTTTTGGCAAGAGACCTCGAGACAGTTGTAAGAAAGCTGCCCATGAAGTTCATGAAATGCTCAATTTTGTCTGCAACGGGGATCAGTGGCCTTTTGAGGCTAGACATTGAAGATGTGAGCAAACATGTTTCGCTGGAAAAAGTGGACATCGGCCACACATGCCAGCAGATTATAAAAGACTGCAAAGCAAGTGCAAAAGATGTGTTCCAGTTCAAAATGGAATGCAAGAAGTTTCTGATAGCCATGACAAAAAAAATTCTTGACAAAAGCCCTTTGAAGTTGACCCTTGTGAGAGGCCTGTCCTGCCTGGACCCACGGCTTATGTGCTGCAAGCCAGATGAATGTCTCTCAAGCCTAAGGAAAGTGGTTGATGCTCTCACCGCAGCTCACAGATTTGACGAAAAGCAACGAGACTCTGTTTGAGCTGAATACACGGAGTTGTTGCAACAGGAAAGAATCAGCTTCGACTTTTTCAGAAAGGCTCAAATAGGCTAGATGAATTTTTCCATGAGCTGATCGGCCTAAATTTCTCATATGGTGAGCTTTGGAATGTTGTCAAATTGCTACTTGTTCTCAGCCATGGCCAAGCAACAGTTGAGCGTGGGTTTAGCATAAACCGTCAAGTTGCTGTAGAGAACCTCACAGACTTGTCCTATGTGTCAAAACGCATCATATGTGACGCTGTAGAGAAAGTTGGTGGTATTCTAAGTGTCCCCATCACGAAGGAACTACGGGTATCAGTATCAGCAGCAAGGAATCGGTACAGTGCACACATTGAGGCTCAAAAGCAGGAGAAACTTGATGACGCTAGGCACTCAAAAAGGCATCTAATCAATGATGAGATCGACAGCATGAAGAAAAGAAAAAATGGAACTGGAAGCTGTCGTAGCGGATTTGACTGGTTCAGCTGATCGCCATTCAGAAAAAGCAGAACAGTCAAATGATATTACCTTTGTAGTGGAGTCCAACAGCTTGCGGAGGACTGCAAAAACTAAAGCGGAAGAGCTGAAAAACATCATACAGCTAATACACGAGAAGTCCCAGCAGCTGTTGTGAACCTGCTATAGTTTGTTGTGAACATTTGTATTTTGTTGTGACTGTAGAAGTGTTCCGAGCTGGAAATTAATGGTGCGCAATACTGAGCTTATACAAGTCCTTGAAGAACTTGTGAACATTAGTCATAAACTTTGTTTCTCAATATAATGAACCGGACAAGTGATCAAGCAGTGTTATAATGTAGTTGTGATGTACATTTTATGGGTAACTGTGTGCAATCAAACTGGGAAGAGTGTTTATGAGATGCTTAATGAATATTACCCAGTTAATACATGTAGTACAAAACTGTTAGCAGCTGTTCTAGACTTTTCTGTGTGTGGTGTGAAGTTTTCAGTGTTGTGGACTTGACAAGGTGATGACGGCTGGACAGTTTAAATATATTTGTGGTATAACTTTGTTTATTATAATATGGTATAAGTGCAATAACACTGTGCTAAATGATTTGGAAATGCTTGGTCAACCACTCCAGCGAATACTGACGTAGTCTCTTCAGCTGTTATGTGATCATTGTGGGAGCTTTATCATCTTGTACTTGAGAAGTGATCAGGATTAGACATGTTTTACACAATTCCTACATACATTAATTTAACGGAAGTGCAGCAAGACTAGGCTGAATGTTTTGGAGATGTTGGTAAACAAGCTTAGATAACACTGTTCAGGTCAGAGCGGCCGTTGGTAGTGTTCGTTGTGTATTGCGAACTGTTCTTTTTACTCTTCTGGGCTTTCCAAGCAATGCAGGTTAGTCATTATTAACACCATTATAACATACATTTATTTATCTTTATATGAGTGAAATAATGCTACACTGGACGTTTTGAGTATGTCTGGTGAACTTGAAGATTATACTGCAAAAACCTCAACCTCTTTTGCATTGTAAGCGTCCATTGCATGTCGTGATCTTGAGAAGTTATCAGGACTAGGCATTTTTGTTGTTCTTGTGATACGCATTTATTTATTGTAGGTGCAATAAAATTTTTTATTTTGGAAATTTTTCAGTACAAAAATTGTAAGTTTGCATGCCGCTTTGAGTCCTTGAAAAACTTGTGAGAGGTCCTGGAAAGTCCTTGAAAGTCCTTGAATTTTTCCTTTGGAAACCTGTACGAACCCTGTAAAACATCTGTCACCCATAGTTGTGAGCCTGGTTTTATTTTGACAAAGCTACACGCCACCCACATGCATGGAACAGTGGACTCGACAGTCTCGCTGTTACGTACCAGATGGTACTACGGGTGGCGGTGGTTTATTGTTCCTCTCAATGCTCCCACAGGAACACTACTGTGTGCTTTCATTATTTCATGATTTATGCAACAAATGACACTGATCGTCTCCATGCAACTTTCTTGCTCACCCTGTTTGCATAATTCTCCCCATCTTTGCATTTTGGTTGCATGTCATATTTCACGTAGCCTTGCCTACCTGGCTGCATCGCCTGGACCGCACATGTGGAGCTCAATGTTCTGTAGAACCGCGGTTGGCTTTCTTTGTTGACTTCATCATGCGGAGGACGCTGTGGGCCTTGCGCCGGTCCCAGATTATTTTTTCGCTAACGTTGAATTGCCTTGCTGCTGCTCAGTTTCCGTGTTCCTCAGCAAATTCGACTGCGCGCAGCTTCAACTTGGCGTCATAACTTCACTGACTTTGCTTTCCATGTGGTGCCATGGTTAGCAAGGCTCTACCGGCTCTATGCTACGACGCACATCACACGCGATGCGCGCAGCAGCAGCGACACAGCGAGTGCTATGAAGGCATTATGCAGGACGGAAGTGACGGCAAAGGAAGCGGCTCTGAAATCCAAACTTGCTTTCCATAATTTATAATTTAAGAAATACCTCCACATTGTCACCCCTCTTTGATTATTTTTTTTTCTGTGCAAAACTACATCAGCTGCATTATTTCTAGGGTGTTAACTTGCCGTTAATCTTATTTTCTTTTGAAATGTGGCTTCTGTGCATGACAGAAGGTGGCACGTGGTGAAGCGTCATTTGCTGCCCGCTCGATGCAAACAGCCTGGCCACAGTATTCAAGTCACCCAAGCTGCGGCACCTAACCCAATTTTGAACGTATATGAGTCGCACTGTTGTATAAGAAGCACTGGCGAAAAATTCAGAAAAAAAAAAACGCAACTTATACACTGAAAAATATGGTATACTTCTTTACGTTACCATGTTACCGGATACCGGAAGGAATCTGCACATGTGTGGGCCTTTACGGAACATAGACTTTTACAGAATGTAAACTACTCGCTGGTTAGGCTTTACGTTTACGGCCTCTCTCGCAAATCCACCTTCGTTCGTGACTACTCGTGATATCCACTTCGCAGAGGCCCGAGCCGCGGAGCCAAAATAAGCCGAAGTGCAAGCGCCAATTGTGATCACCTTGTTTCAGCCGCAGCTAGAGCGACCGCAGCTAGAGCGACCTAGAATACCGAAGTCGTAAACGTGAGAGGCCTAAAGCTTTGATAAGCTGGATAGGTAGTGCCATCTAGCGGGGCCAAGGTGACTCAAGCAAGCATAAAATTGTCATTGCAGAAACATCGTGCGTTCTACTTCCAGTGTATGCCTTGCAACGGCATAATTACGAACTAATTGCCTTTTTAATCACATTTTCTCTCTGAAACACTAGGCGAAAACAAATGCATCCATGACTGTGGTTGCACGAAGCATCACAAGATGTCGACACCATCATCCGGTAACCCGGTATTCCTACACCCCTTTGCATATTCCGTGATACTGCACACACTAAAAACCTCTCTTATGATTTTGCCGCAGCGGTAATGCAATATTATCTAAATTAAATGTAGTTTAAATGCAGTTATCATCACCATTTAGTGGTTTGCACATACGTAAAGGTATACGTTTGGGGAGCTAAAACGTTTCTAAAACATGCGTTTCAGTAACGCGGTAACATTAAAAAGTATACTTACAAGCTAAAAGTCTCTATTAACATGCAAAAAATACAAATACATAATACAGGGGTGACATGTCATTAACATCGACATGTATTAACATTAAAAAAAAAGCTAGGCACAGTTCACAAGAAGGAGGAAAAAAAGGTCTAAACAATAACTTTCAAGTCTGCTATGGCTCAGATAAATTCTAAATTTGAAGCACCAGTAGGACTGCAACTTTGGCAATGAAGACAATTTCTTGAGGTAGTTTATTCTTTTTGTAGAATTATGTATGGCAGCCTTTTCCTTTTTTTTTTAATCGCAATCCGGATGTACGATAACCTGTTATAGCAATCTCTCTCTTTTTCTTATACGTACACTGCACTGTAGCAGACCGATGCCTGTGCTTGACATTATGCTGTTTACTGCATTTTACCCTGCCCATAAAATCTCCATCCTTCATACAATCCTTCATTTCACTTCCATACAATCTTTCAACTTCGTGCACTAATGAAATCCTTTGTGTCTCTATTAGTGCTGGGCTTTTCAGGGAAAACTGTGCCATTTTTTAGTAAGTTCGAAGTGTACATTTTTCTGGATAGTATAAGTACGTAATTTGTCGCATTTCCTGTTAAAAAAAATGTGTGAATTAGGTTCTGCTGTAATTGGTGTGGTAAAGTCTATCGAAAAGATTTTGGAGACAATCTTAATAACCCTTAAGCAATGTTCATAAGAAACAAGTTGGTTCTGAGGTTGAGCAGAAGCATTACTGTGCCTTTGCACAGTCATTGCATTCTGCTGGGACTGCACAAATGAGCATTGTCTTGTGTAGTATACATGTGTGGTGTGTGCAGGGTTGCCCCAAGATCTTCAGCACAGTTCTAGGCTTGCAGTACCACTTCCGACGATGCCGCCTCATGCAGCTCTACCGCTGCCTCAACTGCTGCGAGGCCACATTTGCTCGTCCAAAGACTCTGCTGGACCACCTGCGCATCTGCTACCCGGTGCGTATCGGCGGCAGCATATCATGCACCATATGTTGGCATAGTTGTGCAGTACTGCAACAATTATATATTGCTTGCTAATCGCAAATCATTTGTATGTTAGCAATTACCTCTTCTAATCATTTACAGTGGACCCTGGATGATAATGCAATGACCCGCATTTTACAACAAATCGGTTTAGTCGCGGCAAAACTTTTATAGAAATAATGTATTAAAAACCGCGATTATACTACTCAATTTTACATTGACCGCGCTTCGTGCGAGGAAGAAAGTACTGCTATTTTCTCAAATGTAACGTGCATTCAATTTTCACGGGTTCTAAATAAAAATTCCTCTGATTGTGATGATACTGGCTAATTGAGGCTGCCATGTCCCCATATTGACGATTAAAAAGAGAGAGAGAAAGGTAAGTACAATTTGCCTTCCGTTTATTCTCCTGGCAGTTCATTTCCCAAAGTGATCCAGTTTTCCTGGCTGTAAGATCGCTTCTCGATATGCCTTGATCACATGCGCATTCAAGGGCCATTACCTAGGCAAGCTCAATTGTCGGCAAGTTGGTCTTTTGAGGTCTGAATATTTTTCTATTTTCGGCCCGTAAAAGCTTTTCCTTGTCGGCATGCAGCTGAGATCTCTTCCCTTAGTTTGTGCTACTCCCTGTCACAGGCTTCGAGCACGCAAAAATGACGTAACGCAGCTATCTTCAGTGTGCAAAATGGCTTTTTTTTTTCACGTGAGCTTTCGAAATGAAAGCAGCACATCACCAATTACACTTCATTGGGGATAGATTCGTCACACACAAGTCATAGTCGCGGCCAATATAAAGAAATGTGCTCAGTCATCATTTCATGATGGTGACGACACTGTATCTGACCCCTCCGACAAAACTCTGTTTCCAGCACGGTTTTAGTTTTGTTTTCGTACTCGATTCTTCCCCGCAGACAACTTTTGAACTTGTTTTATTGAAAAGAAGGTGCGTGTTACATCCAATTTTTTTTTTTTTTTTTGCTGTGAGAATAAAGATTCGCTCACACTTTTCCCAGTAAAATGCTTGGCTGTCATATTTAAAAATAATTTAATCTACCTTTCTTGGGGCAATGCAGGTTCGTGTCGCGAGCTTGTCCAAGAGGTCTGTACATGTTTCTTGGGCAAAGCTGAACATTACTGCCTGTATTTTCCTAGCTTTTCTTTATTATGTGGCAGTTTTTCATGGTCCCCTTAAAGTTGTATCATCAGTGTTCCACTGTACCAGAATGCATAATTTATTTGAGCGAGCCCGTCGCAGGAGCGCCCTGAAGGAGACCAGCCTCGTAGATTCTCAGAAGTTCCATGCGGCCACCGGCGCTCAGTCGTGTCTGCTGCCTTGCCATCCCTGCGGCTGCCAGCACAGTTGCCAACCACAATGGGACCCATGCTTCACCACGTAGCCCAACACATGCGACACGTGTGAGTTACACTAAGCTGCACCATTTTTTTACAGTGAGAGCTGTATGAGATCACAACAACAGCTGATTTTGGTGGCGTAGTTGCCCGCCACCGATGTCCGTAACCACTATCACGCGAAATGTGAAAACAAAAAATTATCCAGGATCAGATGGGATTTCAACCCTGGCCCTCTGTATGGCGGCCGAGTATTCCACCATAGAGCCATGCTGGTGCTTGGAACTCCTTCGCAAGAAGACCCTGTACGGGTGCCATGTCAGACAAGGAAGCGCATTACCATGTGTAATATAGCGTGGTAGAACAGTAAAATGACAATCAGGTGTCACACAATGCGAATTGCGTAATGAGTGGGTCATTTAAGGTAGGTTACCACCTTGACGAAAAAATTTTACAGTTGTAGTGCTGATGTTATAATTATAGTTTTGGCTTGAAGGGCTTAGATAATTTGAAACGTCGAAATTGAAATTTCTAAAAATGTTAAAAAAATAAATTTATAAAAATCAAAATGTGCCAAACTATGCATGTTGCACCAACGAGCATAACTACAAAATGATAGGTGTGATCCCAACACGACTTGGCACGTACGTAAAGAGGACAATAACCTGTGCATCTACCACTACAAACACCACATCTCTAGTTAAGGCGCGCTATCATAAACAGACTGATAAAGCTGATATTCGGCAGGTTTGTTTTGCACACAGTTGGCCATAGTATGAAAAGTTACAGCTCGTTTTCGATCATTCTGCTTGACTGCACAGTTTCACATATAAAGAAATTGCTTGCAAAATTTTCTGTGAAAATATTTATTAGAAGGAAAGTTATCGCTGTTCACGTAACTGTAGGATGCAAAAAATCATGTTTTGAGAAAAATGGCTTTAAAGATTTCATCTAATAAAGAAACATCCAATATGTCTGAAATTCACTCGGCTCTTAGCTTGGGCTCTCCTTTGAAGCTGACAAATGCTCCTTTCGAGTGTGTTAAAGCATGCATTTTTTTTTTCTTGCTTGGTTTGCGTCCCGAGCTGACTCACATCAACATGCTCCACAGTGGGTCCACGCTAGGTATATTGATTCCCTCACTTGTGTTGATCCTTCTTTTTCGTCCTGTACTTTACTACAGTTCATGGAGCACTGTAACTTTCTCCTTGAACGGCAGAACTCAATCAGATAGCTCCAAATGTCGTATGAAAAAGCACCAACAACCAAAGGCAAATGCATGCAATGTGAACAACTAAGTACTCTACGGCGCCGCAGTGGAAATTATTAAATAAACGGAAAACATCATGTCCCACAACCTTGCGGGTACTGGGCTTGCTGCGTTCCGTCCGTAGTTAAAGCAAGGACAACGGAGGCTTCAACTCACAACAAACAATAATTTATTTAACTCTACACTGCATATGGCGGGGTCGGCCCAGGGACACGAGACGACGAGGCGGCAGCCATGATCGGCGGCAGCAGCAATCAGCCAGCGCGGGTGGCAGCATCCATCTTTCCTGGCAGCCAAGGCACCTGTCCCTGGGCAGCGTGCAGGCTGCCCCTTTTAAGCCGCGCAGCTGGGCCACGCGCACCGCCTCTGCGCAGCACGTGGCGCTATCTCGCGATAACCATCGGCCGTGGTTCCCACACGTCCCCCCCCTCAAAATAACGTCGTGGGGCCGGAGGATGGTCCGGTTGCAGGGACCCTAAAGCACAGCAAGGACAATGAAAACCAGTAAACATTTTCTTCTCGCCACCAACAAAATTATGTGCATTCAACGCATAACAAGGTGAACAGGACATTAGAGTACTTTGGGAAGATCTACGAATGCTTCCTCCTCCCTCCAAAATTCGTGGAAAAACGGAACTGAAAAAAAGATACAACTACAGTGAATGAGTCATTTTCGCAAACCCCTCTTGTCCGTCACTGGGGATGCAGGTTGTACCACTTGCTTGGTGGTGCCTGTGACTGGGTGGCCAAGCCCTGGTGAAGCATATCTGGATCACCAGCTGCTGCGTCTTGCCAAGCATTAAATGGTTTTAGATCAGAGACATGAATAGGGCCGCACGCTTGATTAGTTTAGCAATCTTTCAGCATGTACGAGAGCCTGGATTTCTGGGCGATTCTATACGGTCCGTCCCACCTGTTAGCTAAGGAAGCGGCAAAACCTTTCGAGGCGTCGCTGAGCGGGTGTGTCCGCTTCAACACCAAGTCCCCAACCTCAAAGCTAACGTTTTGTCGATGCTTGTCACACTGTCCTGCCTGTTCCATTCGGGACACATCGAGGTGCTGTCTGGCTTGTTGTACCGCGTCGGTCAGCCTCTGTCTCAGGTCCCCCGCAAACTTTGAATAAGGCCTTGAAGAAGCGGTTGCACATGTCAGAGCACTGTCCTGCGGAAAGCTCAATTCTTTGCCCAGGTTAAGTTGAGCAGGAGTGAAACCTGTTGAGCGATTAACTGTTGTCCTAGTTGCGAACGCTATTTCTGCCAGTTTCAGATCCCAGTCTTTATGACGCTCAGTATGCGCGACAGGCATAGATTTAAGATTTCGGTTTTCCCGTTCCGTGATGTTGGCTTGCGGGTGATACACAGACGTGCGCTTGTGACGAATTCCCAAGGCGTCACAGGAATCCGTGAACACCTTGCTGGTGAAGTACATCGCGTTGTCCGTGATCAGCTGGCCAGGGAATCCGAACCTCATGAAGGTTTCGAGAAGGCAGTCCCATACTTTCTGTGAAGTGAGCTTGCGCAAAGGAAACAATTGAACCCATTTCGTGAAATGGTCAGTCACAACAAGCAGATACTGGTTCCGCCGCGGACTCATGGGAAACGGGCCCATTACGTCACATGCAACAATCTGCCATGACGATCAACTGACTGCATTGTTCCTAACGCTAAACCCCCACGTGGTTTTGCCTTTTGACAAACTGAACAGGAACGCGCGTAGCGTAATACATCCTGTTTCAACCCTGGCCAGGTTACCGTACGACAGAGCTTCTCGTAAGTCTTCTGCCCTGAAGAGTGAGGGGGTCCGCTCTACATACGGCTGGTGCAGAAGCCTAGCTCCGGTCCCAGCCGCAAATAGTCGTACCGTGCACGTGTCAACGTCCCCTTCCCGTAGCGCGAGTCATTGCAGCTACGACGGGTTCGGGCGAATAAGGCAACAGGCTAGAACAACAAACAAACGTGTTATTGCTGCACTAGCAATAACACGTAAATGTCGCGTAGAGGGACAGTCCGCTCTAGTAGAAAACAAAGGGTAACGCTTACACTATTGCCACGCCCACTTCTTGTCTTGTTTTGATGTATTCGGGTTTGACCGGCAGGGACGGTTATCAACGCTCGACGCTGTCCGCGAAGTAGTGTTCTAGAAGCGTCGCGATTGTAGTAGATCGGTTTGTTAAGATTGCGCCCCGCACGCGAATGTTCCAGCTTTGTCTAGAGATAACGCCGCCACCAGCGATATTGCTGGAAAGTTCGATAGCGCCTGTATAAAAGCCGACGCGCGTGACCGCTTGTCAGTTGATCGAAGGACGACGCCCTGTTCGCCGCTATCATTGTACAGCGTGTATTGCTGTAGTTCTAGTTCTCATTTTCCCGGCCACAAGTTCGGCCCAAATAAACAGTTTCATTCTGCAAACGCCGACTGCTGTCTTCGTCGACGTCACGACCACGTGACATCTGGTGGAGGTGCTGCTTCATGATCCGGACGCCACCGCGGAGCGCTGACCCAAGCCCAAGCCGCGAAGAAGACGACTCTAAGGTCAACCCGGATCCTCGAACCAGCCGCCGGCAGAAGGGACTACAACCAGAGTACGGACCCCTTCCCGAAAACGCCAGGCAGCCGAAGACCGTCACATCTACCGCCGAGACGATGACAGACCAACTGCCACCTACAACGGTAGTAATGCAACAGCCAAGGGAGCCACCAACTTTCCGTGGATCGTCCTTTGAAGACCCGGAGAGCTGGCTGGAGACGTACGAGCGAGTCGCCGCCTTCAACCACTGGGACACTGAAGAGAAGCTGCGCCACGTCTACTTCTACTTAGAAGACGCCGCGAAGACGTGGTTCGAGAACCATGAAGCGAGCCTTCAATCCTGGGACCTCTTTCGGACGGCGTTCCTCAATACCTTCGCGAGCATCGTCCGCAAGGAAAAGGCCGCTGCTTTGCTGGAGACCCGGGTGCAGCTGCCAAACGAAAACGTCACCATCTTCACGGAAGAGATGACTCGACTTTTCCGTCAGGCCGACGCTGCGATGGCGGAAGACAAAAAAGTTCGTCTGCTCATGCGGGGTGTCAAACAAGAACTTTTCGCGGGACTTGTCCGCAACCCGCCCACGACGGTCGCCGAATTCCTCACCGAGGCTACGACTATTGAAAAGACATTGGACATGCGGACGAAACAGTACAACCGCTCTCCGCTGTCTGCAACGTTTTCCGAAGTGCACTCACTAGCCACCGACGACTTGCGCGAAACCATCCGAGCGATCGTGCGGGAGGAGTTGCGCAAGCTGTTACCTTCGCCGCAGCCTCAAGTGGATTCCATCGCAGACATTGTCCGCGAGGAAATCAAAGAGTCACTGGGTGTTCCTCAGCCGGCACCGCCGCAGCTTCAAGCAATGAGTTATGCTGCTGCAGCCCGACGCAACGCCCCCCCTCCTCGCCCGCGTCATGACGCCGCGCCGCCCCAGCAGTTCCGCCGCCAGGCACCACCGCCGCCACCACCGACGCCATACCGCCCGCCTACCGGCAAGCGATACACGCCGAGGAAGACCGACGTTTGGCGCGCCCCCGACCATCGTCCACTCTGCTACCACTGCGGAGAAGCTGGCCACACCTACCGCCGCTGCCAGTATCGACGGATGGGACTGCGTGGGTTCGCCATCGACGCGCCGCGTCCACAGCAGGGTGAACGACCACGTGACATCGCCGACTATCTGGCAGGAGCGCATTGGACCTCCCGAGGACCTTCCCGATCGCCGTCGCCAGGCCGCTACGCCTCTCCCCAACGCCGCCAGCACACTGGCCCGTTCCGGGGCCGGTCGCCTAGCCCGTATCCGGAAAACTAAGGGCAGCAACCGATGGAGGTGCGGTTGCTGTACGACGAAACATCGAAGATCCTCCGCCGCCGACGACGACGCCACGACGAAACCTTGAAGACCCGACGCGAACCAGACAGAGCCCTGACGACGAAGCCTCGCGGACCGAAGTGGACCTGACAACGCAACGGGGAAGCAGCGGAACAAACCGACGTAGCCGTGACCCGACGCCACGACCTAACTGCAATGCAAGACGACGAACTAGCGACCTCGACGTCCTTATCGACTGCCACAACGTCACAGCTCTCGTCGACACCGGAGCCGACTATTCTGTCATCAGTGGACCGTTCGCCGCGAAGCTGAAGAAGGTTAAGACCGCTTGGGAAGGCCCCGAAATCCGCACCGCTGGAGGCCATCTGATAACGCCGATTGGTGTCTGCACGGCGAGAGTCACCATCAATAACCGGACTTATCCTGCGAGCTTTGTAATCCTACAAAACTGCTCCAGGCATGCAATACTTGGAATGGACTTCCTAACTGAACACGGCGCCGTCATCGACCTGAGGTCCGAGTCGATAACACTAACCTCAGATAAAGCGCTCCCGCCCCGCGTGACGCCAGGGAACCATGCATTGAATGTGATAGAAGAGCAGGTGACCATTCCGCCGCGTTCCAGCGTCATTATTTCCGTCGGCACCGAAAAAGCTGAAGACATCGAAGGTGTCATCGAGAGCGATCAGCGTTTGCTGCTAGATCGTGACATTTGCGTCGCAAGGGGCATTGCTCGGTTGCACGAAGGAAAAGGAAGCGTGATGCTAACGAACTTCAGCCAGGAATACAGACACCTGAGCAGGGGCACGACGATTGCATACATCGAAGAAATCTCAGCCGTCAGCGATGCGTTTGCATTTTCGGATTCTGACGAAGCTACGACGACGATCCCTGAGCCACCCTTCGACGTAAACCCAAGCCTTCCCGCTCGCCAACAGCAACAGCTTCGACGCCTTCTGCAGGAATACAGGGACTGTTTCTCGTCGTCATCGCGGGTCCGACAAACGCCCCTTGCTAAGCACCGCATCATAACAGAAGAAAATGCTCGACCACTCCGTCAGAGTCCCTACCGGGTTTCGACGCGGGAACGGGAGGCCGTTAAGAAACAAGTCGATGAAATGCTACACGACGACGTCATCCAGCCGTCCAACAGCCCGTGGGCGTCTCCCGTGGTATTAGTGAAGAAGAAGGATGGGACCCTACGTTTCTGCGTCGATTATCGTCGCCTGAACAAAATCACAAAGAAGGACGTGTACCCTCTCCCACGGATAGACGACACCCTGGATCAACTCCACAACGCGAATTACTTTTCGTCGATGGACCTCAAGACCGGCTACTGGCAAATTGAAGTCGACGAGAGAGACCGAGAAAAGACCGCCTTTATAACACCGGACGGCCTGTTCGAGTTCAAGGTCATGCCTTTCGGTCTTTGCTCGGCACCTGCGACTTTCCAACGAGTCATGGATACTGTATTAGCTGGCTTGAAGTGGCAGACTTGCCTTGTTTACTTGGACGACGTCGTTGTGTATTCCTCGAACTTCGACGAACACCTCCAGCGACTTCAATCCGTACTTCAAGCAATCAAGAACTCCGGGCTCACCCTGAAGCCAGAAAAGTGCCGCTTCGCGTACGAGGAGCTCTTGTTTTTGGGTCACGTGATCAGCAAGACTGGAGTGCTCCCAGACCCGCAGAAAACAGCTGCCATCGCCGCTTTCCCGCCACCCACCGACAAGAAGGCCGTGCGCCGATTTCTCGGCTTGTGCGCCTATTACAGACGCTTTGTCAAAGACTTTTCACGTATCGCCGAGCCACTAACGCAGCTCACGAAGACCGACGTCGAATTCAGGTGGCAAACAGCGCAAGTCGACGCATTTCATGAACTGAAACGACGCCTGCAGACACCTCCGATACTTGCGCATTTCGACGAATGCGCCGATACGGAGATTCACACCGATGCAAGCAGCATAGGACTCGGCGCCGTCCTTGTGCAGCGGACGGGCGGACTGGAAAGGGTTATCAGTTATGCTAGCCGGTCGCTGTCTAAAGCAGAGGTGAACTATTCCACAACAGAAAAGGAGTGCCTCGCCATCATCTGGGCTACGTCAAAGTTTCGCCCCTACCTCTACGGCAGGCCCTTCAAAGTTGTGAGCGACCATCACGCCTTGTGTTGGCTAGCTAACTTGAAGGACCCTTCAGGTCGCCTCGCACGGTGGAGCCTAAGACTTCAAGAATTTGACGTTACTGTCGTGTACAAGTCCGGAAGGAAACACTCCGACGCCGACTGCTTGTCTCGTGCACCCGTCGACCCACCAACGCCCGACGACCAGGATGATGACAGCTTCTTGGGAGCCATAAGTACCGAAGACTTCGCCGAACGACAGCGAGCCGACCCGGAACTGAAGGGTCTAGTGGAATACCTGGAGGGTAGGACCATCGTTGTCCCAAAAGTATTCAGGCGAGGATTGGCATCATTTTCCATGAAAAACAACGTCCTCGTAAAGAAGAACTTCACTCCGGCCCGAGCCAGCTACCTTATCGTTGTACCTTCGGAACTGCGACCAGAAATTTTGCATGCCCTGCACGACGACCCAACGGCTGGACACCTCGGACTTTCCCGAACGCTCGCACGAGTACAAGAAAAGTACTACTGGCCGCGCTTTGCCGCCGACGTCACTCGCTACGTAAGGACGTCCCGAGACTGTCAGCGACGGAAGACACCGCCCACAAGACCAGCAGGCTTCCTTCAGCCGATCGAGCCTCCTCGGCGACCATTCCAGCAGATCGGGATGGACCTCCTGGGGCCGTTCCCAACGTCGACTTGCGGAAATAAATGGATCGTCGTGGCTACCGACTACCTCACCCGCTACGCCGAAACAAAAGCCCTGCCCAAAGGCGGTGCCGCTGAGGTAGCCAAGTTCTTCGTTGAGAACATCGTACTTCGACACGGCGCCCCAGAGGTTCTCATCACCGACAGAGGTACGGCGTTCACGGCTGACCTGACTCAGGCGATCTTGGAATACAGCCACACAAGCCACCGCCGCACCACCGCGTACCACCCACAGACCAACGGCCTCACCGAGCGTCTAAATAAGACCATCGCCGACATGCTGGCCATGTACGTCGACGTCGAACACAAGACGTGGGACGCCATCCTTCCGTACGTGACCTTCGCGTACAACACGGCCGTACAGGAAACGACGCAGATGACGCCATACAAGTTTGTCTACGGACGGAGCCCGGCAACGACGCTCGACGCCATGCTACCAAACGTGACCGACGAGGAAAACATCGACGTGACCACCTACCTACAGCGCGCCGAAGAAGCACGACAGCTCGCCCGCTTACGGATCAAGAACCAGCAGACGACTGACAGTCGCCGCTACAACCTTCGCCGACGCCACATGGAATACCAACCCGGTGACCGTGTATGGGTATGGACGCCAATACGCCGACGAGGACTTAGTGAGAAGCTTCTTCGACGATACTTCGGACCGTACAGGGTACTTCGACGCCTCGGCGCACTCGACTATGAGGTTGTCCCTGACGGCATTACGAACTCTCAGCGGCGCCGTGCGCGACCTGAAGTCGTCCATGTCGTGCGCCTTAAGCCGTTTTTTGCGCGTTAGCGAGCCTGGGGACTCTATTTTTTTTCCTTTGTTATTGTAATTTATTTGTGTATGCACTTGTTTTTTTTTCTCTTCTATGTTCTTTCACAAGCATCGGGACGATGCTTTTCAGAGGGGGGCAATGCCACGCCCACTTCTTGTCTTGTTTTGATGTATTCGGGTTTGACCGGCAGGGACGGTTATCAACGCTCGACGCTGTCCGCGAAGTAGTGTTCTAGAAGCGTCGCGATTGTAGTAGATCGGTTTGTTAAGATTGCGCCCCGCACGCGAATGTTCCAGCTTTGTCTAGAGATAACGCCGCCACCAGCGATATTGCTGGAAAGTTCGATAGCGCCTGTATAAAAGCCGACGCGCGTGACCGCTTGTCAGTTGATCGAAGGACGACGCCCTGTTCGCCGCTATCATTGTACAGCGTGTATTGCTGTAGTTCTAGTTCTCATTTTCCCGGCCACAAGTTCGGCCCAAATAAACAGTTTCATTCTGCAAACGCCGACTGCTGTCTTCGTCGACGTCACGACCACGTGACACTATTGTAGCAAAACAGCCATTTGGGCTAGTTGGTAACGGTTCATATCTTAAAGCAAATAGGCGCACTATGGGAACAAGGACAAAAGAGAGGAACCGACGACACAAAGCGCACACTCGCAACTGAAGGTTTGTTAAAAGAGTACACATAAATACGTTACAAAAAAAAAAGGGCACGTGGGCATAGCTCCCATAGGATACAATGTATTGGGAACCCCGCTGTTACGTCGTAACTGTCAGACCGTTCCCGTATGATACGTCGCGAAGTGCGCTCGGAGCCGACCTAGTGACTACCGAAGAGAGCAGCCATGGTGCATTTTCTCGCAGTTTTTCCTGGTTTGACCATAACATTAGCCGCATTAGAGGCGCAAGCAACACGATCTTTCGATTGATGCAAACAAAAGCATGACCTTCGAGATTCGCATTGCAAAGATGGCGTCTATGCTGTAGTTGCTCGCGAAAGCAAGGCCTTCGAGATTGGCATTTATTATTAACAAAAGCATAGCCTTTGAGATTTGGATTGCACAAACATGGCGTCTATGACGTAATTGCCCGCGAAAGCAAGGCCTTCGAGATTGGCATTCACTTCTGCCATCGCGTTGACGTAGACTCATCATCATCGTTATTTGTGGGAGGACGGGAGGAGTACGACTCGTGAGAGGAGTTCGAGCTGGTTAGAGCTCGTATGGTCGTGCGCGCGGTTCGCGGTCGGACTCGCCGCGCTGGTCGTGATTGCGTGTGCTTAGTTCTTTCATGCCTACAGCTATTGGTGTTAAAAAAAATCACATACGTTGATTACATTTCTGTGGATGAGGCCGTCCCCAGCTCCGACTAGATCGCGGCTGAGCGCGCCAATTTTCGTGCTGCTCGTAAGCATTGAAATAAAATTCTGTACCACTAAATATTTTGATGTTTGTCCTGTTTTTCGGCTCTTGCGTTTCCCGTCTCTTACGTTTATTTCTTACGGTCCCTTCAAAAACGTATCAGCGGGGTTCTACTGTATCAATATTGCTGGCAAAGGGTACGAATCTCTCACCGTGACTGCGTTGAGCCTGCGGTAGTCCACACAAAGACGTGCCATACCATCTTTCTTTGGGGCTAATACCACAGGGAAGGCCCATGGACTGTCCGAGGGTCGTACGGCTCCTGTGTCGATCATTTCATCCAGGGCTTTATAGAGAACGGTTCGCTTGTGCTGGCTTAACGGTTTCGGGTTGCAACGCCAAGGCCAGGCGTCGACGGTACTCATGCGATGCACTAGGACATCGGTCTTCCCAGGAGGTTCCTTAAGCATTCCCAAGAACGCTGTCAGCATGGCCTCTAGCTGCTTCTGTTGGTGGTTCATTCCCTTGAAGTCGCTGAGGGACTGCATGACTACTGACGGCACAGTGGTGTGCATGGCTGCCACGCCTTCCGCGTGTCTTGGTACAGGCACGAAGAAGTCTACCTTCTCCGCAAAGGGCGTTGTCTCGGTCTGTTCATGAAGGTGGTAGCCTCTTGCTGGAAAGTCGAGTGTGAACCCCTCATCTGCGCAGAAAATCTCGGCCAAGAAGCATTGGCACTGATAGACCACGCAAACAAACAAATCGCTGGCGCTTCGTTTTCCCTTTAAAGCTTGTTCATAACCGAACACAACCTTCAGTGTTTGATACGTCGTTTGATGCCATTCGCAATTGAACATTTGTGTTACGAAACCTCACCTTTTTAGCTTTACACTTATCCAGCAGCACGTCACCGATTAACAAGATTCCTGAACCGGTATCAAGAAGAACAGCTACGGTAATGCCCAGCGCTTTAACTTTCATCATCGGTTCTGGAGACTGTACCTGCGTTATGCGGCAAACAGAGGGAATGATGACTGACTCACCAGCTTGATGTCCCTCCATTATATGCGCCGGACGGCGTTCTATGCCGCTGGCATTGACAGCCTTGGGCTGCGACACACTGCTAGTGGTTAGTGTCGTCGGCCGAAGTGGTTTCCCGAACTTTCTGCATTCACGCTACGGCGCACAATGCATTGCCGCCTCACATGACCAGTTTGACCGCACTGGTAGCATACGACTTGCACATGTCTGCGTTGGCCAGTTAGCCTATCGCTGAAATCACGGCTTTTGGCGGAGTGACCCCCGGAGTACCCATCACAGGAGCGTCTGTCGCAGTCGGCTCGTGCAGGACTTGTGAACCCGGCATATCAGGGCTCGGGGTCCGACCGACTATGCTCTTGTATGGCTCGAGTAAGCAGCGAGCGCTCTGCACTATGACGCTGCTCCACAGACACTTGCTCCCAGGAACATTCTACCCCTGATACGGTATTGAATGGGGCCCCGCGCCGCCCTTGCTCATGTGTGAAGGGGTCCAGGGCATGGGAGGAGACAGCAGTGAGGTCGCATGAGGAACTGGCTACGCGGCCGCGCCACGCCAGTGACTGCTCAAGAGCAGATTGCTGCGCTGGCGGTGGCACGTAAGTGCTCTCAGCTAACAGGGCGTCTTGTACACCGTGGGCCTCCCATGCGAGGTGCTCAAGGGTTTCGAATGTGCGCCCATAAAGAAATGGCCTGAATCTGGGATGACTCTGTCGAATGACCCGAGCGACTTGGTCCCTTTCCGAGGCAGTTGGTGCTGCTCGGCGACGCAGTTCCTGCATCGTCCGGACGCAGTCGAGCAAGCTTTCGTCCAGATGCTGGGTTCTCAGTTCAAGCTCACACTGGACTCGCAGCTCGTACCCAGGGGGCAGAAATTCCCCTCGGAAGCACTGTTCAAATTCCGCCTATGTAGTGAAAGGCATTTGTAGCCTCCACCACCGTCCTGCGGCATCCCGTGAGGCCAACGGCACGATTCGAGCCATTCCGAGGCACCGGTAACTCTGACATACCTGCCTATTTCCTCTAGGAAGCCGGCCACTTATTTCGGGCCGTCGTAACCCGTGTACGTGGGTAGCGTGGCCTGAGGTAGGAGCTGTGGTTCGCCAGCATGAGTGCCCATGCGGTCCATGACCGTGTTGCACAACTCAGCGACACGCTGAAATGTGTTCAGCTGCTGTGCCAGCAGCTGGTCAGCCTGCTCACGCGAAGAATCCTGCTCGCCACTGATAGGCAAGATCATCTCGGACCGAAGATGCTTTCCGTCTGCCTGCGCCATGAAGAGAAAAAAAAAACCACGCCACAAAATACCACACACGAGAATGCACTACACGGAGACTCAACGAACAAGACAAGGGACCAAACCTATGTTCACCGTGCTATTCCTACAGGCAGGAGCAAAAACCACGTTGGGCGCCAACTGTGGGTTACTGGGCTTGCTGCGCCTTGTCCATAGTTAAAGCACGGACGACGGAGGCTCCAACTCACAATAAACAACAACAATTTATTTAACGCTACGCTGCATACAGCGGTGTCGGTCCAGGGACCATGATCTCCGGCAGCAGCAATCGGCCAGCGCGGGTAGCAGCACCCGTCCTTCTGGGCAGCCAAGGCACCTCTCCCCTGGGCAGTGCGCTGGCTGCCCCTTTTAAGCCGCGCAGCTGGGCCACGCACACCGCCTCTGCGCAGCACATGGCACTATCTCGAGAGCCGGTGGGCATGGTTGCCACAACATACAAGCGATGACGTACATGTAAGTCATCGACCACGTTGAAGGAGATCGCTGAGGCACGGCCGCTGGATAAAAAGCGCACGGTACGGCCTGCCGCGTCGGGCGCCTTTCTATGGGAGAGCGCGTGTTGGCCCTAGTTGCAGTTGCGGCCGCTGCGGCGCGACGGGGCGGGGAAGGGGAAACGGGTGCCGGCGGCTCCGTTGGGGCAGCAGCCGCAGCAAATTAGTTGGTGATGGTCGCAACAGCGATCTCACTCAGCTGTTCCAAGCCAGGGGCGTAGCCAAGGGGGGTTTGGGGGGGGTTCAACCCCCCCCCCCCCCCCCCGAAATTTTTCAGTTTTGCTTGCGTACATAGTCCATATGATGTTGCTACGCGCATTGTGTAATATTCTTTCAGACTCAAAGCAAAAAGTTAGTCCTGGAAAAAAAAAAGTGCCAGGAGCTCGGCACGTACACGGAAACTCAAGTGGCTATTCAACCAGATTACGCGAACGGACTCAACTGAACGCATGATATGTCGTGAGTGCGATAGACAAGATGGAAAAAAAACCGCTTGGAACAGGGGCGTAGCCAGCAATTTTTTTCGGGGGGGGGGGGGGGGGTTCAACCATACTTTATGTATGTTCGTGCGTGCGTTTGTATGTGTGCATGCCTATGTACGCAAGCAAAACTGAAAAATTTCGGGGGGGTTGGGGGGGGTTCAACCCCCCCCCCCCCGAAATTTTTCAGTTTTGCTTGCGTACATAGGCATGCACACATACAAACGCACGCACGAACATACATAAAGTATGGTTGAACCCCCCCCCCCCCCCCCGAAAAAAATTGCTGGCTACGCCCCTGTTCCAAGCGGTTTTTTTTTCCATCTTGTCTATCGCACTCACGACATATCATGCGTTCAGTTGAGTCCGTTCGCGTAATCTGGTTGAATAGCCACTTGAGTTTCCGTGTACGTGCCGAGCTCCTGGCACTTTTTTTTTTCCAGGACTAACTTTTTGCTTTGAGTCTGAAAGAATATTACACAATGCGCGTAGCAACATCATATGGCGCTGAATGTGTGAAAAAGTGGTTGTTATATTTATGTGCGTGTAATGAATGCATCGTTTGTTATTTTAACATATTGTCACGGGGATGACGAATACACGAGAGAGACAGCAGCAAGTATATTTACAATATTTACAAGCAACTGTGCCACCGAATGGCTGCCAGCATCTCGCGCGGCATTTCCGCTTCTTCCTCGTCTCTTCGTCTCCAACGGCGTGCTCATCCACAATGCCTCGTAACATCACCCCCGGCGGACGGAGCGCCGTCACGGCGCCTCCTGTCATTCAGCACTGGGAGTGTAGTAGCGTTTGAGGCGCGACACATGAACGACATCAGTAGGTGGTGTAGGAGAAGACGAGAGCGGATGGACGGGAGTGATGAGGTAGTCAACGTCAGTGACCTTGCGGAGAACTTTGTAGGGCCCTGTGTATCGAGGTAGAAGCTTCTCGCACAAGCCTTCGCGTCGATACGGCGTCCAGAGTAGGACAAGAGATTCGGGCGGGTAGTCGACGTCGCGGTGCCGGTTATCGTAGCGCGCTTTTTGCGAGACCTGGGAATCACAGAGCCTGGCGTGGGCGACTCGGCGAGCCTCGCGGGCGCGAGAAGCGACATCCTGAGCATACACGCTTGGTACGATGGTATCAGAAGGGAGGAGCGTTTCGAAGGGCAACGTAGGATGGCGGCCGTACAGAAGAAAGAACGGCGAATAGCCGGCGGTGTCATGCCTCGACGAATTATAGGCAAAAGTAACATAGGGTAGGGTTGCGTCCCAATCACGGTGGTCAGGAGAGACGTACATTGACAACATATCCGTGAGAGTACGGTTGAGGCGCTCGGTAAGACCGTTAGTCTGCGGATGGTAGGCTGTAGTAAGTTGATGTTCGGTAGAGCAGCTACGGAGTATTTCGTCGATGACTCTTGCGAGGAAGCAGCGGCCCCGATCCGTAAGAAGCTGGCGCGGAGCACCGTGTCGAAGAATGACGTCATTGAGCAGAAAGTCCGCGACGTCTGTAGCGCAGCTAGTTGGCAAGGCACGTGTTATGGCATACCTGGTCGCATAGTCAGTTGCGACAGCAATCCATTTGTTACCTGACACGGACGTAGGAAAAGGTCCGAGCAAGTCGAGACCGACGCGGAAGAATGGTTCGGATGGAATGTCAATAGGTTTAAGCAGGCCAGCCTGAGGAAGAGCAGGACGTTTGCGCCGCTGACAGTGGTCGCAAGCAGCGACATATCGGCGCACAGAACGATAAAGGCCAGGCCAAAAGAACCGCTGCCGCACGCGGTCATAGGTGCGTGAAACGCCCAGGTGTCCCGCAGTCGGAGCATCATGGAGATGTTGAAGAATGGTTGCACGCAGGTGTCGGGGAATAACTAACAAAAGTTCTGGACCATCAGGCTTCATGCTGCGGCGATACAGAATGTCATTGCGTAGGACATACTGGCGGAGAGAAGGGTCGGAACGTCCCGAGGAGACTTGGTGGATGACCATCTTGAGGCTTGCATCCCGACGCTGTTCTGCGCCGATGTCGCACAAATCAGATATGGCGAGTACACAAGAATCATTGTCATGGTCAGCGAGGCTAGCAGGGTCCACCGGATGACGCGAGAGACAATCGGCGTCTTGGTGCAGCCTGCCCGATTTGTAAATTACGTCGAAGGCATACTCCTGGAGACGTAGAGCCCAGCGACCAAGGCGACCAGTTGGGTCCTTGAGTGATGACAGCCAACAGAGAGCGTGGTGGTCGGTAATAACCGAGAACTCACGGCCATACAAGTAGGGGCGAAATTTTGCGACAGCCCAGACCAACGCAAGACATTCGCGCTCCGTGATCGAATAGTTCCGCTCAGATGTGGAGAGAAGGCGGCTGGCGTATGCAATCACACGTGTTTGGCCCCCCTGGTGTTGGGCGAGGACGGCGCCGATTCCATGCCCACTGGCATCTGTGCGAACCTCCGTAGTCGCGGACGGGTCAAAGTGGGCCAGTATTGGTGGTGAAGTGAGCAAGTTGATCAGCGTCGAGAATGCAGCCGCCTGGTCCTGGCCCCACGAGAAGGGGACGTCTTTCTTTAGAAGGTCAGTGAGCGGTCGGGCAATGGTGGCGAAATTGCGTATAAAGCGTCGGAAGTATGAGCATAAGCCAACAAAGCTCCGAACATCTTTAGTAGAAGAAGGCAGAGGGAAGTGCTTGACTGCGCTAATCTTGTCAGGGTCAGGTTGTACACCAGTAGCACTTACAAGATGACCAAGCACAGTGATTTGTTGCCGGCCGAAATTGCACTTTTTGGAGTTCAGCTGGAGTCCCGCTCGACGAAAAACAGCAAGAATGGTCGACAAACGAGTTAGATGACTCTCAAACGTTGGGGAAAAGACAATGACATCGTCGAGGTAGCAGAGACAGATGGACCATTTATAGCCACGGAGGAGAGAGTCCATCATGCGTTCGAACGTCGCCGGGGCGTTGCACAGCCCAAAAGGCATAACCTTGAACTGATAGAGGCCGTCCGGTGTGACGAAGGCAGTTTTTTCTCGGTCTAAGTCGTCGACAGAAATCTGCCAGTAACCCGAGCGCAGGTCTATGGATGAGAAGTATCTCGCACCACGAAGACAGTCAAGCGCGTCGTCGATTCGTGGCAGCGGGTATACGTCTTTGCGGGTTATCTTGTTCAAGGCACGATAGTCGACGCAAAATCTCCAGCTGCCATCCTTCTTTTGACCAAGACGACAGGTGACGCCCATGGACTTGAGGAGGCCTCAATGACGCCTTTTGAGAGCATCTTATCGACTTCTCGTTGTATGACCTGGCGTTCGGAATGGGATACACGATATGGCCGCCGTCTGACAGGACTAGCATCGCCGGTATGTATTTGATGCCGTACGAATGACGTTTGACCTAAAGGGCGCTCATCGAAATCGAAGATATCCTTATAGGTCGTTAAAACATGGCGAAGTTGCGCAGCTTGACGCGGTAGAAGATCAGGCGCAATCATTTTCACGATTTCGTCGGGGGGTGCGCTTGCTGAGCTGGCTGCAACACCGGACGAGCACTCTCCTGCGTCTAATGCCACGATGTTACACGCATCAAGTGCTGATATGTTGGCCAACGAAATGCCTTGCGGAAGAACTTGGGTCGAGTTACTGAAGTTGAGGAGAGGGAGCTGTACGTAGTTGTCGACAACATTCACGAGGGTATGCGGCACAGCAACATTCCGGGCCAACGGCACGTCAACTAATGGGGACACTATGTAGTCGCCGTCGGGAAGAGGTGGTGATGTCGTCAAGGCCACATACGTGGCGGCTTGCGGTGACAGCCGAACATAATCCACAGAGCACAAGTGGTTTGGCGGTGAAGCTGTGCCATCAGCAAGCCGAGGCAGTTCAAGTTGAAGAACGCCGGTTGCACAGTCAATGAGGGCGGCGTGAGTAGACAAGAAATCCAATCCGAGAATGACGTCATTTGGGCACTGCTCAAGAACAGCAAACAAAACAGATGTGTGGTGATCGGCGATCGTGATGCGTGCTGTGCACATTCCTATAACGGCAGGACTTCTTCCGTCGGCGACACGAATCATACCAGGAGCAGCCGGAGTAAGCACTTTCTTCAGGCGGCGACGAAGTCGAGCACTCATCACGGAAATATGTGCCCCAGTATCAACAAGTGCGGAAACAGTCAGGCCGTCAACGTCAACGTCGATCAAATTTCGTCGTGTCGGCAGTACAAGAAGAGGATTTGAGGTGGAATTAGAAGATGCAGCATCACCTCTAAGAGCTGCATCTCTTAGTTTCCCTGTCGAAGATTGAGCGGCGAGGTCGGACGTCGTCGTAGAGGAGACGGAGACGACGGGCGACGCGCTGGCGGCAAACGGGACTGGTGACCTCGGGGCGACGGCGAGCGGCTGTGCGGCGTAGCAGTGGCATCGGCGTTGTATGGCTCGAAAGGCTGGGAACGGCGGTAGTTATCGGGGTACGGCTCAGGAGGCTGGGAACGGCGGTAGCTGTCGACGGGGCTAGCAGTGGCATACCGGGTTCTTAAAGGCGAAGACCAACGGTTGTTGCAATGTCGTGCGACGTGACCTATCCGGCGGCAGTTGAAGCAGATCGGCCGATCATCTGCAGTTCGCCATTCAGCCGGATTACGAGACCGTGGAGAAAACCGTTGTTCCTGGGGCGGCGACCTGGGGCGAGGCGGCGACCTTGGGCGAACGTCAGATGTCCGGGACTGAGCAACGGCGCAGACAGCAAAGCCCAAATTGCCGAGTTCCTCCCGCACAATTGACTGGACGAGGGCAACTGAGGGCAGGTGCGAATCAACGTGACCGTTGTTGGGAAGAGCAGGTGCATTGCTTCGATTTCCCGACGGATGATTCGTGTAATGTCGGATGCCGGTGACGACTGCAGACGAGAGGTCAGTCCATCTTCGCATGAAGACGTCGCAGCTGTGTTTGGCAGCCGAGAAATGGCTTTGCAATACGTCGGCTTTTGGCCTGTTCAAAACGCCGGCATTCCTCAATAATTTCGTCGACGGTCGCACAATTACGGCACAGTAATAGATTGAACGCGTCGTCCGCGATACCCTTCAGCACGTGGCCAACCTTGTCCGACTCCGACATGTCGCTGTCGACTTTACGACAAAGAGCCAGCACGTCCTGAATGTACGATATGTAGGGTTCAGTGGACGTCTGAGCACGGGTGGATAGCTCTTTCTTTGCGGCTGCCTTTCGACCCATGGGCTTTCCAAACAAGTCGCACAGTTTTTCGCTTAAATGTGTCCCAACTTCCGATCTCCTCCTCATGGTTCTCGTACCATACCTTTGCCGTGCCTTTTAGGTAGAAGAGCACGTTGGCCAGCATGAGAGTCGGGTCATAACGATTGAGAGCACTGGTACGCTCATAGTCAGCAATCCAATCTTCGACGTCGACTTCATCCGTACCGCAGAACGTCCCAGGGTTTTTCGGATGCGTCAACACGTACGTTGGCGGCGTTGTGGCCGGTGCAGGCGTTGCCGGGGCCGGTGCATGCATTGTCGTGGCCGATGCAGGAGTAGTCATAGCATCGGTCTCGTCTTCCATCCTGGAAACTCCGAGTCGACGACCACTGCGGAGCTCCGTTGTACAGCGGTTCTTCTACCCCGCAGCTCCACCAAATTGTCACGGGGATGACGAATACACGAGAGAGACAGCAGCAAGTATATTTACAATATTTACAAGCAACTGTGCCACCGAATGGCTGCCAGCATCTCGCGCGGCATTTCCGCTTCTTCCTCGTCTCTTCGTCTCCAACGGCGTGCTCATCCACAATGCCTCGTAACAATATTGATTTCCGTGACATTTCTTCAGCACCTTTCTGAAAATGCTTGACAGGTATTTATTTGAAACATCTGGCAATACACGTTCATGTTCTTTATACACAGGAAGTGCATGTAAAAACATACGTTGAATCTTTTTCATGATGTCTGATACATGATACTGTGCCGAAAAGTAATGCAGCTTCGGATAATTGATACTAGCTGATTCTACAAATATAGTGGCGCACTCCTCGTAACTTTGTTGAAAAGGCTGCGGAATTATATATTCATTAGAAGTGACGACCACATGACGGAGACTGCCAGAAGACAATCACGTTCGTGTGCAACGAAGATTCGCCAGTGCCTGTACAGCGGCTAACGTCAAAGGACCAAAACGAAAGGTTTTATGGTCTGCACAGACTGGAAGTAGACATGGAAAGCCAAAATTTGGGCTCACAAGCTGGAGGCATAACAAAACAATAATAAAAAAAGAAGAAAACAGAGACAAGTATAAGGAAAGCGTTTACCTCCCCCCCCCCCCCCCCTTTTGTTGTTTTTTACCGTATAGCTGTCAAAAGCGACTTACCTTAACTTTGTCCCTGTGAGTCGCTCGCAATGTGTGTGCTGGCTGCCATGTATATTTGTTTGAAATGAAATCTTGTCGTCACTCACCAGCCGCTTTTATGCACTTTTTTGTCTCCGCATGTTTTGCTGAGGTAAGTTTGAGTCTGTGGCCCGTACAGCTAATGACCACAGACAACCCAACTCTCTGAATAAAAGGAGTACACGTGCTTTTCACGGCAACCAACATCAGTACCACATGGCATTGCGGGGCAACGCACGCCACCGCAACGCGACAGCGTTCGGAAACAACCGGAACCGATGACAAAGGTGCCGCGGGCTGAAAGGTGGGAACTAAAAAAAAAAAACAAGAGATAAGAGAAAACGGGAAGGTGGTGTCACGGCCGCTGGATTTCAACGACGTTTGCAACAAGCCGCCGTTTGCAGCTGGCAGGGATGAGCCCTGAATTCATAATACATAAAATATTTTGTCCAGATTTTATGTTCACTGTTGAATTCGTTACACGATCATGTAAACGGCGTAACGGGAAGAAACAGAACTACTGAAAAGCGCAGGAATGCAAGCAGTTGTGTTCGTGTGTTTTTCAGCCTTTTCATCACTCTTTCCGTCTGACCGTTTTCATATTATTTAATGCGTAACAGCTCGCCCAATTGTCAGTATTGAAGATGTAGTCACTGAAATTTCAAAGTGACTCGAATCTCCTTCTATGAGATGGTCGCACATATGATAAGCATTATTTCAAGGCAGTTGCATGCGATACCGTACCGTATGTGTACTATAAACATGTTTGGAGGAAGGAAGAAGTTTATCTTATTTCGTGTCAAATAAACAGTGGCCGCTGCAGTTTCTGAGATCACTTTTTTGAAATGAAATGATTAAATCTGAATCAACATATTCAGAGCCAAAATAAAGAATTTCGATGCATTAAGAAAGGTGCAGCGCCTCCAGGTTGGTTAGTTGTGGTCTTCTAGGATACCAGAAAAATATGCCCACGCGATTACTTCCGCAAAAAGCGATTGGTGCGCGAAGTTGCTTCTTTGGCAAGGCAAGAACAAAAATTCCCAAGCGCTGCAAGAATGAACAAGAAATATCGGTAATTAACTGATGTGTACACACTAGATAAATTTTAGAAGAGGATTTCGGGCGTCACATGAAGACGCACGCGCCCAAGCATAACTGCCGCAAGCGCGCCGCGCATGTGATCCTGCGGGCTTCCGCGAAACCCGTCCCCGCCCGGTGGCGCCGCGGCGGTGCTCCGGGAAACTAGGCCCGTCACGCCAGTTTCGGAGCACGCGGCAGGCCGTACCCGTGCGCTTTTTATCCTGCGGCCGTGGCTGAGGACATACATGTACGTCATTGATCCTGAAAGGGTTAAGAAGCTTGATGCCTCAGCCAATGTGTCACCACAACAGAGGCCTAACAATTTGTTGTCATGCCATATACATCTATACCATTTTGCACAATCTTAAGAGAATCGGTTTGAAGCAAGTTGTAGACCTCGTTTTCACAGCACCAATGAAGCTTTGCTGTTTGTGTGCCCTTGCTAGTGGACATACCAAAAAAAATAGATGGTTGATCCTTCCTTCATAGGAATCGGTATAACACGAAAGTGAAACGCGTCATCACAGAAGTAGTTTATTATTTATAGTTCATTGGTATATGAGAGCTTGTACAATGTCTACTGTTGTTTGGCAGATATCGCACCGCTTGATGTGGACGCATCACACTCACGTTGACGCCTAGTGGCACATCTCCGTACCGACGACAAACGCCGATGATCATGATTTAACCCCTGCGGCTCAAGTTCTTAAAATATACGTGGGCGCCACATATGGTGAATCCCACGTAAAGATGGCATCAACAAGCACATAATAAACACTCAATCCTTCAAAGCGTCGTGAAATGCGAAGAGAAACGCTACGCGCGTCATGTCTTCCCTCTAGCCTGGCCGTTTCTTCTCACAGGGCGAGCGGGGAACGCGGTGCGACAGCCAGGCGAGCGTCGGAGAGCTATTTGTCGATATGGATGAATGCTATGAGCGAGGCTTGCGCTAAAGCCGTCACCTCACGGGGTGTTAAAGTGTTGACAAAATTAAACTTGTATTGGAAACGCGCCGAATCGGACGGTCGTTGCAACGGCGCGTTTTCTTTCTTCTTTTTTCCGGAGCCTGGTGGCACAGATGTCACCGCCCCGTTATAAAGGGGACGCTCATAGCATCCATGCATCTATCCTTCCAAGAGCACTGTGAGAGGAAAGTGTGAAAGATAAAAGGCGCGTTCATGTAGCCTCCATAATGTGTTTGACGGTAGCTCACTGGGCTCAACGCCCAGCAGCCAACGTCGCGGACTGAGAGGTCATGGGTTTGATTCCCATCAGCGCAACTTTTTCTTATAGTTTTTTTTTCTTTGCCATATGATGGCGTTCATTTTGCTGACGTACTTCCGTGACGGAAATGCGCCATGGAAGTCTTGGTGGATCCCGGCATAAAACACTTTTGTTTTAACACTTTCGTGACCGCGGAAAAACCGGTTGTTTTTGGCTAGTCTAAGAAATATTTTTTCCCTGCCAAAGAATTATAATTGATGCTAAAGTGTAGGGTATCAAATGATAGAGGAAGAATTGGTCTTTCCAACAGTATTAATTTCAAACAACGGTTTTATTTCTAATAAAATAAAAAAATTATCAAACAAAGAAAAATCCATCAAAAAGAAAGAAAGATTCATAAAAACATCAATACTACTCTGCAAAGGTTAAACATTTAAAAAAAAATCGAAATATACGTTTTGAACACAAAGCCATCGTAGAATAATAGTGGAAATATAAGCTCTGTAAGTACGAAGATTATTTACGTAAATACAAGAATATAGGCACTAGTGCCTATCATGCCACCGCGCGATGCAGGTTCTCGGCACGGTGAAACAAAGGCTGGCTGCGCATGTTTCGGGGAAAAAAATTTTTTTTCTGTTCAGCTTTCCTGGCATAGTTTGCAGTTCTGGTATTTTTCAATTTTCCTATGTATTTGTTGAAATGAACAGTGTAGCCTGTTCCAAATCTGCAGAAATCCATAATTGTACTCTCATTTGACCTCTTTCTCGCTCATATACTGCCGAATTATACAGGGGCGTAGCCAAGGGGGGGTTGGGGGGGTTCAACCCCCCCCCCCCCCCCGAAATTTTTCAATTTTGCTTGGGTATATATACACGCACACATACAAATGCACGCACGGACATACATAATGTATGGTTTAACCCCCCCCCCCCCCCCCGAAAAAAATTTCTGGCTACGCCCCTGGCCGAATACCATACCGACCTTCACATTTCACCACTTTCTCATTCACTGAAAGGTTCCGACGGGGTTAAAAGATAGCGTAGAAAAATCGTTCATGTGTTGCAATAGAGAAGACACGGGGTGAAGATTCTCGTGGGATGCGACGGTCGTCTTCTTCAGATCAGAGACACTCAAAAAGCCTTGAACCTTTTCCGTGGCATCACTGACGGTAGACGAAGGCTTGGAAATACGTGTCGTCGACCCCAACACCAATGCAAGCACGGGACTTCAACGATTACCATGTACACATAGAGTGAGACGAACTTGCTCATCTTCTCTTCAGTAACCTCCCTCCATGGATCCGTCCCTCTCACTGTATGTTGGCTTTTCGAAAGTATGCATCCACGCATACTTACCTGTGTGGTTGCATGTCTCTCTGACGACTTCTGTGGTAAAAAACAACATGAAGACGCCGCTGCGCAGCACACCGGAGCGTTGGGTCAAAGTCCGCTCCGCACCGTCTTCGTGAAGAGAACTGTGCTCTTTCTGCAGCCGGCGCCAAATGCTCCCGCCCGAATGAAGTTGACACCTTGCAGATAAGAGCTGTTATGTTTAGAACGCACCGGATACATTTACATCGATGCGCAGCAGTGATAAAACGACCAAAGGAGAAGACGAAACTTACCGGCGGATAGCTGCTGATGTTCCGGGGAGGTTTGATGCACTTTCGCCGTCCGTACTGAAGCCTGGCGAATCGAAGTCGTTTTCCGTGTCTGTGGTGCTACCATCATCCAGAGATTCCTGCTCATATTAATCGGAATCCGTCGAAATTCGCCGTTTCTGTGGAGCACCCGCGAGCGGTGTCGACGCGAAGTCTGAAACAATGAGCGCTCACCTACCCGACTGCGAATGAGCTTTAAAAATCCCCCCACGGTAGAAAAAACAAACTCGCAAAGAAAACTGATAAAAAACATGTTATTTTATGCTTTGTATTGCGTTAGCTGTCCAGAACCACTAAGAGAGTGCCAAGACTTGATCTTGAAGTCATCGATAACATACTATCGATGGGAATAGACACGGTCACGAAAGTATTAAAAACTGTGTGCAATAAGAAGCATGTGAAGCCTTTTGTCCCCTTCACCACTGAAGTGGTCTCTGTATAAGATTCCAGTCAGTTGCGGTAAAGCTTGCATTGGCCAAACAGGCTGTCTTAACGGCAGGCTAAGAGAGCACTCGGCTTGCACAGCACATTTCGAGGAGGCAGAGGTCACAAGTTCGGCCAGATTAACCATGAAACAGATATGTGCATCACTGCACTGTTGGTACATTTGATGATGAAGGAACCGAGATTCTTTTACAGCAGTTGAATGGTTTAACCGAATACATAAATGCACCCCTTCTAAGCTGTCTTTCTGTTAGGTTGATTGCCGTAATTCCCTGTGATGTGGCAATACCTTTTGTGCTCTTTTTAGAGTGGAGGTTATTTTGTTGTGACAGTGCTTGCGCATAAACTTTCGTGGTTTCTTCGTAATAAATGTCAGTTGCAAGTGAGCGTCTTTGTGCACTTTCTTCTCAACTGCTTCTGCGCTCCCCTATGCAAGGATATTGCTTCATTGCCTCAGGGTCCTGCGCATCGTGTGGCCTGTATGTTTCACCAAAGCTGAATTTTCATTTGAAGCTGAGCACTGAGTGCTGTCTGTTTCTCTTGTCTGTCATCCTTTCTCATTATGATCAGATGAGCCTCAGGTCAGCAATTCGCATATGCCCTTATGCTTTCAATATTTGACGCTTGTGTCTCCATTCCCTCTGACCACCTAGCATAAGGAGTTTAGCTTCAGTCAGCCTGTTGTCCTCAAGGTATCTTGTACCGACAGAAAGAGAGTGGGCAGGGTTTGTGCACTGCAACACCAACCATGGGGTAGTAGGTGCCTGATTCACACGTTTAGTTATTCTGCTACTGACTTTTTCATTTGCGTTTGTACGTGAGAGTGATTACAGGTGTGTGCGTATTCTGAGGCCACCTCTCGTGGATGCTTACAGGCAGCGACAGAGCCAGTGCTGGAAGGAGACACTGTATCCAGGTTGGATGCCCAGTGGCTGGCAACTCCTGGACCAACCGTAAGCATCTTTACGCAAGGCTAGATAGCAAGCAGGACAGAACTGCTGAGAGATCCTCTTCTCTTTACTAGCCGCTTATGAGTGGACTGAGCGAAATATCAGACTAATACAATAAATTACTCGAGAGACCATTATTTTGTGCTGTAAAGATTTTGCTGGGGCAGGGGTTCTCAATCTGGGTTCCACAGAACCCAGGGGATCTGTGAGCGGCATTTCAGGGTTCTGTGAGCGATTAGAGGGAATGTGACCCACTCCCATTTTAGCCTTATGAACACCTAAGTGCTTGATTCAGACAAGGAAATTTACATTGCAATTTGCAATTAATGAAGCCATCACACGCTCTACTAACACATCTGGAGTTTGTGAGTAGTGAGAGGATTCAAAAGGATGGAAAGTTGAGCAAGTTGGTATCATAGCATAATTTAATGTTTGAGCGCGAAGAGACAAGGGTGAAGAAATAGGCACTCATGCTGTCTTTTCTCGTCTCCATCCTTGTCCCTTTGTGCTAAAATTTTCAAGTAGTAAGAGGCCCACGTAGTGGTGGCACTGAAGGCCTGTAGTCATTGTGCCCACCATGAAGATTGTGCAGCTTGTGAACTCGTGGTGACAGTACCCTAACGAAAGCCATCCACTGTGGCTATTTTACCATGCACTTTCCTAATTACATGTTTTATTTCGTTTTTGCTTTTGTATTTTAATTAATTTTTTAAAACTACATGGATTCGTGCATAATTACTCCTAATTACTTTCAGTTGAATCGTAGTTATTTGCCATGCTTTAATTGACTTTAGTTTGTCATGTTACGGCATTGGATTTTTGCTGCCACCACTCGTGTGGTCGACGGTATCCTTTCCCATTTGATGATGACGGTAACCTTCCCCATGTGAAGCCCTTTGAGGAGTGCTCTCTCGGCCTGTGGTACTTATTGCTCTGTGCGTGTACACCAGCCACAGGGAGGCATGCCTGCCGCGTTTCCGGGAGAGTCCTGCCCTGCGGAGCCACTGTGCTGGGCAAGCCACCACGCAGGAGTGGCAGCGGCTGCCCTTGTTTGGGTGCCTGTCCCCCTCAGACTCCCACGTGACCTTCTACCCAGGTGGCGCCATCTGGGCTGCCGCATGGTGTCCCTTACCGCCAGACCGGAAGGTATAAATGCAGTTGCACGCTCTGCCAAATCATTTGGCCCTCCCAGAAATCAGACGTTCTGATTTTTGCTAGATTGGCCTATGCACATCAAAAATGGAATAATTCAGAGGATCCCTGAGATATTCTTATCAGATGAGAACATGAAAGTGTTTTCTTTGGCTAAGTTATTGTAGAGAGGAGTGCTGCCGAGTCATGTTATCGAGAATGACACAATGCGAGAGGAGAATTGTCTTTATTTGCATGATTTGGTACAATCAAACAGTGATGTGTGTGGTGTCTTCTAACAATCTCCGCTCGTCCCAGTAGTGGCACACTTACGGCCATGCACGTAGGCAATATCATAGCCTCGTGATCCGAGTATTAGGTGAAGACATACATCGCATCTCTCACCAAACGAGATGTATACTAGGTCGATGCACGTACTTCTCGACACGATGGTGAGGAACAATTGGCTAGCTGGCACGTTGTGATTAAAGTCCCTTACCACCAAGGCCTTACGCCCACACAGTGCAGGCGGAATGTTCTTTCTGACGAATCCCACTGCCTCCTCCTGTGACTTGCCGGGCACTGTCTCTCAGAAGGCAAACTGATACGGCAGACAATGGCGCAACTACTTCGAGGCAGGGCTTCCCTTCCTGTTATGGGGATCGCCCTTTCCTGATCCGCAGCTATGTGTTGTTGGGACCATCTCTTTTATGGACTGCTGCACAGGAGCACAAAGCAGAAGTCACGGCCTCAGCAGTGCATTTTTGGGGGGTCGCGCATGTTTAAAACTGAATATTTGTGGTGCAGGTGAAGACAAGAAAAAACCAGAGAAGGCATGATAGAGTTGCAGGCCTTCAACTAAATTATTTTCCGCACATCACCCAAATTAATATATATATACAGAAGTTCACACAAGGAGGTTGCAGCATATGCAAGCTATCAAACAGCACTATCAAGAAACTATTGCACAGTGCAATCTAAAAATAGGCATTCACTCTTGTGCAGAGAGACCAAAGGGACACTGAGGCATCCATCCCCCTTGTTCTGTGTGTGATACACTTCAAGCACTTCACATGCTAACGTTTCCCTGCTTCCTCCTATCACACGCGTACTATCTCCAAACAGTGGGGCACAACCACGCGAAGCACAGTGGGACAGTAGCTGTGAACCCACACCGTTCTTAATCGACAAAACATGCTCCCTAAGGCGATCATTAAGCAGCAGCCGGTTTGGCCTATGTACGACTTGGCACAACTCAACAGAATTTCATAAACAACGCCCACCAGGCAATGCAGAAATGGTCTGGGCATGCTTCTTTTTGCATGAAAGCTTGGCTTTCTGCAAAGAAATGCGGGCACAAAGCTTTAACGAAAGGAATCAGGCGCAAAAGAGACGAACACAAGAAGTGACATGGACGTCTCTTTTGCGCCTGACTCCTTTCGTTAAACATGCACCAACTAGCCCAGCAAAAAGTTCTACTTCGACAGCTTGTTGGGTGCCAAGAAAACCACTGGAACATCACGCCTGTTTGCAACTTTTTTCAAATTGTGGGCAATCTTGTGCACATGATACAGAACCAGTGGTCTCTTTTTCTGCACGGCCTCGGGCTGCCTGCTGCATCCTTTCAACTTCCGGAGCAAAGATTCGGACACACTGGACAAGACCACCGAAGGAAAGCCGGCGGCAACCATTCCTTTTTTTTCTTTAAAGCATGCGTGCGGCCAGAAAGTATACATTATGTTGTAACCACACCAAGGCATTCCTGATTTCTCGTCCGTCCTGCCATTACTGGCGGTACTATAGTCAGTTACAACCTAAGCAAAAAAATGCAAGCTCCTCTTACAAATATCGCTGTCCCTCCTACGGGGAATTTGTATAAATGCTCCATTTAATAGCGCTTACTCGTTTTCGAGATGTCAAGCGCTTCTCAAGTGTTTCAGATAGCTGACGTTACAGATGCACGTTTCTCTTGCTGGTTTAAGGTCTGAAACATGGTAAATTTTTTCAGAGATTGTGAGATCGCTGCTCAACCAAACAGAATGTTTCAAGCACAAATGACAAACCTTCAACTCTTAGCATGCATAATATTTACATCAGCCAAGGAAAGTATCGTGAAAACAGGCACATAGGTCGGACCGGAACATAGGTCGACCCCCCCGACTTCGAACTACTGAAAATGGATAAAATAAAGGTACATGGAATGGCCAAAGTATCAGAAGGCAGGCGCCTTTGCCGTCTAACAAGCACAATTCCAAATGGTGCCCAGTGAAAATGTCATTTATTTACATGTGTCTTTACACACGAGTTCCACATGGCAGAGAGCCAAAAGATGGGCTCAAGTATTATCTTCATACAGTCGAACCCGTTTATAACGAACTCGAAAGTGTCGCGAAAAGTGGTCGTTATATCAGTAGTTCGTTGTATATGGACTCGCCCTTAAAAACGTGCGCTTAGCGGCCAAGCCGTTTTTTTTTTTTTTCTTTGTGCACTTTTATTAAAGTGCAACCCCTTCGGTGACAAGCTAAGCCTTCTCGCGTCGTGAAGCGACGCCCGCTGCGTGCTCACGAGTGAATTAACCGGCTTTGCAATGAGCTGACACCGTTTCACCGAAGCGCGGTGCCGCGACGTGGAGCCGATCATCCCTGGCTAGTTGCGTGCAGCGCGTCGCCTACTCGGGTAGCGGATCGAGTCACTGCCGGGCCGCTTGCTGTATGCCGTATGCGCGCGTATGTACGTTCTTCGTGCTTGCTTCACTCCGAACCGTGCACGGACGGGTGCGGTGACTAGCCTCTTCGTTCAACGCGGCGAAAACAAGCATTTTCCAAGCACTCAACGTCTCCGCGATGCCCTCGCGGCCCTGCACGACGATGCGCGGCGCACTTCAGTTGTCACCCAGTCAAACGCGCAGTATACGCTCGCTGTCAGTGCGTCGATGTTTCTCGGTGCCCGCGCCGCTTAACAACAGCAAGCTACTTTCGTTTCTACAAAGCGACGCGCATTTAAAGCGGTCTCGCACGACGCGGCGGCGGCGAACTTGCGAACGGCAGCATGGCGCGCTCGTACCGCTGTCAATCCGCAGTGTACGGCGTACGCCACACGCGCAGCCGAGCAGATATCTACAGATGACTGTGATAAGGTTGTCGGCTATAAGGCATAATGGCACGTTCTTCGACGGCCGCCAACTCGCCTTCGCTCATTTCTGATGCTTATCCGCGAAGGCATCGCCGCAATCGCGCGGGAGTCGTAATCACCGATCAACTGGTCTCTGCCGTTACCGAAAAGACGGACGACTTTTTGCGGCACATTGTGGCATCGACGAGTTTAGGGACGCAGTGAACCTTTTTGCGATGGAAAGTTATCGCGGTTATCACTTCTTGCATTTATGCCTTCTTGCGTTCCAAGGCATTGTTTGGTTCATCGCAGGCGGTCGTAGCTGCAGAGAACGGCGTCAGGAAAGGTTACCGTGCGAAAGCTGACCGCAAGGCTTCATGCTACCTACTATTTTTTTTCCCTCCCTGCCATTTTACCACTGAGGAAAAAGCTGGAAAGTGAGCGACCTCGCTCGCAGCGTCTGAAATCTGCGTGCGGTGCTCGCCGATCCGGGTATCTCAGTCGCGAGTAAACTGCAGCGGGGCACGCGCGAGCGCGCGCTCCTGTCACGCTTTAGAAGGCATGTTTTAACTTTTTTTTTCGCTTCGTATGCGCCATATTTTTACCGTGACCGTATCTGAAGTGTTCGTTGTAAAAGTAGGAGGCCTTGAAAAATGTTCGCTATATCTGGACGCAGCTTCAATGGTTAGCATAGGAAAATCGTAAGTGCACACAAATATGGTCGTTATAACCGATAGATCGTTATATGTGGGATCGTTATAAGTGGGTTCGACTGTAAAACATCACAACCATCTAGGCAGTTCTAATATGGACATAGTCCAAGTACACTGGTAGTAATAGAGTGTACTAGATAGGGGTAGTGGGACGAGGGCGAGCTCTCCGGTGAGGCCATTTGCATCGACGACGGAAGATGGCGCCACTGCGACTTTCACCTGGGCACCGCGAATGCGCTGGGCTGGCCGCCTACGAACCTATTCGTGCACCCCCGCTCTTATCCAGTTTTTTAAGTAAATCCGCGTACTTTATTAACAAATCAGTCGGCCAAAACTGCTTATTGCATTTGAAAACAAGCAGGAATATTTTATTTGCAACAGGATACATCGGCAGCAAATGTGCGTGAGCGAGTTGAAGGCTCATGAATTTGCGCGCACTTTTTATCTAAGTAGTCCTGCTCAGTTTAATGTGCTTGGCCATCTGACGCTTAGTGCTGTTAGCACTGTTTAACCAAAAGGTGCAGGCTCGTAAGAAGCTTGCACTAAGCCACGCAAGACTTGAAACAGCGAAAGTGGACGCCCGTCCTGTGTGCTTCCCTTCATCCGTGTTTTTTCGCGCAGCCCTACTATATGTGTTCAATAATGCTACATGTGTTCAAGTAGTGGGATTTACCCAGTTTCTGTGGCACATACCCGTTTATGATTTGTTGGGCTAGGTGTTGCCTTCGTAATTTTTAGTGGACCAGTGGTCGAGTATAGTGGGATTTACCCCATTTCTGTGGCGCACACCCATTTTTGATTATGATAGTTTTCTGGCAGGCCGAGCACACAAATTACGGCTATAGCTCAAACTGCTTCGCTGTTAAAGGAAACAACTCTATCCTGACTGTGAAATGTACTACAACCCACGATGTTGCAAGGAAGAAAGTTCTTGCTTACAAGGGCCACAACATCAGATATGCTGTTCCTTTGAAGCTTGTTGACGCTAAAACATTCTGTGAATAGGTCCTCAACTGTAGATATGAAAGTGTGAAGCTCCTTTGATGGATATAGAGGTCACACTGCTCTGTGAACCCTGACGGGAGCCGATTCTCCGCTGTCTCACTTGGATTTAGAAGAAGATCCCTGCATGATGGACAGTCACACTTCAAAGCACATTTCCTGGCTACATAACCCGCCATGTAGTAGACCAGCCACAAGTAAATACAAGTGGTGACTGCAAGGAGCTGGGGCTAGAACCAAACAGTTCTGTGCTTCATCCAACTTTCCTTGCACGAGCAGTTCATCGATTTTCTTAGGTGTGATGCCTGCGTTCGTCCTGTCATGCACATTGAGTAGTAACCTGACGATGTCGGGAGTTGCATTGGCACCATCAACACTTCTGGCAATATTGTAGAATGAAAGGCAACCTCGCAAGTGACGCATCTCGTTGTAGGCGCTGCTTCTTCATGTTGTCGTTGGGTGTTGAGGCGATGGCCTTTTCCTCGCGGACCGTTCGCGCACAGGCTTTTTCGAGCGATATAAGCGGGAAGGTTTGCTAAAATTGTCGGCACCGCTTCAGCGGTAACGAGGGTTTCCCACGAGGCTTGCGCACCTCTTTCCCGTGGACGACATGAATATAGTCCTTCGATATATACTTTGCATCAAAATGAAGTTCGCAGACAGCGTCAGTCACTTTTGTCTGCACGGCGGAGATTCCACTCCTACACTCGGTGACGCTCGATGCCTTTGGCCACACCAAACAAAGACAGTTTAAGGACATTTTTCACACCACTGCATCCTGTCTTGCAACCAGGTGCAAAACAGTAATTTCTGCTACGTGGTTTGGTCATCTTGCGAGTCTTTCACGCAGGAAACAGCACACAAGCGCGATAACGCCAAAAAGTTCTGCAGAACATGTCGAGGCGCGCCAAACATTCGCACTAACCACGCCCGGCATGCGCGCCGTCAGTGCCAGGTGAAAGGCACAGCAACGCCGCCACGCGGCAGGTTGGAATTTCCGTACTTTGAGGTTCACTGCGCGCCATTGCCGCCGGCTCTCCCTCGCCCCACTACCCCTATCTAGTACACTCTAGTAGTAATCATAATGCAAGCACGGCACCCGCATAAACTCTGCAACCTTCGTCTCCAGCTCTAGATACGCTGCGGTCTGGCTTGGCACCAAAACAAAGTTCTCTTCTGACTGCTGCATGTCGTGATGTGATCCTTCAGCGTCTGCCAGTCGCGAATGCTTGTGTGGTGCACTCAGTCTGCCCACTGATCATAGTCATATGTGCCGCTCTAACCAGAGCTGCCATCATCGCAAGAAGCAACAAGGAAAGAGTATCCGGCGAGATTCGAGCAGCAAGAGCACCCATGCAAAGATAAACTTTTAGTTCTTGTTTGTGACTCACAGCTCTTGCTCGCATTCACATGCGCTAGCATCATAACACATCTTCCACACACTTCAGACCAGATTTCTTCGTGCCTTCGCGAACTCGATCGCTGTTTTCTTGAACACTACGGTGAACTGTCAGCTCCTGGTCAAGAACAAGAAAAAAAACTGGCCCAGAGCCCAAATAGATTCACTAGACAACAACAAAAACGCAAAATGAGGCCGCCCACGTCACGAGGCTGGTAGTAAACAAAGCGACGCCGACGGTTGCAGTGGCGATGGAGGCGGTTGGCTTCAGCTGCCCATAGTGGCCAGACTTCCAAAGTTTTTCTGCCAATGAACAGTATATAAGACGGGGGTCGACTTTTTATGGCTGTTTATTGAAAAATAAGTTGACCTATATTCAGTTTTTTATGGTACTTACTGTTAAAGCGGCAACCGGCTAGCACAACTGTCTTTCACAGGTGAAAGGCAGGTGTGCTGCAGTTTTGTAGGTGAAGCTGACATTTTAACACAAAAGTGATTTATGCTGGGGTACACCAAGACTTCACTGACACCATTTCCGCCACGGATGTGACATCGCTAAAATGCAAGGACAAAGAAAAACAGAAGAATAAGTTTCGTTGATCTGGATGATCTAGGAGTGAAACCCACGACCTATCGGTCTGTGACAATGGGCCCCAGGCGTTCTACCCACTGTGCTACCGACGCATGTGGCTTCACAAAGACGCATTATATCTCTCACATGTTCCCCTTTCACGGTGACCTTGGTTGGTGGGGTGTGGTGTCGCGGTCTGGGATCGGTGAAGTGAAGTGCTGCATCAAGACACTAATCAGGGAGCGCTTCAGTAGTTTCAGCTTTCGGTGCAGCGAGGTGGTATCTTCAACTGGTCGCCTCCGTCCTCTGACTCGTAGGTGGATGGATCTGGCATTGAACCAGAGCGTAAACAGGCGAGCCGAACATGGAACTGGCCGTTGGAGGGAAGCTGGCACAGGATGAACCACGTGACTGCCGCGAAAATTCGGTTTTTAGTCGAAGCCGTGTTGAAGCCTAGCCAAAGCTCCCCACGCACTCGAGCAAAATGTCAGACAAGTGGATGCAACAAGCGGATGCTCAGCTGGGCAGATTGCTGCTCATAGGCGCGGCCGAAGTGATCACCGTTGTAGCTTTCGCCGCTGATCTCATTGTAGGTCAACATAGGAGTTCGCATCAACTCAGTGCTCAAACGGGCTCTTGTTTACGTGTTGACAAAATTGTGCAAACACCAGACGACGCACTCACTTCATATGACGCCACCGTGACCAGAAGTGCTCGCACTGCTCCATCAAAAGGGCTCGGAGAAGCTCAGAGCGCTCGACAGGAGCGGTCGAAAAGAACCAGCTGAACACGATGCCGCTTGCGAGAGCGCCCTTGAGTGCTCTTAAATGACCAGCTGAAGATGCTAAGAGACACCCCAACGGAACGCCTTTCCGTGTTCACGGCTCAAGCTACGAACCCTGCCTCTTGCATTCCTGAAGCACTGTGTGCACTGGTGTAGGTTACCCTATTACTGGGGAGCATACACCTTGGCGTTTCTCTCCTCAAATGACAGTGCTTTAGCACTAAAGTGAAACAATGAATCGGTGTAGATTGATAAATAGTACTCTGAGAACTCTAATGTCGCTAATTTCACCATCATATTGTCATGGGGTCGTGACGTTGATGAAAGGAGCAGTCGGCTTGTTCAAGACTAAACTTTTTATTTGGGTGAACCAGTGCCCGGTAAACGAGAATTCAAACTACAAGGGATACACGCTTACACTGATAGCGACAAACACAGCGTCGACTGCTGATAATCTGATCTGCAGTAAGGCGCATCGGCGTTTATACACACGGCATCAAACATTCGAGCCTTATCGCTCGTGGCTGCGTTAGTTCCAGAAAAAACTCAACTGTTCGCGTTTGCGCGCTCAAGCCTATAAGATCATCTAAAATAATCTGGAAGGTTCCCAGACATTAGGGCGTGGCTTGCGAAAAGCAGCGGCTGCGCGTGCAATGGACTAGTTACATAAAAATAACAAAAGAAGCGCGCGTGGCAATATGTTCATTAATAAAGTTTCATTTTTAAATCTCGTGCCGCAATCTCTGAGCATGACGTCACGGATTTCAAAGTATATTTTTCGTGTTTTGGTGACATTGGCTCAATGAAATTTTCTGGCACTTGGTATATTAAGTCTATGGCCCCATCAGAGAACAATGTACTTCATTTTTGCCGATTAGTAACTACACAAAAAAAAAACTGAAGACAGCGATGAAGGACGTATAAAACACATGTTTTGTACATCCTTCATCGCCGTCTTCAGTTGTTTTTTGTAAACTTTGTGCAAGAAACTTTGACCATGTCTAACCAACTAGCCCGTTGTCAAGTTTTTCTTAAGAACTACGTTTGACCTTGTAGATGCCGTCAAAATCGATGACGTCACAGCGTTTGGTGCGGGAATTTCAAGATGGTGTCGCCACCCGCGTTTTCTTTTCGTGTGTTTCCTCACTTACTAGCGTCTTCTTGCGGTAAGAGTGGTGTTTTCAGTATCGTGAAACTGTAATTTACTAATATGAGAGCGATCATTTTTCTTCTCTTTAGTGTCCCTTTCAATGAGTGCATATCGAGTACCAGTGTTGTGTGCTTGTTGAGACCATCTTTGTGAAGGATTCAGCATATGCTGTGTCCGGGTGTATGTTGACTACTTCAGCTGCCGCAAGAGTTAAAGCACGACCTTTGGTGTTAGTCATCGGGATGGAGATGTGCCACTAGGCATCAGCGTGGAGTCATCCACGTCGGATGGTGCTGTAACTGCCAAACACCAATAGACATTGTACAAGCCCTCATACATCAATGCACAATAAACAATCTACTTTACTCCTGTGAAGACACGGTTCACTTTCGTGTCATACCGATTCCTATGACTGAGGGATCAATCATGGTTTTTTTCTTAAATTGTAACCGGTTGCCACGGTGGTCTGGTGGTTAAGGTACTCGACTGCTGACCCGCAGGTCACGGGATCGAATCCCAGCCATGGCAGCCGCGTTTTCGATGGAGGCGAAAATGCTTGAGGCCGGTGTGCGTAGATTTAGGTGCATGTTAAAGAACCCCAGGTGGTTGAAATTTCCGGAGCCCTCCTCTACGGCGTCTCTCATAATCATATTGTCACATAGGTGTTTGTGCCACTGTGGACTAGCCGAAGACGAAGTTGAGGTGTTGCACTTGTCATAGTGCGTCAACGCTGCACCCCTTACGTATTGTAAATATATTGTAAATACTGCAACTCTACGCGTAACATTTTGGTGGAGGTGCCGGGGTAGTCTCTACGAAAGTCGGACCTGGATCTCCGCAGCGGACGTCACATTGGTTTCGCTGCTATGGCTACCGACAGTGTCCCGGCCACTCCGACACCAGTGCAATACGTCATGAATCCGCTACGTGATCCGGGAATCTTCACCGGTACTGGCAAGGTCGACGTCGAAGAGTGGCTGGCGATGTACCAGCGCGTCGCCAACAGTTACAGGTGGGATTGAACCCTTATGCTGGCAAACATGATATTCTACCTTGGGGGAAACCGCGAAGGCGTGGTTTGAGACGCACGAAACCGAGCTGACAAGTTGGGACATCTGCAAAGAGAGGCTACGTGATCTCTTCGGAAGACCATTCGGACGCCAAGTAGAAGCCCAGAAGGAGCTAGCCTCCCGTGCCCAGACGTCCACCGAATCGTACATCTCCTAGATTCAGGACCTTCTGGCACTTTGCCGAAAAACGGACAGCAACATGCCGGAGGCAGATAAGGTCAGACACATTATGAAGGGCATCGCCGACGATGCATTCAACTTCTTGCTTTGTAGGAGCTGCACAACAGTTGATTCCCTCAATAAAGAGTGCCGCCACTTTGAACAAGCAAAAGGCAAGCACATCGTGCAACGTTTCGACCGGCTTTCAAATACAGCTCCGACCTCGTCCTGCAACGAACCCGCGCCGTCACTTCAACCAGCATCACCAAATTTGACGCAAGCCATACGTCGCGAACTTGAGGCTATGGCTCTGAGTTCTCGTGGTCCTCCCTCTACGCATGACTATCTAACAATCTCGCTCATTCAAGCTGTTGTTCACCAGGAAATTGCGAATATGGACATGCCCTCCGCCGTTAGCCTCCGTCCCACCTCTACCGCTCCGATCATTGCCTCTGCTGCATCTCGACAGTATTTCGGGAATCGGTACCGAAACCCATCTGAGTGGCGAACACCGGACGACAGACCAGTCTGCTTCGTGTGCTCCCGGATCGGCCATATCTCTCGCCGCTGCTGTGACCGCTGGAATTCATCACCTCGACCATATGCTGACCATTGCTACCAACACGCCTCTCGTCCTCTGTCACCTCTAGCCGAACCGTCCAATGCTGGCCCTGCTGCTCCTCTATTCACCAATAGCCGCTCGCCCTCACCTCGGCGCCGTCAGTCCCATTCGCCTACATCTCGGCGTCCCCCGTCCCCATCATACTTAGGCCGCTTCTCGAGAAACTAACCAATGCAGCCCCTGGAGGTGAGGCTGCGTTGACGACCTTGACTTCAAAACCTCTGTTGACCCTTGCTCCTAAACGAAACCTAATCGAAGTTTTTGTTGACCATGTGCCCGTTAAAGCCCTCATTGAAACTGGAGCTCAGGTGTCGGTCATGCGCTCACGCCTTCGTAGACGTCTTCAAAAAGTGCTAACGCCCGCCGTGTCGCCTGTCCTACGCGTAGCCAACGGCAGCACAACAGCCGTAATGGGAATGTGTACAGCCCGTGTTACCATTGCCGACCGCTCAACGTTAGTTCTGTTCACTGTACTTGCGGAGTGCCCTCATGAGGTGATTCTCGGCATGGACTTTTTGACTGTTCGCTCTGCGCTAATTGACTGCTCAACCGGTATTCTGAGGCTTGAGCTACCCCAGTGCTGTGCCGACACCACCGCAGATATCCAGTCCCGACTTCGCTGCACTGAATTTGTTCGGCTGCAACCTGATGCTGCGACTTAAGTGTGCATGTCGCCTTGCCCACCACTTCGGGATGGTAATTATGTCGTGTCCCCACTTCACGACCTAATGCTGGAGTGCCAAAAAGCTCTCCCTAGCTCTTTCATTGCGCTCACCAACAACCATGCGTGGCTTCCTCTCCTGAACTTTGGCTCATCTCCACAAGCTCTTCCTGAGGGTGTGTCTCTCGCTGTGTTGTCCACTTTGGAAGAGTCCAGAGTGTCTGCTCTCAGCTATGAACAACCATCTGAGTTGCTCAACTTTCGGCTCCAATGATGCCATCTAACGACAAATTCGCCAAAATGATAGCTCCTGACCTACGACCTTCTTACGATGACGCCCTCCGCCGCGTTTTGATGTCCTACGAAGACATATTTGATTTCGACAATTACCCGCTGGGTCGAACCGACATCGTCACCCATTCGATCCACACTGGTGACGCTCCGCCCATCCATAGGCGTCCCTATCGTGTGTCGGCAGCAGAACATCACGTCATACAAACAGGTCGAGAAAATGCTCTCTAAGGACATTATCGAGCCTTCCTCCAGTCCGTGGGCATCCCCTGTCGTTTTAGTAAAAAAGAAGGACAATACTTGGAGGTTCTGCATAGATTATCATCATCTGAACAAGATCACGAAAAAGGACGTTTACCCGCTTCCGCGTATTGATTACGCACTGGACTGCTTATATGGTGCCAATTATTTCTCCTCGATCGATTTACGTTCTGGCTACTGGCAAATTGCACGTCGATGACAGAGATCACGAGAAGACGGCCTTCGTGGTTCTTCTACGTGGTTTTAAATGGTCCACATGCCTGTGTTGCCTTGATGACGTTATTGTTTTTTCCCCGACTTTTGACATCCATCTCCACCAGTTCTCGGCCATCCTTGATGTTTCCGACGAGCAGGCCTGCAGGTCAATTCTGCGAAATGTCATTTCGGCCGTCGTCAATTACGAGTCCTCAGTCACCTGGTGGACACTACTGGCATACAACCTGATTCCGACAAAGTGCGCGCAATCCGAGAGTTTCCACCTCCTCATACCTCTGCTGATGTCCGAAGTTTCCTGGGGCTGTGTTCCTACTTCAGACAATTTATTGAGGACTTCGCCGACATCGCTCGTCCTCTCACCAATCTTTTTAAAAAGGACAGCCCATTCAGTTGAGGACCAGAGCAAGCTCAGGCATTTTCAGCGCTTACGAGTCGCCTTGTAAATCCACCCGTTCTGGGTCATTTTGATCCGTCTGCTTACACTGAAGTTCGTACGGATGCAAGTGGCCGCGGCATTGGCGCTATTTTGTCCCAACGACAGCGGGAGATGAATCGTGTAATCGCTTACGTTAGCCGCCTTTTGTCACCCTCAGAGCGCAATTACTCGATCACAGAACGTGAATGCCTCGCCCTTGTTTGGGCCATTGTCAAGTTTCGCCCATACTTGTTCGGACGACATTTAACCGTGGTAACAGACCGTCATGCCTTATGTTGGCTCTCCTCACTCAATGACCCTACGGGACGCCTTGGTCGCTGGGCTTTACGCCTCCAAGAATTCACATTTTCTGTGTAGTACAAATCTGGACGGCTACACAAGGACGCGGACTGCCTCTCCCGTTATCCCATCGACCCACCTGACACCACCGAAACTGATTCGGATGCCTGTGTTTTGTCGCTCAGTGACTTCCTACACGTCACTGACGAGCAGCGTCGTGACGCGTATTTGCGATCTCTTATAGAACGCCTCACCTCAGAACAACGGAACGGCCTCCTTCGTATGTTTTTTCTGCACGACGGTACCCTATATCGACGCAATGTGACACCACACGGTGCTGAACTGCTTCTCGTTGTTCCTCAGCATCTGCGACCATCTATTCTCTCGCAATTGCACGATGCTCCCACCGCTGGACATTTGGGTGTTTACCGAACCTACGATCGCGTGTGCAGACGTTTCTTCTGGCCTGGCCCATACCGCTCTGTTCGGCGCTACGTCACCTCCTGCGAGCTCTGCCAACAGCGCAAAAAGCCTCCTCTCCCACCCGCTGGGTGCCTTCAGCCTATATCTGTCCCCAGCGAACCATTCTTCCGTGTCAGCCTGGACCTCTTTGGCCCGTTCCCGACGTCGTCCGCGGGTAACAAATGGGTGGCCGTAGCGACTGATTATGCCACACGTTATGCCATCACGCAAGCCCTCCCTACCAGCTGTGCAACTGATGTCGCTGACTTCCTCCTCCATCAAGTCATCTTACACCATGGTGCTCCTCGTCAGCTGCTGACTGATCGAGGTCGCTGTTTCCTTTCGCAAGTTGTCGACGACCTTCTCCGCTCTTGTGCAACGTCCCACAAGTTCAGCACCGCTTACCATCCTCAGACAAACGGACTTACTGAGCGCTTGAACCGTACACTCACAGACATGTTATCCATGTACGTGTCTCAGGATCACTGAGATTGGGACTGCACCTTACTGTTCGTGACCTTTGCCTATAATTCGTCGCGTCACGACGTTACTGGCTATTCTCCGTTCTCTCTGCTGTATGGCCGCGACCCGCTTTTGCCTCTCGACTCACTACTTCCTTCAGAGGCAAACTCAACCACATTCTACGCTCACGACGCCATCGTTCGCGTGGCAGCGGCACGTCGCGTTGCCCGTGATCGACTCGTGGCGTCTCAGGCCGACCAAAAGTGCCTGTACGACAGCCACCACCGGGACGTGTGTTTCAGCCCTGGCTCCCTGGTCTTGCTCTGGCTCCTTCACGTCGCGTTGGCCTGAGTGAAAAACTGCTGCCGCGCTACGTTGGGCTTTACCGAGTTCTTCGCCAAGTAACCGAAGTCACATACGAGATCTCGCCACTGAACCCCAAGCCTTTGTCCCCCTCACCAGCTACTGAGACTGTGCATGTTTCCCGACTAAAGCCCTACGTCACGTACACCGATCCGATGCACCGAGACGGTGCTTCTGCCGCCGGGAGTTAATGTCACATAGGTGTTTGTGCCACTGTGGACTAGAGCACACTACTAGCCGAAGACGAAGTTGAGGTGTCTCGGGTTTGGTCGATGGTGTTGCACTTGTCATAGTGCGTCAACGCTACACCCCTTACGCATTGTAAATATATTGTAAATACTGCAACTCTACGCGTAACAATATTGTGGTTTTGAGATGTTAAACCACAACAGTTGCTATTAATTAACTGACCATAGCATAGGTTTTGATTGTAATTTTCTTCGTTCAGCGAACTGGGAGCACAGAAAAAGTCACAAAGGACGAAGCGAGGAACCACATATGACGAGTGCTCGTCTTATGTGGTTCCTCGCTTCGTCCTTTGTGTCTTTTTCTGCGCTCCCAGTTCGCTGAACGAAGAAAATGAATTACCAACTGGCCCACCTTTCAATCCTCCTGCAATGTATTTTTGATTGTAAGTTGACCCCCCAACTTTGGATTTCAAATTTAGATAAAATAGGTAGACCTACAATCATATAAATACGGTACATGGTTGTCTAAGGGGACGGTGTTGGGGATTTAAAGAAAACAATAATTGGTAAAATCCAGGCATTCACTAAACAATTACATTCAGGTGAAACTGCATTCGGACCGAGAATCTCTGTGGGAAGGTTGTTGCCCCAGTTAGGAGATAAAACTCCTTGCAATCAAAGTTGCAGCGTCTCTTCTAGCTTAGGCTGTTCTTCCCAGTGGTGTTCAAAGCAAAGCTCCCCGGATTTCACTGACCATGGCCACTGCTGCCCCCGTGGCTGAATAGGTGCAGGAATGATCTCTGACCGATCAAGGAAATGAGCGCCTGGCCCCTTTGGAACACGGCAGTCACACGCACTACCCATTAGGGCACCACCGCATGCATGCTTCTTGCACACCATGCCAGCTATGCTTCTGTGGAAATGGCGAGGTCGGTCGGAATTTCTCAGCTTATTGGTTTTCCTTGGCAGGACACGGGCTTCAAGGAGATTGGTAAAAATGGGGCCTGCATTGCCACTGGAGCAAGCTTCGTTCTCTGCCCCCGAACTGGCAGTGGTGGGGCTGGAGATCGAGAAGAAAAAAACATGCAAAAGCAAGAGAAGTCTGAAGGCAGGCAAAATGGAAAATGAAAATAATTTTGTTGGAGAAATTGTCAGATATGTAGTAAGGTTGCTATACTCTAAGGAACCAATTTGTCATCCTCTTTGGGATCATCTCTGTCGCTCTGCTCATAGCACGGGGACAGTATGTACAGATAGGGAATGCGGAGGTCAGTTGTGTGTTGTGTTGGCACTAATTCCTACTCACGGTGAAAGTGCCTCTGAACGAGAGTTTACGGTTGGCAACCAAGTCATGCAGTCTGCATAGGAGTATGTATGCAGTGATTTCACTCCTGCACCAACTCCACCAGAGTGCACCAAATTCAATTTACTGCACCATCCTGATAAAATCAACGCAAGTTACGCCAAACTTGCGCCAGAGTCTCGGGTTTGGGGGTGTCTTATCACCGGCATTCGCACCAGCGGCGCGTCGGAGCATGTGCAGCTTGATCTTGGGGCCGCCAGAGTCACAACCATTGACCAAGAATTATTCCGCTGAATAAACAGCGCTCATGCGTGCGTCCTGATCCATGATGACATGATCGGTGCCGACGCAGTTTCCGTTCTGCAAGTCGGCTCGACGGCAAAACGCACTCTTTGCAGAGGCTCGTGACACCTATACTCGGGGACAACTTTCTGTGGCAATGAAGGGAAAGCTACGGGGCAGAGCGTCTGCACATGTACTGCTACGCGAAGTAGTCCGGTTTGGCGCGTGTCTCGTAACGCCGTGCAAAGTGATGGCTAGCGTTGCATTTCAACGCAAACGCTGCTTAGCGTCTAAGGGACGGGTAAAAGGCGCGACTTTTTTACGTACGCAAAAACGCAAAGTGACAATGTATAAAGTAAAAGAAATGCGAATTTCTCGCTTGTGTGCGCTGTGTTCTGTCTCAAAAAGCTACATGTAGAAAATGGAGGAGTATTTTATATATCCCACGCAGAAAATACGGACGCAATTGTGGGACTACATTAATTAGCGCTATGATACGTGCATTGTGGCTCTGTAGCCTTGGCTGCATTGCCACAGAAAGTTGTCCCCGAGTATATGCCAATCGGTAGCGTGAAAGTGAGGTGGCGATTCATTGACGGACATCGTCTGTTCCAGAAATGCTGCTCATAGCTCGTTTCGGGAGTCGCAGAGCACGTAATGAAAGCAATGTTCAGTAAAAACTACACACGTGCCGCTAGAATGTCTGTCACTTCGGTTTCTGGACATCGCAGAATAAGATCAGGAAAAACTAGCAATAGATATATGGAGCAATGTTGAATTTTCCGTGCTTCACATCCATGGAAGAGCACGTTGAATAGTGGGAACGCGTTGACACTTTTTATCAAATATACTTTAGTCATGAATCTTCATCCAGAGGAGCTTTATCGTAATTTTCTTCCACCAGCACATCCGGGTTGGTAATTGCTCTTGCAGTAATACTCCCAAATGAATGAATGAAAATCTTTATTATTGCAAAGGAATTCTCCCTGTGGCCTTTGCCATCTTGCGAGCTCTGTCGAAAGGCCCTGCCCTTTTGAGATCATGAGTGTTAGAACCCCAATTCAAATATTTTGTTTGTTCTTTTTTTCAAATGTCACCTCATTAATAAAAGAATGCCTCCTGGTCGGAGCAGCCGCAAGTCTGTTTTAATATCCACAGCTGTCAGTAGTGGGCCCATCGCTGACTGCCCTGGCGTCGGAAGGCCCACTGTGAAGCAGCTACAATATGTTATACGTCTGCCCCTCGCTTTCCAGGGACAATAGCTGATGGCTTCAAAAAAAACATAGTTTCCTTAAAGGCAAAGCAGTGAATTTCATAACAACAAATTGTATTGATATACATAGTAAGACTAGCAGCTAACTCTTTTGGATCCGATCTTGCATAACTCAACAGACCGCAGATTTAAGAGAATACAACCGCTTCAGAGACCGAAGTGGTTGTCGTGCTTTCAGTTGTCTATACGTGAAGTAAGCGTAGCGAGCACATCCAAAAACAGCAGGAAGTGGAAAATGGAAGCTGCGATGAAAAAATCCGTAAACAGGGGGCTCGAGCACCCACCCCGTCTTTACGTAGCGAGCACAGCAAGTTTACGACCAGTCTCCGATGCCTGTCAAGATAGTGTGCACCAGTGACCGCACCCGGCTTCTAGCGACGCAGCAACCCCTTCCCCCTCCACTCCCGTCACTTCAGACTCCTTACGAAAGACAGGCGGGGCATTTCCTCTCTGCTTGATGAGCAATCGACAGCAGGCCTCGCGCGCAGGGTGATGTTATTGCATGCGCCCTCCGTGCAATGGAGACAGCCGGCTTGTTTCATCTCCGCTTCAGCCGCGTTCTTTGCCACTTTTTACTTGCATATAGAACATACGATGCGCGGGGAGGTGTTATGAATTTGGACATTATACTGAAAATGATGGCAACGGCAACTGCCAAAAAACCCGTCGAGAGCGGGCATATAATTGCTATCGCATTAAAAAGAAAAATAATTACGGCAGCTTCGCACTAGTGGTGCCAAGCCTGAAGGAAGAGTGGTGGCCTTCCTTGTTTCTCTTTATTTTTTACTTTCTTCTCTTTCTCTCTGTATCTCTTTTTGTATCTGCTTCTTTGTATTGCTTCTCTTTCGCACTTCTTTCTGTGTTCTCTTGCCTTTCCCTCTCTGTCTGTTTATTGCTTCTTCTTTCTTTCTCTCTATTTCTGTCTTTCTTTCATTCAGTCTTGCTCTCTGTTTTTTCTATATCTTTTTCTTCGGTCTCTTTCTACGTCTTTTTCTGCCTTTTAATGTCTTTATTCCTTTTATTTCTCTCTATTTTTTCTTTCTATTGCTATCTTTTCTTGTCTCTCTTTCACGTGTTTCACGTGCTCCACTTTGCCGATTAGAGTTTTCGTTTAACACTCGTAACTGCTGTACTCAGTAGTGGGGCTTGCCCCATTTCCTGTTGTGCGTGCCCACTTGACGAGTTTTGCACAATGGAGCACAAGTTGCCGATAGCTTAAACAGCTTCACTGCTAAAAAATGAGGAGCCATTCCACTGTGTAAGCTGGACGACCAGCAAAGCTTTTTAGCGCCCGGCACAGGGTGGACGCCAGTTTGGTTTGTAAGGCCAGGTTGTTAACGGCCGGGCTGTTAACGCTCAGTACACATTATTTTTTGCACTGCTCTCTAGAGGTCACTAGGGAATGTCCTAGCCGTTTGCAGCTGCGCTGTAAAAGGAAAGCCAAGTTTGTTATATCCTGTGTAGTCCCCCATTGAATGCACTTTTGTACACTTGCGCAGATGCTCGGCTTCAAGCAGATCACCATCTTCCAGGCAACCCAGCGCATGCGCGAGCGATAGTCTGGAAGCATGGCGAGAATGCTCTTGCTACAGCACAGACAGGGCCTCAGAAGGGAGGAAGGGAGTGTCCGAGGAGGTTGGCTTTCTGAGCCCGGCTAAGTGATGTCATGTTGCACCCAGCAATACAATCGATCGAGGAGAAAAAGAACCCGGCCTTTGCCTCTGAGTCGCTTTAGAGAAATTAGTTGGCGATAGTGTGAATTTTTAGCATTGAGGCATTGTTGCATGTTGCGGCGTTTGTCTACCACTTGTGCTCATAAGTATGCAGATTTATATAGAGTGTTATGTCATAAAGTACAGTTTTCAGTATCCAGCATTTTGTTTATTTTCTAGTTAAAAAAAAAAAAAAAACATTGCTGAATCGGTGATTCAAGAACACTCAAGTGCATGACGCCCTTCATTTTGCATTATCGAGTGAAATATGGAGTGCTCCTGACATGATTTTTTCCATGAGATTTGCAATGAATCGAAATATTTCTAGCTGTTCATAAGAGCCCCATAATAATTATTCAGGTGCTTGAATGTAAATGCAACATGCTTCTCTAGTGTACTGCAGGATGTGAAATTAGCTGCTCTCCAAATCAGAAGTCCTTGATAGCATCACCTAGGTCAGTTACTCGCAGCTGTGCCTACTCATCTGAAGGAAGTTCGCCAAATAAAAGGATCAGCTGACGTGTATACAGTGGGAACCCACATATGTCGAACTCGCAAAAAGAACTGGAATTAGCCCAATATACTGTATAATTCAAAATAAGCCTTTTAAAGGAGTACTGACATGAATTTGAAAATTTTTCGGGTTGTTGCTCTAAATGAAAGCACGCTTTTCGAGAACCCTAAAAAGAGTGTCGTGGTGCCCGGGAATGCATTGCATATATTTTTAATACCGCATCTTTCAACCAGCAGTTTCGGTTTCGGTTTTGAGAGGGCGGCTTCATAGTGACGTGTCAAGTCTGCCCATGACGTCACGGACAGACTGCAACCCACGAAATATGCACTTGCTGTCCTTTGCTGTCAGTCGAACGTGGTTCATGATGAGCGAACTGTCGTCCAGTGCCTCCGACAGCGATTTCTGTGATTTAGGCTGCGTGCAGAACCCAGACTTCGCAAACCAAGTGAGCTGACTTGAAACGTCATAGGGCTCTCCATGCGGTGAAGCTGCCTTGCAGATGCTGGGAGATGAAAACTTTAAAATCAAACTTAAATATTTATACGTGTTTCCCGGATGCGATGTGGGGAGAGCGTTAACACTACATGCCAAGGAAACCGAAAACGTCCGTTTTGCTGCACTTCAAAATCGTGTCAGTACTCCTTTAAAGGATTTGTCATATTTTTGTTGCGCTAGTTGGCTTCATGGCACTGTTTCACAATAGTGAAAAGAAGGTGGCTTCATGGCGATACGTTAGGATTTTCTTTTAGTTTTTATTTCTCTGCAGTTTGTAGTTGAGGGTTACAGGTTATATTCAGGGGCAGGTTGTAGACGAGAAAATATGGTGGTGGTGTAAGAGTGCCTCAACATCTTCATACAAAGTTGTGCATACTTGTTGGGCAGCTCTAGTGTGCTGGCCTTCTTGTTCAATATCATAGCATGCTTCTTGGGGTGCTGTGCGCAGTGGCGACATCGGACTTCTCTTCTCGACGTTTAACTGTGTTGATTATCAGCAGCCTTGCAGACAACGGCCAGGTTCGTCCATTTTACAGCAGCTATTGCTTTAACAAAGGGAGTGGAGAAGCGAACGACAACCCTGCATGACGGGCTAATGGGTGCAACAGCGAGGAATTATGGGAGAAACCATGCAATGGCAAGCGGTAGTTTCTACTCACACTGTGCAGTGCCTTCTTAATCATGCTGCTCACTCCTTGAGAGCCATGCAAGAAAGTTCCCTTCCATGAGGAAACGCAAACATTTTGTCAGGGAAAGCCAACCTCTTGGGGCGTTTTGCACTTCCCGATGTTCTATATATCAAGCATTTCAGCTATTTTCGTTCAATTTAGCCGTGAACTTTCCTGTGCGTTGACATTACAGCATTGTCATTTTTGAAAATAGTAAATATAAAGGATAATCCAATTTAACCGAGTTCAATATAGTCAGGTTTGACAAAGGACCGTCCCAAATAGTGAATGGGGACGTACTGCTACCTCAAAACCAGAAAGTGTACTACCATTGCGTTCTACCAATGCAGCATGCAGGGCAGTAACTTCTTTGTTGAAGACTTGTGCACAACTGCAACAGCACAACTAAATTTCGACCTCTGGTTGGCCCCTTTAAGAGATGTGACGGAAGACAGCAGTGTGCATCAGGGAAGAAAGAAAGGGTAGGCGATTTCCCGCTTGACGTTAAGAGAAAAGAGTTGCAGTGGCTTAGCTCAGCTTTGCCAGGATAATGTAGCGTTAGCAAAGGTTCAGCTGATTGTTCTTAGCTTTCCTGATTGTCTAGGATTAGCTTGATTATCATGCTTACTGCTGCTCCAATGACACACACATGGTATACAGTAAAAGCTCGTTAATTCGACTCTCGTTAAATCGGAAAATCGGTTAATTCGGACACGTCATCTGGTCCCTGTAAATATACGCATCACTCTATGAGACTGGGCGCTCGTTATTTCGGACAGATTTGACCGCAAATCGGATAATTCGGCGACTTTCGGGCCGCTGGCGAGGCTCGAAAACGAAAAAAGAACAATTCGGAACAAAAGTGAAGCTCAAACGCAGCATCGCCATGGACATCAATTATCGACTTGGCTTGGATTGAGACTGGTTCAACGCCTTTTTTTTTTCGCGTGTGGGTTTTGTTGCCTTGTTCCCGTTGGTGTGCTGCATCGTTGATCGCCGATTTATCGAGGAACGATTCAGTACGGCTCCTTTAGCTTGATCGTTAAGGCTCATTCACACCGAAGGCGGGGCGGCCAAAGCGGCAAAGCGGTGAGGCGGAAAGCGGCAAAACCTCCTCTCCAGGCGGCGAAAGCGGGGCGGAAAACGAGGCGGCAGGTCCGATCGCTCTCGGACCAATTTTTTGCCGCTCGCCGCTACTCGCCGCTTTGCCGCAGCCAATCAGAACGCGCTGCGGCGGTGGCGCGGCGGTGGTGCAGGTGTCTCTTTGGGAGAAGCCGTACCACGTGATAGCGACACGTGCGCTAAAGCGCGAGAGGCCCCGCCTCCTCGGCCGCGCGGGCAGCCAAGAGAGCCATGCGGTCTGAACAGGTACGCGCGCTCACCGCCTCGCCGCCTTGAAAAGCCCGCTTTGCCGCCCCGCCTTCGGTGTGAATGTACCTTTACTGGTGCTTTTGTGCTGACTTCTCATGCGACCGCACTCTCCGCCGATGGCAACGCCGGCGAAGCGGCCCAAGTACGAGGCCAAGGACTTCACCACCAAAGCAGAAATTTTGCGTGCTCTGAATAACGGGCTCTCCTGACAAGAAGTGATGAAGAGTGATGAAAGGGGATTCTTCAATCGGCGGCAGGAAGCAAGGAACGAGTAACCGTACTTTTATCCCCCAACGTGACGGGAACAGAGCGCTTGCCGCTTCTCGTTATCGGAAAGGTTCAAAAGCCACGCTGCTTTAAGAACATCAACAATCTTCCCGTGGATTACCGTGCCAACCGAAAAACGTGGATGACGGGTGAAACTTTGGCGGTACTGCAGACATCATGCGAGCTGCTGAGCACCTTGAAGGGCTCAGAAAAATTGTGTCCGCGCGAATCTCTGCTCGAAAACAGACAAGCATCCGCGATTACTTTGTTAAGTAAAGGTATGTTGAAAAAACTCGTGCATTTATTCTGTTTATTTCGGCCATTCGATAATTCGGACATTCGGTTAATTCGGACATTTTTTCCGGTCCCTAGAAATCCGAATTAACGAGCTTTTACTGTACATATTATGTGGCACACGTGTATTTATTTTGCCAGGCAACTACTTCGGGATCCGATGAGTTAAGCTTCTCCGCTCTTCTGCGCCGTTGAGCAGCATTTGCGCTCTCCTTCTCCATGGCTAAACCACACTGGCAAACGCCAGTCAGAGGCGCTATCAAGCAGCTCCAGTGCAGTGTCAGACGGCGACTGCACGGCGAGGGCGAATAGCTACGCGCGCGCCGGTGCCAGTACATCTACCTCGGCTACGACGTCACTCCTCTGGAAAGCGCAGACCGGCGGCAGCGAGTCGCATGCAGCAGCGACGGAGTGCGCGGGAGGTGCCGGCTTTGATGCAACAGCTGTGAGACATCACTGATCCTCGCGCATGCGCAGCACGGCTCTTGAGGATCCTCGCGAAACTGGCTCGGCTAGGCCACTGTAGCTAACGCTACAAAAAAGATGAACCTGGGCTGGTCATGCAGTGTGGACAGATGGTGAGCTAGAATGTCCAAACGGATACCAAGTAATATCTGTGTCACACAGGCACTTTTGAACGGCCATCCAGCCGTAGGCCATTCAAACGCCACAACTCTATCGACTCGATGGAGTTGTCGCGCTGCTACACGGTAATTCTGAACGGCTGTTGAGTGGTTCAGGCGTCTCTCGCAAAAACTGCGTGGCGCTGCGGATCTTTATTTTCGTATTCATGTCACCGAAAGTGAAATAATACAAATCCGCTTAAAATCACAAATATGACTTGTTTTTGTTTGAACATTTTCATAAAATGTTTATTTGTAGTTAGCAATACATATTTAATTTTTAGGTTGTTGAGCAGTGAAACTGGGGCGAGCGATACACGGCTAGATGGCACGATAAAGACAAGTACGTTGCTGATGTCGAGAGTATGGGCAGTTCGCACATTTCAAGTGGCACAAATTCTTTAATAAATAATCGATAGTGCTCACATATACTGCTTTAAAGCATACTGGTTAACGTTTTCTTTTTGTAATGGTGAGTACGAGCACACTGTGAACAAGAGAGCACGTTCACGCTGTTTCCGCTTCCGTCACTCAATGGCCATCGAAGTTTCAAGTGGAGTTGTGGGGTGCTCCATTGACTCGATAGACTATTGTCTCGATGGCCTTCGAAACCGCCCATGTGGCAGCTCGTGCTTGACCATTGAGTCAATAGACTATCGGTTGTAAGGCCTTTCAAACACCCGTGTGACACGGGTATAAGAGAAAGTACAGCTGAGAGCGACATAGGGTTGCGTTTGGTGAAAGAATGTGCAAGCATAAAATACGAGGGTCGATCCAGAAATAAGGTTCCCAAAGAGCCGCACGGGAAGGTGCAAGGCGAAGTCCGTCAACACTGCTCTGCGCGGCTGTCCCCCACTCTCCATTCCGCCCTGCCGCGCTTGGCCGTGCCGCTCAGTCTTCGCTCAGCAGCCATCCGAGATGGAGGTGCCCATTGTTGCTACCGCCAAATGCGACATTCATTTCGTCCTTTGCTTTTTCAGGGTATCTACCTACTGGGAAAACCGGGAATTCTCAGGGATTTTGGATAGTCTGAAAATAATCAGAGAAAACTCAGGGAAATTGTGCTCCCATCTGGGAAAATCCACACTAACTTTATTGAAAGGGAACGAAAGTTGCGGTAGCGCTGGCTCGAGATTTTGTCAGTGCATTTTTCAAATTGTGGGGCCACTACGGCTGCGGGGAAAGGGTGCACCTCAATGCTCTCCTTGCCTTCGGAGCGATGGAGTAGGAGAGAATCCGGCTAATGAGTGCATGAATGCGTGGCATGCGGGAACCATGAACCACGGAGGTGTTCTGTGACCACGACACATCGTATCGCGCAATGTTGTCAGCGTGTTCTGTGACTACGCGATGTAGTTCTGTATTTTTTGTCGCGCGTGTGGTGCTTTGACGCCTGATAGGGTGTGTTTGTTATTGCCACGTCTCAAGTAACAAGCATGATTAGTTGTAGAGTCGGTAGCAGTAGATGTAGCAAGCTTGAGTTATCTTGCAAGCGATCTCGATCATTCAGGAAGCGGATGTCGTCAACAAGGCTGGTATCTTGCAAGCCTTCCCGATTGGCAAGAAAAAAGACGACGACACTCGTTGGCGGTTATCGGAGAGCTCACTCGCTCTGATCTCGAGCTTCAAAGATGCTATTTGGGATTACGTGAAGAATAAAATAAATTTCCAGACAAGAGCGAGCATAACAGGCCCATTTGCAGCAAGTGAAAGCTTTCTTTTATCTTCTTCTTTTTTTTTTTGTGTTTTATGCCAGGGTCCACCACAGCTTCACTGACGCATTTCCATCACGGATATGACGTTGTAAAATATAAAGACTAACATATGGCAAAGAAAAAACTAGAAAAAAAAGTTCCGTCACCGGGAGTCGAACTTACGACCCCTCGATCCCCAGCACGCAGCGCGATACGATTCTGCCACAGATGGCACGTTCTTCGTCATGCTAACAGCGTGCTATTTATATACAGCACTTGCCGGTGGCGGTACTCTGAGATCGGTGGTACATCAGTGTGTTTTCATTATCACTAGCGAGATGGCGCGAAGAGCTCGAAGGGCACGCTTTAAGGGTTGTCGCCCCACGCGTTGAGATGAGCGTGCGCCTCTACAGGGCGTGGTCGCTTGTGCGCGCGCTTATCTGTGATGGCGGTGGTTTGTACGTCTTGTGCTCTCACCGCAAGATTGCGTCGAAGTTACAGAGAGCACGAAGGTCACATCGCTCACTGCAGCGGCCGCTTTTGCGAAAGGAGCGCGCTGCTCACAAACAAATAAGGTACAACTGTCACAGTTCGCGCTCATCCTGTGTATACTTGTGCGTTCGTTTCGTGCGTCCTCCTTTGTATTTGACCAGCGTGCTTTAACTGTCCAGCTGTGATTGTTGTTAGTTCGCGCTCATCCTGTGTATGTTCGTTTCGTGTGTCCTTCCGGTTGAGCAGCTTGTTGCAAGTTTTGAGTTGCTTGCCGTTCTTCGCGTGACATTACAGCTTGTTGCTATAGCATTCATTTCTTCGCCCTTGGGGCGAAACAATGCACAACAAATGCTCAACTATGTTTGTGAAGACACGTTTTACTTTCATGTTATACCGATTCCTATGACAGAGGGATCAGCCACGTTTATTTTGGTGAGGGCACTGCTGAAACAAGTTTTATGTGGTCAACTGATATTTTGGGGGGCTGCAGCTCGCAATTACTGGCCACACCACTGCTTATGTGGATGTTTTGCTGCAAAGCCGAATTACAAGGCATTTGAAAGCCAATGCATAGCGGCGACTGAAATTCGCGACACCGGCACTGGTCCTACTTGCTCGATTCAGCGCGCGATGTCAGAAAACAGAAACGTGGCCACCATAATCGGACGTGCCATAATTCAGGCTGTTGCCGTGGTTTCATGCGATCTTAGCCCACAGCTTTTTGCTTTTTTTATGTGTATGATAGCAATTATATAGACACTCCAGGCGAATTTTTAGCCTTCGCCAGGATCTTTCATTTCAAGTCCAAATCGCCATTACATCGCCCCGCTCGTCGTATCTCCATGTGCGAGTGAAAGCGCGTGTGCGCTGTCAACGAATGGGGCTCAACCAGAGATGAAACGAGCCGACCGTCTCCTTCGCGTGATGGGCACATGGAGATAAGAACCAGAGGGGGCGGGGCTGCGTGAGTCCGACAGGAAGTGCGTACATTGTGTGTGGTCACGTGTGCTGCGGTATCTGTAGAGGGGATCATCAGACGGCTCATACCTTTGTAGGTGTTGTGCTCTAATTGTGAAACTTCCGCTGTAGCCATAGCAGTGGTGTATCCACAGGAGGGGTGGAGAGGGTGCGATCCCCCCCACCAAAGCCTGTGCCAGCCCCCGCCCCTCCCTTCAGTGCCTGTTGTCCACCTCCTTTGTCAGGCTGCCTCTTGAGTTTGCGCCTTTTGTCAGGTTGCTTTGCCTACCACTGCCCAAAAGGGGTAAGGAGAATCTTGTCCCCGCTCTCTACCTCTCTCGATTATGTCGACATCGTGTGTTGTATAGGCAGGAGCGCGGCGTAGCCCACGGCCGGCCGACAGGAGGCCTCGCAATGGGAGGGCGCGCAAAGAGGCGACATGGACACGGAGCGTTCGGGCAAGACTGGAGAGTTTCTCTCAACGTTTATTACATCACATTTTTAAGGAAGGGGAAAAGGGGTGATCAGCCTATGTGACACAGGTCACATGACTTACGTGGCCACATAAGTCATGTCTTACGTGGCTCCATCCTGCGGCATTGACAGGAAACACAGCACAAGCTGGTGTGTTGATGTGACACCAGAGAGGTCGCACGACACAACATCGTCTCCCCGGTGAGAAATTGCATCATTGTACATTTGTTAATGAACCTTGAACTATGCACCAAGACTATGTTATAAGTATTTACGTGTGCAATTAATTGTACGTTTCAGTGTACGAATGATTAAGGCAGGGGCAGCTCAGTCTGCTTTTAGAGGGGACTATATAGTAACATTACTGTGCATAAGAAAAAATGAGTATGTATGAATACAGTACACAAAGAAAAAGTGCTCACTTGCAATGTCCACAATGAACATGCACACACACACTGAGTCTTCTGCGACTACACTGCTGACCTCTACAGCAGTACAGCACCAGAAAACACACAGACTACTTCAGTCTGTGACATAGTCCTGGTGGGCCGGCGTTTATGCACCTTCCGTGGATGGTTCGGCCCAGACTGTCAAGAAAAACTTTGGGGGTTGCAGCTGTCAGAAGTCGACCTTGAAGTCGCATTCCCATGCCTTTCCTCCCCCATGTTGGAATTTCGCTCATTTACCAGCGGGAAGGAAGAATGCCCAAGACTCTCCTCCCGAGGTCCCAATTAGTGATGATCCTGGGTTGCAGACCATTGAAGCTGTGCTTCAGCAGGTGCAGCCGCACTGGACAGCAATGCCATCGCTGTTGTCGACGATGACGCCGTTGTTCTTGAGCCGGCGCAGCTCGCTAGTGACCTGTTGCCGTAGTGCCAGACGCAGCTTGGCAGATGTTGGCGCGCTGTCCTGCCGCCTCTTGACCCGGTGGATGTAGTCTTCGACACGTCCCAGGGCCCCGCCAGACAGGCGCTCGAACCCCGGAGGCACACCTCCAGGAAGCTGCAAGAAATTGGTGTAGTAAGACAACATGTCAAAGATGCACCATTGATCTGAAGTTCCAATTGCTGGATGGCGTCGAGCCCCAGCAGCGAAGTCCCGTAAGCTGTCATGTAGAATGTGACGCGAGCTTGCTTCCCGCAATGCTGCACGTCTGTGTGGAAACAGCCTAGGACTGGTATGTGATGCTTGAAAAAATTCTGCAGGTGAATGGATGTTTGGAGCAGTCGATGCTTCGAAGCGAAGAGCCTGTCAAAGTCCTTCTTTGTCATTAATCATGCAGTGGCTCCAGTGTCCACCAACAGTGACATTGAGAATGTGTCCTCCGATGACAACAGGGATGCATAAGTCCTTTGGGCTTGTAGGTGGAACTTGCACGGACAGAACTGTAGCAGATCGGAAGCCTGCGTCGTGAACTGGGGCAATCTCATGGAGCGATGCTTGTCGTTTACGGCAAACTGCCGCGAAGTGCCCTTTGATATTGCAGAAATAGCATATCTTCTTCTTGGCCCGACAATTTCTCGCCGAAGCTAAATGCCCTAACTGGCTCCACTGGAAAACATGGACCTGCCCTAGGTTTGGGAGCAAGCTGTTCTACTTGCTGGCAGTGAGCACAGTTATGTTTTTCCTTGTTCGTTTTCTCCTTGATGTGGGTTGAAGTCCCGTCAAGGAGATGATCGACGTCAATGAAGCAGGAGGCAGGTTGGAGGTAATAAAAACTTGAAGGTATATTGCAGCGAAATATTTACAGTCATATGTACATCTTGCCGAAGCACACTGATGATAACATAGACATCAACAGCGTCTTACTCTTCTACTTAACTTTTCTTAAGTTAGAGCCTAGAACACTGTCACTACATACGAAGAACCGAGTCTCACTGTTCGACCACCGAGTGGTTACGGCCCAGATGAAAGTTGCATCATACGGAGTCTTACTGATCGATCAGTTAAGTGATTACAGCCTAGACTGAAGGGAAACGAATTCCGTCCAGTCTTAAGTACCTTGCGGTAAACAAAGAAAAGGGGAGGTGGCCACTGGTGGTCCGCCTCGACATTCCCTTATCCAATCCGTTTATCCTCAGATTAAGCCACTCCCTACTGGGCTGTCCCTAATCTCGACAGCAGTGTCTTTACAGTGCAGACAGGCGTTTTGGCACTCTTTCCCATCATGGCTCTCCCTCTCCTTATCCCACGCTCTCAGGGATTCTCACGGTCGAAATACATCGGTATCTTAGCCCTGGTGCATTCACGCCATTTTCCCGTACTCATCGAGTTGAACCCGCGGTGCCAGTCTTTAAACGGTTCCGGGAAAGAAAAGGCGTATGCGTGTCCGTGCCTCCCACGCATTCGGACCGTGCATTGTTGCGACTCAACCCTGTTTTACAGTCGGCGCGCCGAAAGCGCATGCCGGCCGTTGTTGGGGTCACGCATACTGTCGCCTCGAGCGACGGCATAGAGCAGGAGACGTCCTCCTCATTTTCCCACACGTTCGGGCCGGTCTTCCCGAAGCCGACCTCTGAGAACGGTCGCGTACCCGGAACCCCTGGGGGCCATCGTGGGATCGAGCTGCTCCCTGCAGTTTGCCTTCCGTTGAGAATTGCACAGTCAAAGACCACGCAGAGAGGGAGCCGAGAAAGAAGCTTTGTACGATGTACATTGCTGCGCCGTCCCGTTTGCAAGATCGACTTATGAGCGGCAAACATAACACGTCCCCCCTAAAGAGTACACTGGGCTGTTTTACGCTCAGTGATACGATAAAGCACTGCCGCGATTAGGTCGCTGGACTTTCTAACCATACAACAGTCTACACAAACATCAAACACAATTGCAAGACAAGATAGGAGAATACAAGAAATGTAAACAAGTACATGCTAAACAATCAAGCACACCATTGCTGCTTCAAGCAGTGTGATCACTAGTGTCTGTTTCTTGAATTGACAATCACACAGTCCACAATATACAGCAGTAAGTGGGCAGGAACATTCACGTCCCCCCCAGTTGGCATGGCACTGTTATTCTGATGGCTTCCATAAACTATTCTGGAGCCTTGATAATGCATCAGCATTACCGTTACATACGACCTTCCGATGTTGTACCGACACATGATATCGCTGTAAAGCCAGCGCCCATCTTGTCAATTTTGCCCCGTGCGGAGTCGAAGTTGTAAGGTACGACAATGGATTGTGGTCGGAAACGACGCTTACTATGGCACCGAAAAGCCAGTAGTCAAACTTCTTTAAGGCCCATATTATTGCGAACGCTTCCCTCTCAGTGGTCGACCAACGCATCTGGGTCGGTGAGAAGCGGCGGCTTGCAAAGGCGATAGGCTTCTCTTCCCCATTGGCTGACATTTGCGCCAAACATGCTCCCGCCGCCGTAGCTGATGCGTCTGTGAAAAGCCAGTAGGGCTGAGATGGCTCTGGAGTGTTAAGCGCCACGGCCTTGCACAAAGATTGTTTGAGAATCTCAAATGCCGCCTGGGCTTCCTCCGGCCAGGGTATCTTATTAGGTACCGCTTTCTTTGTTAACAGCATGAGCGGGCTCGTCACCTCTGCGTATCCTCGGACGTACTCGCGATAGTAGCCGCAAAGTCCTAACAGGCTGCGTAGTTCCTTTTTAGTGCACGGTGGTACCAGGTTCTTAATCGCTGCTATTTTTTCAGGGTCTGCCGCATGTGTCCCTGAACCGACAATTTGCCCCAGGTAATGTATGTGGGATTGCGCAATCTGACACTTCTCCGGACTGGCTTTCAGTCCCGCCTTCTCTAAGACCTTAAGAATAATGTCGAGATGCTTTAAGTGCTCTTCCCAAGTGCTAGAAAAAATAGCAATATCATCAAGGTATGCCGTGGCATACATTTGATGTTGCGACAAGAGTTTATTCACCATTCTTTGAAAGGTTGCCGCGGAATTTTTTAGCCCGAAAGGCATCACTTTCCATGCGTACTGACCCTCGTGCGTTACAAACGCGGTGAATTTCTGACTCTTCTCTTCCATCGGTACCTGCCAGTACCCACGCCTAAGGTCCACTACTGTAATGAACTGCGCTCTGCCTACTCGGAAAATCAATTCCTGAGGATTCATCATAGGGAATGCATCCGCTTTGGTGACGGAATTTAACGCCCTGTAGTCCACACACATGCGGATAGTCCCATCTTTTTTTCCGACGCATACCACCGGGTGTGTGAACTCACTCTCCGTGGGGTAGATCAACTTCCAAGTCAAAAGTTCGTCAACTTGCCGGCTGACTTCCTTCTTTAATAGTTCCGGCACCCGATAAGGAAACACCTTTTTTGGCTGGTGGCTCGGTTCTATTTCTATCTTATGTTCGTCTACCTTCGCTATACCTGGGGTGCCGTCAAAGAGTGTGCAATGTCTTTGGAACACCGCCTGTATTTCCGCCTGCGCGTCAGCATCAAGGTGAGCAACCTTCTCGCTCGTTAGCACTAGCTCTTCCCGCTTTATAGTGGTTGGTTGTGGAGAATATTCAACCTCCCCAAAATCATGGTCCTCATCGAAGACGACCCCAACATGACTGACCCTTGCATAGTAAGGTCGAATGTTGTTGGCGTGGACACTTTTCTTCTTTCCCTCAGATGTTTCAACGCGGTAAGAATGTTCGCGCTCACGTCCAACCACTGTGAATGGGCCTAGCCATTTAGGTGACATCTTACAATTCCGATCATTGTCGAAAACCACAACTTGGTCGCCAACGTTAAAAGCTTTGAGCCTGGTGCTGCGATTATAAGCACTGGCGTAACTCTCCTGATGAGTTGCACTAGTTAGCTCAGCAATATTAGCGGCAGTCTCGAGCTGCTCCTTAAGTTGCTGTAAATACTTAGCGGGGCTTTCTCTCAATGTTGCCGGCACTGGCATTTCTCCCATCCACGTCCTCTGCAGTATTAGAAGCGGTCCCGTGGGATTCCTTCCATACAATAGACGAAACGGAGCTACTCCAGTTACCTCATGGGGAACTTCCCGATAAGCCCATAAAACCATTGGGATCAATTTGTCCCAATTCTTGGAGTCTCTCTGAATGACATGATACAACATGTTTTTCAGTACTCGATGCCACCTCTCTACAACTCCATTACTCTCTGGGTGTTCTGGGGTTGAGAATCTTGGTGTGCAGCCTAATTTCTCCAGCATCATTTGCGTGAGCTGAGATTTAAAATTAGTGCCTTGATCGGAGCAGATCATCCTCTGGAACGCCTGTGCGACTGAAGATCTCAATCAGTGCATCACAAGTCACCTTAGCTGTCAAAGAGCGCAGTGGGACCACCTCTGGCCACCTCGTGCAAAGGTCCACTAAGCACAGCGCGTACTTATGCCCTCTCGCTGACGGTGTGTCCAGGGGTCCGATTACATCTACATTGACAACTTGGAAAGGGTGTTCTGGTCTAGTGAGCGGAGTTATAGGCACCCTATCCGTGCAACGCCTGTCTGAACGAATTTGGCATTCATGGCACGAACGACAATGCTCTAATATCTCCTTCGCCATACCCGGCCAAAAGAAGTTATACCTAATGCGAGCTTTTGTTTTCTTTGGCCCTAGATGTCCCCCGCATAGTGACTCATGAGCTAAGTGCATCACCTCAGTGCGCTTATCTTTGGGCACAACCAGCTGACTCACTCGGGTGCCTGCTATTGAGTCGCAGTGGTATAACAGTCCGTCTGAAATGAACATGCCGGATTTCCCACTACGAGCATCTTCCCAACATTTCTTTAGCGTAGCGTCACCCAACTGCACTTTGCGGAACTCTTCTCTTTGGCCTAACGACGCCTCCCTTTCTTCATCAATTTGCGCATCTTCCCCGGAAACGTCTTTTTCCTCCAAGGTAAGATTGCAGGCCACTACTTTTGGTTTCTCTACTGCTTGTTCTGCCTCATGAGCAGGCTCGGCCGGTGCTCGACAGGGTGCCAGAGGGCTGCTAGCCTTCAACAAAAGTTTCCAATCTTCCTCGGTCAGCAAACAATCTGTGCCCTCGACGAGCTCATCAGTTAACGCGCAGAGTAGGTCGACGCTCTGAGGCTGCGTCACCACTTGCGGGCTATTTAATTTTACCGGCAACGTAGCTAGCCTTGCCTCGATCGTTTTACCAAAAGCAGACACCAATCTTACCGTGCCAGACGGCTCTACTAAACTTCGCGGAAGCAGACTCTCCCGAATGACAGTTATCTCACTCCCTGTATCCAAAATCGCATCTGCGGGTACATCTGCACATGACACAGGAATTAACTGCAGTTTATTTGTGCCATCACCCTCGTGTTTCAGAGACTTCACCTTTGCGCTAAGGACTCCATTGGGTATTTCAATTTCCGAATCGTCGGCTAATATTACCTTTTGTACCTTCCGCTTTGACTCGGTAGCCTTCTTGGGGTTGCTCTCCTTATCACTAGCCTTCGGGCACTCTTTAGCGAAATGGCCTGAGCCGTGACATAAGTGGCATTTCAGAGCCCCTTTCTCAACTTGTGTCGCCGGCTTCTGCCCCATTTCTACAGTTGGTTGCTTTGAAGCACGCCCTTTCCCTTTCGCTTGTTCGAAAGTTTGGAGCACTTTAGCGATCTCAGTTGGCCTAAACCATCTCTCGCCTTCCCTTAATCTCACATACTCCAGACCCTCCGTACTTAGTCCCGATTTTATACGGTCAGCAACCATGAGTTCGGCCATCACTTCTACCGTGTCAGCCTCTCTCACTTGGAGGTAGTAGGAGAAATACGTTTTCACGCGGGACGCGAACTGCGCCCACGTCTCTTCCTTTCACTTTACTGCCCTTTCAAACCTCTGCAGATACTCTGCCAGAGAAAGCTTCAGTTCCGTCAGCACTGCTGCTTTAACTGCCTCGTAATCTGCACTCTCTTCAGGGTTGAGGTTACGCAGTAGGTAACGAACTCGTTCAGTTAGTGCTGGTATAACCAAATGCACGCGACTCTCATATGGTACTTGGTAAGTAGCAAACAGTTTTTCTACTTCCTCAAACCATAATGGCACATCCGCGTCACTCGGCAGGCGGAACCCTTTCAGCACTTTTGCACGTTGCTGGACAGAATCGAAACACCGTCGCCTCTGATCACCCGTCTCCGACCCAGAGTTGGACAACGTGCCATTGATGCGTTCCGCGTTCATTCTAGTTTGCAATAGCTTTTCGTACTCAATCTGGAGATTGAGCCTTTGGATTTCAAGTTCGAGCGTTCTCGTTTCACTTGAATTCGGCAAAACCTGAGATGCCTGCTGCATCGATTCTTGCCTCTGAGTAGGCACTCTCGCCTCAGCTGATTTATCAGAATTTAGACTACCATCATTAGATGGCTCTCGATTCCAATCCACTTCCGCCACACTCGTACCCTCATCTCCATTAAACTCCATTGTTTCAGCACCCCCGCGTGTTCTCACCATGTGCTCTACACATAAACTGCCATGCCAACTTGAGAAAGACGCAAGAAATCCTGCTCACCCTTTGCTGAGTGCTCCGTCGTTCCTGGATCTCCTCCACGGCGCCGGAGTTGACTGCTGTGGGATCGTCTCGACGTTGCCGCTGGTGGCTGTTGGATGCCTTGCCCCTCGGGTCTTCTCAGTGCTGGTCCAGTGATGGTGCTGTAGAGCTCGCCGATCCTTGTCAGACTGTGCCAGTTATGTTTTTCCTTTGTTCGTTTTCTCCTTGATGTGGATTGAAGTCCCGTCAAGGAGATGATCGACGTCGATGAAGCAGGAGGCAGGTTGGAGGTAATAAAAACTTGAAGGTATATTACAGCGAAATATTTACAGTCATATGTACATCTTGCCGAAGCACACTGATGATAACATAGACATCAACAGCATCTTACTCTTCTACTTAACTTTTCTTAAGTTAGAGCCTAGAACACTGTTACTACATACGAAGAACCGAGTCTCACTGTTCGACCTCCGAGTGGTTACGGCCCAGACGAAAGTTGCATCGTACGGAGTCTTACTGATCGATCAGTTAAGTGATTACAGCCTAGACTGAAGGGAAACGAATTCCGTCCAGTCTTAAGTACCTTGCGGTAAACAAAGAAAAGGGGAGGTGGCCACTGGTGGTCCGCCTCGACATTCCCTTATCCAATCCGTTTATCCTCAGATTAAGCCACTCCCTACTGGGCCCTAATCCCTAATCCCTAATCGCGACAGCAGTGTCTTTACAGTGCAGACAGGCGTTTTGGCACTCTTTCCCATCATGGCTCTCCCTCTCCTTATCCCACGCTCCCAGGGATTCTCACAGTCGAAATACATCGGTATCTTAGCCCTGGTGCATTCACGCCATTTTCCCATACTCATCGAGTTGAACCCGCGGTGCCAGTCTTTAAACGGTTCCGGGAAAGAAAAGGCGTATGCGTGTCCGTGCCTCCCACGCATTCGGACCGTGCATTGTTGCGACTCAACCCTGTTTTACAGTCGGCGCTGCCGAAAGCGCATGCCGGTCGTTGTTGGGGTCACGCATACTGTCGCCTCGAGCGACGGCATAGAGCAGGAGACGTCCTCCTCATTTTCCCACACGTTCGGGCCGGTCTTCCCGAAGCCGACCTCTGAGAACGGTCGCGTACCCGGAACCCCTGGGGGCCATCGTGGGATCGAGCTGCTCCCTGCAGTTTGCCTTCCGTTGATAATTGCACAGTCAAAGACCACGCAGAGAGGGAGCCTGAGAAAGAAGCTTTGTATGACGTACATTGCTGCGCCGTCCCGTTTGCAAGATCGACTTATGAGCGGCAAACATAACAAGCACTATCCTGCAGACTCGCTGTCGAGCCCGCGCAGCGATCTTGGACACGGCCGCCTGGCCTGAGGGGGATGCTGCCACCATGTTGACTTGAATGCGGAGCCGCCGACCCGCCTTCTTGGGCTGCCGCGACGTGCTGGACGCTACTACCGTCACCAGAGAGCGAGCCGCGTAGCCGCTCATTTTCTTCGAACGCCGCATAGGCTTTGTGAAGCGCCTCCAAATCCCTTCCCACGTGCAAGGTAGCATACCGGAGACTGCTTCTGGTTAACCTCCCTGTCTTTCCTTTCTCCCTCTTCTCTCTTCTCTTCTCCAAATCTCATCCAACTTCTGCATTTCGCAGCGTGAGGGCTTCTCTGTAGGACAGCACTTTGGCCCGGACATGTGCGTTGGTGACCCCATGAATTATTTGGTCATGTATTCGGTCGTCGTACGTGGCTCCGAACTTCCACGAGAGGGCTTTGTCCTTGAGGGCCATGATGAATTCAAGAAATGTTTCGCCAGGCAGTTGTTTGCAGCTTGTGAAAAGGTGCCGCTCGGTTAACATGTTGGTTATCTCGGCAAAAAGCCCGTCCAAAAACTGGAGCAACGTGTCGCATTCTGTCGTCATCGCCGCGCCTGTCTTTGGCACCGTGCCGTCCGCCTGCGCTTCAAGCTGCTCCTGAGCGGTGAAGTACCTTCTTTGTCCTTCAACACCAAGTGCGCTGATGCACACCGCTTGTCCTCCCGGCCGCTTCCGCCAGCCGCCTTCAAGGGAACCTGGAAAATTTTTTCCCACGTGGGAGGCGTGCCGGGAACGTCGAGGAACGGAGGAAGGTTTGCAAACAGGGCAGCCATGCGTGCAGGTAGTCGGGCAGTAGGCCTAAGCAGAATGGAAAGTGGCGTCGTTCAGTAAGCCGGAGCAGGAACAAATGAAATTCAGGCTGACGCTCTTGTAGCGTGCAGGAAGTCAAGGCACCGACGCACAGCAGAATGTGTGATGCGAAGACGGCCCACGGGAGGGCGTGCAAAGAGGCGACGTGGACACGGAGCGTTCGGTCAAGACTGGAGAGTGTTCTCTCAACGTTTATTACATCACATTTTTAAGGCAGGGAGAAGGGGGTGATGGGCCGGCGTGACACGGGTCACATGACTTACGTGGCCACGCCAGGTTGGCTACCCAGTCAAAAAAATTCAAGTGGTCCAATTGGAAAAATACCAATTCGCACCAATCTGTTGAAAACCAGTAGGATTTTTGCCACCCGTTGGAACGTACCAATTACATCCAATTGGTAAGCCAGTTCATATCTAATTGGTAAACCATTTGGGTAGAACTTGTGGTAATGGGTTGATCAGTTGATATAGACTGGGGTCCAATTGGTCCACCTCTTGACACGCATGGTCGTCTAATTGAAACTAAATGGTGCCCAAATGGCTAACCAGTTAAAGTGAACTGGTGTTCAACTGGTAATCCAGTTAATCGTAAATGGTCTCCCAATTGAAACTAAGTGGTGTTTAATTGGTTAACCAATTGAATAGATGTGGTCATCCAGTTGAAGTTAGCTGGTTCCCAAATGGGTAACCAGTTGAAGAGAACTGGTGTCCAACTAGTCAGCCAGTTGAAGGTAGGTGGTGTTCAACTGGTTAACCAACTGAAGCTAGCTGGTGCCCAGATGGGTAACCAGTTGAAGAGAACTGGTGTCCAACTGGTCAGCCAGTTGAAGGTAGGTGGGTTTCAATTGGTTAACCACTTGAATAGATGTGGTCATCCAATTGAAGCTAACGGGTTCCCGAATGGTTAACCACTTGGTCACTTATGGTCATCCAGTTGAGGCTAACTGGTTAAAGGGACACTAAAGGCAAATAACAATTTATGTCAGAGTGAAAGCCCACTCGAACTTAATGATATCGAACTTAATGAATGCTAATGAATTGGTTCCTGTGTGGCTCCAATGCTATGTGAAATATTTTTAGCAAAATTTGACCGGCAACTTCAAGCCAACCTAGTGGGACAACTTGTAGGTAAAGTCTACAGATATTTTTGGTTGTTTTAAACAATGCTCAAGTTTATTATCATTCACTCATGAACAACCAGCCAATGATGCTTCGCAGTTTTTAGATGTTACCTTGGTTTTTAATCGAGTTGACCTGTTTGCTGGGGATTTTTGCCACAGTCTAAGTAGGGTTTGTTACCTTATGATTGATTTCACATTAAGCTCGTAAAATGACAAAAAGAGAATTGCTATTTCCTGCATTAGTTCAGCGTTGAAGAAGTCTTGTCTGCATAACTTAAAGCATAGCTTCCGCAAGCGAGTCGCCTGCTCAGCTCGGTTTACCCTGTGACAGTCTGCTAGTTGCAGTGGGTGGCACGTTGTTAAAGAGGACAAATGCTACCCGAACACCCAGGATAAAAGGAAAACAGAAAAGATTGTGGTCATGCCGTGTGTGCATTCTGTGTCGCACAATTTGAAGAAGATTGGTCGCAAACACGGGGTTGACGTCGTGCTCACAGTCCCCTGCAAACTGGCCAAGCTGTGCTCCATGGTCAAAATCATGGGAAGGGAAGAGTGAACCAGAAAAGTTGCACAAAAAAAAAAACGTGCCATGCACTTTGTTCCCTGTACCGATGAGGTCGTGTACAGAGTTCCGTTGAGCTGCGACATCGGCCAGACGGGCCGATGTCTAAATGACAGACTCAGGGAACATGAATCGTCATTGAAGGTTCTCGCAGGTGGCACGCACCCATCTCTGCACTGCAGAGATTGCGGGTGCAATCCGCAGTTTACGAGCACTAATATTCTTCGCAAATCAAAACGCAGACTGGCCAGGGAGATAACAGAAGCTGTACAGAGTAAAGCAAACTCAACCACGTGCATCAGTGTTCCTTCGGTAGCGCTGAATGATAAAGAAATAGGCTTTCTAAATAGTTAAAGGGTGGCACATAGTTCGGATAAGTAACTTTCCTGTTCGCCTTGTATTTCTTGTGATAAGGTGGACGCAAATGCGCGATTCCGTGCTCTCGTGCGAGAAAAATGTCCAATAAACTGCAGTTGTAAGTTGAACTACTTTTTTTAGGGCTGCCATGTTTGTCACAAACATTGCTACTTGAATGTTTCAAATAATGGGTCTACTACGATTGGTAGTGCTTTTCCAATTCTAATGGGCACATCCAATTGGACCAACAAGCATTCCAATTGGGAGGCCAATTGGAATGCACTGTTCCAATGTTTTTCCAACTGGAATTTGTAACACCAATTGGACTGAACAAGCATTCCACTTGGGAGACCAAATGGCAAACGGTGGACCAATTGGAATGACCACTTGGAACTGTAAAGTCCAATTGGTCGTCCCTGTTGAAGTCCAGTTGGTTTCCAAGTCATTCCATTTGGGACCAATTGCTGGGAACTGCTATGACCAGTTGGACCCATTCACTTTTTTTGACTGGGTAAAGAATTCAGAAAAGCAAACCCCAGCAGAGACCTGGCTCCATCCTGCGGCACTGACGGGAAACACAGGACAAGCTGGTGTGTTGATGTGACACCAGAGGTCGCACAACACAACACCCTTTCCTGCTTCCCTCTGCACATTTTCAACGAAGGCTCCTTAGGTGCCACCATAATTCCCTCTGGGCTATTGTAAGTATGCGTGACCCCCCTTCAAACCGCTCCAAATCAATACAGCATTTTTGTTAACGACAAAAGCATAACCGACAAAAGTTGCTTCCTACCATAATAAGTTCTTCCACTCTGTCTTTTCAAATGTTTCTTGCTGTACTACTACTACTACACTTACGCCATTTTCACATGTGTCAGATATGCCAGAAGTACGAATCAGCTATGAAGAAATACTGTCGCTACTTTTAAACAAAAAATCTGTTGGTCCGGATGAAATTCCAAATGCCTTTTTACGAAGATATGCTGAATTGATTGCTCGGTACTTAGAAATAATCTTTAATGCATCCTTGCAACAAAAACAGGTCCCAGACGACTGCCTTGTTGCAAAAGTTATCCTGATACACAAAACCGGAGACAAGCAGAATATTGAAAATTATCGATCAATTTCTTTAACTTGTGTCTGCTGCAAACTCCTCGAACACATAATATCGAAAGCAATATATAAGTACCTAGAAAACACGAAAGCACTACATTCCAACCAACATGGCTTCTGGCAAAAACTGTCAACTGTGACACAGCTTGTTGAAACTATCCACGACTTTTCAAAAGCAATAAATAATGAAAAACAGGTTGATGCAATGTGCCTCGACTTCTCAAAAGCCTTTGATAGGGTTCCCCATAACGAGCTAATCGTAAAACTGTAACAGCTTGGAATAAATAGCAATATTGCGGAATGGATAAAGTCATATCTGTCACGTAGGACACAGTACGTGGACATTAACGGCCACCAGTCCAGTCGTCTAAAAGTTACTTCCGGCGTCCCCCAGGGTTCTGTCCTTGGACCAGTATTATTTCTCGTCTATATTAACGATATTTGTTCGGATATGAGTGACGATGTTACTGTGCTGCCGTTCACCGACAATTGCTTAATTTATCGGGAAATATCTACCCACAGTGATAAAAAGAATCCCAGCGACGCGCTGGGGTCTATTGAAAAATGGTGTGCAACTTGGAAAATGCAGCTAAATAAAGAAAAAAACTGTTGTTTTACGCATGACAAACAAGTCAAACACGTCCTAAATTTTGATTATGAATTGAGTACCACTGTACTATCTACCGTTAACAAATGTAAATACTTAGGAGTGACAATATCTAAAGACTTCAACTGGACTCAACATATCAATAATATTTGTTCTACCGCTGAAAAGAAGCTATGGTTCTTACGTCACAAATTAAAGCTCACTCCAGCACCAGTAAAGTTAACAGCGTATATAACAATAGTAAGGCCTACACTAGAATATGCAAGCATCATATGCGACCCTTATCAGAAAGGATTAATCAATAAAATTGAGCGAGTGCAAAGAAGGGTACTCCCGAATTCATTCTGTGACAGAAATGCTGCAAGAACTAAACTTACCCACCCTTTTGGAATGCTGTCGCATAGCCAGACTAAAATTCTTGTTTTTGCTTTCTCGAAATACATTTAACTTTGATGTAGCGCAGTACCTCATTCCACGACACCTCCGAAACATACGAAGCAACCACCACAGAAACTTTCTAATCGCCCAATCTCGGGTAAACACGTATGCATACTCTTATTTCCCTAGAACCATAAAAGACTGGAACGATTTACCGGAGGCTATACGGGATTGTGAAACTTTAGAAAAATTTGAATCCAACACTACGAAATATTTTCTGAGTAAATCTTCATGAATGTCAACTCTCTTTCTCTTGCGATTGAAATAATGCGATTGAATGTAGCTAATCTCACATATTTCATGTGAGTTGTAAAATTTAGTATTGCAATGTATAATACTGTGAAATAGGTGATGTCATGTATGTATGATGTAAGTTGGAGAACAAAATATCGTAATGTAAATTTTCCTTCTATCGCCTATGCATTGCTGCTTTATGTTTGACACGATAATTATATGTCAGATTTTTTTTTACTTTTTCACTTTTTATGCATACTGACACATTATGAATTCTAGAATATATGTATTAGCTATACGTTGCTACGTCATGTAAACAATGATTGATTTCTGTCATATTTGTACCCCACCCCTGTAACGGCCCACTCGGCCAACAGTACCTGAAAATAAATAATAAATTACACTGCTGTGGCGGTGGCGTCAGCCTTTGCACTCTGTGACAAAAAACCCCCGAGTTACGCTCGGGGAACTGTGACAAGTTCCCCGAGCTAAAGGAATACTTTAGTGGCCAATGCTTCCGGAGCGACTATGAAGTCAAAGAAGAGGTGAAACGCTTCCTTAATGGGTTGGCGGCGGAGTTCTCTACGACATTGGGATACTGAAATTGGAGCACCGTCTACGAAAAGGCATAAAAAAAGATGGCAGTTATCTCGAAAAATAGGGCAAAGTGTCTTCTTTCCAACGATGTACATGGCTGTGAGAATAAACAATGTTGTCTATTTGTAACATTGATGGGAACCTTAGTTCTGGATCAACCCTCGTAGAATCAGCTCGTGCAAGACAACTTAAATTGGAGATAACTGAAATAGGTCTTTGTCTGGAAGCGGACAGTGTGATCACGAGGTGTGGGTGTTTTGGCTTTGCAGCAACGGAGCCCTCACGAGTGGGTGGCACTGTCCTGTTGCCCAGACCCAGATAAGGAGCACCCGCTGACTGATGCTGTGGCTGAGCCTGGCCTCTTGCAGATCTGGGACCTTGGACCCTTGCAGCTGAACAGGTAGCACGTTTTGCTGTTAGTCCTAAAGGGGCATCACTGGAGCCAGTTGTAGTCGACTTAGCTCTGTGGGTAATTTACTGCCGTGAGCATGCTTGTCAAGTTTCAAAACGACTTCTTTTTGGACGAGTTGGTGCTTACATTGCTTAGGTACACTTGACTGGGGCGCAAAATACATTTCATGAAAAAGGGGTGTAGAGACGTCCCTTTTTCACAAAATGTATTTTGTGCCACAGTCAAGTGTACCTTGTCCAGTTTGTTTGCGCACACACTCAGAGCTAATCTCCTGTGCAGGCACAGCATCAAGTTGTTCTAGTAACGATGGCAAAAACCACTAGCTTCACTTGTATGCACTTTGCTCATTGACAACTGGCAGCGCACATTCCGCTACACAGTGGGCTAACACCCTGTTTGAAGTGGCCATTTCTACAGTCATGTCTCACTACAATGAATCTCAAGGCACTGTTAAAAATCTTTCGTTATTTTGAAAAGTCATTGTAGTGAAAAAATAAAACACTCGCACTAAAATCATAAATGCAACCAAATGAGTCACCTCCTTTGCTGGGTATACATCCGTGATCGCGTTATTCTGTAATAAGCGCCAAAAACAAACACAAAGTATTACGGGACGAGTGCATGTTTATTTGAAGAAGAGTGTGATATTTGCCTGATGGGTGCAGCTCCACCGCTGCAAGACAAACTCTTCAAAGTGCGCATCCTTCTTATGCACTTCGAAACATCAGTGTTAGATACCGATTCTTCGCGTTGGTTTGCGCGCTGTTTCAACATCATCTTCGGTCTCGTCATCCTCGTTGCCGTTTCTTTATGGATCTATAGCAACCGCGCCGAGCGAGCGTGCTCGGCGCTCGGAGTCCACGTTCGCATTGTGTGGTGTTTACTGTGCGGTCACGGAGAGTGGCCTGGGAACTCGAGTTACGGCGGCCGGGTCGGCCGGGTGTTGTAAACGCAGCCGCCGGGCCGAAGCTACGCCAGTCGCCCCGTTGCTGCTGCCTCGTTCGCCTCGCAGCGCTTTTGCTTAAATATACGAGTTCTTATTGTAGACGTGCCTTTGTCTTTCTTTACTTGTGAACACGCAATATCATCGCGCAACCAACGACCTGGACGTCTACAAATTGGTGACCACGGACTATCGAAATTTTTACAAGCATTTTCCTGGCTGCGACGACGATGGAAACCACCGGCGATTCCAGACCAGCATCCCCCGACCCTGCAGCGACGCAAGCAGTCTCCGCCGTCTCTTTTCGGCTTCCGCAATTCTGGCCTGCTGATCCGTCTCTCTGGCTGGCGCAAGTAAACAGCCAGTTTGTCACGGCCCGGGTAACGACTCAGACATCAAAATTCCACCACGTGGTGTCTGCGCTTCCACCGGAGATCGTCAGCGAAATCAGAGACCTCATTCTGGCCCCACCGGAGACGAACCCCTATGAGAAGTTGTCGGCCGAGCTCCTGAAACGCACTTCGTCTTCAGAGAGGCAGCGTCTCCAACAGCTGCTTTCTGCTGAAGAACTAGGCGACCGTAAGCCTTCACAGCTTTTGCGCAGTCTTCAGCAGCTTCTTGGTGACAAGGCCACCTCGTTCGATCAGGACCTGCTACGAGAGCTCTTCCTACAGCGCCTGCTTTCGACCGTCCGCATGGTGCTCGCCGCTGCAGCGGACTTGTCGCTGGAAAAGCTCGCGCAGCTTGCCGACTCCGTGATGGAATTCGACTCCCCAACTATGTCAGCGATCGCGACCACTTCCACAACAATTGAGGCATCTCGCCCTTCACCACCAGATCTGCACGCCCTACGCGACGACTTTCGCAGCCAGATCAAACAGCTCTCCGCTCAGATAGCTACCCTGTCTGCGCGCTCTCGATCCTCGTCACGCCGCCGCTCCACTTCCCGCCGGCGCTCCTCATCACAGTCTCCGCATCCCGGCGAGTGTTGGTATCACCGGACCTTTGGTGCAGCCGCCCGAAAGTGCTCATCTCCCTGCACTTTCTCGGGAAACGCTCCGACTCACCACTAGAAGCGGCGAGTGGTGGCGGTCCAGCAAGCAGCCGCTTGTTCTTCGTTTTGGACAAGACATCAGGGCTCCGTTTCCTCGTGGACACGGGAGCCGAAGTTAGCATTGTTCCACCCTCACCCGCATTCCCGAAGAATCGCCGATCTGCACTTACGCTGCAAGCCGCCAACAAGACCACCATCATGACTTACGGTGAGCGCGCTCTCACGCTTAACATTGGACTCCGTCGCGTTTTCCGTTGGGTATTCCTCGTAGTGGACGTGTCTTACCCAATTCTCGGAGCGGACTTCCTTCGTCATTTCGACCTGCTCGTGGACATCTCCCGCAAGCGCCTTGTCGATGCTAAGACACACCTAACGGTGCAAGGTATAGCGTCAACAACCGGCATCACCGCAGCTATCAAAAAGCCATCTTCGTCGGTGTACGAACAGTTACTCGACGACTTTCCAAGCTTGCTTCGCCCGTCCAATTTTCTGCGCCCAGTGAAGCACGATGTTACCCACCACATTGTTACCTCAGGGCCACCTGTCCATGGTCGTTCACGACGCCTCGCACCAGATCGACTCAAGGTTGCCCGAGCTGAATTTGATCACATGCTCGAGCTTGCCATTGTGCGACCTTCATCAAGTCCTTGGGCTTCTCCGCTGCACATGGTGCCCAAGAAGTCCCCAGGTGACTGGCGACCCTGCGGCGACTACCGCGCTTTGAACAACGCCACCATTCCTGATCGCTACCCACTGCCTAACATCGCAGACTTCACAGCACCACTGCATGGAGCAACCATTTTTTCGAAGATTGACCTGGTCAAGGCGTATCATCAGATACCTGTCGAACCCTCGGACATTCCCAAGACTGCTGTCATAACACCTTTCGGCCTTTTTGAATACCTGAGGATGCCCTTCGGGCTCCGTAACGCCGCTCAAACATTCCAGCGGTTTGTAGACACAGTCACCCGAGGCCTGCCGTTCTGCTTTGCGTACATCGATGATCTCCTCATCTTTAGCCGCAACGCAGACGAACACCTTTCCCATCTTCGACAGCTGTTCGAACGCCTTGCCGAGTACGGCCTCATCGTCAACAAAACCAAGTGTACGTTCGGCGTGCCTGAACTTGACTTTCTCGGACACCACGTTGATTGTCATGGAATCCGGCCACTCCCTTCCAAAGTGCAAGTTGTTCGAGACTTCCCAAAGCCAACTTCATTGCATCAACTGCGCGAGTTCCTGGGACTGATCAATTTCTATCGGCGTTTCATTCCCCGCTGTGCTGACCTGATTAGACCCCTTACTGACCTGCTTCAGGGTAAGAAGAAGAAGTGTACTTCCATTACGTGGTCTGAGAATGCATCAAGCTCCTTTGAAGCAGTTAAGACAGAGCTCGCAGACGCCGCCCTGCTTGTTCACCCAACACCAGACGCTCCACTCTGCCTCATGACCGACGCGTCGGATGTGGCAGTTGGAGCCGCCTTACAACAGTTCGTTGACGGATCGTGGCAGCCTTTGGCATTCTTCTCGCGCAAGTTGTCACCCACAGAAAGCCTCTACAGCACTTTCGGACGTGAACTCCTTGCTGCTTATATAGGTGTGCGCCACTTAGGCATTTCCTTGAAGCCCGATGTTTTTTCATCGCCACGGATCACAAGCCGTTTACGTTTGCCATCAAGTCTGCAAGCAGCAAATTTTCGCCCCGTGAGAGTCGTCACCTCGCTTACATCGCGGAATTCACAACCGATCTCAGGCATGTGCAGGGATCTGCGAATGCTGCAGCCGATGCGCTTTCTCGCCTGACAGCTTCCGTATCTTGTGCCGCAGCGCCGGCAACTGTCGATTTCAGCGCCCTAGCGTCAGCGCAAGCACAAGACGAAGAAATCGCTAAACTTCGCCTATCCCCTGGAACACTCAGGTTTCGTGAAGTAACCCTTCTGTCCTGCACCGTTCCTATCTTGTGCGACATGTCTACCGGCAACCCTCGACCAGTTGTTCCGAGCGATTTCCGTCGGGCTGTTTTTGACTCCTTGCACACCCTTTCCCATCCTGGCATCCGCGCTACTCAACACCTTATCACCCAGCGTTTTGTCTGGCCGGGAATTAACAAAGACGTTCGTGCTTGGACCCGTAGTTGTTTGCAGTGCCAGCAGTCCAAGGTTTATCGCCATACGTGCTCTTCGTACGGCACCTTCACACCGCCTTCAGAACGTTTCGATAAAGTTCATCTGGACATCCTCGGACCATGGCCTCCATCGGATGGAAACACCTACCTGCTGACATGCATTGACCGTTTTACTCGGTGGCCAGAGGCGTTTCCCATTCCCGACATCAGAAGCGAAACAATCGCTAAAGCTTTTGTATCGGGTTGGGTGTCACGCTTTGGCGTTCCCTCTACAATCACCACCGATCGCGGTCGACAGTTCGAGTCTGCTCTTTTCAAGAAGCTCATGGTTTTGCTGGGAAGTTCGCGGATTCGCACAACAGCATACCACCCCATCGCTAACGGCATGGTCGAGCGTTTTCACCGGACCCTGAAAGCATCCTTGAAGGCGCAACCCGACACGGTCAACTGGACAGTTTCACTGCCACTTGTTTTGCTTAGTCTTAGGACGACGTTAAAGCAAGACATCAAGTGTACACCTGCCGAACTGACCTATGGTTCACCGCTCCGCCTTCCTGGAGAATTTTTTGATGCTTCAACTACCTCGCCTTGCCCTGATCCAACCGAGTATGTGGTGCAGCTGCGCTCCGCTATGCGCAGTCTTTCTGCCCCACAACCTCGCGTAAAACACAGTGTTCCTACCTACATCTCTCCTGACTTGGAAACGGCGACACACGTGTTTGTGCGCCGCGACGCAGTCCGAAAGCCTTTGCAGCGCCCTTACGATGGACCTTACCGCGTCATCAAGCGCCATGAGAAGCTCTACACGCTTGATTTGAACGGTCGTCATGATACCGTGTCTATCGACCGCCTTAAAGCAGCCATCGTCGAGGACCCACTGCCCCGTGGTATTCGAGATTGCGCCACACCTTCCGCCTCCGTTCCCACCACTTCATCGCACTCTTCACCCCCTCCCACCACTGCAACCAGGGAGCGTCGATCTGTATCGTTCAGGCTCCTTCCTTTCAGCGGGCTCCTTCACTAGCGGGGGGCCTATATAGCAACCGCGCCGAGTGAGCGTGCTCGGCGCTCGGAGTCCACGTTCGCATCGTGTGGTGTTTACTGTGCGGTCACGGAGAGTGGCCTGGGAACTCGAGTTACGGCGGCCAGGTCGGCCGGGTGTTGTAAACACAGCCGCCGGGCCGAAGCTACGCCAGTCGCCCCGTCGCTGCTGCCTCGTTCACCTCGCAGCGCTTTTGCTTAAATATACGAGTTCTTATTGTAGACGTGCCTTTGTCTTTCTTTACTTGTGAACACGCAATATCATCGCGCAACCAACGCCCTGGACGTCTACAGATCTTATCAGTCATCAGCTGAGCCAACGTGCACACTTCGTCGTTGCACTGTTCGTAGGGCTCAAACATTAGTGAAGCAGGCATGCGAAGTCTTTGGCGGCTTCACCCCATCGGTCACTTGCGTCGCATTTTTCACTGTTGCCGCGTTCTTTTCATGCTGCTTCCGGAGCTCATCGTGGACATACAACCACCAAGCTAAAGGCGAGCAAAACAGCCGTGCAACAAACGTACAGACAGAGCTACCAAATGAAACAAAGGCAACAAGGTGAAGCCTGACACAAAAAAACAAGTACAAGCAATGGTGATGGGGATAAGGCTGTTGCACATTTAGAACAGGGCAGACACATAGTGAAATAAGGGGACGTTCTGATGATGATGATAGTGGCACGTATGGAGCTGGGCATTGTTTACACTGCCATGAGTAGCTTTTTAAATTCGCAATTCGTTATTTTGAAGGGTTCTTGAAATACAAGGGTGATAAAATTCGATACAATATTGTGAAACATTCAGTAGCAGTGAAATATTTTTACATTAAACCAATGGACAATTGGAGGGGGATTTTCGAAATAGTCGTTAATCTGAAAAAATCATTCTGACATTCGCTATAATGAGATCTGACTGTATTTCATTTCACTAATTGCACCATTCCATAGACTTCGACTTCAGAATGACCGTCTCTGGTCTCTGATTTTCAAGTAATACAATCTCAATGTAGCGAGAGTAGTAGTCTGCAGCAAGCCTTGCATTCAATTAGTTCCATGTGCCAAGTACAGCACCACTCATGCACAGTGCTCAGATCTTTCTGAACAATTGCGAAGTCAGTGGTGCTAGTTATTTTACCGTAAATTACGCAATCGTCTGCAAATAAACAAATATGGGGGAGAATATTAGTAGGCAAGTCATTTATGTGTACGTATTAGAAATAGCAATGGCCCAAGTACAGAGACTTGTGGCACACCAGACAAGGCGTGTGTTGTAGGTGACGCTGAGTCATTTGCAAAAGCGAACTGAACGCGATTAGTCAGGAAGACTTCAATTCATTTAATTATAGCAGGGTCGATGTTAAGCACTTGTAATTTATGTAGCACTGGTTTACTTTGTCAAAAGCCTTAGCAAAATCAAGGGATGCACAGTCAGTAAGAAGACCAGAATCAGTACTATTATGCAAATCACTAGTTGAGTATCACATGAAAATGTTTTACGAAATTCATGTTGAAACGGAGTAAAAGCTTTTATTCTCAAGAAAACGTGCAAGGTCTGAGCATATGACATGTGGCATTATTTTGCATGGTAGTGATGTAAGTGATATTGGTCTATAATTATGCGGCTTAGATAAAATGGGATGACTTTTCCTTTTTCTCCAATCTATTGGCAATGGTCCAGGCATAAGTGATTGAATGAAAATGCATTCTAATATAATAGAAGAGTATTCCTTAGTGTTCTTAAGAAATTTAGAGTTTATTTTCATCAACCCCGCAAGAAGAAGACAGTTTTAACTTGTTGATTATGGTGCGAATACCAGGAGAGTTCAATGTAATAGGCTCCATTGGAGAGTGGTTATAATTGACAAAGTAGTGGATAATCACAAATCAATGTGCGTGAAAAGGAATCTACGAATGTGTCATTTAAGATAGCTGCGCAGTCATTATCAGGCACTGAAGCGCCAGATGGTGTAGTAAGCGATATTTTGTTTCCATCTTTTTGCTTAACAATATTCTGAAAAAGTTTCGGGTTAAGTATGTTAGAATGAGTATAAAAGGTGAATTTGGTTGTTGACAGGTGTTGTGCAACAGCTTCTTTTTACCGCTAAGCCGCTTTTTCTTGTTGTTTAGTCGACTAAGCTGGACATGAAAACAAGCAGCTGAGCTGCTACAAGTCGTAGGGCAATAAATGGTTTCTCGAATTTTTTTCTTGAATATACACCAGTTCGTTTTAGCAGTGTGTTCGAGATAGTAAGATAGAAGTCTCCCATGAAAATAAGCAGTTCAGCATTTATAGCTGTGTAGTTGCCTTTCTTTTAATCTCTGGCAGTTTTTGAGCTGTTACGTTGGGAAGGTCGTGTTATTGTTAGCGCGGAATGCAAGGTGTCGTGATCACTTAAACCTGGTAAGTGCATTATGGATGAAGTGATATCAGATGATGATGTTAGCGCTGGGTCAAGAAGCGATAAAGTATCATAAGGGTTACACGTGTCGGTAAAGCAGCTGCCTGGAAGAGACCAAAGCTGACAGGTCCTTCAGACAACAGCCACATCACTACACCAAGAAGTTCCTTTGTTTGAGGCGCTGCACTGCCGCAAACACCCGGACGGAGCGGATTGCTCGTAAAGCCGATCGTTATCTTCCCTGTAGTAGCGGCGACAATGCTACACCGCCGAGGTGATTCTAGACACATGATGCCCGATCCCTGCACCTGGAGACTTAGGCCAAGAGAGGGCTGCATGGCGTGTCACTACTGCGAGCCCCCTTCTCTGGCTCGCTTCAGCCCAGTCACAAAGCTTTTCTGTGAATCATTCGATGCTCGGGAACCGAGGTCTTCGGCTTTGGCGCCAAACAGTAGAGCTTGTCTTGTGTAGTATTTCTTCTTCTGTCTCGTTTTTTCGCGCCGTAAATTTACTACGAACGCTTACCAACTAGCCCGGCTTAGCACTCTTTTAAACGGTAGAGGTTCGGTCGTAACGGCATCCTCACTTGCTCATGGTGAATATAGCTCCCAGCAACGTGGTGGCCTGTGTGGCCCTCTTTTGGAACAGACTCTGTGCGACGAAAGGCCGAAGTTCTGATGACGCTCAATGGTTTCCACATCTATTTGAGAAGTGCGAAGGCACACTAACACACACCAGCAAGAATTTGTGAGTGAGTGTGCCTTCTGACAAAAATTAATTAGCGCAATACAAACATAGCACACAAGGGACAAGCACTATTTCCAACTGTTTATTCCACAACGTCGTCATGAAACATATGTATACCTTTGGCACATGCGCAGACCCGGTCAATGAAAAAACAAGAAATGAAGATAACAGGTTTTCTATCGCATATACGTGTCGATGAAGCTAAATTCATTCGAGTGCAGAGTGACGGAAGGTTCGCTAACGCCCCCCGCCCCCTTCTTCTTAATGTGAAATGCCTCCAGTAACAAGCGGACTTGTTCATTGCGGCTTTTGCCAAGAATCTTTGCCTCGCGAAACAATGCCTCACAACCACAAGAACTAGTAAAAAGAGCCATTGCATCACTTTGCCTCGAGTCTGTGCTGAAGAAATCGTGCCACCACGAGATGCAACAGAGCTTTGATGCACAAGTATCGAAGCTGCTGGTGGCAGGCTATCCGCCCACAGTGATCTCAGCAGTTGATGAAAGCCTGTTGCAGAAGTGTAAACAACGCATAAACTCAGACGCCAGTGACTTCACCCAAAAGAAATGTGCCCTAGTAGTCGTTCCTTTGTACATAAGGTTTCGCATAACCTCGAGAAGGTTGCAAATAAGCACGACGTTGGGGTGGTGTTCTCTGCCCCCAACAAGCCCACCCGATTTTGCCCTCACATAGCTGCAGCGAAAGCAACAAGACGAGGATGCCAAAAAAAGCACCTTTCGCCTTATGTGTAATGCACCTGCGGCGTAGTTTATGATATACCACTGTCCTGTGGTAAAAGTTACATCGGTCAAACCGGAAGGTGTGCGAATGACCGTTTCAGAGAGCATGCCCTGAACATAAAAAAGAAGGAAAGAATGCACTTAGCAGATCATGTGAGTTTTTGTGGTTGTGAGGCACTGTTTCGCGAGACAAAGATTCCTGGCAAAAGCCGCAATGAACAAGCCCGCTTGTTACTGGAGGCATTTCTCATTAAGAAGAAGGGGGCGGGGTGCGTTAGCGAATCCTGCATCACTCTGCACTCGAACGAATTTAGCCTCATTGACATGTGTATGCGATAGAAAACTTGCTATCTTCATTTCTTGTTTTTTCATTGACCGGGTCTGCGCACGTGCCAAAGGTATACATATGTTTCATGACGACGTTGTGGAATAAACAGCTGGAAATAGTGCTTGTCCCTTGTGTGCCTTCCTTGTGTGCTGTGTTTGTATTGCGCTAAGTAATTTTTGTCAGTATGCACCAACTAGGCCCCCAAAAAGTCCTATGGAGTGTGCCTTTGTCCTTTGGTTATCGCTGGTTTTTCTCATACCAGTACGGACTCCTGACATAGCAGGGAGCACATGTTTCTGGCTAAAATAGGGAGAAGGGAAGGCTCCTTCCTTGCCACCACGGTAGTGGCCAGGCTTATTTCAATGACCTTCTGTTTAGCAAGGTAACAGTTAGGGCCAGTTGGTTTTCCATTTTTGCTAAAGTGGCCTAGCGTGAAGCAAGGCGGATGACCTATCAACGACGAAAACGAGTGCTTACTTCCAACTAAACGTTGATTGTTTCCCACACACATGGGAAAAGCAGAAAGAAGAAGGAAGAACAAAACAAGGAAAGTTTATGGAAACACACAAAGGGACCCCTCTCACATCGCTGGTGTCTTCCAGGAATTCTAACTACCTTTGCAATAGGCATAAGGCTGGCTTGGCATGGGCATTCCTCAAGTACTACACGAACACCTCCTCTCCCGACCCCCTCTCATGCGCAGCCAGCGTCTGCCATGCATTAGCCACGCAAATGGGCAAGATGTGAACGTGATGCTCGAGTCACCCTGCGCTAATCAGCTGTCATTATATAGAGCGGGGGACGTGTGCCCTGCTGCTTCACCAGGGTCAGGTGCGATGGAACGCGCAGGCGCATACGCTGCAATGTATGACTGGACAACCCGTTTCTTCAATTTCTGACAATGTTGGCATGCTCACGCAGACGATCATTCAAGTACCTTTCAGGTCTGAATGTGCAGCATGAGACGTGGGTAGGAAGCGATTAGCTCGTTTCCAAAAAGGTGGGAATTAGGTAGCCGGTTTCACGCTCAGCGCAAAGGGCGAAGTGATGGGTGCATTTCTCGCCGCAGCGCCCTAAAAAATTCTACGTGTCGAAAAATTGCTGTCCCCCCCCCCCCTGGATCCGCCACTGCCCAGGTTCTGATCGTGTTGTATATGATATGTTAAGACACATACCTCCCGAAACGCAGAAAACTGTCCTGTGCCTGCACAATGCCATATGGTTTTCTGGCGAGATCCCTACTTGGAAAGAGGCTATTGTGATTCCCATTTTAAAGCACGTCAACGATCCATCCTCCATCACAAGGTATAGGCCTATTGTTAAAATATAAGACGGTGGCGCAAAATGGGACAAGGACGAAACAGGAAGAAAAGATGTATACAAGCGCTGCGCTTGTATACGTCTTTTCTTCCTGTTTCGTCCTTGTCCCAGCGCACACGTCTCTTCTCTTATATTTTAACTATGCACCATCTAGCCCAGCAACAAATTTTATAGGCCTATTGCACTAACAAGTTGCCTCCGTAAAATTTTTTTTTAAATGATCAACGACAGACATTTCCTGGAATTAAACAAATCGCTTGATGCACATCAGTGTGGTTTTCGCGAGGGTCGATCCACCACTGACTATCTCGTACGCATTGAGGCACAAAGCTTTCATAGCCACGAACAATGCTTTCTCTCTGTGTTCCTCGACATGGAAAAAGCGTAAGGCTCAACATGGCGGTTTGGAATATTGAGAGACCTGTCCCACTTAGGTGTACATGGTAGAATGTTAGATATAATAGAGAGTTACTTGTTGGATCGTACATTCCTTGTCTGAGTGGGAAATGTTCGATCACGAACATTTGTTCAAGAAACAGGAGTACCACAAGGTGGTGTCCTCAGTTGTACGCTTTTTATTGTTAAAATAAATTCTTTGCGGCGGTACATCCCATGCAATATATTTTATTGCACGTATGTTGATGATGTACAGATAGGATTTAAATCGTGCAATCTTGCAACATGTGAGGGACAGGTTCAGCCTTAGTCCTGTGGTGTTGTCGTTTTGGGTTTGTTTACCTTGCCGTTGCTGTTTTTACTACTCGGCCCTTTACCGACCCCCGGCACACAGCACCGCTACCATTGGCCGTACGCGCCGAACACCACCGTGGGTCCGAGCACTGCGAGCTGCATGCAGGGTGCTGCGTCCTCGTTTGCCGTGTACTGTTCGCTCTGCTGCAGGCGAGAGCTCCGCCCATCACCGTGAAGAGATGGCGAGTCCACGCACGCAGCGAGGGAGACCCTAGGTGACACTCTTCAAATTAGTGGTTTAATACTGGGATTTTAGTACAGATAGATCAATAATTCGATACACCCAATCGTATACGTAACATGATTATACAGGACACCGATTAGCTAATGCAAGTTACAAAGTATATCGATTAGTGACCGTGGATGACACGCCTATAAAACAAACAAACAAAGAACCAAGTTTGGAGAGCCGACCTACCCTTCGGCCAGCGCTCCCGTGATCTCGCACCCCAGAGCAGAAGAAAGAGAACAGACATATGAACACGTGAGAGAAACATGCGGTGCACGATCGCAAGGCGCTGCCTCAAGACTTCGAGACCACAGAAGGGAGCACGCGCCCGAGGCCGGGGCCCCGACGCGACGACGTAACCACCGGCCGGCAACGAAGAACAAATAACAAAGGTTCGCCGCCGGCCGGAGAGGCCAAAACGCATACGCACCCTCCGATGTCCCGAAGTGGTCCCTGCGAACCCCGTCTCGTGCCCTTGCTTCTCGGGCGAGTGCGAGCAAGGCCCGAATCCCACCAAAATGAGGTCAATGGGACACCGTGTTTAACGTTTTATGGGCAGGGTGGCAGCGAGTGAGGGCGATTTATAACCAGCTGCCACCCGTCCGGAGGAGAGAGAATTCTCCAAGGGAAGATGGCGTCGAGCAACTGGTGCGGACGCCTGAATTCCCACAATCCACAAAAAAGCACCTGCGGTGCCATTGTCTATCAGCCTGCGACACCAAGCGTCTTGAAGATGCAGGACCCTGTCCAAGAACTGAGCATTCACTTAGTTCGTAACCATTCGCCTACAGGTGCCTTTAGGTCGAGCCCTGAAGAAAGCCTTTATATTGAATCGAACGAGTGGTCACTCCACTCGCAGAGATGCTACATATCCTTCGTGTGCTTTCTTAAGGTGCAGGCAAACAACGAACACCCCTCACACTCTACTTTCAATGGTTTGTCCAGTTTTTCCCTCTTTCACAACCGTCCGGCCCTGAAACAGCCCTGCTCACTTTGTGTGAGGGGCTCAGGTGAGGAAAAGGGTGTGCCACTTCTCGAACACGGTTTGCTGGCTCCTGCTGGGGCAGTAGCAGCTTATAGGCTGTCGTGTATCTTTCGTGGAAGTTAGAAAGCACACGCCTGCTGTGCATATTCAGATGTACTTCCTCGAACTACAATACAAGTACTCTTACCCTGAATTGTACACAGACGCATCCAAATCTCGTGCTGGCATGTTTTATGCTGCGATCAGCCTATCATTTTCGGATGTCAGTTCTCTGCACCCTAGCACAAGCACCTTTACCGCAGAGGCCTACGTGATATTGTCAGCCGTTAAGCACCTTGAAAACTTAATACACCAAGGGCACGCAGCACGGCCTCTCAAGCGAGGCCAGCTGCTGCGGTAATTTCACTTACCTCAGGGCCCTTGGCCTCAGGAGTGTTTATGCTACCCCCACAGTCTAGTTTAGTATCGCGAGCACTACTAATTCGTCCTCATCACACACATTTCACGTCAATCTCATGATTTTAGCAATAGTACGCACCTTCAGTGTGAAGAATTTTAGGCCCTTACACAGCCGCTTAGCGTCCTCATTGATTGCATCCTTTACCCTGATCTCTGGCCACCACTGGCCCTTGCACCATGTAGTAGCGTCATTATTGTTTGCACCGTGTTAAAAAAAAAAAGCTCTCAACTGTTGACTAGCTTGATGCTCTTCATAATGCTTTCTTTTTTGTGCCTGCAGGAATCCGTGTGGCATGTCACCACCACAGCTGGGCCTCTGCCTTGCGCATGACTTTGGCTTTGTGGCTGGCTTGGATTGGTGCCCCTCTGGCTGCCACCAGCAAGGGAGCCGACTAGGCCTACTGGCCCTTGCCTGTGGAGATGGCTGTGCTCGCATTCTCAGGTGTGCTTTCTAAAATGCATCACTTCACAGAGCTGTGCTTTGATGCTTTATGGAACATACCATATTCTTTGCAGTTCTCTGTTGAATGTCATGATTCACATTAGTGGCAAGAAAACAGCGTTCAATCAGGGGCATGTTTTCTTCACCATGCATAGCTGCCATTTGAGGTGACAGCAGTTCACTAATTTTTTATTAATGCTTACTGATGCTGTGAGTTTGCTCAATGTCACAAAACGACTTTTTCTTGCACACTTTGAAATTTATCTCTATGTCAAACCATTCTGAAAAATCATGTGCCACTTACTGCTTCTTGAGTAGCCCCAAAAGAAACTTGTCAGATTGAAATAACAGAGAGCTCAGCTAGTTGGTAAGTATTCATTCTAAAAAGACAGGGCGTGCACAAACACGGACACAAGAAAGAAGTTACGACACCACAAACGCCGACTAACAACTGAACAGACGCACAACGTCAGAAAAGAAAGAAGGCACGAAAACTTATCTGCGCATGCCCATGCAATAGGGGAACCTATCAATCCGGCACGCGTGGGAGTCTACGTGGAAGATAACTGTAACCGCATTTGATTTCATCTTTATTCAAGTTAATCGATGATTGGCTCACACATGCGCTACCACTATTCTCGATATGCCATGCCTCAATCATCAGGCACGTTTCTTCATTCCTATGCTGGTACAAAACTGCGCATTCATTGAATTTTCGCATGCACTTAACTTTCAACAATGTAAAGATAGATTAGAAGGTGAGCCTCCGGTTAACGATCTCTTATGTTCCAGTAATCTTTCTTATGTTCCAGTAATCTTTTCCCTTTCAGCCGCAGCTGAAAGGGAAAGGCACCTGGCAAGTCACTGTATCTAGTTATTTGAAGAACTGCTTAACCTCTTTGAGCTTTTTGAACCCTTTTCATATGCATAATACTCACGCACTAGTTCAGTTCCTCTCAGAGGAAAACCCCGGCGGTTGTAAAGCTTTTAGTATGGATTAGAGGTGCGCACGGGCTCCGGGTAGCCCAAAATAGGGCCCGCGGGGGGCCCGCGGGCCGGGCTCGGGCAGGCCGACGTATTTTCACCTCGGGCCCGGGCCGGGCTCGGGCTACTTGGAGTTTTATCGGGCCGGGCTCGGGCCCGGTGCGAAGCCCGACTCAAGCCCGAAAAATAGGGAATGAGCGGGCATTGTTTTCCAGCACGCATACAGCGCCTTTTCTGCGACTGCCCTTTACCGCTTTTCCTTTCCATTCGCTGCTTTAAACAAAAGAGGAGCAGGCAAAACACTGCCTCTGTTGCACTCCGACAAGCAGAGAAGTAACACCACCTCAGCTAGTGATGGCGCCACGCGACTGTTCGCGCTAGATTTAAGGCCAAATCCCATATGAGTGAAAATGCACGCGACAGCAACGACCGACCCGACGTAGATCGCCTTCGCGCAGGCTGATGCTTGCATGGGCATACCCCATACACGTGACGGCATTGGCGAGCGAACTCCATTGTTGCTGGCATGAGGCTGTCTACTTGGATAACAAAAGTGCCGCTCTGTCGCAGGTATGCAATGCAAACAAAATATTTCTTGCATGTTGGTACGTAAAACGTTTACCGTTGTCTTGCAGTATTTTTTATATGCACGTGCAGAATCATTACGTTATTTGTTGGTGTACGGCTGATGCGCTTAGTACGTCTCTGATGTACATCCGGTTCGGGTGTTTGGTGACTTCCGGGTGATGAGCGACAGTTTCCATATGTGAAAAAGCTGAGCGATCGCGCGATTTCGACCACGCAATACATCGTGCTAACGGCCCGTTTCGTTGCTTGTCGCTGTCGCGTGCATTTTGGCGCATATGGGGTTTGGCCTTTACTCGTAACTAGAGCGGTGCGAATAGCAAAATTTTGGGTGCGAAGCGAATTCAAATATTGAAGTGTGAGTGCGAATCGAATAGAATATTTTTCGATATTTCTAGAATATTTTTCGAATACTTCGAAGCGAAATTGCAGAAAAAAAAGTTAGAGAGGATTCCTAAGCATATTCTTATGAGATAGCAACATGAAAGTGTTTCTTTTCACTAGGTTGATAAAGCACTGGTGGGGTGGTGTTTCATAGTTGTCTCATCAAGAATGAGGCAATGCAGAGGCTGAATTCTATTTATGTACATGATTTGGTGCATCCAAAGTGTTGCCGACAACACTTTACACGTGATAGGCAAAGATGCCATTTCCTCAGCCTCTCCTCCTCTTTCAACTTCTGTGGAAGCCCAACTGATGTGGCGCACAAGGGTGTGCTCCCTTCAAGTCCGGAGTTCCAAATCTGCCTCGTAGACATCGATATATAAGAACATCTGAAATTTTGGATGCTAGAAAGCTTCGGCTTCCGATTTTTCAGACGTCCTGCCCAAGTTTCAGGTCCAAAACAGCATTAATTAAGCCCCCACCTCTGCCACATCTTTCATCTCCATCTTGGAGCCAGCCATAGGCATGCGCAGGGTTCCCCATCAGGGAGGGCAATGGTTCATCGCAGCGCCCCCCCCCCCCATCCTACTAATCAACGTATCGGGCAGATGTTGCGCCCACCCCCCTCCTGGGTGACTAGAAGGGTCAATGTACGGGGCAGATATTGTGCACCTCCTCTTAGGTGATTAGGGGAGGCGGCCGTCCCCCCCTGCCCACCCCTGTGCGTTTTGCCTATGGAACCAGCATTTTCTTGCGTTAATACATTTGCGACCGTAGCAGAGCTTGAAAGGCAGCTTTGCCGCAATGCGGGGGTGTGATGAGGTGAAGCATATTGAAAATCTAGGGACCACTTCCAATCGGACGTTGACTGTGTCTTGGCAAAGTTCGACTGTAATGGAGCTTGAATGGCAGCTTTGCTGCAATACGAGAGTGTAATGAGGTGAAGCGTATTGAAAATCTGAAGGGGTCACTTTCAATCGGACACTGACTGTGTTTGTTTTTGAGAAGTTCGAATAGTTCGAATAGTAAGATTCCAGTGCGAATCGAATCGAATAGCAAACACTATTAAAAAAATATTCGAAATTTCGAATATTCGCACACCTCTACTCGTAACTACTCTACGCGAACTCTGGCAGCACGCAAGAAGAGTGGATGTGACTCGCCGGCTGTCTCGCGTTCCGTTTTTTCCTCTGCCAGCCAAGCCCGGTAAAAAGGACAATAAAAAAATTCCCTTCATTCTGTGAAAAAAATCGCTCGATATAGAAACGCATTACCTGCTCGTTCAAATGTCCTTCAAAAAGCTGGGCCGGGCCGGGCCCGGGATTGTGTTTTCGTACGTCGCACCGGGCCGGGCGGGCTCACAGCCCTTTGCCGTCGGGCTCGGGCGCACCTTCGACAAAGTCAGGGGGCCCGGGCCGGGCTCGGGCTTGGAAATACGGCCCGTGCACAGCTCTAGTATGGATATTGAAGACCTTTATTACTCCTTGCCGCATGAAGACCCGTTAAAATGTGTTAATGACTGTATTAACGAACAAGGGCACAAGACAGTTTTCACCGATAAATGTGGTGTTCCTACCGGGGCTTTTCTAGAAATTCTTTCCATGTATTTAAAGTCTACACTGGTAGGTTGGAAGGAAGGCATTTCCGTGCAGAAATCAGGGATATGTATTGGTTCTAAGTTTTCTCCGGTTCTTAGTGATTTATACCTTAGCAAGATTGACAAACTTTTTGGAAGGCGCCTTAGGTACAGTGGAACCTTGTTAATGCATACCTCCCGGGAACGCCGCATACTACGCATTAAATGGTAGTACGCATTGACCACCGAGTAAAAATTTGCATCACCTCGCATACACCATCGCCGCCAGCAAAGAAATAAATACAGTGCCACAGCAAATATTGCATATAATACCCACTGCAAAGCCTTTTCTTTCTTTTTGCCAAAGTGGAGAAAAGATTCTGGTACTCTCGCACGACCGTCCGATAGTGCCGATTGCACGCGGTGGCGACGCCGAGGAGCATTTCGGAACTATTACAGGGTCCGGTATATGCAGTGACCGACATAGCAACAGAACGGACAGTGTCGGCTTTCCGCGATATATGTGTGTGCATCTGTACCGCGATCTGCTACTAAACAAAAACTGACACAGTTCCAGGGAAACGCGGTACAGCTGCGTGGAGCCGATTGTCTCCTGGCTAGTTGCGTGCTGCGCGTTGCCTTCTCAGCTCACGCCATCAGTGCCGGGCTGCCTCATGTACTACCGCACGCGCGCATTTGTCGTGGAGTGGTCTTCGTACCCACTTCACTCCAGACTGTGCACAGATGCATCAGGTAGCTTGTTGGGTTAACGCGGCGATGACAAACTTCCTGCAAGCGATGCGAACTCTGCGACGCTCTAGCGGTGCTGGCAGCGGACGGAAGCGCGCTTGGGTGGTCGCCTAATAAAAGCGTGTTTGGGTGGTCGCCCAATAAAAGCGTGCAGTATGGTTACAACAGCGCTACGCTTGCTGTATTGTACACGTGCGTTTAGCGTTATAGCGTTAATGCAACGAGGTTTCTCGTCACCCACGACCAGCAACACTCAACTCCACAACAGCGAGCTGCTTTCATTTCTACAAAGCGGCGCACGCTTGAACACGGCCCCGCACAACGAGGCGGCAGCGATCGGCGGCCCAGCGCATTCAGGTTGTCACCTATTAAAAGCGTGCAGTAGGCTTAAAGTAGTGCTGCGCTGCACACGTGCCTGAGCAGATATCTGAAGATACTTATTGTGGTAAGGTTGTCGGCGATAAGTCATGCTGGTGCGTTCATTGGTGGCCGCTGCCTCACCTTCGTTCTTTTTCAATGCTTACCCGCAAAGGCGTCGTCGCAATTGCGCGGAAGTCGGAATCAGTGATCGACCGATCTACGCACTTCTCGAAAAGACTGAAAACCTTTGCCGGCTCGTAGTGGCGTCAGGAAGCTCAGCATTGCAGTAAATTTTTATGGCACAAAACGTTATCGCGGTACGCAGGGTATGCACTAACCGGTAGGTGTAGGGCTAAGCACTACGGCTTAAGTGGTCAGCGAATGCATTAGGCTCTATGAGACTCGGTCGGGGATTCGTCGCAACTACGTTTTAACCGTTAGTACGTTTAAAGCGGGTACGTATTAACGAGGTTTGACTGTAATTCTATTATTAAAGGTTTTTCGCTATGTGGACGATTACTTGATTTTTTGTAGTGGTGAGGACTTTGAAACCGTGATAGCCTCAGTGAGCGAAAAATTTGAATTAAATGGAGGAGGGCTGAACTTTACTGAAGAGTTGCCTCAGAATAATGGAATACAATTTATAGACATTTCCTTAACGTTTCAGAGGAACCACATATGCTGGCATATGTGGTTCCTCCTAATATTCTCCTAATCTTCGAAACCGCTGTTACCGTATTTACTCGAATCTAGGCCGCCCTCGATTGTAGGCCGACCCCTGAAATTCACAAGGCCAGAAAAAAGACTTTTGGCTTTCAGAAACATAAATCCTGCAACACTCAGCTGTTTGAGCTAGTTACCGATTTACACAACTCCATCAATAAGTCATTGTTAATCGATGCAATTTTTATTGATTTTTCTAAAGCGTTTGATCGCGTCCCTCATCAGCGTCTTCTAACAAAACTACGTAGTCTCCGGCTTGATAAAAAAACATTTCAGTGGATTGAAGGCTTTCTGACTGAAAGATTTCAGTGTGTTAAAATCGACTCCTACATATCCAAACAGACGCAGGTCAAGTCGGGCGTTCCACAAGGGTCAGTTTTAGGGCCGCTGTTATTTCTAATCTATATCAACGACATATCAATTAACATGCAGTCTACCGTACAACTTTTCGCTGATGACTGCGTAATATATAATGAAATAGCCAATCAGAACGACATTTCAACCCTGAAATCTGACTTAATGACACTTTCCCAATGGTGTAGCAAATGGCAAATGAAAATTAATGTTGAAAAGACCAAGCATGTTGAATTCGGTCGAGATGCCAATCAAATCCCGAATATATACCTCATCAACAACTCTCCCGTTGAAACGGTATCGTCCATTAAATATTTAGGTGTTATCCTGCATTACAATCTTAAATGGAACAATCATGTAGAATTAATTACCAGCAAAGCATTTCGTAAGCTTGGCATTTTAAAACGCCGTCTACGTCTGGCTACTTCAGACACTAAACTTCAGGCATTTAATTCACTCATTAAACCATCCCTAGAGTATGCTTCTAACATATGGCATCAAGCATACCTTACTCACTTGCTGGAGTCCATTCAAAGTAAAGCCGCTGGGTTTATTGCTTCCTGCTATTCACGTTTCATAGTGTCTGATCCATAAAAACAACCCTTGGTGTTTTACCGCTCGCAACACGCAGAAAATATTCGAGATTGTCCTTCTTTCACAGCATTTACTTTACCTATAGTCCTTTTTCACTCAAATCCATCCATCCAGCCGTAAACATTTCGACCCAATGTGACCACGATCACAAGGTACGCCCACTATTTGCTCGCACTAAAAAATACTTACACTCTCCTTTGGAGTTGTCCATAAACGAGTGGAACGCCCTTCCGCGTACCATTGCAAACATTAAAGAATTAACTAGTTTCCAATCAGCCCTACTATCTTACCTTAGTGAGCAGTCATTCTAGAACTAGCTGAATTGTCTGTTTCCAAATTTTCATTTATTCTATGTATTGTCTGATTCCAGATTTTTATTTATTCTATGTATTTTTTTTTGCTAGATTGTACTATATATTGATCTCAACTATTGTACTCTACCCAACCTTGCATTACTGAACTGTGTTTGCCTTTGTTACATTGTATTTGCATTATGTTTGCTTGTTACTGATGATGAACGAACTTTATTTAATTAGCAGAAAGATCCCTCTCCCCCTTTCAGAAGGGGGGACCCAACCTAGACGTCGGCCATGATCCCGTGGGCCCTGGCAGCGTCTTCGGCCTGCCGCACTAAGCGTGCTTGTAATTGTGAGTCGGAGCTGAGGAGCGCGGCCTTCCGCCCACGCCCGTCTGGGAATTCGGCCCTCGTGGGAGCCTCCGGGCACGCCCAGAGCATGTGGCTCAAGTCCGCCCTATTATTGCAAAATTTACACTTGTCCGAATAAAGTTCCGGTGCGCAGCGGTTCATCGTTACCGGACTAGGGAACGTATGTGTCTGAAGTAGGCGCCACGCCACCGCCTGTCCTTTGTTCAATGATGCGTGTGCTGGAGGATAAATTTTCCTGCTGAGCCAATAATGCTGCGTGATTTCTCTGTAAGTGGTCATCCTTTCAAATCGAACACGGCAATCCAGAGGCTCGGTCTGTGAGTCCTCGAGCTGTCTGGTGTGCAGCCTCATTGCCGGGCAAGGAGGAGTGAGCTGGCGCCCAGATAATATCATTTGTTCGCTGGTCTTTGTGTTCAGCCAATATTCTTAGTGCGATTTTTGATATCCGCCCTCGTGCAAAGTTTCTCACTGCCGTCTGCGAATCGCTGATGACTACTGTAGTTGAGGTGGCTGCTATGGCCAGTGCAATGGCTGCTTCCTCCGCCTCTTCTGCGAAGCTCGTTCTTACCGAACCGCTGACCTTATGATGTCCTTTGTAGTCCACTACGGCTATAGTCATGTTGTCATTTCTTTTGTATTTGGCCGCATCGACGTACGTTGTTTCCGGGAAATCTTTTAAGTTGTTATGTATATTTTTCGCTCTTTCTGCTCTCCTTGCCTGATGATGGTTGGGATGCATGTTTTTTGGTATTGGTAAGATTACTAAGCATTTCCTTATCTCGTAAGGGATATCCTTTTTGAAGCCAAATTGATTTGTGTAGTTTATGCCCAGTTCCTCTAGTATATTTCTGCCTGTTTTACTTTGAGTTAGTCCTTCGTATTGTGCGATTCTCTGAGCTTCTATGAGCTCTTCTGACGTGTTGTGCAGCCCTAATTCAAGTAATTTCTCATTAGAGGTAGTTATCGGAAGTCCAATCGCCTGTTTGAAAACTCGTCTAATGATTCCTTCGATCTTTTCTCTCTCGGCCACTTGCAGTCTGAGGTACGGAATCACATATACAATACGACTGATGACAAAAGCCTGTACCAGTCTTATTTTCCTTCATGCCATAGTGCCGGTTTGCAATTCTTTTGATTAGGCGCATAATTTGCTGCGCACTGGATTCAAGTAACCTTATCGTTTCTCCGTTTTGCCCGTTCGAGCTGATTCGGAGCCCCAAAATTCTTATGCTTTCGACCGTAGGTATTTCCTTGTCTCCAATATAGATTTTAATATTAGGTTTATCCTTGTTGCTTTTCCGACCTCTACATGTCGGGTTGTAGAAAAGGAGTTTGGATTTTTCTGGTGAGCATTCTAATCCCTTATGAGCGACATATTCTTCTACAATGTTTAGTGCTGTTTGTAAAGTTTCCTCTATGTATCCGTCACTACCTCCTGCTATCCATAAGGTAATGTCATCCACGTAGAGGCTATGGTGGAGTCCCGTAATTTCCTTCAGTCTTGTAGGGAGACCTATCACGGCCACGTTAAAAAGGAAGGGGGATAGGACTGAACCTTGCGGCGTTCCTTTGTTGCCTAGACTGAACTCTTGGGATTCTCTCTCGCCTAGTATTATTCTTGCAGTCCGGTCAGTAAGGAAGTCTTTTATATAATCGTAGACTCTTTTTCCTACCCCTAACTCTTGAAGAAGTATAGCTTTATGTGATGTATTATCGAAGGCCTTCTTATTTCGATTATTTGATGTTTAATCTTAAGCATAATGTGGACAGTTGTGCCCTGAAGCCCAGCATCGTATGGGGAAAGAAAGAGCTCCTTGTCTTCCATATAATTTGTCAGGCGAGTTAGAATGACATGCTCTAATAACTTTCCTATACATGATGTCAGGGAAATAGGTTATCAAGATTTAATTTCTTGCCTGGCTTGGGAATCATTATTATTTTTGCCGTTTTCCATTGTTTTGGTATCTGACCTTTTTCCCAGCACTCGTTCATATATTCGGTGAGGGCTTCGATGGACTTACCATCTAAATTCCTAAGCGTTTTGTTCGTGATTCCATCGGGACCCGGGGCAGATGTCGTATTCAGTTTCATGAGTTCCGATCGTACCTCGGCCTCTATTATGGGTCGGTCTAGAGAATCATTTTCTTTGCCTTTGTACGAACTTAATTGCTCTTTGGTTGTATCCCCAATGTATTTCTGCTTCAGTTCTTCGGTACCTTTGTATTTGTGTAGAAGGATACTTAAGTTTTGTCGTTGGGCTGTCTTGCTCGCATCCGAGTCTATCAGATATCTTAGGAGGTTCCACGTTTTGGAGAAACCTATTTGTTTTTCCATCGCATCACACCTCGCCTCCCATTGTTGTCTGCACAGTTGCTCGGCGTATTTCTCAATATCTTTACTGAGGGTGACAATCTTTTTTCTAAGGCTTTTGTTTTTTCCACCTTTTTTCTAGGCTCTTCTTTGCTTCCCACATATGTAGGAGCTTACTGTCTGTGTTTTCTAGTCCTTCTGTCTTTGATATGGTCTTAGTTGCCATTTGAATATTTTGCTTAAGCTTTCCGAGCCATTCATCTAAGTCTTCGATGGCATCACTTGCTTCCCTCTCCCTGATTTTTCTGAAACTATCCCATTCAACCATTTTTAATGCTCGGCCTTCCCTTTTACGTGGGCCCGCTTTAAAGGTAGTCTCGATAATGTAATGACCGCTGCCCATATTTTCGTGTGTGTTGAGCCAATGTGTTTCGATTATATTCTTAGTAAATGTAAGGTCAGGAGAGGTGTCCTTGGATACGCTGTTTCCGATCCTAGTTGGGAAAAGGGGGTCGGTTACTAACGTGTGCGTCAATCCAGAGAACCTTTGATATTTTCCTTATCATAACCCCAGGCCGCATGCGATGCATTGAAATCTCCTACTATAACAAGTGCTCGGTTTTTTGTAATGTTTATCGTTTTTCTGAAAAGTGACCTAAATTTGGTCTTTTGTCTAGGGCTGCTATATACATTTAAAGGGGTACTGACACAAAATTTCGCGGCCGAGATATCCTGCTGGATCGATTCCCGTGTACGTGCGTGTACCATCTGCAAAATATCGGCAGCGAATAAAGCTTGGAAGGTATTTTATATGAATTTTGAAGTTCGCGAGCTCGATCCAGCGTTATAGGCCGCACCTAGTGCATTGACACCCTCGGAGGTGACCCGAGGTGACCCCCCTACTTCCCCTACGTAACCGTTGCAGCCGGTACAAGTTACGATGACGTCGTAGCCGCCATTTCTGTTTTGACGCGCTTCCCGACGGATCGCTCCTCGCCAGCGGGCCAAACATGAAGTGATTCGCCACGTCGAAAATTCCTTCGATCCCCGCCGCAAGAAAATCGTCGCCATCAGACGACGATGAGCCCGACGACGACAGACGGCGCGGAAATGCGTCACTGTTCTGTGTGCTCACGTGACCGAGCGTTTCACTCGCTAGGTGGTGATAGTTGCACCCGGTGGCTTGCCGTTTTTTGGAGCTCTGTCAAACCAAAACTGAGTCTGTGTCGGTAATGAGGACCTTGTAATTAATTATCTGTCGCGTGCTGCAGCAAACGATGTGCCGTGTTATGACTAACAGGCCCCCAGCAACACATTGCAGCAAAAAAACGCGGGGCGAAAATTTTTGTGTCAGGACTCCTTTAATATAAATAGACTTTCGCCACTCTTCTGCGACGGAACTAACTCAACTAGAACATGATCGACGTCGCAAATTTCCGTATCATGTTCTATCACCGTGAGATTTCTTTGCACGAGGGTTGTTACGGACGTTTTTTCGTCACGGGATCCATAAGATTTGTAATTCAATAATTTAGCCGTTCCTCCAGTTTCCTGTAAGGCGATGACGTCCGGCGCCTTCTTTCCGTTTAGGAACTGTTGTAAGTTTCCCCGTTTCCGGCGATACTCACGACAGTTCCACTGCCGATTTTATACTGACTACGTCGAGCCATGTTTGGTAACTGGCCCTTCCCCTGTGACTTTGATTACTTCGGTCGTTAGCGGCCGGTTGTATGGTCTAGTATTAGTTTTAACCGGGCCTGCTCCTATAGGCCTCAAATCTGTTTGCGTGTTCTCCACCGCCGTTAGTCGATTTTCTATGCTATCTATTCTTTGTTTTATTTCTCCAAGCTGCAATTGTAATCCCGCGAATTGCTGTTGCATTGCCTTGGTTAGTTCTCCGAACATATTCTCTACTTTCTTTTCTAGGAGTTTTGATATGTCTTCACTTTCTACGTGAGATATTTCCTCTGCACGTCGTTTTGCTGCATGCGCTCCTGACGCTTGTGCAGACACATGAGTTATAATTTGGGTAGACGATTGTATGGGGCTAGGTGACTCGCGTAGCTGATTTCGCCTAAGCTTAGTGTTTTCCTCCTTTAGCTGTTTTATTTCGTCCCTCTGTTTTGTGTTTTCTCGGGTGAGTTGCTCTAGCATTTTCTTACTTTGATTTAGTTCTTGCCCTAGGGCGGACTCTTCTACCACTGCCTCAGACGAACTCCCAGACGGGAGAGATTCCCCGGAAAGCTTGCCCGCCCAGCTCACCGTTGTGCGGTTGCCCCGACCGCCGTCAGGACCCACTCCGGACTCTGCCTGAGGTGACGGCTTTGTGCTCGACTTGGATCGGGCCCGTGACCTGGATCTGTGAGGTGCGGACCTTGATCTGGATCTTGATCTGAGTCTGCGTTGGGTAGTTTCTCTTTCTCCTTCGGCGAGTCGCGGGAGTGAGCTGGAACGATCCCTGAGTCGTCCTCCTTTGTCTTGGGTGGCATTGCCATTTTCCTCCGTTGGATTTTCTGCTGTGTGTTCCTTCCAATTCTGTGTTGTACTGGTGTTCGTCGAAACGTTCATTTCTTGTTGTTCGTCGCATTGTCATTGTTGTTTCTCCCACATTCTCTTCTTCAAAAGATATGGTGTCTTGAACCGGTTCTTGGCATTTCTTATCTCCTGTAAGATGACCTTTACCGCAGAGGTAGCACTGTGGGTCACACTGGTGGTCGTCAGTTGGATCAAGTACTCCACAACCGCGACATTTCTTGCTGTCGGGCTGTGGGCAAACATCCGCCCAATGTCCAACTCTTCCGCATGTAGTGCATGTTTCGTATTGTTTCTTGTAGAGGAGGCACCTACTATATTCGGCACCACGGTAATAGACAAAGTACGGCACAAAAGACCCTTCAAAAACAATAACTACTGAGTCCATGAGTCCCATACGTCGCGCATGTAGAATGGTCGGGTTTCTCTGGTTGACCAAGCTCTTCTCTATGTCTTCTTGATTGTCATACGTCGGTATTCCGTGTATAACTCCCTTGGATGTATTTTCTGGCGCTGTTATATAAGCGGCTGTGGCGTAGCTAGCTCTTTCCATTGACTTGGATTTCCTTGATGTTGCTGTAGTTCTTCGCATTTGCCAGACTGGGCGTGCTCATGATTATGGTATTCTGTCGCATGTTGATTCTCAGAGTATCTTCTCCAGCAACGTCCGGCTCTATTTTTGCCTGCTCGTAGAACGCCGTCTCTGATGATTGCTACACTCTGTCTCGTCAAGTCCAAGCCACCTCCTGGACGTATTACTACCTTGTAATCATCTTCCGGCAGTTGCGGTTCTTTCGGCGCCGGCCGGCGATGTAGAAAATCCTTGAGCTTCCGAGGCGTCTCCTTGGACACCTCGCCCGCATTCGTAGCAAGTTCCGCGTTTGTCTTGCATTTCGCCTTTCTGCGTCGTTCATGGGCCACAACCCATCCTTGAGTGCTGTTGTACTCTTCGGGAGTTAGCATCTCCCCCTCAATCTCCACAACTTCCATTTCGTAGGCTTCGAACAAGCCGGGGGCCCGACTTGTCGCCTAGTTTGCCGGCGCGTCGATGGCCGAGCGATGGCATAGCTATAGGCCGGCGTCGTTGTGGGAACTTGAAAGCAGTGTCACGGCTCAAAAAACTAGGCCCACCTGGTATATCCTGGCGTCTGACGAATCGGGTGATCGTCTGGCGACAGCCTGTGATGGTCTTGAATCCTGTGATTGTCCGTATTCCGCCGCAAGAATAAGAAATTGTCAGAGCCCGTACGAGAGGCATCCGATCGGTTCGGCCCCCTAGCGGCTTTTCTGCTTGTTACTGCATTTTTCTTGTTCCGTATATTTGCTGTACAAAGTATTGTATTCCACCCTATGTAATGCCCGTTCTCGGGCCCTTAGGGTCAATAAATGAAAAAGTGCCCCACCTCCCCGAAGGGAATCGTGACGAAATGCGAATGCATTTCTTGCGCCGAAAGAGGGTACCGTTGCCGTCAGGCATTCGCCTTCACCGACTTCTGCCATCGCCTTGAGAGGTGCCCAGCCAGCGAACGGTCGAGAGTGAGGCGCGAGCAGACGGGAGAGTGGGGCGCCAGCGTTCTCGGCTCGGCGTTGGCGTTTCACAGCGGCGTCTCGAGCACACACTTCCGGATGTTCTTGAGAGGTGCCCAGCCAGCGAACGGTCGAGAGTGAGGTGCAAGCGGACGGGAGAGGTGGGCGCCAGCGTTCTCGGCTCGGCGTTGGCGTTTCACAGCGGCGTCTCGAGCACACACTTCCGGATGTTCTTGAGAGGTGCCCAGCCAGCGAACGGTCGAGAGTGAGGTGCGAGCGGACGGGAGAGGGGGGCGCCAGCGTTCTCGGCTCGGCGTTGGCGTTTCACAGCGGCGTCTCGAGCACACATTTCCAGATGTTCTTGAGAGGTGCCCAGCCAGCGAACGGTCGAGAGTGAGGTGCGAGCGGACGGGAGAGTGGGGCGCCAGCGTTCTCGGCTCGGCGTTGGCGTTTCACAGCGGCGTCTCGAGCACACATTTCCAGATGTTCTTGAGAGGTGCCCAGCCAGCGAACGGTCGAGAGTGAGGTGCGAGCGGACGGGAGAGGGGGGCGCCAGCGTTCTCGGCTCGGAGTTGGCGTTTCACAGCGGCGTCTCGAGCACACATTTCCAGATGTTCTTGAGAGGTGCCCAGCCAGCGAACGGTCGAGAGTGAGGTGCGAGCGGACGGGAGAGGGGGGCGTCCAGCGTTCTCGGCTCGGAGTTGGCGTTTCACAGCGGCGTCTCGAGCACACATTTCCAGATGTTCTTGAGAGGTGCCCAGCCAGCGAACGGTCGAGAGTGAGGTGCGAGCGGACGGGAGAGGGGGGCGCCAGCGTTCTCGGCTCGGAGTTGGCGTTTCACAGCGGCGTCTCGAGCACACATTTCCAGATGTTCTTGAGAGGTGCCCAGCCAGCGAACGGTCGAGAGTGAGGTGCGAGCGGACGGGAGAGGGGGGCGCCAGCGTTCTCGGCTCGGAGTTGGCGTTTCACAGCGGCGTCTCGAGCACACATTTCCAGATGTTCTTGAGAGGTGCCCAGCCAGCGAACGGTCGAGAGTGAGGTGCGAGCGGACGGGAGAGGGGGGCGCCAGCGTTCTCGGCTCGGAGTTGGCGTTTCACAGCGGCGTCTCGAGCACACATTTCCAGATGTTCTTGAGAGGTGCCCAGCCAGCGAACGGTCGAGAGTGAGGTGCGAGCGGACGGGAGAGGGGGGCGCCAGCGTTCTCGGCTCGGAGTTGGCGTTTCACAGCGGCGTCTCGAGCACACATTTCCAGATGTTCTTGAGAGGTGCCCAGCCAGCGAACGGTCGAGAGTGAGGTGCGAGCGGACGGGAGAGGGGGGCGCCAGCGTTCTCGGCTCGGAGTTGGCGTTTCACAGCGGCGTCTCGAGCACACATTTCCAGATGTTCTTGAGAGGTGCCCAGCCAGCGAACGGTCGAGAGTGAGGTGCGAGCGGACGGGAGAGGGGGGCGCCAGCGTTCTCGGCTCGGCGTTGGCGTTTCACAGCGGCGTCTCGAGCACACATTTCCAGATGTTCTTGAGAGGTGCCCAGCCAGCGAACGGTCGAGAGTGAGGTGCGAGCGGACGGGAGAGGGGGGCGCCAGCGTTCTCGGCTCGGAGTTGGCGTTTCACAGCGGCGTCTCGAGCACACATTTCCGAATGTTCTTGAGAGGCGCCCAGCCAGCGAACGGTCGAGAGTGAGGCGCGAGCGGACGGGAGAGTGGGGCGCCAGCGTTCTCGGCTCGGCATTGGCGTTTCACAGCGGCGTCTCGAGCACACATTTCCGAATGTTCTTGAGAGGCGCCCAGCCAGCGAACGGTCGAGAGTGAGGCGCGAGCGGACAGGAGAGTGGGGCGCAGGGAGGAGAGAGAGCGAACGGCGAGAGAAGGAGCGGCGAAGCACTGCACCTACCCTCTCCTACACTCTCTCGCACCACATCTCCGGTTGCTAGGGGCGAGGATAAGCGCGCGCACCCGCAGCTGTTGCTATGGGAGAGGACGCCGCGGACAATGCCGGATGCCTTAAATAGCCCGACTAAGAAATGCACTCGCATTTAAAAAAAAATGAAGGACCTAATCATAGTACTAGAATCCAAGCCGACCCCCCCCCCGCCCCCCTGCACTTTCGCACATTGTTTTTTCGAAAAAAACATAGACTTAGATTCGAGTAAATATGGTGAAGTTTTCATCGAAACACTCGAAAGTTGTAAAAAACGGTATCGCCATGTCTTGCCTTAAGTCTGCCCTCACCAAGTCTTGTGAGCACAAAATGAGTGATAGCTTCAGTGCACAGGTTACGCGCCTTTTAGATGTAAGTTATCCTCGTGTTGTAGTGGCCACTATCGCTGAACGTTTAAAGAAGTACATTATGTTAAGTCCGAGCATGGTTGCAGAAAGCGATAAGAAGAAACGTGTCGTAGGCATACTGTACATTCATTGCTCATCTCACAGGCTGAAGAAAGTAGGAAGTAGATACGGCGTTAATGTTGTTTTCACGGCTGCCAATAAGGTAGGTAAGATTTGTGCCACAGTACAGTGAAAGAATGAGCGAGTAGAAGACAAGAAGGGGACCGATATTTGTATCGTATAAAACACACCAGCAAATCCACTGACTGCCGTACAAGTGTGGTGTATAAGGTCCCTTTCAGCTGCGGCCGCTTCTACATAGAACAGACAGGCCGATGCATTAACCAGAGATTATTGGAATATAAGAGATCGCTAACCGGAGGTTCACCTTCTAATCTATCTTTACATTGTCGAGAGTGTAAGTGCACGCCGAAATTCGATGAATGCGCAGTTTTGTACCGGCATAGGAATGAAGAAACACGCCTGATGATTGAGGCATGCCATATCGAGAATAGTGGTGGCGCATGCGTGAGCCAGCCGTCGATTAACTTGCATAAAGATGAAATCAAATGCCTTAACAGTTATCTCTCACACAGAACCTCACGCATGCCAGATTGATAGGTTCACCTATTGCACGGGCATACAGAGGTAAGTTTTCGTGCCTTCTTTCTTTTGCGCCGTTGTTCGTCTCTTCAGTTGTTAGTCGGCGTTTGTGGTGTCCTGACTTCTTTCTTGTGGCCGTGTTTGCACGCCCTGTCTTTTTAGAATGAATTGTGAGATTGGCAATCTTTCATTGAATAATGCCTGAATTTTTTCCTGAATTTTTCAATAACTCCTGAAGTTTACAAATTTGGTATTGCTGTATGAAAATTGCATCAAGTGTTGCAACCCAGTATTGTTGGGTTTCCAAAGTTATTGTTACAGAATGCTTTAAAAATACCAAAGGATGAGGTGGCACATGACTGGAAGAAAGGAAACAGCAGGCATCAGAGGGGTATTTTCTTCCAGTAACTTCATACTGATAAATTGGCAACAGCAAAGAGTCGTACTGTAATCAAAAATCAGTTTGTTGCTGGTCAGTCCAAGCTTGCTGCTGCATTTATTTGTATCTTGCAGGCACCCACCTTCACAGAGCAAAGAGCTTCAACATGCATTCTTAGGTCCTTGCAATGTCTAGCCCAGAGAAGCAGTGAGGGAAAGCGCCATCAGATACAGCTCCTACATGGAGGTTCCCAAATGTTTCTGGGCCCCGTGTATACTCTCCTCTGGAGAGTATACACGGGGCCAAGGATACTCTCCTCTGGAGTGCCAAGCCATAGAAAGGTGTCGCACCAGGCATTCACAGTAATAAACAGCGCAAAAACAACTAGATACAAACGGGGAAGGACGACACGGGACAGTACTGTTCTTCCCCTTTTGTATCTATTGATTTTCGCGCTGTTTATTACTGTGAGTACGTACTAACTAGCCCAGCTTACCACTCTCACCAGGCATACATTTTTTCTAAATAGTCTCACAGTGTATGTGCAGTCAGTGAGGACATTGGCTCCAGCGACTGTCCACAGCAGTACTCTCACTTTTGCAAGATTATCAGCGAACGTGTCGGCACCCCCGAGTGGTAACGGTCTTCGCCCACTGGCATAACTGGCATGGCTCGTAGATGCCTGAACGTGTCGCAAAAGTGAGTGTATCTCTGACAGCTACGTCCTATTATACGGCGGCTCTGCTCTGTCTCCTCCTTAACTTGACTGGTGCACGTGGTAACCACTCATCCACAATCGTGGAGATAAGAATTGTAACTCTGCTGGGATGACCGTTCCGACAAGAAACATGAAGGAGAATGCTGCAGTGAGGACAAGTCTACTTTATCCAGTGAAGCACCAGAGCTTTGTCCACCCACCCTTCCAGGCTGTCTAGTGAAACATCATCGAGTTCTGAGCCACCAAAAAAAGTCGGGGAAGACGGCTTTCTTGGGGATCGCCCGTGTCCAGGTGGTGCACGTGCCAGTGACAGTTTCCTCCGAGTAACGGTTACCAACCCCAACATCTAGGTTATGGCGAAGGACTCTGCAACAACGTGCAGGGGTGAGTGCCGACGATGCGCCTGCACTCTCACCCGTGCAACCTTTGTGTCTGACCCGTCAACGCGGTTTGCTATCACCAATGCAGTACGGGATTGCACTCCACATTCGACTTTTTCGGTCTGGTGTGATCGTGTGTGAGCCTTTTCTTAAGTGACTCCTTTTATCACTGCACACGATCGGCTTACGGTTCCCTCACCTCTCGGTACGTCGCTACTTGATTCTGGTTTCAAAGTTTTCAAAACAAAGCGTGGGTTCATTGCTGTTTACGGTCGCGATTTTATCCAACAAAGTAGCGGCTAGCCAGCGAAGTTTTCAAAGCAGTTCTACAGTGAGCACTCTGCCGGTAGCATCGGCACACTGTTTGCTGTAGCCAAAGCCAATGGAGGTCAGCATATACTATTGCACATTTCATCAGACCGGCCACCGTTCTTGTTTTCTTACCCTGTTTTCTATGCACAGACGCTGCGTGCAAGTGGGAACGGAAAAGTTGAAGTATGAGCTTTTGAACTGTAAAGAAACTGTGGTGCACGGCGGCAGGAAAAACAAAAGACACCTTCTTTGAACTTCAGTGTTTGGGTGATTTTGAGCTAAATTATTTTTTTGGGTGCAGGGTGTTTTCAGCTAAATCACTTTGATACATCGTAGATAAAGGCAAATACACAGGCATTGGAGAACGGCGCCTTACTTTTTTTTCCTTTTTTTTCTTTTCTTGCAATCCACACATATGCCATTGAGCAAATTGCATAACACTATGTCAACAAAACTTGCCTTCACTCTGTCTGTTGCTGAAGAATGGGAACCCTTTCTGTGGGAATCTCAGACAGATAAACTAAGGGTTGCATGATAATGTCAGAAGCACTAGAGGGCTCTGGCACACTGCAGCGCAAAAAACACACGACGGACTGAACACGAACGACGACGACGATGGCCGAACTTGCAACGACCTTTATTGAAAAAGTTTCACATATATTTATGCTGTTCAACGCAGACGTCATTCACTACACATGCGTAGGAACGCCAACTCTTTATCGGTTAGTAGCAGGGATGGTACGCTTACACAACTCTCCCCCAGATAGGAAATGCGTTCTGCTTCTGTGATTTCACGGGTGATTCGCGTTTTCCTCTTCTTAATGACGAAAGTATTATGTAGCTCGGGTGCGCAATCCTGACACGTTATACAATGACTGGCTAGGAAACCTTCAACATCCTTTCCGTCACGCGCATTTTTTACATTGTTCGCATGCTCCCTTAGCCTATCGTTTACGCATCTCCCTGTTTGGCCCACGTACACTTTTCCGCACTTTAAAGGGATTTTGTACACCACCGCTTCTGCGCATTCAACAAAGGGCCGCCTGCGCTTTGTGCCACAGAGCTGCTGCCTCTGGGTCGGTCATTCTGCACAGCTTAGACAGCCTGTGTGGTGCCGTGAATACCGCTTTCACGTCGTACCGCTGGCCACCTTTTTCAAGTTGTGAGAAAGCTTGTGCACATAAAATATCACGGCCACCTGCCTGCACGGTGCGCTGGCTTCACAACTTTGTGGGCGATGGCGCAATTTCTCTAGCAGGCTCTCTGCAACCGACATGGGGAGGGATACCCAGCGCTGAGCAGTCTTTCAGCTTGATGCTCGAACGCTTCTGAACCACAGCGAGGGCAAGATTTGACAAGAGCGTTCTTGAGGCATTACGTGGCAATAGCTCTTTTAACGAGCTTGGAGTGGGCGGACTTGAAAGGCAGAAGTGGTTTCTTAGCACGTGGTTCTTAGCACCGGCAGATGCTAACATCTTTGAAACGTCTGCTATGTGAAGGTGTACTCAGAAAACACTGCACTGCACATTTGGCATGAAGCAACAGAGGTTCAATACTCTGTGGACAGAGACATGCTGTCAGGATCGCAAGCAGCGGCAAATACTTTCTGAAATTTGTCTATAGTTTATCTCGCAACAGCACTGGAGCAAAGAGACAAGCAAATGTGTCATCATCAGGGAGTGCCTTTTTGGGAATTTTCAGGAAAAATTGCTTATAGCACATAAGGTGGTGCATGATGCTGCCTTGGCAGCAGGTGGTGCAACGAAGTTGAAAATTACTGACAGGATGGTGAAGACAGTTCACAGTGCCTATAGCATCTACAAAGACTAGCTGGAAACAAAGAAGAGAACTGCAACACTGATTAAAAGAGCTCCGAGAGAAAGAAAAGCAAAGGATGCTCACATTAGCACATTTCTTTTAAAGGCATCGGGGTACCACTCAACAAGTTTCACTTGTCGGGTCAAGCATCTGCTATCTGCTGGCAACACTTAATTTGTAGCACATCTGAAAGCCTGCTTCAAAAGCCAAAAATCCTCAGATGAGCAGGAGCAATGTTTGGACCAAAAACCACCTTTTGTCATGCCTTATTTGCATTGTCTATCCCACAGCATTAAGAAGGTCGCACAATGGTACGGGATTCGCGTCGTCTTATCGGTGCCTTGCAAACTTATAAAGTGTGCCCACTTCTGACAAGAACAAAACAAGAGATTTCATACAAGAACCACCAGTTGATGTTTACTAGCTGCATTTCTAAGGCTATCTACGAGATTCCCCATTTGTGCGGTCTGTCTTACATAGGCCAAACCGGCCGATGTTTCAATGAGTGTGCGCAGGAGCGTTCCTTGTGCACCGGCATGGGTAGCGACCTTGCCTTGTATTGCAAAAGTTGTGAGTATAAAAACTGGTTTTCTCATCTGCAAAAGACTAAGTTCTCATCGAAGGCTAAGTCTAGAACCGAAAGGGAAGTCACCGAGGCGTTTCACATCGCAAAAAGGGGAGATAGCTGTGTCAGCTCTCCTTCCATATCGCTATCAAGGAATGAAATAGAATTGTTAGATGAACACATCAGGTCACTCCCGCCTACGAGGTATGCACGCATTCTAGCTGCTGTTTTTAACAGTGTCATTGTGGTTGTTTTGTTATCTCGAAGAACCTATAGATCACCTGCTTTCCATAAATAAAGCCCGATAGAAGTTCTGCGCTTCATGTGTGCGTATGTTTTCATCCTGTCTTCTTCACGCAGTTTAGCAGAACCATAGCTTTGCTTGCAATGAATGTGTGCTCAAAATTGGGGATCGCATGTCGGGCCGGCACTCAGCTTTTAGCTTCTGTTATGTTATCCCAGATTCCCTTCTTCAGTGATGGAAGTGCTGCTCCAATTGCTCCAAACTGCTCCGAAAGAAAAATGCTGCTCCATGCTGCTCCAAACTGTAATTTTTGTTAGTAACTGCTCTGGATCTGCTCCGAAATGGTGCTGGTAAACTGAGAACAATGAACTTTAAGCACATGATGGTCCAGCGAGCCTAAACGAAACAAAAAACAAGCTGTCTACTATCATTCTATGCTCACAGACAGCTTTTCTTGGCAATGAAGAGAAGGCTGCAGAGCCAAACTACGCGTGTGCTCAGGCACGTAGGCAAGGGGGGACAACAGGGGGGCCCTGGTCCCCCCCGAAATTCGTCCAGCCTTCTATATTATTCCCAGGCGGCTTTTTTTTCTTTTTGCCATGGAAAGACTTTCTTTTGAACAATTAGGCCTTGCCCCTCCCCTCCTGAAACAAAAGATCCTGGCTACGTGCCTGCGTGTGCTACCACTGAAGAATATAGTCCCACAATTGCGTCCATGCTTTCTGCGTGAGAATAAAAAACAACATTGCTCTATTTTCTACGGGACACTGTTTGAAAAGAGGCGCAGCATGCACCAAGGAGATATAAAATTTATATTTGTTTTGCTTTACGTAGTGTCATTTCACGTTTTTGCACGTGTGAAAACATCGCACCTTTTACATGCACCTCACAGTCAAAATAGCGTCTTTGTCTTCAGATGAGCGCTCGTCACCCTCCAGCTTTTCCAATGACTCGCCTAAGGAGCTTGTGGCGAATTTCAATAACAAAAATACTGAATTACCACAGAGGGCGACGCCTACGGTATCCACCACCTCATCAAAAGCTTGCGACGAAGGAGGCCACTCCATGGCGTAGACTCCAAACCGGAACCTACAAAAACCTACACACACTACACCGCATGCACCCCACATCTTACAGGGATGAATGCCCATGGTGCGGGGCCACACCAACCCTGTACCACATTACGTGGGAGTGCACACTACACGACCTCGAACACCACAACATGAACACCTCATGTGAGCAGTGGGAGGCACTGCTGTCCAGCCCAGCCCTCGACGACCAGATCAGGCTCGTTCAGAGAGCAGAGCGGATGGCAAGAGCCAGCGGAGCCCTGGACTAAGGGCCCCGACCATCAGCAAGGCCCCTACGGGGCAATCCACAGGAGCTTTGCCTGTACATAAATAAAGTTTGTCATCATGGCTGTCTATGCAGACGAAGCAAATAGTATACAATAGGGGTGTGCGAATATTCGAAATTTCGAATATTTTTCGTATAGTGTTTGCTGGAATTTACTATTCTGGAATTTTACTATTCGAACTTCCCAAAAACAAATACAGTCAACGTCCAATTAAAAGTGACCCCTCCAGATTTTCAATATGCTTCACCTCATTACACTCTCGTATTGCGGCAAAGCTGCCTTTTAAGCTCCGTTACGGTCGAACTTTGCCAAAACACAGTTGACGTCCGATTGAAAGTGGTCCCTAGATTTTCAATGTGCTTCACCTCATTACACCTCGGTATTGCGGCAAAGCTGCCTTTCAAGCTCCGTTACGGTCGAACGTTGTCAAGACGGTCAACGTCCGATTAAAAGTGGTCCCTAGATTTTCAATATGCTTCACCTCATCACACCCCGCTATTGCGGCAAAGCTGCCTTTGAAGCTCTGCTACGGTCACAAATGTACTAACTCGCGAAAACGCTGGCTCCAACATGGAGATGAAAGATGTGGCAAAGGTAGGGGCTCAAATAATGCTGTTTTGGACCTGAAATTTGGGCAGGAATTCCGAAAAATCGGAAGCTGAAGCTTTTTAGCATCCAAAATTTCAGATGTTCTTGTATACCGACGTCTACGAGGCAGATTCGGAACTTCGGACTTGAAGGGAGCACACCCTTGTGCGCCACATCAGTTGGGCTTCCACAGAAGTTGAAAGAGGAGGAGAGGCTGAGGAAATGGCATCTTTGCCCATCACGTGTAAAGTGTTGTCGGCAACACTTTGGATGCACCAAATCATGTACATAAATAGAATTCAGCCTCTGTATTGCCTCATTCTTGATGAGACAACTATGAAACACCACCCCACCAGTGCTTTATCAACCTAGTGAAAAGAAACACTTTCATGTTGCTATCTCATAAGAATATGCTTAGGAATCCTATCTTTTTTTTTCTGCAATTTCGCTGCAAAGTATTTGAAAAATATTCTAGAAATATTCGAGAAATATTCGAAAAATATTCGATTTGATTCGCACTCACACTTCAATATTCAAATTCGCTTCGCACCCAAAATTTTGCTATTCGCACAGCTCTAGTATACATTGTTATTATTCGACCATCGCCACTCGAATAATTGAACAGCCGTCACAGTAGATACGAAAGGTTCACTAACTGAAACTAAATTCGAAACGCGCGCCATACCAGACTACTTCGCAGAGCAGTACATGTGCAGTAGCTCCGCCCGCGTAGCCTTTCCTTCATTGCCAACAAAAGTTGTCTGCGAAGTTAGTATGTACTATAGTATGTTAGTGTGGAGTTTCTATACTAGCTCCATACTAACATATCGACAATGCCACAAGTAGTGGCATTGTTGATATACCTATATCCGATTTAGCTGTATATTTGTACCTGACAGGCATACTATTTTGGTAAAATGCGTGTGAGATTAGTTCGATATCTTACTGATAGGACGACTGTGATGTGTGACTCATCACACTTATCACTTTGTCAGCTCCAACCTCATTTTTGCCACAAGAAATGGCAAGGCTGTTTTTTCAACCTATCCGCAATTAAGTTTCTTGTTTTGTATTTTTTTTTGATATTTTAAATGCAGGCTATCTTGGGGAAATATGAAAATAACAGATTGCTTTGCTCTATTACTGATTATAAACTGTTGTACGTGATTGTGGTTTCTTTTATAATTTAGGGCTCAGCTTTATCGGTTTTATATCATTTCTGCCACAAGTCCCCGAAAATTTATAAGTATATAGCTCATCTTTCAGTGACCACCCATCTGCTTAATTTCTTGCTTTTGTGCAATTCGCAATGATAATTGTATGTGCAATATGTTTAATAATAAGTACTAATACTTATGAGGTGCTTAAATAATGCTTTAAACTCCAGGAGTCGTTTGGAATATTTTGCCATCTGCTCCGAAAATGCCAATAACTGCTCCAAACTAGCGTTTTTTCTGCTCCAGAATGTGCTCCAAAAAGCAAAGTGTCGCTTCCATCACTGCCTTCTTATTTTTCCTTCTTTCACGCATTTGGAATAGCTTGGAGGGCAAATTTACAACACATCATATGGCAGCAGTGCCACAGTTGTGATGTAAAAGCAGCTATCCCAAAGCATTGTATTCTATGGGAGCTATGCCAGGACTGGCCAAAAATGACAAGCAGCTGGGAAAATGTTGCATCGAGGAACATAATAGCGGCATTCTACTATAAATGCCCAGGTGGAGCATTGAGTGAGCTGGTGCTGCGTAAGGAGTGCAGCGTATGGGGACAGGTGCTGGGAAAGATCGACTTATAGATAGGCATGAGTGAAATGATACAGTGTCTGTAACAAGCATGAGTTATCACAAAGTGTCACTATGATGGTTCTTGCTGTCTCTGATCTTATGCTTTATTGGCTACTGCGATGTGGTGGAATCTCAGAGGTGCTGTCACTGCTGGTACTCCAAAGGTGCAGCAAGAGATGCATCTGTCATCATGGCTGTTGCCACCTCAACAGCTGTAAACTTTTGTGTGCTACTCAGATGATCTGGTACTTTAGCTTGTTCACACAACCTTCTTGAGCCAGCTGGACCATGTTTCTGCCTGATGGCTTCTTACTGCGGTTTGAGGTCACTCAAGCGGGGTCGTGTCCAGTGGTGTTTTGCACGTTTGTTGTGTCAACTGTTTTGCTTCAGTGTGAGACATGCCTGCCTGTACTTTCAGCATCCCCGACCCAGACGGCTTGCCACCAGCCCAGGCCCCGATGTATCGAGTGGACAGTGAGTGCCAGCTGCTGCGCATTCCGCCAGGACCCTTAGGCGCAGTGCCCTGCACCCGCGTGGCATGGGATGTGGCCAGAAAGCACCGCCACATTGCTCTGGGATTCTCTGATGGTTGGTACTGTTCACTGCCCTTGTTTTACAGCATAAGCTCTTGAGACAACAGCCGCTTTTGGTAGCGTTGACATCCACCGCCGGTGCCCGTCACAGCTGTCTATCTCCATAAGGCGGAAGCCATGAATTGACTCGCGTTACTAGGCACATAAACTGAACGCTGACAGCAATAGCATTCAGTGCTTTGCCTCGTCTCTGCTGCTGTAATAGCTTACAGCAAGCCAGTTAATGCACTGCATGGCCCTTGCAAAGTACCTTCATTTGAAAACAACGCACAACTGGCTGTATTTATACAGGTTGTCCCATGTAACTGAGGCCAAGACTTTAAAAAGGAAAGGCACGTCAGAAGCCAATTGAACCAAATGCACACTATATGCACTGACCTATAGGATGTAGGAGTACAGTAAATTGGGCTATACTCGCGGACAACTTTTCTTGGCATTGAAGCGAAGGCTACAGAGCCACAATGCACGTATCCTACCGCTAATGAATGTAGTCCCACAATTTCATCCGTATTTTCTGCGTGAGATATATAAAATGCTCCTTCATTTTCTACATGTAGCTTTTTGTGACGGAACGCAGCGCACACAAGCGAGATATCTGCATTTCTTTTACTTTACACGTTGTCACTTTGCGTTTTTGCGTGCGTGAAAAAGTCGCGCCTTTTACCCGTACCTTAGACGCTAAGCAGCGTTTGCGTCGAAGTGCAACGCTAGCCATCACACTCCACGGCGTTACGAGACGCGTGCCAAACCGGACTACTTCGCGTAGCAGTACATGTGCAGACGCTCCGCCCCCGTAGCTTTCCCTTCAGTGCCAAGAAAAGTTGTCGCCGAGTATAGTTGGTATTCATTCGTTATGTAACAGGGCGAAAAGAACAGGAAAACTTCCGAAGGCACACATTCGACAGGACACCACTATAGGATGTGTTCAGATAAGAATGTCGGTGCATGTCTGCCAACACCCCTTAATTTCTCTGAAAAAATATATATATTGTCACGTGGTCGTGACGTCCACGAAGACAGCAGTCGGCGCGTTTGTAGAGGTCGCTGCCAGTGTGCTTTAAAGCGTGTGGCCACAAGGAGGTGCTACAGTCCACCGAGCATATATAAGGGGAGTTGGGGAGAGGGAATAAAGTTTTTTGCTTTCTGCTTGCCAGCAGTCCGCCTCGTTCCTTGGCACCTGGGCTGAACATGGTGTCAGAAGTGGGATGCCGCCGTCAATGCGACATGCCTAACGACGCGGTATCCACCCCCGCCGAAGCCAAAGCGAACAACGTTCATGCGGTCGTATCTGGTTTGCGCTCATCGGAAAACTTGACGTTTTCTAACCCGTCAGAATCGCCAACGTGGATTTCAACGTTACAGGACTACGCCTTCGTGGCCGGCCTGCACAATGCCAGCGACGAAGCCCAGGTACGGACCCTTCTTTACTGTATGGGACCGCAAGCCAGAACCATTCTTTCTTTCTTAGGGGTCTCGGCACCGGAGGCGCTTCCTTTCACGTCTATCAAAGAAAAATTGGATTCGCACTTCGTGCATCCAGTAAATGAGATATACGAAAGTCGTCGTTTTCACCGCCGCACTCAGCAGCCAGGTGAATCTGTGGATGACTTTTTTATGGCGTTACGCAACCTGGTAAAGCAGTGCAGCTATAACAGCCCGCTTGTCGAGGACCGACTTTTTCGTGACAGATTCGTCGTAGTCATGAGGGACGAGAAGCTATCTGATCAATTGTGCTGGTGCACAACCGCCGAAGCGCTGTGCCAAGCTTGCATACACGAGGATGCAGAGAAAGAGCGGTTATCATGCGAAAGACCGACTGTGGATAACGCCCTTGCCGAAACGCTAAACATCGATTCGGCTCGACGAAACGATACGCCCACCCCTTCATCCCGTTCTCGCTATCAGTCTGAACACCCGGCAGCGCTATCGTGTGGCTTTTGCAGGCACCAGCGGCACCCTCGAAAAGACTGTCCGGCTAGAAAATCAGTCTGTCACTATTGCAGAAAGCTAGGGCATTTTGCCGAAATTTGTACGAAGAAGAATAGAAACGACCTGCTGGGTTCCATCGAACTTCACAACGTGGATTCACGCCGGGCAAGGTACACGGAAATACTTGTGAACGGGCACCCGGCCGAGTTTAAGATAGACTCTGGCACAGAAGTATCTGCAGTCTCACCGTCTTTCCCAGGCCGACCGCGGGTGCTGGATGCCATTGAAGGGGAGGTCTTAGGTCCTGGCGAACAGAGTCTTCACGTTCTCGGTACCTTCAAAGCAACTTTACAGTGGCGTGACAGGGCCACAGTGCAGACCTTGTATGTGGTTGACCGTCAACGTACACACCTACTTGGGTTGCGTGCAATAGAAGCCCTTGGGGTCGTTCAGTTCGTAGATTCTGCCGAGTGCGCTCATTCCCCTAAAGCGAAAATTTTCCAAGGACTGGGAAAATTTTGGCAAGCCGAATACCGCATACGCCTCAAACTCGGCGCTCGTCCATTTTTCTTGAGTGCCCCAAGGCAGATTCCAATTTCGTTAAACGACGTTGTCAAGAAAGAGCTGGATGAATTGGAGTCGCAGGACGTCATAAGGAAGGTAGAGACGCCAACGGAGTGGTGCTTCTGGCTCGTAGTCGTGGCCAAGTCATCTGGCGGCTCCAGTATCTGCGTCGACCTGACAAAGCTGAATGAAGTAATTGAAAGGGAGCGCTTCATATTGCCAACAGCGGAACAGATTCTTGGCCAGTTGGGTGGAGCACGGGTATTCTCCAAGTTAGATGCACAGTCTAGCTTCCATCAGGTGAAGCTGAGTGCCGACAGCCAGGAACTCACGACTTTTATCACGCCGTTCGGTCGGTATTGTTATAAGAGACTCCCTTTTGGTATTGCTAGGCACCAGAGTATTTCCAGCAGTTAATGTCAAGAATCCTTGAGCGCTTGCCTGGAGTCATAAACATGATTGACGACATTCTAATCTTCGGAAAAGATTGTCAGGAGCACGACGAGCGCCTGAATGCCGTCCTGGCCTGCCTGGAAAAGAAGGGTGTCACCCTGAACGAAAAGAAGTGTGCGTTTTGGGTCAACTCAGTGAAGTTCCTTGGGGTAGTGGTTGGAGCGGATGGGATTTCACCAGACCCAGACAAGGTTAAGGCTGTCAGGGACCTGCCGCCGCCGACCAACGTCAGTGGAGTACGACGGTTACTTGGGAAGACCAACCACGTCGCACGCTTCATACCTCACTTATCCGACGTTACGGAGCCCATTCGTTCCCTTTTGAACAAGAACAGCACCTGGATTTGGGGTCCCAGTCAAGAAACGGCCTTCTCACGATTCAAGTTGCTGCCGAGCTCCAACACGTGCATGGCAAAATACGATTCCTCCTATCGAAGGTAAACATTAGACAGAAGTCTGTCTGGTTGGGTAAGTAAACTGAGATAACTGATATTTATTCTCCAACCAAAGTTACGAAGACACGTAAAAACCCGACGTTTCGGAACCAGCTCGGTTCCTTCCTCAGGGGGGACTGCGGCGGCTTGGCAGCGGCCTCTTTAAGGCACTCTCGCGGCGGTTAACGACCCCACGCATTACCGAGGAGCGTAGCCCATGCGCATACACCGGGGGGAGAGTTCCGAGTGAACGGTTGATATTTTGAGTGGTCCTCTGTATATGCCACGACTCCAGTAGTAACCTCCTCCTCCACTTGGTTTCACTTTCGAGGATGGCGGTTCCGTTGAAGTCTATTCTGTGGTCAAACGTCTCTGCGTGCTCGGCGACGGCGCTGCGTTCTTTGTTGAGTTTACGGACGTCGTTGACGTGTTGCCTAATCCGTTCGGGGAAGTTTTTGGTCTCGCCGATGTATGACGAGGGGCAGTCGGCACACGGTATTTTGTAAACGACGCCGGGCGCCCTGTCTTTTGTTGGTCGGTCTTTCGGGCGGGGAAGGAAGCGGCCCAGCGTGCATGAAGGCACGTGCGCGATGTGCACGCCTTCTTTCCTAAAAATCCGAGCCAACGCCTCGCTGGCTCCCTGGACGTATGGGACCGACACGCGTTTTGGAGAGCTGTTCGTCAATGCTGGCTGGGAGTCGCGTAACCTCTTTTTCTCTGCGCGGCGGGCGACGGATCGAATGAAATTTCTGGGATAACCGTTTTTTCTGAGGTCCGCAATTACGCGGGCCTCTTCTTTCCGGCGTTCCGTGTCAGTGGAACATATCTTTTTGGCTCTCTGAAGTAATGTGGACACAACGGAGGCCTTGTGGGTGGAGGGATGGGACGAATCGTATTGAAGGTACCGGCCGGTGTGCGTCGGCTTCCTGTAAACGGAGAACTCCAAGTCACTGCCCCTTCTTGCCACCTGGACGTCGAGAAAGGGGAGGGTGCGGTCGCGTTCACACTCGACCGTGAACTGTATGGCTGGGTGGACGGAATTTAGGTGCAGTCTGAAGTTTTCAATTTCAGATGTCTTCACGACACAAAAGCAATCGTCCACGTAGCGAAGAAAGAGCTTGGGTCGCGGCGAGAAGGAGCCAAGTGCTTCCCTTTCTATATGTTCCATGGTCAGGTTTGCCATTGTGACGGAGATGGAGGCTCCCATTGCGGTTCCACTGTTTTGCCTGAAGATTGTTCCTTTGTAGGAAAAATACGTGCTGGACAGGCAGAATTCCAGTAGGCGGCAGAGTTCGTCAACAGTGAGTGGGGTCCTTTGACTCAAGCCATCGTCACCCTCAAGAGCAGCACGGGCACAGGATACAGATAAGGGTACCGGCACATTGGTGAACAAAGATACGACGTCGAACGAGACCAGGCTCTCGTCTTCGTCGATGCTCACCTCTGATGCTAGCTGCACGAAATGGCTGGAGTCGCGGACATGAGTTGGGGTATTCCGGGTGAGAGGGGCGATGATTCGGTGCAGGAAGCTTGAAAGGGCTCGGCATGGAGAGGAAGTGAAGTCGACGATCGGTCGGAGGGGGGCGCCAGGCTGGTGAATTTTGGGTAGTCCGTAGAAACCCGGTGCGGAGCCGTTGCGGCAGATTAGACTTAGGTAGAGTGCTTTTAATTGTGGGTGGTGCTTGAAAATTTCGGAGAGTAGCTTGTTTAGCTGAGTCTGAGTTTGCTTCGTCGGATCCTTTTTTAGCTGCGTATATGCGTCACCCTCTAAAAGGGCCGAAATCTTCCGGTCATAGTCCCGGCTGTCCAACACCACCGTTGAGTTGCCCTTGTCAGCGGGGAGGATGACAATGCTCTGATCTTGTCGGAGTTCCCGAAGGGCTTTGCTCTCCTCTGCGGTCAAGTTCTTTTTCCCTTGTGACGGCAATTTCGAAAGGATTCCAATTGATTTTAGTCTAATTGGACTTCAATCTGGACTTCAATCGCACCTGCAAAGATAGGAAAGTCGTCCCTCAAAGCCTACGCCTGAAACGCCCTGTCTCGACCCCCGAAGGTATGGAAATCGTCATGAGAGCAGAACAACGGCTGGTCAACGCCCGCCTGCACGAAATCAACGCCTCTCTACGGAAAAAGGAATTAGACCTGTTCTTCGCCAAGCGTAAACTTCAGCACCGCATCCCTGGATTGATGCCTCCGATCGACGCATTCGCGGACTCCGTGGCGGCGTCGTCTGCAGACAGGCATCGGACCGCGCAGGATAGGAAACTTTCTCACCTGTTGGACCGGGGTTCGCCCCAAGGCAACCCAAATCCCAGGTTTGTCACCAATTTGTCATCCCGCCCACTCACTAATCGGAAAACTTCTGTTCTGGCAAAGGGACACGGGTATAACGTGTCAACGACGCCCCGTTTATCGAAAGTCGTCGCGGCTGTAGAGGAAGCCGTCCAGAGTGTGAGGCCAAGCGCCAGAGAAGAAATTAGACTAAAATCAATTGGAATCCTTTCGAAATTGCCGTCACAAGGGAAAAAGAACTTGACCGCAGAGGAGAGCAAAGCCCTTCGGGAACTCCGACAAGATCAGAGCATTGTCATCCTCCCCGCTGACAAGGGCAACTCAACGGTGGTGTTGGACAGCCGGGACTATGACCGGAAGATTTCGGCCCTTTTAGAGGGTGACGCATATACGCAGCTAAAAAAGGATCCGACGAAGCAAACTCAGACTCAGCTAAACAAGCTACTCTCCGAAATTTTCAAGCACCACCCACAATTAAAAGCACTCTACCTAAGTCTAATCTGCCGCAACGGCTCCGCACCGGGTTTCTACGGACTACCCAAAATTCACCAGCGTGGCGCCCCCCTCCGACCGATCGTCGACTTCACTTCCTCTCCATGCCGAGCCCTTTCAAGCTTCCTGCACCGAATCATCGCCCCTCTCACCCGGAATACCCCAACTCATGTCCGCGACTCCAGCCATTTCGTGCAGCTAGCATCAGAGGTGAGCATCGACGAAGACGAGAGCCTGGTCTCGTTCGACGTCGTATCTTTGTTCACCAATGTGCCGGTACCCTTATCTGTATCCTGTGCCCGTGCTGCTCTTGAGGGTGACGATGGCTTGAGTCAAAGGACCCCACTCACTGTTGACGAACTCTGCCGCCTACTGGAATTCTGCCTGTCCAGCACGTATTTTTCCTACAAAGGAACAATCTTCAGGCAAAACAGTGGAACCGCAATGGGAGCCTCCATCTCCGTCACAATGGCAAACCTGACCATGGAACATATAGAAAGGGAAGCACTTGGCTCCTTCTCGCCGCGACCCAAGCTCTTTCTTCGCTACGTGGACGATTGCTTTTGTGTCGTGAAGACATCTGAAATTGAAAACTTCAGACTGCACCTAAATTCCGTCCACCCAGCCATACAGTTCACGGTCGAGTGTGAACGCGACCGCACCCTCCCCTTTCTCGACGTCCAGGTGGCAAGAAGGGGCAGTGACTTGGAGTTCTCCGTTTACAGGAAGCCGACGCACACCGGCCGGTACCTTCAATACAATTCGTCCCATCCCTCCACCCACAAGGCCTCCGTTGTGTCCACATTACTTCAGAGAGCCAAAAAGATATGTTCCACTGACACGGAACGCCGGAAAGAAGAGGCCCGCGTAATTGCGGACCTCAGAAAAAACGGTTATCCCAGAAATTTCATTCGATCCGTCGCCCGCCGCGCAGAGAAAAAGAGGTTACGCGACTCCCAGCCAGCATTGACGAACAGCTCTCCAAAACGCGTGTCGGTCCCATACGTCCAGGGAGCCAGCGAGGCGTTGGCTCGGATTTTTAGGAAAGAAGGCGTGCACATCGCGCACGTGCCTTCATGCACGCTGGGCCGCTTCCTTCCCCGCCCGAAAGACCGACCAACAAAAGACAGGGCGCCCGGCGTCGTTTACAAAATACCGTGTGCCGACTGCCCCTCGTCATACATCGGCGAGACCAAAAACTTCCCCGAACGGATTAGGCAACACGTCAACGACGTCCGTAAACTCAACAAAGAACGCAGCGCCGTCGCCGAGCACGCAGAGACGTTTGACCACAGAATAGACTTCAACGGAACCGCCATCCTCGAAAGTGAAACCAAGTGGAGGAGGAGGTTACTACTGGAGTCGTGGCATATACAGAGGACCACTCAAAATATCAACCGTTCACTCGGAACTCTCCCCCCGGTGTATGCGCATGGGCTACGCTCCTCGGTAATGCGTGGGGTCGTTAACCGCCGCGAGAGTGCCTTAAAGAGGCCGCTGCCAAGCCGCCGCAGTCCCCCCTGAGGAAGGAACCGAGCTGGTTCCGAAACGTCGGGTTTTTACGTGTCTTCGTAACTTTGGTTGGAGAATAAATATCAGTTATCTCGATTCCTCCTATCGTACAGTAGTATCTGTGGATGCCAGTTCCTACGGTCTGGGAGCGGTACTCCTACAGGACCGGCCTGAAGGTACTTGACGGGCTGTAGCGTACGCTTCAAGGGCGCTCACTCCGACAGAAGCACGCTATAGTCAGACAGAAAATAAGTGTCTCGCCGTGACTTGGGCCGTTTCACGGTACAATCAGTTCCTTTGCGGTCTCACCTTCGAAATAGAGACAGACCGTCTTGCTCTGGTCACCCTTTTGGGTAACAAAGACCTAGAACTCGTACCACCTCGCATACAACGAATGCGAATAAAACTGATGCGTTATCAGTATGTGGTGAAATATGTGCCTGGGAAGCACTTGGCTACAGCAGATACTTTGTCCCGAGCTCCCTCTGAATTGCCGGCTACCTGCATAGTAGAGACGTTGGAGCTCTTTGTCAGCGTGTTTAAGTGTTTAAGGAATTACCGCCTCTGGTAGCAAGACGCCTAGAGGATGTGCGCATGCATCAAGCCCAAGATGGAGTTTGCTCTGCGGTCATGACCTACTGCACGAAAGGATGGCCAGACAAAAACAAGGTGCCTCTGCAGGTCACTCCGTTTTGGAAGGAGAGGGACAGGTTGAGCATATACGACAGCATCCTTCTGCTGGACCGACAACTTGTAATTCCTTCAGCCTTGTGCCAGGACATTCTCGCCCTCTTACACGAAGGGCATTAGGGAGTGCGCCGCTGCCAAGAACGGGCCAGGGAGTCTGTTTGGTGGCCTAACTGTAATGTGCAGGTAGAGCATATGGTGTCGCAGTGTGCACTATGCGCCGAGACTCGAGTTCAGCAGTCCAAGCCGATGTTGCCAACGGTTACACCTGACAGGCCATGGCAGCACCTTGGAATCGATCTGTTTCAACTCAAAGGGCGCGATTACGTCCTGATTGTTGATTATTATTCCAGGTTCCCCGAAGTAGTCTCCGTGGGGTCTACCACGGTGCCAGCAGTCATTGCGACAATCAATAGCTGCATTGCTCATTTTGGGGTACCAGACGTTTTCCGGACCGACAACGGACTGCAGTTTGTGTCTTACGAGTTTGCAGAGTTTGCACAGTCATATGGCTTCAGTCACGAGACCAGCAGCCCAAGGTACCCCCAGAGCAATGGAGAGGTGGAGCGCATGGTGCGCACGGTGAAAGACCTGCTCTCCAAAAGCCCTGATCCCTACCTGGCCTTACTATCATACCGTGACACGCCCGGTCCGAACTGCATTTCTCCGACCCAAGCCCTGATGGGAAGGAGATTGCAAACACGTCTCCCGCGACTACCGGAACAACCGGTGCCGTCATTACCCTGCCATATGAGTTTCAGGGAAAAGGATACGGGTTACAGGGCACAGGAAGCGAAGAACTACAATAGCCGTCGGGCTTCAAGCCATCTAACCCCTCGAAGTCCTGGAGACTATGTATGGGTCACTGACACGTGCTGCAATGGTGAAGTGCTCTCACAGGCCCAGCGTCCGCGGTCCTAGAGGCGTCCTGCAGCGTAATCGTCGACACCTGGTACCTCATTCGACAGAACGAGTCCAGCTCAACTAGCAGCATCTCCGCCGGCGCCTCAAGAACCCATGCAGCCGGAAGTAACGCCTCAGGAAACTGTGACACGGACTCGCAGTGGTCATATACTAGTGAGGCCACCCCGACGTTTGGACTTGTGAGGAGCTGCCCCATAAAATGTGAAAAGGAGGGATGTAGAGGTCGCTGCCAGTGTGCTTTAAAGCGTGTGGCCACACGGAGGCGCTACAGTCCACCGAGCATATATAAGGGGAGTTGGGGAGAGGGAATGAAGTTTTTTAGTTTCCGCTTGCCAGCAGTCCGCCTCGTTCCTCGGCACCTGGGCTGAACAGTGTTCAAGATGAAACTCTTGATTTGGCCGAACTTGTGGCCGGGAAATGAAAACCAAACTACAGCAATACACGCTGTACACGGATAGCGGCGAACAGGGCATCGGCCGTCGATAAAACTGCTCGTGGCTGGGACGCACCGTCTTTTATACATCAAGCATAGAACTTTCCAGTCTTATCACTGGTGAAAGCTCTGGAATAATCCAGACTAACGGCGTCCTGCGCGCAATCTTAACAAAGTGATTTACTACAATCGTGAAGCTTCTCGAATACTGCGGCGCGGTCAGCGTCGAGCGTTGCTATCTGTCCTTGTTTGTCAAACCCGAGTAGATAAAAATAAAACAAGAAGCGGGCATGGCAATGCCCCCCTCTGAAAAAGCATCGTCCCGATGCTTGCGACAGAACATAGAAGGGAAAAAAAAACAAGTGCATACACATATAAAATGGAATAATACAGCAAAAAACACAGTCCTTATGCTTGCTTGCTAATGCGCAAAAAACGGCTTAAGGCACACGACATAGACGACTTTAGGACGTGCGCGGCACCGCAGAGACTTTGAAATGCCGTCCGGGATAACCTCGTAGTCTAGGGCGCCGAGACGTCGGAGCACCTTGTATGGTCCTGAAGTATCATCGAAGAAGCTTCTCGCTAAGTCCTCGTCAGCGTATCGGCATCCAGACCCACACGTGGTCACCAGGTTGGTACTCCTATGTGACGTCGTCGAAGGTTATAGTGACGGCTGTCGACCCTCTGCTGGCTCTTGATGCGTAGGCGAGCGAGCTGTCGAGCTTCTTCGGCGCGTTGCCGATAAGTGGCGACGTCGAGATTGTCTTCGTCAGTGGTAGCTGGCAGCATTGCGTCGAGCATCGTTGCCGGGCTCCTTCCATAGACCAACTTGTATGGTGATAGCTGCGTCGTTTCTTGTACTGCCGTGTTGTACGCGAAGGTCACATACGGAAGGATGGCATCCCACGTCTTGTGCTCGACGTCGACGTACATGGCCAGCATGTCGGCGATGATCTTGTTTAGACGCTCGGTGAGGCCATTCGTCTGTGGATGGTAGGCGGTGGTCCGACGGTGGCTTTTCTGGCTGTACCTCAAGATCGCCTGCATTAGGTCAGCAGTAAAGGCCGTACCTCTATTGGTTATGAGTAGGGATGGGCGAATATTCGGGTGTTTCGAATATTCGAACGAATATTACAGTATTCAAATTCGCTTCGATACTAATTTATATTATTCGAAATTTCGAAGTATTCAAAATGAACGAATATATGCATGTTTGGCCGCACATAACCCCCTGTAAAGATGGTTTCACTGCAGCGTCAGGTTGCTGTACCGTGAAACCACCTTTACAGGAGAAATCTGCACTGCCGCGAAGCCACACTTCAAAGTTAAGTGTACATTTTTTTTTTTTTAAGTTTAAATCGTGCTATATGGGCTTATATGCGCTAAGTATAGTAATTTTTAAATTGTAACATATTGTACCACTTCTAACCTGCACCCTACTGCTATTCAAATGTTGATACTATTCAAGGCTGCTTCCACTTCATTTCAAACCAAAAAAGTGACATTCGCTCATACCTAGTTCCAGTTCTTAAAAATATTGTGCAAGGGTCATGACAAAAACGCTCATTTTTCATAATAATATGTGGTAAATACTATTCGAACTATTTGATTCGAAATTATTCGACCAAATCACTATTCGCTTCGGATTCGCTTCGAACCTCAAATTTCCTATTCGCCCATCCCTAGTTATAAGTACCTCTGGGGCACCATGACGAAGGACGATGCTCTCCACGAAAATCTTGGCTACCTCGGCGGAACTGCCTTTGGGCAGGGCCCTTGTTTCGGCATAGCGCGTGAGGTAGTCAGTAGCTACGACGATCCATTTATTTCCGGAAGTCGACGTTGGGAACGGCCCCAGTAGGTCCATCCCGATTTGCTGGAATGGTCAGTGAGGAGGTTTGATTGGCTGAAGAAAGCCTGCTGGTCTTGTCGGCAGTGTCTTGCATCGCTGACAGTCTCAGCATGTCCTTACGTAGCGAGCGACGTCGGTGGTAAGGCGCGGCCGATAGTACCTTTCCTGTATTCTTGCGAGCGTGTGGGAAACACCGAGGTGTCCAGCCGTCGGATCATCATGTAAGGCCTGGAGGACTTCTGGTCGTAATGCAGACGGCACAACGAGAAGGTAGTTGGCTCGAAATGGAGAGAAGTTCTTCAGAAGAACGCCATATCCCAAGAAAAACAACGCCAATCCTCGCTTGAATACCTTCGAAATAACGGCGGTCCTGCCCTCAAGGTATTCCACAAGACCCCTGAGTTCTGGGTCCGCTCGCTGTCGTTCAGCAAAGTCGTCGGCACTTATGGTTCCCAAGAAACAGTCATCCTCCAGGTCATCCTGCGGCGGGGGGTCGACGGGGGCGCGAGACAGGCAGTCAGCGTCGGAGTGTTTTCTTCCAAACTTGTAAACGACGGTTATGTCGAATTCTTGAAGTCTGAGGCTCCACCGTGCAAGGCGACCTGAAGGGTCTTTCAAGTTAGCTAGCCAACACAAGGCGTGGTGGTCGCTCACAACTTTGAAGGGTCTGCCGTAGATGTAGGGGCGAAACTTTGACGTAGCCCAGATGATGGCGAGGCACTCCTTTTCCTGTTGTGGAATAGTTGACCTCTGCTTTAGACAGCGACCGGCTAGCATAACTGATAACCCTTTCCAGTCCGCCCGTCCGCTGCACAAGGACGGCGCCGAGTCCTATGCTGCTTGCATCGGTGTGAATCTCCGTATCGGCGTATTCGTCGAAATGCGCAAGTATCGGAGGTGTCTGCAGGCGTCGTTTCAGTTCATGAAATGCTTCTACGTACGAGCCGTGCAACATTTTCAACACTGACGAGACAGCGCCTGACAAGACGATCGTGTTTAAGGGGGACCCGTGCGTCGGCGGGAAACGGACAAAAGAGCGGGTGACGGTTCTTCTGGCTACGAGCATGACCGGCACAGAGTAGTTGCCGCTGCTGGTGATAGGAAAGGCTGCGAAGCCAAGATGTTTGAAGAACATTAAGCAGCTGCCTGTCGACTACCGCTTTAATAGAAAGGCTTGGATGACCTGGCTGCGTCAGCTAGACCGCCGCTTTGCGGCACAGTGTGCGCGGACCTTCAGGAACTTAGCAAAATTGTGATTTCCTTGCACGTTGCCTCCGCGAAGCAAACCGCGATCACCGACTTCTTTGAGGAATAAAAGTCTGGTGGTGGCGGAAACATTTTTCTAGTGTTTTGATCGTACTCGCGATAATTCGAACCCTCGGTTAATTCGGACATTCTCTCTGGTCCCGTGAAGTCCGAATTAATGGGGTTTTACTGTAGTTGGCTTCCACCTTGGACAGCGACCGACTAGCATAGCTGATAACCCTTTCCAGTCCGTCAGTCCTCTGCACAAGGATGGCGCCGAGTCCTACGCTGCTTGCGTCGGTGTGAATTTCCGTATTGGTGTATTCGTCGAAGTGCACGAGTATTGAAGGCATCTGCAGGCATCGTTTAAGTTCTTGAAATGCCTCGACTTGCGCCGTTGCCCACTTGAATTCCACGTCGGTCTTCATCGGGTTAGTTAGTGGCTCGGCGATCCGTGAAAATTCCTTTACGAAGCGTCTGTAATAGGCGCACAAGCCAAGAAATCGGCGTACGGCCTTCTTGTCGGCGGGCGGCGAGAAGGCAGTGATGGCAGCTGTTTTCCGCGGGTCTGGGCTAACACCATCCCTGCGGATCATGTGACCCAAAAACAAGAGCTCCTCGTACGCAAAGTGGCGCTTTTCGGGCTTCAAGTTCAGCCCGGAGGTCTTGATCGCTTGAAGTACAACTTCAAGGCACTGGAGTTGTTCATCGAAGCTTGAGGCAAACACAACGACGTCGTCCAAGTACACGAGGCGCGTCTGCCATTTCAAGCCAGCCAGCACTGTGTCCTTAACACGTTGGAAAGTTGCAGGTGCCGAGCAAAGACTGAAGGGCATGACCTTGAACTCGAACAGGCCATCCGGTGTTATAAAGGCAGTCTTTTCTCGGTCTCTCTCGTTGACTTCGATTTGACAGTAGCCGGTCTTGAGGTCCATCGACGAAAAGTACTTCGCGTTGTGGAGTCGATCCAGGGCATCGTCTGTCCGTGGAAGAGGGTACACGTCCTTCTTCGTGATTTTGTTCAGGCGACGATAATCGACGCATAAACGTAGGGTCCCATCCTTCTTCACTAACACCACAGGAGATGCCCACGAACTCTTGGACGGCTGGATAATGTCGTTGCGTAGCATTTCTTCGACTTGTTTCTTAACGGCCTACCGTTCCCGCGTCAAACCCCGTGAGGGACTCTGACGGAGAAGTCGAGTGTTTTCTTCTGTTATAATGCGGTGCTTAGCAAGGGGCGTTTGTCAGACTCGTGATGACGACGAGAAACAGTCCTTGTATTCCTGCAGAATGTATCGAAGCTGTTGCTGTTGACGAGCGGGAAGGCTTGGGTATACGTTGAAGGGTGGCTCAGGTATTGGGGTCGTCGTCGTAGCTTCATCAGAATCTGAAAAGGCAAACGCATCGCTGGCGGCCAAGATTTCTTCGATGTATGCAATCGCCATGCCCTTGCTCAGGTGTCTGTATTCTTGGCTGAAGTTCGTTACCATCACGCTTCCTTTTCCTTCATGCAGCCGAGCAATGCCTGTCACGATCTGCCCCGGGCACCGTGGACTAGGGGGGGGGGGCCGAGGCACCCGCGCTCTAACAAGGACGACCCAAACGCATGGTGAGGTAAACAGCTACTGACTGCCGAGCCGCACTCGTCAGTGTTTATTATTCACATGCGACCAAGGTTGCCCGCCGAACCTGGTGAGGTAACGAAACTAGGCTAGGCAGGGCGCCACACTCGTTACACCCCTCACCCCCAGTTATTGTACACAAAATAAAAAATACAAGTCCCAGCCGGTTCGACGTTGGCTTAGCTAGGCGAAAAGCGGTCTGGTGCCCTTCGTCGTCGATTGCTCCGCCTGGGTACAGGTGTTGAGGGACTACGTGCGGTAGCACCAGGTGCTGCCTGAGCCGTGCTTGATTGCTCCTGAGGCTCTGCCGTGGTTGACAAAGATGGCACTGAACTTGGCGGTGGCCCAACTAGTGGTGCACAACTGGAGGCGCCTGTCCCTTGCGAAATGGTTGTCTCACTGGCCGCAGCTGGTGCTGCCGTGGATGCAAGACGGGTCCCGCGGTTAGCCCTCACATGGTCAGCATGCCGGTACCATGTGGTTCCGTTCTGCATTCGTACGAGCAAAGAGGAGGAGCTTGCAGGTGAGACCACTTGTCCAGCAGACCAAGGTGGGCCAGAACGGAAATTCCTGGCGAATACTGGCACTCCAGGCTCCGGCAATGGCCCAGGACGGCACGCTTTGTCAGCAGCCAGCTTCTGCTTCAGCTGTTTGAGGAACGCTGTGGACCGGAGGTCTGGATGCAAAATGTCCAACGGTGTCTTCACCATACGTCCCAGCAGCAGCTCACAGGGGGCACGACCGGTGGCATTATGAGGTGTAGTCCGGTATTGGAAGAGTATGTGGGCAACCTGCGTACGGAAATCCCCAGCCTGGCTCTTCTTAAGTTTGTCCTTAATAGTCTGCACCACCCACTCAGCTGCACCATTTGAAGCAGGGTGGTACGGGGGAACCATCATATCGGCGGATTCTGTTCTTTGTCAGCCAGGCCAGATACTCTGTGCTGGCGAAAGCGTGCCCATTATCGGAGACTATGATGTCCAGCATCCCCTGGACTGCAAAGACCTGCCACAGTGCTGCAATGGTCGTACCTGCTGATGGAGTGGTGACAGGTAGAACTTCCACCCGCTTTGAAAATGCGTCGACCACCACCAGGAAGTAGGGGCCTTTGAAGGGGCCCCCAAAATCCACGTGAAGGCGGGACCAGTGCCTCTGTGGGAATGGCCATGGGGTGATCTCCACATGACGCGAGGCCCGTTGGTGTTCCTGGCAGACTTGGCAGCTCTGCACCATGTGAGCGATGTCCTGGTCCAGTCCTGGTCCCGACCTGGTCCCGACTGGTCACCTGCGACACAGCAGACCTGGAGAGCACCTCTGGGTACGCATGCTCCAGCATGAGCACTTCAGCTGGCTCTGGAAGAGCAGCAGGCACCTCTGGCAGCGGCAACCGGCTCAGGGCATCAGCAGGCCCTAGGTCTTTTTCTGGACGGTACACCAACTGGTAGCTGTAGGCCACCAGAGTGTGTATCCATTCGTGATGATGATAAGTTCTGTTCACACTAGCTGGTGCAATGAAAAGCTTAAGCAGGTCTGCTGTTAAAGAAACGAAGAGTTGCTTTAAAGTTCAAGCTTGTACATATGTGTGTTTGTACGTGTTGTAGTAGTGTTCCTGGCAAAATAAAAAAATATTGGATGTGCGCTCGAGTCGGGTTTTCGTATGCGAAAACTGCTTCTTCAGTCGTACGGGGCGTGAGACAGGCACTGAAGGAAGAGTGGGTCCAAGCAGAAATTGTCATGGAGACGGTGTAGTATCTCAGGAAGGGAGTCCGACCCCAGTCGTCTCGACGTATGAAACAAGAACTGCTTTATTGACTATGTACATGATTTATATACCAATGAATAAATGCGCCCCCTTGTGATGCAACAACGGAAATGAAACCGAAACTGAATACAACATACTCCTCCCTTATTTTTAGTGGTTAGTTGTTAGTACGTATTCATAGAGTTTCTTACAATAATACCTAGAGTGGAATCTGGCGCTAGTGTCTACGCGGACTCCTTGAGCGGCGCTTCAACCACCATGGGAATGATGGGAAGTACAGGCTTCGGATTTGCTTCGGATGGATTAGGTTCTTGAGATTCGCGACGCTTGTTTGCCGAGTGTGAAACAAAACGATATGAAGCCATTTCCCATTAGAAATAGCTTCATTCTTTTGCACGTAAAACTTATTGCAAAAAGTTTGCGCGACCGTGAGATGGAACTGAAACGTGGACAAATTTGACCACCAGGGTATGCATTGCTCTGCATTTGCGTTCCAGATTTGGCATCACAATATAATGAATTATTTTCTTTACAACACTTAAAACAAACACGCTTGTTTTTCCCTCGAAAGTACGCATTATCTATTTATAGAAATAACAGTACTGTATTGAGTGAGAAGCACTTAACGTATCGTCTGCTGCGATGCCATGTGCGTCTGTCCAAGTGGTCTGCCTCCAACGCTTCTCTCGTTTTGTTGTGAAGTCAGAGGAGCGCGACGGTGCGTCTACTTAGCTTCGCCGTCGTTTTGAAGCTGATTTGAACGAGTTTTGGTAAGACGCGCTTATCAAACAAACGTGAACGCGATGCAGTTTGCTGCACTGACATGGAACGCTACATCTGTGCGCAGCGGTGAGTGCACGACGCTTTGCTAAAACTGTCAAATACAAACTGTAAAGCTGCAGCGTCGCAGGAAACCAAGAAATCTAGCGGTCTTCAGCCTCTTTGAACAACAAAGGCGCTGCTTGAGTGCTTTGAAACGCACCCCACTACCCAGGCCTCGCGAAGAACGCAACTGAAACTGTAGAAAATGATCCGTAGACAGTTCGCTAGCTAACGCTATCCAATCCGAAGCCTGTACTTCCCATCATTCCCATGGTGGTTGAACGATCGCAGCGCCAGTTTCCTCTCTAGGTTATTGTATGAAACTCTATGTACGTATTAGTAACAAAACCCAAGTGTGCACACTACTCATTTACATATTACAGAATATATGCAATTTCAGACCGTGAACTAGTAATTGGTGGCCAGTGCCTTCGGGTCGGCCACGCTGATTGTTGCACTGCTGAGGTTGGCTGCTGCATTACCCCAGGAGATAGCAACTGCGTCACAGAAGACGGCTGCAGCACAGGAGGCTGCAGTACGCCAGGGACAGCGGCTGCGGCATGGCAAGTTGCAGTACACCAGCAGATGGCGGCTGCAACACGGCAGGTTGTAGCTCGGCAGGCTGTGGCACTGAGACTGGAAACTGTGGCACAGGTAGCTGCGGCTGGTGACATGCACCCCTCTCTGGAAACCTTGAAGCTTGGAGACATTCCACGTACGGCCGTCTTCAAGCCTGTAAGAAGCAGGTCCCTTCCTTTCCAACACTTTAGTTGGTGAGGAGAAGGAGCAGTCTCCCTTAAAGCGAACGGATGGTTTCTTGAAACAGACAATGTCGCCTGCAGCTATCCTTGGTTTCTTGGAAGCTCTCCTTTTGTCCGTGTACAACTTGCTGCTCTGCTGTTGACGCTGGACCCTACGACATAGTCGTGCCAATTCCTTAGCCGGTTCTTCAACAAAGGCTGGTGCTGAGAAGCCAGCGACATCCAGCCTGGTTCAAGGCATCCTACCATGCAGCAGAACTGCAGGGCCAACCCCAGTGGTTCCCTGTGGAGTAACCCTGTAAATAGCAAGGTAGTCTATGACTGCTTGTCGAAGGGGTCGTCTTTTGAGGAGTGAAACTTGAATAGAGTTTTTGAATGTCCGATTGAACCGTTCTATTTGTCCATCCGCCGGGGGGTAGTATACTGACAAATGCAAAAGACTGATGGCTCTGTCTTGCGGAAAGGTAATGAATTCACGTGAAGTGAATTGAGGCCCATTGTCGCAAACGAGTTCGTCAGGGTAGCCTTCTCGGGCAAAAACACTTGTTAAAAAGTGTTTCACTGTGCTCGTGGATACCTCTCTGCAAAAATATACCTCCAGCCACTTGGAGTGGTACTAATCCACAAGCCTTATAGCAAATCTGCTGTTGTGAGGTGCGTGCTCCAAAGGACCAACAATGTCTAAGGCAAGCTTTTGCCATGGTCTTTCAGGCCATTCAACAGGTTGCATTGGCGCTGGTGATGTCTTGGCAGACTTATCTGCCTCCAGGCAGATGTGGCAGCTTTTCACTGCCGTTTCCACTTCCTTGTCCATTCGTGGTCACCAGAACCGCTCACGAAGTCACGCCTTAGTGCGCGTGACACCAGAATGTGTCTCATGTGTGGTGGCGATCCGAGCAGTGAGGGCGGATGGAACAAGGCGCTCTGCATGCAGTAGAAGATCATCAACAACAGAAAGTTCCTCTGTAATAAGGTAGAACGGTTTCACCTCTTCTGGTAAGGGCTTGTGTGGCGGCCAGGAACTCAGCACAAATGACTTGACGGTTTCTAGACGACCATCGTCTAGGACGGCCTGCCTGAACTCCTCCTTTGTCACACAGGCTGGCTCAACGAGTGACACAATTTCTTCATTCTTTACATGCTCTGCTTCTGAGGTAGGTGCTGTCAGCCGAGAAAGTGCGTCTGCTACAGTGTTTGTGGACCCGTTGCAGTATTCAACGGTGAAGTTATAACAAAGCAGTCGTGCACTCCAGCGTGCAATTCGAAGTGGGCGTCTTCCACATCCTTGCGACGACAGCAAAGAGACAAGTGCCTGGTGGTCTGTTCGAATTTTTAAATGGCGGCCCCACAGGTACGTGTGCCATCGCTCACATGCCCAAATACATGCCAGTGCCTCATGTTCACCGATTGAGTACTTTCTTTCCGCTGGGGAAAGTGTACGAGATGCAAAAGCGACTGTACGGAGCTCTTGGCCGTTTCGTTGCTGGAGGACTGCTCCAAGCCCACAGTCGGAAGCATCTGTCGATACAGTGACTGGGATTGCCGGATCGAACATTTAGAGGACTGTACTCGACGAAAGCATTTTTTTCACCCTTCTGAAACTGCTGTCTGCTTCATTTGACCAGATGAATGGCTCATCTTTGCAAAGTAGGACTCTCATAAGCTCGACCACTTGTGCCAAGCGTGGAACAAATTTCGAGTAGTATGCGATTGCTTCCTCATCAAGTGCGCTTTAAGTTTCCTGTCGGGAAAAGCGTCATCCTTATCACGCTTGCTACAGATGTCGCGTTTGCTACCTCGTCCGCAAATTGAAAAGTTTTACGGCTTCATGACGCAAGCTTTCACCTTTTCTGCCAGTGCGCGCACTTCAACGAGCTTGGCGGGCTTTCGTCGCCGTTGATCCCCCAGCCGTGAACACAAACTTTGTATCACGCGTGCTGTTCTTGGGTTAGTGCTTGAGTGCGATCTTTTCGACGTGCGATCTTCATGTTGTCTTGGGCAAACTTCCCACGACAACATGCTGAACCGCAGGCTAGGCCTAGTCAGCGTTGGTTGCTTTTCGGTAGCGGTAGCTGTCGCGGGCGATAAAAGTTGCAATTTGGTGCGGAATCAATGAAACTCTTTGTGGGATGGCTGCACTTGAAGGCAAGGGAATCGTATCGTAAGCGAAAACGAGGGCATGGTTGGCACATGCAAGCCTCGAATGGTGGTTCCCGATTCGATTGCAATGTCTTGGACATCGGGTGCACGCTTGTGAAATCGAACGATCAGTACCAGTTCAGCAGGGGAAATTTCGGTCGCGATTCGACATAGTTTCTGTGTAATGCGCATACCTCGAGGTGGCCTGAAACATTGTTGGCGAATTTCCGCTATGGCGCTTTGTTTTGTTGGCATTTTTCTCCCGTGTTCATTTCATTGGCAATGCGGGTCCTTGGCGGTTAATTTTTAAACATTCGGAAATTTAAGTGGTTGTAAGCGCCCCGAATCGCATGTGTTGATTATCGGGCATGCGAGGCTACATGCTGAGCACGTTTTGCACAAGTGCAGCCTTTGAAGAAGCTTGGTTACCTGGGAAGGAGGCTGAACCATAAGTACCCCAGTACTAATTGTTAAGCCTCCTTCCCGGGTAACCAAGCTTTTTCATTGCCCCCCCCCCCCCCCTATTTTGTTCAACGTACTTGACATGGTCACTTGGATGGTATTTGACTTGGTCAGATTGGATGTGAGTATTACTCCTAAAAACATAGGTCTAGAGACCAATGGTAAAGCGTGACCATTGATGTGGTAACTAAACAGAAACAGTGGGCTTTTCTGCGTGACTCTCAGTGCAACTGTTCCTTTTTTTTTTTTGTAATTGTCATCTGTCATTTTAAACACCATGTTTGCAGTGTGGCTAATTCAGCACTTGAAGCACCTTGATCTCTTGGGCTGCAAGTTTTTACATGATATTGCCGCCTGTGGTCAATAAGGTGTGGTTCTTGTACAGTCATTCACAGAAAGTTTTGTTTTGACAGGTAGTATGCTATCACTGCTAAACGCTGTGACCACTTGAGAAATGTGTACTTAATTTCTATGGCATCTGGATGCAGCTATTTTCTCTTCTACTAAAACTGCGTAACTGGGCGCGCAGGACGAGTGGCGGTGTTTGGTGTGGGCCGAGAAGAGGAGCCCCTGTGGGTGTGGCAGGCCCACCAGGGTGCCATCACAGGCCTTGGCTGGACACCCCAGGGCCACATTTGTACGGCAGCCATTGACCATGCAGCCAGGGTGTGGGACTTGCACAGGCCCGGTAAGTGTGCACCTTTCCACTGAAATGGCTAGCTAAATTTATTTATGAAACAGGGTATTTTTTTTATGTTCTTGCATTGAAGGGTGTCGCAGAATTTGTTCATTAATACTTATAAATATTTGGGTGTTGTATTAAGTGCAGATTTTAACTGGAATGAGCATATTGCCTACATTGAAAAGAAAGCTATGCAGAAATTAGGAATTCTAAGATGGTCTCTGCATAAATGCACCCCAAAAGTGATACCAATTGCGTGCAAAACTTTTCGGGTATTCGTTCGTGGTTTGGGATCCCCATAGCCAAGTAAATATTAAAAAACTTGAAGAGATTAAAAGAAAAGCAATCCGTTTGTTTATAATCGCTACTGTTCATTTACGTCACCCAGCGAACTGTTAAAACAAATCGACTAAGATACATTGCAGGCAAGACGACAGCATGATCAATTGAAGTATGTTTTTACTTTAGGGGGGAGGTGGCGATCGAAAAAAACTTTTTTGTTTGTTGACCTAGAGTAATGAAATTTGGCAGGCACACTGAAGAGTGTCTCGAATAGCTATATATGAAGTTTCATTGCGATATCTCGAGTAGTTTTCAAATTACACTATGTTACATAATCTGATGACATACTCTGCTGGTGAAAAGCCTAGCATTGTAACAAAACATGCCAGGAAGGTCCAAGTGGTTTTGATCTTTACTCAAAAGAACACTACACAGGATGACATTATTAAAAATTGTCTATTCCTTTTAGTTTTTTTACAAATAACATCCCCATCAGCTTCATGTATTGCATCAGAACTTCTCATGCACTAATTATCACATACAAAAAAAGCTATGCCCTAATCAAGGTAAAGAATAATGTCATCCTGTCAACAAGACTTCAAGGATTAAAAGAAAAAAAAAACGGAATCAAAATCTGTGTAGTAGTTGCCAAGATATCTGCTCCACGAGCTGAGCAACATGCCAAAAAAACTGTATTGAGAAAACTGCGTTTAAAGTTTGGCCTTCTCTAAAACACCTAAAGATTGTGGTCTTTGGTTTTTTTTTTATGGTGTTTCACTTCTTGGACATGTGGCCTTTCTCCAGTGTGCCTTTGTTCTTTTTTCATAACCTCCTTTTTTTGATCTACAAAAAAGCAGTATGGATTTCAAACCAAGTTCTCTGTATGAAGGAGTGGTGTGATAGACATGACAGAAAAGAAGATATTGCAATCTAATAAGGCCATATACTGAAATAATTACACATATTTCTTGTATTTATGCTGTCATTAGCATAATTATGTCTTGCTTATTGATTACAATTAATCATTGAATATTTTTTATAAAGAGAGAGGTTTGTTGTGACAGAAAATGGCTCACACCGTGATAGCCGATGCCTTCGTTCCAAATAACAAACAGTTATGGCCAAGACGTTAGTGGCACAGGGATTTTTGAGCAGTTTATTCAGTGACGCAAGTCGGGCAGATAAAAATTCGTCCCCCTGCTTCGTTCTTTTGCCATTCTCGCGTATGAAACGTATTATCATTCGGCCGATCGCGGCAACGCTAGTGAGGCTTTCGTTGTTTCAAAATATTCATAAACGCCTGCGGCGATGCCAAGCACGGCTCCAAGCACGTCTAAATTACATCACTAGTGCTTATTGACAGCACTCTGACCGCGAAGTGCTCGGCCGCGGGGTCCGTGGTGCCGGCGCGTGATGTGCTTGGTGGCGGCGTTCGGTGACGATTCGCGAATGCGAAGCTATGATGACGATCCGCCCGGTTCCGAAATGCCGGCGAGCAATGTGCTTCTTCGCTTGCGAAGAAGCACATAGCCGCAGGTACGCTAGCGCGTTGTTCTTGCCCGCAAGGTTCGAGGTTCGTCTCGCTAAACGGCGCCGTGAGCGGAGTTAGGCCTAGTGACGACTCCGAGCAGTAGGTGCGCAGGCGTGGTGCCCATTGCTTCGAAGTGCGTAATGCGTGGTCGTGAGTACAAAGAGTCGTCCCGCGATGGCCTTCGTCACGATGTCAGAAGTGCTGATAAGCAGAAATCAAAACATCTAACCGCGAATCCGACGCTGAAGTCAACGCTAGAGTCGGTCCGAGACTCGCGTTTGCGATGTTCGCTAGGAGCGCGGCGCACCATCGTAATCAGATCGAACTTCCTCTTGCAGCTCCAAACTAAAGCGTAATTATATTCTAAGTGATCGTCGAGCCGTGAACACAGAACAATTGCGAACGTGTCACGAAGTAGCGCGATTCTCGACAGCCGTGAACTCGCGACGTGCAATCGGCAGACGACGATCTCCCGGAGCGAGCATCGGACCAATGGCGAGGCGAGCTGGGGCAACATGGCGGACGCGGCCAATCGGAGGCCTCGGAACGACTCTCCAGTGTTTGCTTTTTGTGCGCTTCTTTCTGAATGGAGGAGCCCGCTGAAGCGGGGAATTTGAACACGGAGAAATGCCCTTTCGAACAAGCCCAAGAAGTTGGTTCGCGGTCGCGCCATCGCGGAGCTACAATTTTTTGAAAATCGCTCTTTTTTTTGCGATTTCCACAATAATTTTCGCCACCTCGGAGGGCAAAACAAACTTTTCGAAGCACTTCTGGGTTGTTTTCAGGGCAGATATTTTGGAATCAGATAGAAAAAGGGTTCCAGAAACTGAACACTTTATTTTCAGAAAATCGATTTTTTTGCCATTTTTTGCGATACGAAAGCCGCGTCCCCCCTTTACCGTGGCAAGCTACGCATAAACAAGGATGTGTACATAGAATCAGTTCATCGTCGATCAACTCATTCCGAGCATCCAAAAAAGACTGAAGGAGTATTCTTGCAAGACAAAAACTTTTGAAAACTCCATTTTTCTGTGCACCGTCACTGAGTCAATGCTCTATCTGCGGACCTGCTAAACTGTGCAACTGTGCAATCGTTCATGGCAGAACTGGGACAACCCACTGGACTTTTCTCTTTCTTTTATGCTTCTAGCCCTAATATTTTGCCTGGCATAAGGCACGCATAACAGCCTTCAATTTATGGTGCATTTTGTAGTAATTTTTTATATACAGCATAGACCGCTTATAACATAGCCGGAGTCGCGAATATCCGCACTATAAGCGGTACCGCACTATAACCAAAACAACATTTTGAAATGTTGCACGTGTGCAAAACAGGCGCGCGATTCCGACTATCGAGGCATGCGACTGACTGGGACGTAAGTTGGCATTCGCTTACATTTGAAAATGTTGAACGGTCAGCTTATGCGGACCTGCGGTGCTGACATAACGAACGCGGAAAAAATGCTCCGTAACAGGAAGTCGCCGCGTAACACACTGTGCGCGCGCGATGTAGAAAACGGTGGCGACCACGAACCACCACTCGAGTGTTTCACACACCCGCGTTTTCGTTAAAGATGTAAGTCACCCCTTCTAAATGCAACAACTGCAAAATGTTTTATTGACTCGGCACCAAACCGCAACTTTTGTAGTCCGCGGCCACCGACATGGCAGCTAGCGCTTGTTAGGCCTATAGCGTGCGGGTTGCAACTTTGCATGCCATCGCGAGAAGCTTGCCCTAGACAACACGGAGATCGGGAGTAGAAGAGATCGCACTCGCAAGCTAAACCAAGGGCATCACGTGTGAAAGGAACTTTCGGTTCGTGGTCGGGAGAACAGCTGCGGCAACTATCCTGAAAAAGTATTCCAAGCTTGTAAGTACGCCTGTTGGTGGCAAAGGCGAAAGCTCACTCGCGTCTCAAAGCATTGTTACTTGCGGGGGAATCGAGGTCGCACGTGTGATATCCGTGCTCTGCGATGAAGCAACTATTTTTCCGACGGAGACAAACAGCGATAACGCGCTCTTGATGCGGACACTGGCGCCCATTCGTAATGGAGCGCGCATGTCAAGCGGCCGAAGGGGGCAAAGGCTTCTCCGTCGGCCACGCAGTCGCTCCCCCTCTCACACCAAGCAAACATTACGCATATCTGAGGCGCAACATCACTAGGTAAGTATTAGGTGGTGTGTTCGTTTAATAGAAAATGCATACATACGTAATTCTAAAGACCCTAGTTTTTTAAACTGCGCTAAAAATGCGACTGCGCTGAAACTTGCCTTCCTCCGTGCCCTCTGCACGAGCTCACTGTTGTGTTTCGGTTTCGGTTCTGTATTGCACTGTACGAATGCCATGGGGCACCGCTCTGGCATTCCTGTTTTACCCAGGCGACGTGTAAATAAAAGAGTGTGTGGAGAGTACTCGTTGAGTGCGGACGTTTCTTCTGCTTCAGCGCTTCGCGCCAAACCGCCTGTTCGGGCTGGTTGGCGTCCCCTCCAGTCGCGTTGGTCACCGCCGGTCTTCGCGTGCTGCTGCGCCGGGACTACCAGCCTGCAACACAGCACTCACGTTTCCCGACGTATTGCCAGATGGCGTCCATATCTCACGCAGCGCCTCTTCTATCGTCTTTAGACGACATTTGCAGCGAAGCACGCAGATACGCGGCCAATTTTTTTTTCTCCTCCCACTCCTTGTTCATTCGTTCCGCATGCCCTCCTCCTTTGTAACGCCGTCACCGCTCTATCCCCCGCCGGCGCATCTCCGCTGAGAAGTGCGCTCGCTCCCTCGCATCTCTGAGAACGTTCCGGCAGCCGCATTATAACCGGTCTTTCATCTCGGGGGACTGCACAATAAGCGGTATGCGTATACATGGAGTTCTATGGGAGGGTAAACGGGAGTCAGAAAAAACCACATTATAGCCGGTGCTGCACCGTAAGCGGTTACGTTATAAGTGGTCTGAGCTGTACTTAAAATATTTTGATGGCATCCATTGCATTTACGCATGTCCTCAAGGCGTTGTATTTTAAAACGTTGCTGATCTTGCCCCCTTTATAAGATGTTTGTTCTTTAGATGTTGCTCAATCAAGAGATGTTTGTTGTCATTTTTTTATGTTGTTTTCTTCTTTCTTTCTGTGTGTATGCCAAAAACTTACGAATTGTGTAAGCACTGGTGTTTCAGTTTGATGCACTGGTTCTCGATGGTGAATGAAGTTCTATATCTGGTTTCCCTTATGCATCACCCACCCTTGCCTAAAGCCTCATGTGAGAGGCCGGCAGTACTTCTGAAATTATGAGATGGTTTGTGTAGTAATGCGACATAGTGGCAAAGTGATTTTTTACCACAACCGCTGCTAATGCAAATTTTGCCACAAATCACAGTTCCGAAAATGTATTTCCAACGGACGCTGCTGCGCGAGGCAGGAAACTGCTGCTGAGTAGAACAAGCCTCTCTTTTGTTTTTCTTTTTCTTCGCTTGGGTTCACCCTCACTGCTCTAACGCCAGCTTGGAATAAATGCAGCTAAAGTGGTTGCTTGGGCGAGTTGGTATGACATATTGGAGGGAAACAGCGCGAAAGACGAAGGACCAGGCAGAGAAGGACAGCGCTGTTGTTTGTGTCCTTCTCTGCCTGGTCCTTCGTCTTTCGCGCTGTTTCCCTCCAATATGCCAGCTTGGAGTGGTGCCGGAAAAGGTTCACTGAGGCTGCACTAGCAGGGGTGCTGTGCCAATTCGATACAATTTCTATTGTGCTGAGTCAAAACCGTGAATTTTGTTGAACTTGTGCCAGAACGCCCGACCAGCTGCATCAGAATTTTCTCATTTGGGCTAATTTCAGCAAGAAATGGTGGCCGCATTGGCCACGTGCAGTTTGGGCATAATCATGCAATCTAATCAAGACGTGCGGACTCTAACCCTAACCCCAACGCGAAAGAAAATAAAGAAAGGACGGTGGTTCTAAAGTTTTTTGGCCTCGTTCTATTGCGTGCAGAATGCTTCTTAAGCCACACCAGTGCCTTGCTTAGAAGGGGCTATTAATGCTAGCTGTCACGGAACACAGCACATTTTGTCCCTTAATTGCTCGTGTGTGCATGCGCCGTACATTTTTGAGTACTGTTATGATCACTGATGTCTAAAAAATTGCTGGCAATCATTCAGAGCTGTGTATGACGTTTCTGTGGCCATGAGAAATGAAAAACATATATGCAAACCAGTTTTCTTTTTTTGCCAACGCCACTCACTCCCACTTTACGTATCTCCAGCACTTGGAGGTTGCCAGGTTGGCAGGTCTACATTAGCATTCGCAGTACCTGTGAAACGATTTTACAGCTGAAATGGTGGACTTCGTCATGGTTTGCACTGTGGTGTGGTTCAACACATTTCTTTTAATAGCAGTGCTCATGTGCACTGTGCATGTTGCATGTTGCGTAGACATTTTTGTTTTCTTTTCTAAAAGTAAGCTTTCTTTGTTATATTGCTTCAAATTTGGGAATTGTGCTAAACATGGAGTTTTCTTTTAGATGCGAAGTATCTCTTGCTCGTGGGTATGTAACGCGGCGTGGTCATCCGCACGCAGCGTTGGGGTCCGCACTCACACTACGCATGCGTGACTCTCCTCCTTCCCTCTCTCCGACAGCTGCGCGTTACTCTCTCCACTTCTCTACCAGCACCTGCTTGCGCTTCTCCTGCGTTCTCGCTTCTGCTCTCACGGCGCATACGCTACTCTCCTCCTCTAGTCTCCTCTCCTTCAAGTGCTAGAGCCAGTAGAGCGCTGCGCGCGTTCAGTCCAGCGCTTGCCTCGATTGGCTCCTCTGAAACGCGGGCTCGACATGCCGAAATTCTCTCCTGCGCAGCACCGCGATGAGGACCAGCGCTTGCGCGTCCCCTCCCCCTCTCTTTCCTCTCCTACGCTGCCTCTCTCTCACGTGCCTGTCGAGCGCGTTCCCGGCACGCCCTGTGAGTATTAATGGCCAGGCTAGAGGGAAGACACGACGCACGTAGTGTTCCTCTTCGCGTTCCACGATGCGAGGTCGGTAGCATGCCCAGTGAACGCCAACGGAACGCAATCGTGCAAGTGCTCCGGCTTCGCACAGCCTCATGGTCCCCTTTAGCAGGAGATGGTGTAATTTTTTCTGTAACGTGCTCCAAAAGCAACGTTTTGCTGCTCCAAAAATCGCTTCAAATCCTATTTCGGCTGTTGCACCCCTGCACTAGTCTCATAAATGTACTCCCGAATGACGCTTCCTCACCAGAATGGGAAGAGGGCTGCAGCGTGTGGCCACTATATTGTCACGATGAAGGAGGCGAAAGTCGGATCGTTAAAGACGCAACTCTCCATTGGGTGAACTTGTGTCCTAGAAGCTCTCGAATAAACTTGACTGTTCGCGTCCTGCACATAATCTTACAGAACGATCTCAAAACGTCGCGAAGCTTTACGAGCATTGCGATGCAGTCCTGCACCAAGTGTTGATAACAGTTTTGCGGATGAAGCGTGAATACATCAAGATAAAGCAAGAAGCACGTGTGGCAACGCCCCCCTCTGAAAAAACATCACCCGGTGCTTAAAACAGAAGACGGAAGTGAAAAAATGCATGTAACACAAACAGTAATAAAGCAAGCAAAAACCAGAGTCCTCAGGTTCCCTAATGCACATAGGTCGGCTTAAAGGGTTCCTGCAACACTTTTTCAACGTGGTCAAAAGACTCTGCCGATCGGTAGTCGAGGGTCCTGAGAACACGTGAGCCAAACAATATAGCACCACACGCGGCCTGGAATTTACAATTAATTCTCAAAGTCAGCTAGAAATTGTTCCCTCTTCTTTCTAGAAATGATGCCACATACCCGAATGACCGTGCCACATACCCAAATTCACGGCCATTGGCTGATTTAAGCATTGTGATCTGCATAGTTATCACGACCATAGCCAGAGGTTGCCACGTGCCCGCGCACGCACTCACAATCACATTGACAGGAAGACACGCGTTCGAAGAAAAGAAAAAGTGCTCAAGGTCAGGACGCATGCGTGACATAACTTCTTCACCCCTTGCCTCCCTGCTTAGCGTCCACCGCGCTCGTTGGGACGAGAGGAGCGAGAAAGCAGTTACAGCGTGTGGCAAACTTCTGTGACTCCACTTGTGCTTACTTACTTATTTATTTGCTTTATTTATTTACACATACTGCAGCGCTAAGTGCGCTATGGCAGGAGTGGGTGTACAAAGATACGCGGAATTTTAACAAACAGCAATAAAAATTATGTAAACAGGTAAAATAATACAGATGTGTGATTATACAAGGTCAAAAGTGCACAAACATGTGATGAACATGAATGAAAACATAACAATTAAACAATGCAACTCAAGAGCTAACACCAATGGCAAATAGACAAGGGTGTATTACAGACGCATGTCATAGATGTCGGCTACAATGTCGGGCGATGGGCGTGAACGAATAGAACCAGGTAACGAATTCCAGTCTTCAATAGAACGGGGCAAAAGAACTGAACTTGAACCTGTTAGTTCGAGCATAGTAAAGTGTTAAGTTTAAGTTGTGATAGTTTCTTGTCGTTGACTGAGGTACAAAGTTTATGTAGTCCTTGTCGTTTGATAGTTGAACTGAAGACGTCACGATGCAGAATTTTAATGACTCTATTTGGTGATGCGAAGAGAGCAAAGTGAAGTTCAGTGAAGAAAGAGTAGAAGAGGGTGAAAAGTCACGGTCATAACGATGACATATGAATCTTTTTTCTAAATTGCTTCTGGCCTATTAATCTCGCACTGCTTATGCGGATTACAAACGACAGATGCATAGTCTACTATTGGACGAATGAGCAATTTAAATAAGAGAAGCTTGGTTTCCTTCAGAGACTTGGACAGAGTGCGACGTAGATAGCCCAGTTTTTTTAATGCTTTGTTACATACATAGTCAATGTGCTTGGACCATGTCATATTAGGAGTAAAAGTGACATTTAGATACTTATACTCAAAAACCCCATTTACAGCATGGTTATCGAAAGAGTAATCAAAAGCAGAAGGAGATTTATTACAAAAAGACATAAGTACGTTTTTTGTTAGTTATTGTTCATTTGCCAGGTCCTGCACGAATTGCAAAAACCAGCAAATGACTCCTACAAGCGGTAATGGTCAGTATGTGTTTTAATGACTTCGTATAAAACGCAGTCATCGACATGAAAACGAATGGAAGAGGAGGTGCAAACAGGCAAATCATTTATGTAAATTAAGAAAAGTAGAGACCCAAGAACGGACCCCTGGGGCACTCCAGATGTTACATCAAGGGGGGACGTGGCTTTGGAAAACCAACTTTCTTATAACTTAACAGATGTTGATGAAAATTGGCACAAATATTCAGCATGTCTCCCTGATGCTTCCAAAAAGTTTCAAAGTGATATCTTCACAACTTCTTATTCAATTAAATTTTTACTTCTTGCATTCCCTAGCACTTTGCGCAATGCCTGGAGAGTTTAAAAAATGCACTAGAAGGCTAGGTGAATATTTGTTGCACAGCTGAATGCACGCTGAGTGTTGTGACATTCTTGCTTTATTTTTTTGCAACACAATATTCTTGCATTGCGATTCTTTCTGCTACCTTAAAATCAGGCACACTCTTGGGGTGAATGACTAGTCGCATCGTAAAATTACAAAAAGTCAAAATGAGAAAGAAAGAATGTCACGACATGCATTGTAGTCTAAGAAACATGACAAAAGAAATGGAGCCAAAATAGGCCAAACGGTTACGAAGAAAATGGCTGCGCAAACTCGGCAGGCAGGCAAAAAGGCACTTTTGAGAAAACGGCTCTCGAAGTTTCACCTTGCATCCAATGGTCTAGAATGCACCAGGATCATAGTTTTTGGTGTCCTTAGTGATGCGAGGTCTCTTGAGCATTTGGTGCTTGCTTTGGTGCACTTTTGCTGCCTTTTTGTTCCGTATGGCATCCCTCTCTGCAGCTCTTCGAATGGAGTGCTTTCCAGGCTTCGGGCCAAGTGATGCACAAAACTCTCAATAAGCATGTAGAGTGCCAGTATTATACTTGCAGACTGCCTCATTGACAGCGGCAATCAGTGAAGTGTTTAGCTCTTCTGGTAGAATTGACCAAACTACCAAATGAAGACTCTCGGCTGCATTGAGTTTTTTTGTTTGTTTGTTTTTTTGTTTTGGCAACAGCCGAGCAGCTGAGGGTGGTCAGGTTTTGGCAGATTGGCAGCAATGCAGTGCTACCAATTTATACGTTTGTAGTGGTGGACCCTTGCCTTCAGCTTCTGCAGCACGGTACTTGCACCAGCTCAGGGACCCAAGTGGGCAGAATTCATGGTGCAGCTCATCATCTCTCGAGGTGACGTGATATAATGTTGCCATTATGGCTTTTTGCATGTCATCAACTCAATGTTGTCACGGATAGCCATACCATAATAATTAGTGGGTCTTTTAATCAGGTCTTGAGTCAGGCCGCCCCATCCTCCTAGTGGTTGATCCTTCTTGCTTCTTGATACAAGTGTTGGCAGAGCTATGCCCATCCTCTTTTTGACATGATTTATACAGCCTTCTTTAGCCAGTGGAGTAAATCGGTATGTTTTTTCTTCAGAAAGAGTCAGGAAGGTATCACTGTCTCCATCACAAACAATGGATGTGTACCGGAGGTCATTCTTTCCAGTGACCTTCTGAATAAAATTAAGCTGGGGGACGTGGCATTCAGTACCAACTTTCTTATTCCTTCGTAGGTTTTGATTAAAATTGGCACATTTATTGCAAACATTTCTGGGATCAAATATCTGAGCAGTTTATTCAATAACGAGAGTTGGTCAGATGTAAATTCAACTCCCTTCTTCACACACGCCACGCAGTAGCGCGATTTTCGATAGTCGTAACATCAGGTAACATCGCGACGCGTAAGCAGCAGACGACTGTCCTCTCGGAGTGAGCATCGGACCAATGGCGAGGCGTGCTGGAGCAACATGGCGGACGCGGCCAATCGGAGGCCTCGAAACAACCTTCAGAGATTTGCATTTTGTGCGCTTGTTTTCGAAGGGAGAAGCCAGCTGAGGCAGGGAATTTGAAAAACGAAGAAATGCTCTTTGCAATGAGCTCAAAATGGCGGCATCCGGTTGTACCGTTGTGGAGCTAGAATTTTTTGAAAAGCACTGTTTTTTTTTGCGATCTCCACAATAATTTTCGCCACCTCAGCACGTGCAACAAATTTTTTAAAGCACTTCTAGGTGGTTTTCAGTGAAGATATTTTGGAATCAGATAGAAAAACAGCAACAGAAACTGAAAATGTGATTTTCAAAAAATCTATTTTTTTGCCATTTTGCGCGATACGAAAGCTGCGTCCCCCCTCGGTAGAGTTGGTTGACCCGTACGAAAATAACTGAGAGCGGGATGACAAAAAGCTAGATACCCAGCTAACCAATTGAGGATTGTTTAATATGAAATCGAGTTTAGCAAGGAGTTTAGAATGCAATACTGTATCGAAGGCCTTTGAGAAGTCAATAAATATAGCGTCAACCTGGGTGCCAAGATCAAGGTTCAGAAAAATATTATGAGTGAATTCGAATGTGTTGTGGTACTGAAACCACACCTGAACCCATGCTGCCTGTTAGTAGTTGGTGCGATTCTAAGAAGACGGATTCTAAAAAATTTTGCGCCGGTCGATGGTGTTTGTGACTTGTCAAGATGTACTTTTGGGCTCATAATCGCAGAAAAAACAACGGACCAGACGAGCAGAGGGCACGTAACACAAGGCGCTCTAACAACTGAAAGTTTATTCAGTATCTGCACAGAATAAACACTGCCTTCACATGAATAAACAGAAGAAAGAAGGTTACCAAAGATATGAAGTGCTTTCATGAAAGCGCTGTCTGGTACGTGATGATTCCTCAATCGTCGGCAGCGGCGATGGAGGATCTTTGGCATTTTGTCGTACAGCAATCGCACCTCTGTCTGTTGCTGCCCTTGGCTGATTGGCCCCGAGAAAGGCCCAGTATACTGCTTCAGTGAGATGTAGCAGTCTGGCGATATCGATCGGGAAGGTTGTCACAGTTTGCGCTCTTCTTTCCCTCTTTATTTCTTTGCACTAAACAGCCATAATTTTTACGGTCGACTGTGTAAAATGAACCAGCTAGCCCAGCAAGGAGTTCTTTTGTTCAACTAGCTCCACTGGCCAGTCTTCACTGGAGAGGGTGCGTGTGTTTAATATTTCCCGGTTCAACTTCCAGTGGTGGCGTTTCCAGGACCGTTGGTTTTCTTGCCATCCACTGCATTAAGATTCTAACCATTGCTGTGATCAGATGCTCTGCACCTGCTGCAGCATGGGGACCAGGATGTAGTGGCAGGCATCATATGAATGCTTGTTCTGGTGAGAGGCTCTACACACACAAAGTAGGCAGAAAGAGGTGCAGCCCTTTTGGTGCATCTTTTGTCTGAATCCAGCTTCCAGGTGGATGTGCAATAAGATATAGAAAATTCGGCAAGTCGGATTACATTCATGATTAACAGTGCAAAAAGGCATGGACAAAGACTAGAGCAGGCGACACAAGCACTGTCTTTCGAGTGAACTGGAAAGCACATGAAAGTGAGTGTACCAGCTGTTACAAGATCTAAAGAACAATGAGAAACTTAGCAAAAAAAAAAACGTACCGTATCTGCACTGAGTATCACTCCGTTAACCTCAGTGTCACCCCGTAAAGAAAGTAGGTAACCAATGTGGTACTGATGTGAGTTTTTTTTTTTTTTTGTCTTCAAAAGACAAGCTAGGTGGCATATGTGTGACAGTTCGAATAAAAGCTCAGCAGCTGTTCATCATGACACACTTCACTTGTTGCAGGAAAGGTGTGGTTTGTACCATCTTGTGACAAAGCATACATAGGCCAGATAGGACGGTGTCGCCTTGAGGGAACATTCTGTTTTTATGTCTTCATTGCCGTTTGTGTGGTGTTTCAGCTGTGTTTTTCTAACACTGCCATTCTGATGAGTGATTCAGGGCAGCTTACACGTAAAATCGCTGAGGCCTTTCATATTGTCGTCCCAGGGGTGCGTTCTTGTAGACAATCTGTGATAGAACGTACCATACTACTGCATGGGATTTGTCGAGGCCCGTGCGTATATGTCTGACTGTCAGACGTCAGAACATTAACTGGAAGAGGCAGTGCTCTCAATCATTTTGTCATCTGCTAGGCAAAGAAAGGGCACAGAACAAACAGATATGCCGTTCCGTCCAATTGAATGGTCTCCGGCCACGACTTGGATTGGATTGAAACGTAAGTGCTTGGGCTGGATAAGCAAATTAGCCTGCTCTGTGTCTGGCTTAATCGAATCTCGCACCGACACAGTTTGCGAAAATGGGCACCAGCGCCACCACCAAACATCTCGTGAAATTGTGACACCATGCCGTGCCCAATCGAGGAATCAACACAAATATAAGATCTAAAGTCAACATGTTCTTCAATTTCAGCCTCTGAAAAACAATGCCCCCAAGTATTAATATTCAAATAGAGTAATTCTATGTCTCCTTGTGCGTTGAAGAGATGAAAAATTGGTGAACACGGGGTGTCGCTGGAGCCTATGTTTCGACAAGCGGACTCGTCTTCTTCAAGGCGGCAACTGTTTTCCCTAGCTCTCGTGTGTGTGCTTGGCACCCTCTCAGACTCCCACTCAAACAAAGGAGGAGGGGAGTGCAACTGCAAGAACGGGCCAGAGGGTGAGTCAAAGAGTCCGTGAAAAAGAAAGTGGGGGGTATTCACGTGGAAAGGGAGGTAGACATTTCGCTGAATTATGGTTGTTACAAGGAGGCACCTCCTGACAATGATAATCTCATGACCAAGGTTAGAAATGCCTAGAAGAAAGGCTTAACTTTCACTGGTTTTTGTTGTGTATCTACCATATCGGATGGATTCAAGAGCCCCCTTTTACATTGAAAACATTTCTGGATTCATTAGAGGACTAAAACGTGACGTAAGGGTGTTTCCCCTTTGCTTATTGGCTGTTTGCCCCCTCTCTTTCTCTCGTGATGTTTCGTTTTGTTCTGCCGTAGAATGTGTACCAGGTTGTGTCCCAGGCTTCTAATAATCTCAGTGATCAGGAGTTCACCTTGAAGTAAAGCACGATAAAATGAAAAGGGAGCGGAATGGACAAGGACAGGACAGTGCATCATCCTGTAGCATGTTTGGGTACAGCGCGAGAACGACGAAGATGGAATAGAACAGAAGGGACACGGACGTCTTCTTCTGACCGTCTTGGTCGTTCCCGCGCTGTACTCGAACGTGCTACCACACCAACTAGCCCAACTTACAATACTGTTCCTGTCTTCTTCATTCCTCGCCACTCTCGTTTTTTCACGCTTTAGGTTTGCCCACTCAGCCAACTGCCCCTGTTCACTTTTGCTGGTACAGTTAAACCTGGATATAACGAAATTGGAAAAAAGTTCGCGAATTTTCGTTACATCCAGGTTTTCGTTACATGCAGTTTGCGAATAAAGACTAGAGAAACTATCGCGAAAACCAAACGAAGACACGGCAGATGCCAGTTCAGTGCCACTCACCTCAAATATTTATTTAGACAAAAGAACTGCGTTACTTTGGCTTGTGTCTTTCCCGTCAAAAATGACGTCACGTGGCGGTTCAGAGAAACCAACTCATCCAATGCTGCCTCGTCATCCTGTGAGCCAACGTGACGGCGCAGAACGTCCAACACGTCCAAGACTTCCTTCGCGGTAGGCAACGGCGATGTATCTGCCTCTGACGAACCTTCACCATCACCGCGAACTTGGACAGTTTCTACAAGTGCCACATCCGGCATTTCTTCGGTAGATACAGCATCACTGTCAGCGCACAAAAAGTCGTCAAGTGCAACGTCGTCGGGCGCTCCACCATTCACACGAAGTGCATCCCACGCTTCACTGGCGTCGGACGGATTTGAAGGTTCCTGGGGTTCTTCTTCGTCGACTCCAGCCTCTGTAACCACAGACACCTGGGCTTTCATGAAGCAATTTGCGACTGTGTCAGCTTTTACTTCCTACCACGAAGCAGCAAGCATCTCGGTGGCTTGGTAAATGTCTATCTTTGTCAGCCGTTCAAAGCGTATATCCAAGAGGATCTTCTGAATGACGCGACGACGATAGCAGCACTTAAAGCTGTTGATGATCCCTTTGTCTAACGGCTGTATTAGGGACGTGCAGTTGTCAGGGAAGTACTGCAGCTCGATGTTCGACAGCTGAAGGCCTTCGATGTGGTAAGAAGAGCAGTTGTTAAAGGACCCCTGACAGCAAAATTTTTGTTGGTGACTTTTTTACTGTAATTTGTAGCTTTGGGTCTGGTAATCCCTAAGTTAAATCGTAAATGCTCTAGCGTATCGTATAACTAATTCTAGCGTAGTTAATTGTGACCATTTTAGCGTCACTTCAAAACGCCCGCCTAAAAACCACAAGAAACTAGCGACCCATGCGGGGAGCGTCAAAGACCACGTGCACTCAAGCTGTGGTGACGTAGAAAGCGCGGTTTTCAAATCGGGGCCCCGCGCGCGGTAGAGATTGAAAGTATGTGGGTGCCTCGGTATGGGTTAAACCTGTTAAGCGCGTGACCCCTCACGAAAACTACCTCGAGAGCAGCCCGACAACAAAGCGAGAGGGGTGCGGAACAATAGGCCTCACCGGGTGCCAGTCGTCGTATTGTGCATGTGCGCCCCGCAAACGCACGCCGCACGCTTCGACACAGCAGAGTGAAAGCATGGCTGGCAGTCGGCTCCAAACACACTCAGAGTTCGTCGACGTCATTGTTACTAGCGTATCGTCACTCAGGGTGATTTTTGTGCAATGTATCACACCGAACACGTAGCACTAGTGTCGATGTTGCAGGGCAGCCGTTTTTTTGTTTTTTCTCCTACGCTGTTTGACATCGAATTAAAATAACTTCCACGCGACGGATGCCGTTCAAATTTGGCCAAGAAGACCTATGCATACCAAGCGATCGAATGATGGGCACATCTCGATCTTGAAATTTGATGTCAGTGCTCCTTTAAGCAATAGGCATACTTGGCGACCCTGATGCTTGACATCTTCGTTGAATGCCTTCGGCCATTCATTCGTTGAATGCCATCCATTCGTTGAATGCCTTCGGCCAGATTTCTCGGCTCATCCAGGCCTTCGAATTGGCCACGTACTTGACTGGCATCGGCTTCGTGCCTTTAAAACACCTTGGCTGGGCATTTTTTCCTATATCTAATGGGATTCTTTTGTCGCTGCCGTCACTGTTTGCACAAAGCAAGACCGTGGTGCGTAGTTTGCTCTGCTTTCCGCCTCGACAATCGTGCCCTTTAAGCTCCAGCGTGCAATTCGGCAACATCTGGTAGAACAATGCCGTTTCATTGGCGTTGTACAAGTCCGCCGCCTCATGGCGGTCCAAGATGCCAGGCAGCTTCTCGGCCATCCACGAGGCAGAGGCATCGCTGTCAGCAGACGTGGACTCGCCGCTAATCACTCTACCGACGACACCGTGCCAGCTCTTGAACCCTTGCAGCCAGCCGTTACTTGCCTCGAAATCATCATGGCCAAGAATCGACGCAAAATCCTTCGCTTTCTGCTGCAGGATCGCGCCACTTAAGGCCACGTTGCGTGCGCGTGTGTCAAGAAACCAGGTGAAGACGGCCTTGTCCACATCAGCGTACGCTAACTTCTTCAGTCTTTTCTCCTTCGAGCCCGTGCCTGACTCCGCTGCCTCGCGGATCCTGTCTTCCGCACTCAATATCGCCGACAGGGAGCTGGCTGGGATATTAAATCGCGCAGCAACGTCCTTCTTTTTCTCACCCGCGGAAACCGCATTTACAATCGCAATCTTTTCTTCAAAAGACAAAACCTTGCGCTTTCTCGGCACGGAGCTCATTGTCACAACGAGAGCAGCTGAGAGGCCTAACAAGAGAGGACACGACCGCACGAGACTAAAAAGCCACCTAAACATCGCCCAATGTTAGCGGTGTAAGCATGTTTCATGTTGGCTACCTTGTGCTGCCGATCAAAACTAGCGCCGTGGTGTACCCAGAAATTCCCTAGTCAAGTTGACGAGAGCAACGAGAGGCCGAGTTGAAACTTGAAGTTAGAGGCACTTGATGGCGTGTCTTCTTTAAAGATTTTCTGTATCTGTGTCATGCTTTGTTGTGTTACCTCGCGAGTGTTCGCTTAGAAGTGACTGAGATTGCTAAGACATCGACTCTGCTGTCAGTTTGGATGAAGCGCGAAAGACAGGGACAGAAAAGGCACACATACAACCACACATACTGCGCTACGTGTGGGTGTGTGTGTGCCTTTTCTGTCCCTGTCTTTCGCGCTGCTCCCTTAAGTTATGTTGAACCAACTAGCCAACAAGTTCACTCTTCAAAGTATCAGTGGTGTTCCGATGTAAGCGCCTGGTATAATTCAGTGCGCTCCAGAATGAGGGATTTGCCTTGTTAAGCTTCACCGCTGCACAGTGGCGTTATGCGAAGAAAACTAAACGTCGCGCTGTGAAGCTCTAGCCCTTCGTGGCCGAGAAGGGTTCGCTGCCGCAAAGTGGTTGATAAAACATTTACGGCTTCGAAGCAACTTAAAGGAATCAGTCATCTCATGAGACTGTCCGAGACGTGTTAACATGAAAGCTTACAGGCGTATTTTCCATTTGTAATAGTGGATATATCGAATTATTTCGCGATCCCCTTCGAATCCGATGGGTCGGACGGTCGTCAAGTGAGGTGAAACTTGAGGCACTCGAGAGTGTGCGTTGCGTTAAAATGTCTGTGTATGCCCTGCTTTATGTTTCGCTTGAATTTATACAGATTCTTAAGACTATCAGCAGCGCTAATAAATCCATCATCTGCGCATTTATTATTTGACCTGAAATGTAGCAGCTGGCGTTTGAAGTAGACATCCGTAGCGGCGCCTCGTCGCAATTTTGCAGCAAGTTGACGCTATGCGATCACGCTGAATTCAGGACACGTGATTCATTGGTATCTTGTAATAATTTCTGTTGGCATAATTAAGTTTCTCCATGACACTATTCCGAGCTATTCCAAGAAGTGGCTTGGTCTGTTCTCTAATGTAGAGGGTTGCTGCTAATTCGTTTGCCTGGCGGGTAGAAGAATTGAAGAAACCCTTGCTACGCACTGGCGCATTTATTAGACGTTTGGGTGCTCGTACGGTGACTGGAGACTGCGTGGGCGCCTTTTTTTGTAATTAAAGAAGACAAAGCATCAGGTAACGTATGTGGCAGTTACGATTTCCCTGCTGGTGGGCTTCACTGCACAACGAATCACCGATGCACAGTACATGCTTTGTGGCATAACACAACTGCAATGCCATAAAGCTGACTATAGTGAATCTGTCATCTTGTAGCACGTATATATAATGTAAATATATAGTGCATTGAATCCAAAGGGCAGTGCAAGCATGGCGTAAACAACCAGGGTACGAGTCAAAATATGGGCGGCGTGCGCAGCACAGATTTCTTTGCGCTCCACAATGAATTGCTTTGTAAGTTTTACCGCTACACAGGGGTGTAATGCGACGAAAACTAAATGCCACGCTGTGAAGCTTGCTACCTGTGGCTGCAATTAGTTGCCGGAAAGAGTATCGCCAGGTTGTTAGACTGATCTGACGAGAAAATAAGCAATCTGCATCGCTGCGCCTAGTACACACATACTGTGCCCTAATAGGCCGGCTTCGGCATGACGCTCGTTCGCGTGGTGGCTCGATCGCCACAAGCATTTGTTTAAAACAAGCAATAATATTGATTATTCGGTGACTATCGCGGAATATTGGAGCTAAACGTTTTTCTAAGGCACGTGGAAAAGCTGGCTTTTCTGGAACCACGAGACAAGTTCCGATCATGTCTCAAACTTCGTCGTCCAAAAAGGACCAGCTTCGTAAACTAATGCGCTTGATACGCTAGCAAGGTTAACACAAAAATGAAACCTAATGCACTGTGCGGCTATGCCTGCGCAGTGATCTCATTGAGCTAAAACAAAGCTGATTCAATTCCCCTTTCTTGCGAACTGCGTGCCCCTTAGTCAAAAAGTGGCCCTTCTCAAAGAAAGCAGCAAGTATGCACCTTATTCGTGCGTCCATTAAATCAAGCCACCTGCATTTCCATGGTTAAATCACATGACTGCATTGCAACGCCTCGCACGCACGTAAAGCCACGGGCCTAGGCTAGGTACATCTCGCTTGGAATTTCCTAAGGACAGCACCAAAAAGTAGTCTGGCAACGCGGGCATGTTTTGGTGGCTTTTTAGTCGCTCCCCTAAAAAGCCACCAAAACATGCCCGCGTTGCCAGACCACTTTTTGGTGCTGTCCCTAGGAAATTCCAAGCGAGATGTACCTAGCCTAGTCCCGCGGCTGTGTGTGTGAGACGTTGATCATGCGATTTAACCATGGAAATGCAGGTGGCTTGATTTAATGGACGCACGAATAAAGGTGCATACTTGCTGCTTTTTTTGGGAAGGGCCACTTTTTGACTAAGGGGCAAGCAGTTCGCAAGGAGGGGGAGTCAGTTTTGTTTCAGCTCAATGAGATCAATTTAATATGCATCTGCGAGTGCAGGCGTAGCCGCACAGTGCATTAGGTGCACAGTGCATTAGTTTACGAAGCTGATTCTTTTTGGACGACGAAGTTTGAGACATGATCGGAACCGCTAGCACGCTATATATTCATATGAGCTGCTGTTTGGGCCTTGTTTTGTAGTTCCAGAAAAGCTAGCTTTTCCCAAAAGGTACCTTGGAAAAACGTTTAGCTCCAATATTCCGTGATAGTCACCGAATGATCAATATTATTGCTTGTTTTAAACAAATGCTTGTGGCGATCGAGCCACCACGCGAACGAATGTCACGCCGAAGCTGCAGCCTCCCTACTTGGAGCACAGCATGTGTGTACTAGGAGGCGCAGCGATGCAGATTGCTTAATTCCTCATCAGATCAGTGGAGTTCCCGGTCTACATATGTCTCCCATCGCATGCGTGCGGTATCAAGCAGACATATGAAACACAATTGTGAATAACTTTTTCTGTTGTATCTTTATGAAATATTTTTTTTTCATTGCTGTGCTTTTGACATACCCTATCATCAGTGAAAAGGAGTAGCCGGTGCTATACAGAAGCACCAACATCTATTATATAATAAAAAAGTATTTGTTTACGCCCGGAAAATCAATGCTCCACCACATAATGCTTCGCTGAACCGACCAATATGTTACGAATGCACACTGTCGCGGCTAAGTGTATATACAGTAAAACTCGCATACATCGGAATCAAAGGGCATATCGCTAAATAGTTCGATATACCCGTAATTAAAAATGCATAAAATGCCTGTCTGAAGCTTAAATATTCATTCTAGAAGGATCCGTTGATGGACGTCTCGGACTGTCCCTCGAGACAATGTTGCTTCTAAAGCTGCTGTGAAGCCGTTAAAGTTTTCCTATTACTTATTTTTCATCAACCTGGTCGTGTGAAACGTGTACGTATATCGGACCAGAGAACACTTTGCGCCACATGAAGCAACCTGGCGACACAGCTAGCAAGCTTCACAGCGTGGCACTTAGTTTTCGTCGCATTACACCCCTGTGTAGCGGCAAAACTTACAAAGCAATTCCTTCATTGTGGAGCGCAAAGAAATCTGTGCTGCGCATGCCGCCCATATTTTGACTCGTACCCCGCTTTTTTACGCCACGCTTGCACTGCCCCTTGGATTCAATGCACTATATATTTACATTATATATACGTGTTATAAGATGACAGATTCACTATAGTCAGCTTTACGGCATTGCAGCTGTGTTATGCCACAAAGCATGTACTGTGCATTACGGTATCGACGTTTCGCTATGCAGCGAAGCCCAGGGGAAATCGTAACTGCCACATACGTTGCCTGACGCTTTGTCTTCTTTAATTACAAAACAGGCGCCCACGCAGTCTCCAGTCACCGTACGAGCACCCAAACGTCTAATAAACGCGCAAGTGCACAGCAAAGGTTTCTTCAATTCTTCTGTACTTGTACGCAAACGAATTAGCTGCAACCCTCTTCATTAGAGAACAGACCAAGCCACTTCTTGGAATAGTGTCATGGAGAAACTTAATTATGCCAACAGAGATTATTACAAGATACCAATGAATCAGGTGGCCTGAAGCATGATCGCATAGTGCTACGGATGTCTACTTCAAACGGCAGCTGCTACACTTCAGGTCAAATAATAAATGCGCAGATGATGAATTTCTTAGCACTGCTGATAGTCTTGACAATCTATCAATTCAAGCGAACACTCGCGATGTAACATGAAGCAGGACATACAGAGAAATTTTAACGCAACGCACGCTCTCGAGTGCCTCAAGTTTCACCTCACTTGGCGACTTCCCTAGGGAATTTCTGGGTACACGAAGACGCTAGTTTTGCTCGGTGGCACAGGGTAGCCACCATGAAATGTGCTTACACCGCTAACATTGGGCGATGTTTTGGTGGCTTTTTAGTCTCGTGCGCTTTTTAGTCGCTCCCGACACGACCTACCCGCCTCACCGCTTCGTTCACCGATGGATGGATGTATGCTATGAGCGTCCCCTTTAAAACGGGGCGGTGACATGTCTGCCACCAGGCTCGAAGAAAAAAAAAAAAAGCTTCCTTGTTTCATGTTGGCCTAATACCTTATCTACATTGATTAAATCTATGTTATTATACCAAAAAAAAATATAAATTCACGGTCCATCTCTCTGCCTCTTAAGGCAGAATGACCTTATTTTTCCCCCATTATTTATTTTTGTTCTTTATCTCTACTTTTCTGCCACCAATACTCTAACCGTCTCTTACTTATTTCTATCGCGGACGTGTTCAGCTTTCCATTGTTGTCCCTAAAACCCAAGGCTTCATGTAGACTCGTGCCCACACGTATACCTGGGTGAATATCGCCACATTCAGTCAGTACATGTTCCATCGTTTCCTTAGTTCCCCCGCAGCATGTACATTGTTCTTCTTCGTTACTGAATCTCGCTTTATAACTACGCGTTCTAAGGCAGCCCGACCTTGCTTCAAACAGTAAAGCGCTTCCCCTTGAATTATCATAAAACCTTTCCCTCCTTATTTCGTTTTTTCCCTTTCGGTAGTTACTCAGAGCCGGCTTCTTTTCCATCGCTGTCCATCCAATAAGTCCTCTCCGCCTCTCTGACCTTCCGCTTAATGCTCCTTGTTGCCATATCGCCCGCACTGCTAGCCGTATATTTACTGGTGAGCCTCCTAGTTCTTTTTCTCCACTGCGTGTCAACGCTTTTTCTATACAAATACCTGAAAACCTTTTCTGCCCATCTACTGTTCTTCATTTTCCTCAGCCTCTCTTCGAATCTCATTTTGCTCTGAGCTTCCCTCACTTCAAAGCCTGTCCATCCCATATCTCCCTTTACAGCCTCATTTGTCGTCTTCCCGTGAGCGCCCAACGCGAGGCGGCCCACCGTCCTTTGATTTACATCCATTCCTGATTGTACCTCTGACTTCATGCACACTACTGAGTTCCCAAATGTAAGCCCCGGAACCATCACACCCTTCCACAGCCCTCGAAGCACCTCGTACCTATTGTATCCCCATAAAGCTCTGTGCTTCATAATTGCAGCATTCCTCTTTCCCTTTGCTACCGATGCTTTCTCTTGTACCTCCATATATCTATCCCCCTCATTTACCCATACTCCGAGGTACTTGTACTCGCTTACCCTCGGAATTTTTTGGCCCTGTATAAAAACCGCATGGTCTTCGTGATCATTGAATACCATCCATCCACATTTTGTTGCACTAAATCCTAGTCCTAGAGCCTCACATTCCCTTCCGCATATATCTGCCAGTCGCTGTATATCATCTTGACTGTCCGCAAATAAGACAATATCATCAGCATAAAATAGACCTGGAAGCTTCTGCTCAACCATCGTGCCGACCTGTTTGTGTGACAAATTAAATCCAATGTTGCTACCTTCTAGCGCTTTTTCCATCCTCACCATGTACAGCATGAATAACAGCGGGGACAAAGGACATCCCTGTCTCAGCCCCTTCCTAATTTCAATGCTGTCCTTGCTACTTATTCATTCCCATTTTATACAAACTGTATTTTCTCGGTATATTTCCCTCAAAAGCTGTATAGAGTCGTCACCTATGCCCACTTCTTTCAGTATATCCCACAAAATTTCCTGATTAACGTTAACTGTCATACGCCCCGGTAATATCTAGATAAGCTACGTATAAGGGCCTGTTTTCTATTTTCGATATTTCTATACACTGGGTAAGAACAAACAGATTATCGTCTAACCGCCTGTCAATTCGAAATCCATTCTGAAGTTCTCCCAAAATATCATTTTGTTCTACCCACGCTTCTATTTTTAATTTTACTGCCTGCATCGCCAACCTGTATAGCACCGATGTAATGGTTAGCGGTCTATACGAGCGAATGTTATCCTTTTCTCCCTTGCCTTTATAGATTAAGTTCATTCTACTTTTTCGCCAACTGTCTGGTATTTCCCTCTCCTGTAAGCACTTTTCTACGGCTTTCAGCAGTGCTTCTTTAGTGTTATGTCCGAGTTCGTTAATGAGGCTGACGGGAACCCCATCTAAGCCCGGAGTAGTGCGCTTAGGAATTTTTCCTTCGGCCTTCTTCCAATTGAAATTCTCTAGTACTACATCTTCGTCGGTTGCACCCCTTTGCGTACTTTTACTCACCGGGGGAATCCCCTGGGGGACCTTTTTAAACGAATCGGCTGTTATCTTTCGGATGTAACCTAGCGCTTCATAACCTTCGAATTTATTTCCTCCTTCATCTACCATATGTTGTTGCATTGTGACAGACTTCCTACCCAGCGCTTTTAGATGGCTCCAAAATATCCTAGGCGCGGCCTTCTTCTTTTCGCGAATCTCTGTCATCCAGCGTTCACTTTCACCTTTAATTTTTGCCTCGACTAATTTCTGCACAATGGATTTTTGCTCTAAATATATTTCCCATATTTGGTTAACTTCGTCCTGTGGCCGCTTCTCCTTTTTTGCTTGCCCGTTCGGCACAGTAGCGCCACCAGACGTCGCAACTCGCAAGCAAAAGCTGCATAGCGTGGCCTTCGAGATGACGCGCTACATTACCATCTCGAAGGCTTTGCAACGAGGAAACTTCGTTTGCCGCTAAGCGGCGCAAGCTATTCTAGCGACGCTTGTATCATCATCACGGCACGCACTTGCCTGCTGTACCTGCTGCAATGATATGCGTTCTACCCGCAGCCGCCCCCGTGTAATTTTAATTTTCGTATTATAAAACTTACGCGTTGTACATACAAGATTTTAGTAATGTTACGACTCAAAATAATAAATTATCAGTGCCGCAAATTCGTTACATTCAGGTGAATTACCGCAACACCTTCGTTACGTGGAGCTCACAAATACATGGGCTTCTATGGGGATGGTATTGGGGATTGAAAAAAATTCGTTAAATCCAGGAATTCGTTACATGCAGGTTCGTTACATCCAGGTTTAACTGTAGTACCCAACTTCACCACTCGTGTGTCTTTATTGAATATTCATCATTCTTTAGATTTTGTAATGGCCCGTACATCTATGTTCATGTGCATTGCTGTAAACGTTCAGTTGCAAAACAGGGCTCCCTGTTTACTCCGTCCCTTGTCTGCATCCTTTTGCGTTGCCAACCATGAAGCGATGTTGTATGGGCGCGCTGTGTCATCTAAAAAGAAAGAGAGGAAAGAAGAACCACAAAGAGAAAGAAATGGAGAGAAAAAGAAGACTAGTTGTTCTTAGGGAGTCCAATTTCTTCTAAACTTGCAAAGGGAATGTGGCGTGGTTGGTCAGATGGTCGTGCCTTGCTGGTGTTTGGGGCTTGATATCCATCAGCTGCCTTAACTCTTTGCCTACCGCGGGGAAAATAGGTGTCTTTGTAGGTTACAATAGATCTTTTTTGCTTAGGAATCTTTTCTGTACTACGTAAAAAAAAACAGAATGAATGAACTTTTCACGCATACAAGTTTGATTAACAAGATGTATGTTATGCAAGCGATATAAAATTGACAGATGCAAGATTGTGGGACAGAACTGAACAGATTTTGTAGACACGCTTCTAGCTACAAAAAAAAAATATTATGAGATGTGCAAAATGTACTGTCGTCTGATAGGCACACCTCGGAAAACATTTTATTGAACAAGACTTCCCTGACAAAAATCTTATTGCAAACATTACACTTGGGCAGTTGATGCAGCAAAGCAGTTTCTCGATGTAAAGCATAGCATAACATCACATGTTTTTGCAGTAAACTCTTGTTTTCTGCTTGGTTTTCTAGTCGCACTTGTATTTCTTACATACGTAAACTGAGATGGCCTGAAGAGGAAAGCGAAGCTGACCGATGTGGTTTGCATCGCCATTGCTCTCAAAGTCCGACCAAAATTCTGCAACCTCAGACTTGCTGCTGCTTGTTAAAACGATAAAATTAGCTGCAAACACACCGGAACGCTGATATCTGCAATCTTTAAAAGAGTGCGTGCACGCCGCATCCAGTGGTGGCCATTTTTCCTTTCCACTTAAACAGTCGTGCAACATCGGAGCGCATTTAAAAATCAAGGCCACGCGGGAGAAAAACGACCTACATAAAGAAAAAAAACTACGGTTCTCCTCTTTCATGGCGGATGGCGCAGTGTGTCCACGAACAGCGCGGAATGTCTCGAAAGCGGCAATTCCAACCATTCATAGCAGGCTATCGATGCCCTATGAGCGCAGTGCGGAAAGAGCTGCCTCCGGTCTTAAAACATTGTTGAGTGCACCAGTCTTCGTTCAATGGGCATGATTCCAATAGTGTTTTGTTGTCGATGTACTGGGGTGATAGTAACCTTGCTGTGTTTGCTTTTGTTGCCAGCCTTCAAATTGATATATTCTCCTCTGTGCAAAAGGCTTGTCACGTCGCTGTGATGTCTTATGGTAAATAGAACGATTATTTGAATGAAATTGCATGAACTTCTTTATTGTGCAAATATAAAATATTCGAAACTGCAACACTCTATATCTGTGATAGAATAATTTGTTTAAGGGGAAATGCTACTTGGAAAAAAAGGTTTCTTTAATCTGTAGCCTAGGGCAATGAAATTTGAGCTGTTTACATAGTTTTTTATACTGATATTAAATATGTAATCAGTTTTATAATAAGTTGCATAGTTTTCATTTTGTACTATGACAATGTGTAAAATATAGCTCTTTTTGTGCACACTTTCTGTGTCACTAAACTTTTATGGTTAAGACCCATTAATGGCTCATATTACTCCACATTAACTGTAGAATGCAAATAACTAAGTAGAAAGTGCGTATAAGGCATATTAATAAACGAGGAAAATTATAATATGAGAAGTCTGAAAATGCTCAGCCAATACTAATTGCTTACCCTAAGTTCATAATAATTATATAAGTGATATCAGGTTTTAAAGGAGATAATTGTACTCTTCACATGTCAAGGAATCTGTAGCAAAAATTTCGTTCCGATCTGGCCATCAGAAGTACCAAAAACGTGATGTACAAACTCAAGAAGTTGCCCAAAATTGCATCTTGAGAAAAGTGCATTTTGAAGGTAGAAGCGAAAGCTCATCAATGTGGCAAAGATATGCTTTTTAAAATTATTTCTTCCATCATGAGAGCTTGCGAATCACGGTTATTTTGAACATGTGGCTTTGGTGAACTCCTCATGTGAAGTGCAGTGTCAAGCAGCAGCCAGGTGGTGTTTTCCAGGCTCTGTTTAGTTTTTAATAGCCGCCTTGCGCTCTTTAAAAGTGATTTCAACCTATTTCCAGTTTAAATACAATCGTGATTTTTTTTTACATGGAAGTAGAGAAACTAAACTTGACAAAACAAGTAAAACCAAAAAATATGTAATTTTGAAAAAAACTTTATTTTTCGAGTAGCATCTCCCCTTAAAAGTTCACGTATTAAGCTACCAAGATGACTAATCGCTCATTCTAACCATGGCATTGTGTTTGTTTTCCCCACGATGCATCGAAGAGCAGTCTTTGCAATTTAGAGACTTGATGCAGTTAATTATGTTTTAATTTTCTTAATCTTTTACTGAAGTCCCGAGAAGCACGGGTAAAATAAATATCCCTTATAACTTTTAATGTCTGGAAAAAAGTTGAGTGTATCCAGTGTAGTCTGTCTGAAGTGAAGCTTTTGTGAAGCATTTAGTGCTATAGAACTAGTCATCTCGTGCAATTGATTTTGTGTCATTGCGATAACATGCCTCCTCGGTGAATAAGTTGAAGCCCCCCACAGACAACACCGTTCGGCTGTCTGTGGTATTCGTCTCAATAAAGTAGTCCTGTAGACCTGCAGCCCTTGGCCGACCGATGTAAGGCGTGGAGATAAAAGAATGGGGTTTACTCCGGTGGTGTCTGTTGTTGCAGTTGGACAGAAAACTGACATATAGAGTGAAATCAGGACAGGGTTTGCAAAGGCATAAACACACTTTTTTTCCTGTTGATAATGCAGGCCTGGTGCCAGTGTCAGCCATTGTGAAGAATCCTGCCCGGCAGATGGCACTATCCCCACACTGGAATGGCCTCTTTGTCGTTGGCGAGGAGTCGGCCATGTAAGTTCCTTGACATGCCTTGCCTGCTAAATATTTTGACATTATAGTACTTGGCTCATTGTTTTAGTGTCAGTGTAGAAGGGAGCTTCAACAACCATAGCTAAATTCGTAAAACCTAAATTAAAGGGACACTGAAGGCAAATAACATTTAATGTCAGAGTGAAAGTTCAGTGTATGACAACGTCTAAAACGGCAATATTATCAACAGCAGTGCCCTTCTTACCCAGAAATTAAGCTAGTTGTATCACACGATAAGCGCCAAGAGCGGGACATTTTGGAAATGATCCCGATGACGTGAGAGGACTACAATTAATCACTCGTAGTCAAACTAGCTGCAATAAAAAAAGAATCTCCCGTGCATCAAGAGACGTAATAAAATGCTGCTTGTTCGTTTGATTCATGGAAAAAAAATACCTCTTTGGCCTTGCCATGGGGAACGCATGGTTCAAAGGTTCCGTTTTCGCTGAAGTGCACTTGGCCAGAGAGAGAAAGCGCTTCACGCAGTCGCGTGAGCGAAGCAGAGCTGAAATCAACTGCGAGCAGAAGAAAAGCGGTCTGGTTGCGAGCCTGTTTGTCAGCTGCAGTGTTTTGCCGCCAGAATCCCGATGTGAAAAACAGGTTGGGGTCATCCGTCCACGAGCCACACGGACGAGGTGAGATCACGTGACGTGCCGTCCGTCCCACCACATCCGGATTCGGTCCGTCGTCTGAATGCATCATAAGCCGCGTGAAAACGAAAATAAAGTGCCCAAAGTCACGACGTGCGCCGACAAACGGACGTAGCTTTCCGTGTGCTCGCTGGTACGAAAAGAGAGAGAAAGCGCTTCAAACCCCTGCAACTCCGCTCATACTTCGTGAGGCAATAAACTCGTTCAGTGATGCGATGAGATGATTACTTGGAAAAGTGTTGCAGGGGGGGCCCCTTTAAAAGGCACACTAAAGAGAACAACGCTTTTTCTCATAATAGTAAATTACTCGTTCACAATGCCAAAATCGCCACGCTTTCTGTGAGAAGGCACTTGGTAAGCACGAAATCGTGCAAAAAAAGATTAAGTCACTCTGCCGTCACTGATTTTGATGGCTTCGTTTACTAAGTCGGTTCTACATAGTTATTAATAGGTAGAAAAATGAATTACATCGTCTTCTAACGGAGCCAGAAACTGAACATACCAACTTTCAGGAAATTTCATTGAACCAATGAAACCAAGGTACGAAAAAACACATTGAAATCCGTGATGTCACCATGAGAGATCTCAGCGGGAAATCCAAAAGGGAAACATTTCACATTGATTTTCTGATTTCACGTTTGAAAAAAAGTGAGAGAAAAACACAACACACGGGCACGAAGGAGACAGGACGACACACTACTAGCTGCTGAAGTTTTAATGAAAAGCGTAGAAAGATATACTGAATTTATTTGTTGCTTCACTTTGGTGTCCCTTTAAGAAGAGGCCCCGCCCAGGTGACCGAAGCATGGCAGCCAATGGCCTTTGCAACTAAAGAAATTGTGCTGCTTTTGCATTGTTCTCTGAAGGATCATAACATCATTCTCAAGCGTTTGCCCGTTGGTGCAGGCTTGTGTGCATCCACCTTTGAGGAGGAGATCTGAAGTTGTACCCGACTCTAATTCTATCCTTAGATAATTAGTGCTGACATTCTATTGTTTGCTGAAATTACAAGAATATGCCTATTTAACGTAAAGGGACAGGGTAAGTAGAGGTACTTCCAACTAGTTTTATTTGAGTGAAGAAGTGCTTATATACTGTGGAGAAAGGTTTGCACGAGGCCTACCCTATGAGCGTGACCGGGGAGGGACACCATGTGCAGCGCACAAGGACACTGTGGCTAGGTTGTCCACAAACGTGGGTTTTTTAAAGCCAAGATGCAGCACAGTGCAACAGTCACAGATTGCAGGCCGAACAGGGTAACTCCGCAAAACCGATCGAGTACGCTTGCCCACGTCGCTACGGCCGAGCGACCGGCCGACAAGTCGCCTGCAAAGGCAGCAAGTGAATCTCTCCAGTGCAGGCCTAAAAGCATTTTGCAGCAGCGACCAAGCACCAGCCAGAAGCGAGCTCGGGTGGGGCACGGGAGTTGTCACTGCCGGCCCGTGAAGGAGGGCGTAGCACAGGGACGCATGCTAGGACGATGTGCAGCACCCAAACGTCTCACCGCTGTTGTAGGGAAAAGCATGGCTTGCACAGGACAAGAAGGCACGACGTTATGGCTATGGCCGTCGTGCTGCCGTTTAACGGCGGTTCCCAGCGATCGAGCCGCTTGGGGCCGGCATAATGCACTAGCTGGGGAATGATGCGCCAGGGATTGGCGCTCTCGATCCCCACAATATGTGACAAAGAAAAGGCAAGAAAACAGAAAAATGTGGCTGCATAGCTGGCACATCGTGAGGCAAGTATGCAACCTGCAATCACATTTGCCCTAAAATCTGGCAAAGTAATCGAATTCTTGACTCGATAGCCCCATAGAGGGTGCGCTAACGCAGGCATCTGCCGGTTTGCCCACAGTTATGACTACCACACGTCAGTGGGATAGAATAAACGACCCCTACTGCACGGGATATGAAACGTTTCCTGTGTTTCCTCAATAATTATCGTTTCCTCAATAATTATCGACCAATATCGGTACTGCCTCTTTTTTCAAAAATTGCAGAGTGTATTATTTATAAACGATTGTATGATTTTATTCAAGTTAAAAAGATTATCTCGAAACACCAGTATGGCTTTCAGTCTGGAAAATCGGTGGAATCTGCTGCAGGTAAAAGAAAAGATACTTAGTAATTTCAAACAGTGATATTTTACAGTGGGAATTTTTCTTGACTTTCGAAAAGCGTTTGATTCGATCAAACACCAAATCTTGTTTCAAAAGCTAACGACATATGGTGTCCTTGGACTGGCCCTTACATTAATAAAGGCAGAATGCAATATACACAGCCTCATGAATTGAAGTCAGACTTAGGTGGGTCCCATAGGGATCTATTTTGGGTCCTTTGCTCTTTCTTTTATATATTAATGATATTGCTACATTTCTTTTACTCCCGCCATTGCTATGTACGCCGATGACACTAACGTTTTCTTTTTTGGTCCAGATCTAAATTCATTAGAGCAGCCTGCTACTATCTGGCTAAATGAACTTCATACCTGGCTCAATGTGAACGAAATAAACTTAAACGTAAAGGAAGTACAGTACGTAATATTTCGTCCAAAAAATAAACCACTTCCTCATAACGTAAAATTGAGTATCAACAACAATATAATAACGCCAGTCAACTCTTGCCGATTCTTGGGAGTCGTTTTTAGGTTCGACCTCAGCTGGTCTGAGCACATAAGTTATGTTCGTGCTAAGCTATCTAGATCTCTTGGTATGTTATACAGGCTAAAATATTTATTGCCGTTGCACGTTAGAAAACAATTGTACTTCGCTTTTATCCATTCCCACCTAACATATTGTCACCTAGTACGGGGTACGTGCAACAAGACGGATGCTGAACGTGTTTCCTCTCGACAAAAAAGGAGCCTAAAAATGATTTATTCCCATCCTCTCCCATCAACTGACTCTGTGTATAAAACTCTGGACGTACATATCAGCTTTCTTTGGCAACAATGATTTTCCGCGAATTCAAACACGATCGTACCATGTTCTCAGACAAATATCTAAACAGACAGGTGGCATATGACCTTCTCACTGTTTCATTGACGGGATCAAGACCAAGAACTAATTATGGTACTAAAACTATAGATTATCAGATTATTTCATTGTTGAATGCATACCCATCCCTAATCGAATTGGCCAATCAAAACTCAAGTATGTCTCGTTTTAAAAAACAAGTAAAGCTACTTTTCCTGCCTCCTTGAAATATACAATTATTTTGCTATGAGCGTGAAAATTATGTAATTTTGTATATTTGTATAACTTTATAAAATTGTTGAACCCGAACAACGTAAACTCTGTATAATTTTTGTCCCACGTGTTTTTTACTTTTCCATGTTTTTTATATAAGCTGTGCAATGAGCATTGTGCTTATTTTCTCTGAATTGGCTCCTGCTGTCCGACGTGTAAGTCCGGGGTGAAGGCCTTATCAAAAGACATACGAGTCTCCTTTTGCCTTGCCTCGTGGACATATTTCAGGTTATGTAACTATGTCCGAAATAAAAATAAACTGAAAAAAAAAATAACCTGTTTGACAGAACACGCAAGAGGCGGTGGTGGTTGTGTTCACCATTTTGCACAGCTTCCGAAGCTTCTCTGGAGCAGAAAAGACCACCTGCAAGTTGGCGTGCTGTACTATCTTTTTCAACCTATGAGACACATTGTGCACATAGGGTAGTAGAACGAGCCGCTTGTAACGGTACTTTCGATCATCCTGACTCGATAGCACAATCCTGTCTTTTTTCCCTTTTGCCTGTGCACAGTTAATACCTTTTTAATTAATCCTGACCAACTCATCCAAGCTTCACTACTTGTTGCTGACACATATGGATGGCTACTAGAATTCGTAAAGAGTGCAGTACCGCAGGCATATTTTGAATAAAATATTGATCAATATGCAGCGCAATGAAGTTCGACAATCACGCATGAGTGCATGACAAAGCTTTAAAACTAAAGGTAACAAAAATGTTTCGAGCTGTAAATAAACAATGGCGCGAGGAAGTCGGTTTGAGAACAAAGAGGCCAGCCTGGTGTCCTGGGATCTATTTCGCTGTAAGGAAAGGGCCCAAACCCTGCTGGAGACCCATGCACAGCTCCCGAAAGAGAGCATTGGGATCGAAGAAATGATCCGTTTGTTTCGCCACACGGACCCCGCCATGTCGAGGGAAAAGAATTAGGAGGGCAGTGAAGGAAGACCTTTTTGCCAGACTTGTGCGCAACACGCCGAAGTCCACAACATTTGAAAAGGCGCTTGAAATGCGTGCCAGGCAATACAACCACCGCATTCCCGTGGCTAGGGGTGGAGTGCTGCACCATTTGTGCCACGGTGCACCAATCCGCTTATGCTGCGCCATCCTGCTCCAAAATGCACGCGCCACAACTGCAGCTCCCAAGCCGCTTTTCGTGCCTCCATGTGCCGCTGTCATCCGCGACGTGGTGCGCCCAAGCATGCTACACTTGGCGCGCTCTCTGTGACGTTAGTGACAACGCAAAAAAAATCTGTTTCACCCAAGGGTGAAGCTTTGAATGCAATAGCAAGAAATTGTAATGTTATACGAAGTAAGGCTAGCAGCTAACTCTTTTGGATACGATCTTGCGTATCCTTAACATCTTAAGAGTCATCTCAACGTGAAGTAAGCGGGCCCTTTGCTGATGTCTGCTGAGATAGCGCACGCACCAACGACTGTGCACTTGAGGTCAAAGTTCGCAAAAGCGGCTCGAGCGATGCAGCACCTCCACCCCCCCCCCCCTTACCGACACTTCTTCGCCTGACGAAAAATGACCGGGGCATTTCCTATCGCCTCGAAGAGGCATTGATTACAGGCCTCGCACGCAAGAAGTTGTTATCACATGCACTCTTCATGAAGATGGCCGGCTCGTGTCATCTCTCAGCCACGTTTGTCCCCAGCAGCTGCGTGCTTTTACTCACGCGCACAACGTACGATGTGCGGGGCGATGTTATCGACTTGGACTTCATATGGAGCATGACGGCCACGACGAAAACTCGCCGAAAGTGTCCATATATTTGCTCTTGCAATGCAAGCTGAACATTTCAGTCCTCTCGTCTTCTCTTTGTACATGTCAGCAGTTGTGTTTGTCAATGCGAGCATTAAAAAATTTATCTGAAGTGTAGCCGGGTTTAGCTATGCACTGCATTGCTTCTCTAATTTCCTCTCTGTTTTCATGACGGTGTGGTGTTTTAATGGTGTGAGGATAAGCTTTTTTAATTTAATCATTGGCTCTAGAATGAATGCAACTTTTATTATCTTATCTCTCATCTTCTCATTTGTACATGTCAGCAGTTGTGTTTGTCAATGTGAGCATTGAAAAAATTTATCTGAAGTGTAGTCAGGTTTAGCTATGCACTGCGTTGCTTCTCTAATTTCCTCTCGGTCTTCATGACGGCTGTGGTGCTTTAATGGTGTGAGGATAAGCTTTATTAATTTAATAATGTATAGATTCATTGTTTCTAGAATGAATGCAACTTTTATTATCTTATCTCTCATCTTCTCATTTGTACATGTCAGCAGTTGTCTTTGTCAATGTGAACATTAAAAAAATTTATCTGAAGTGTAATCAGGTTTAGCTATGCACAGCATTGCTTCTCTAATTTCCTCTCGGTCTTCACGACGGCTGTGGTGCTTTAATGGTGTGAGGATAAGCTTTATTAATTTAATAATTTATAGCTTCATTGGCTCTAGAATAAAGGTAACATTTATTATCTTATCTCTAGTCTTCAGTTGTTGTTCATGTCAGCTGCAGTGTTTTATTAACACAAACGTTTTCCTGTTAGTAAATGTTTTCCTGTCTGAGATCTAGTCAAGTGTAGCTATCCAAAACATCGCTTACCTCTTGTTTTATCTTAGTTACTGTTCTGTCAGCTGTCATGTTCTAATGAACACACACACGCATGTATAGGCGTGCGCGGAGGGGGGCCAACGTCTGCCCCATACCTTGACTTAGTAAGGAGGAGGGGCACTGCGATGAACCTACGCCCCACCTGATGGGGAACCCTGCGCACGCCTACGCACTTGCACACACACACACACGCATATTTAAGTCTGGTCGGTTCATCAGTATTGAATGTTTAGTAAAAACCACTGGAATTTCGTTTCCCAGACAAAAAGCTAACAATGATGTTTGGTCCCAGAAATCTGCTCCAAAACTAACTTGCAGTGCTCCAAAACAAATCTTTTGGTGCTCCCAAGCTGCTCAAACAGCATTATTACTGCTCCCTGAGCTGCTCCAAAAGAGTGAAGCTCGCATCCACCCCTGCATGGCAACCTATGGGGAGGTTCAAGCACTGCATGCGACGTCCTGCGCGAGACCATCATAATTAGAGTGACCTAGAATAGGGGGAGTGTCCAAAGCGCCGCGCGAATACATGGGAGGAGCGAGGGTCTTTTGCGGTGAACTCCCGCGCCACGGCGTGGACACAAAGTGGAGAAAAAGAACTAGGAGGCTCACTAGTAAATATACGGCTGGTAGTGTAAGCAGTATGTCAACAAAGAGCGTTAAGCGAAAAGTCAGAGAGGCGGAGAGGATTTACTGGATGGCAGCTATGGAGAAAAAACCGGCTTTGAGTAACTACCGAAAGGGAAAAAATGAAATAAGGAGGGAGGCATTTTACGACAATTCAATGGGAAGCGCTTTACTGTTTGAAGCGAGATCGGGTTGCCTTAGAACGGGTAGTTATAAAGCGAGATTCAGTAAAGAAGAAGAAAAATGCACGTGCTGCGGGGAAGATCAGGAAACGGCGGAGCATGTTCTGATTGAATGTGGAGACATCCACCCAGGTGTACGTTTGGGCACGAGCCTACATGACGCCTTGGGTTTTAGAGACAATGGAAAGCTGAACACACCCGCGATTGAAATAAGTAAGAGACGGTTAGAGTATAGGCCTCCAACGCTCAAGTTTGCGCAGCGCCGTCCGCCGCCCCAGCGGTGAGAGGGGAAAACTCCGGTAGCTGGGACGGGTCGCTCTTGCTTGGTTTTCCAATCGCGCGCGCGGAGAACGTGCTCCCCGGGGCTTTTATCTCGCATTTTTCACGCTATGGGTGCCGTTCCTTCGTCGTACTCGAAAGCAGGCACGCAGTCCTGCTGCATTCGTGAACTGTCACAAAAGTTTAAAAATGTCGAAGAGCCGAAAACTTCCTGTCATGTTCTACCGTTTCCAATGCAAGCAGTCCGAGGAGCAGAGGCGTCAAGAGTGGATTATGGCAGTTCGCCGCGATGCTTTCGCGGTCCTTGAAGCAGTTTTTGTCGTACACAGTATTACGAACTATTAACGGGGAGAAACGCGATGATCGTGCTCATTTGAAAGGGAAGTGCGTTTGTGAACCGAAGTTACAACAAATAGACAGCCGCTGTACGTTTCGAGATTGCGCGCTGGCTTTCCGAGTCAACCATTTGTAATGTTACAGCAGCGGAGCATTTGGGCTTATTACACCACAGTTTAAATAACGTACCGTGAGTACTAAGTGTTTTAATTCAGCTGATTGCGGTACATTTCCCGTCGCGGTTCCCTGTAAACAGAATTAAGCTGTATGTTTGCACTGAGCGTTTATATTGGCCTTGCATGCGACACGCCGTGATTGCTTAGAAGGCTGAAGTGTTGCGCTGCTAAAATCGTGGTCATGGGTTCGATTCACGCATACAGCAGCTGCATTTCGATGGGAGCGAAATGCACTAACACCGGCGTACTTAGATTTACGTACACGTTAAAGAAACCCAGGTGGCCGAAATTATTCCGAATTAATCCACCACGGCGTGCCTCGTATTAATGTCATCCGTTCGGCACGTAATAAAAAGCCTTGCATGCCGCTTTGGAAACGAGCTGAAAAAAGAACCAAGGTGGCAATTAAATTTTCGATGGCTTCGCGAATTCAGATGCGCTTATTATTGGGCACAAATCTCGGCATAATCATAAACATGCGCGATCCCAGTGGGTATTGTATAGTATCAGGGGCGTAGCCAGAAATTTTTTTCGGGGGGGGGGGGGGTCCAACCATACTTTATGTATGTTTGTGCGTGCGTTTGTATGTGTGCGTGTACATATACGCAAGCAAAATTGAAAATTTTCGGGGAGGGTTTGAACCACTCCCCCCCCCCCCCCCCCTTGGCTACGCCCCTGTATAGTATGATGCTGACCAAGCGAGCTGTCGAAACAACCAAAGCGACATTCGAATAAGCGAACACGGTGCGTGATCAGGCGTCGATATTATTCGAAATGAAACACGCCTCTGCAAGAAACATGCATCGTCGAAGTGGGCATGAAATATTTATTTATTTTTTGTTTGCGTATATCATTATGCTGTCAATGGAAGCTCTAAAAAAATCCAAGGCGACATTAATCTTGCGATCCGACGTTGTTATCATTCGATGCAAACCTCGGCAAAAGTGAAACTCCCACAAAACTGAACACTGCGCATTGCGATGCAGCCAGTGACTCAACAGGGCAGATGTAAAATTATGCTCCTCACACTGAGCTCATAATAAATTTAAAGCCGCACGACAAACTTGGCATCCAAGCAATTGAAAAGTTATCAATAGAAAACGCACGCGAAAGCGTGCTGGATGGTTGCTGACAGCTCCGAGTATACATACACGACTGCCGTAACGAATGTGCGTTTTACCGGTAACATAATTACAGAACTCGCGCAGTCACCTCCCTACTCATGTCAAAGAAATGTGCCCGTTCAGCATCTGCACGCATAGCGCTCGCACAAACAGCATCGCCCTTGACGACCTGCTCGGTCCCGAAAAGGTGGTCGATCAACCGTCCTCCTCTGGTAAGATTCCCACCGTTAAAACGTTTTTTTTTCCATCTCTGGGATCTTTATAAACCTTCAGAGCAAGCGACACGTGAAGCTGCACGTGCACGGCGAGCAGAGAACAGCGCGTGCAGGTTGCCTGAACGTGCGGAGACAGCGCAATCAAAAGGCAGGTGCGGGAACAGGAGCGACCGGTTTTTGCTAGAAAGGCGGCGAAACGCGTGCGACCCAACGCCCCCTGGCCGAGCTTGGGAGGAGAGAGAAAGGACAAAAATAAATAATGGGAAAAAAAATAAGGAACAATAAGGACATTCTGCCGTAAAGGGCACAGAACGGAGCTGAAAACTTCAGGTTTTTTTTTTTCTTCTGGAGTAAAATAGTTGTAATTGAAGTAAAGACACTAGGCCAACGCTAAAAAAAAAAAGAGTAAAGGTTTTTTTTTTTTTTTTTTTCGAGCCTGGTGGCACACTTGTCACCGCCCCGTTATAAAGGGGACGCTCATAGCATCCATCCATCCATCCAAGGTTTTCAGGAAAAAGCGTTGACACGCAGTGGAGAAAAAGAACTAGGAGGCTCACCAGTAAATATACGGCTAGCATTGCGGGCGATATGGCAACAAGGAGCATTAAGCGGAAGGTCAGAGAGGCGGAGAGGACTTATTGGATGACAGCGATGGAAAAGAAGCCGGCTCTGAGTAACTACCGAAAGGAAAGAAACGAAATAAGGAGGGAAAGGTTTTATGATAATTCAAGGGGAAGCGCTTTACTGTTTGAAGCAAGGTCGGGCTGCCTTAGAACGCGTAGTTATAAAGCGAGATTCAGTAAGGAAGAAGAACAATGTACATGCTGCGGGGGAACTAAGGAAACGATGGAACATGTACTGATTGAATGTGGCGATATTCACCCAGGTATACGTGTGGGCACGAGTCTACAGGAAGCCTTGGGTTTTAGGGACAACAATGGAAAGCTGAACACGTCCGCGATAGAAATAAGTAAGAGACGGTTAGAGTATTGGTGGCAGAAAAGTATAGATAAAGTACAAAAATAAATAATGGGGGAAAAAATAAGGTCATTCTGCCTTAAGAGGCAGAGAGATAGACCGTGAATTTATAATTTTTTCGGTATAATAACATTTATTTAATCAATGCAGATAAGGTATTAGGCCAGCATGAAACAAGGAAGTTTTTTTTCTTTTTTCTTCGAGCATGGTGGCAGACATGTTACCGCCCCGTTACAAAGGGGACGCTCATAGCATCCATCCATCCATCCATCCATCCATCCATCCATCCATCCATCCATCCATCCATCGTGGGCTTTCTCCGCGGCGGAAGCCGTGTCAAAGCGGCGAGCGTCTGCTACGCGCGTGATATTTTGGCCGCTATTAGCTAAAATTGCGGAAATTTGGGCAACATTTAATACTGTGTCACTGTAACATAGTACTGCAGCGACTCATCACACAGAGAACGCGTTTGTTAGTTTGTATGTTGTGAAACGGGGATTTTGCATATATCCTTGCAGCTGGTTTGTCACCGCATTGGTCCACACTTCCGCGGCTGTTTGAGGAACGCATCCTGCACGCACTTCATTGTGAGAAAAGGCGCTTAACTTACTTTCATTGTGGAATGACGAACGTAAACTTGCTGCAGGAGAGAACAGGGTGTCTACCGACCGGGAAAACCGGGAATTCTCAGGGATTTTGGGTAGTCTGGAAATTCTCAGAGAAAACTCAGGGAAATTGTGCTCCCATCAGGGAAAATCCACAGTAACTTTATTGAAAGGCGACGAAAGTCGCGGTAGCGCTTGCTCGATATTTTGTGAACGCATTTTTCAAATCAAACGGCCGCTGCGGCGGCGGGGAAGTGGCGCACCTCGATGCAGTCATCGCCTTCGGAGCGGTGAAGTGGGAGAAAATCCGGCTAATGCGTGGCATGCGGGAACCGCGAACCACGACACATCGTATCGCGCAATGTTGTCAGGGTGTTCTGTGAGTACGCGGTGTAGTTCTGTAATCTTTCTCGCGCGTGCTGTGCGTTAGCGCCCGATATGGTGTTTTTGTGATCGCCGCGTGTCAAGTAACAAGCATGATTAGTTGTAGAAGCGGTAGCAGTAGATGTAACGAGCTTGAGTTATCTTGCAAGCGATCGCGATCGTGCAAGAAGCGGATGTCTTCGAGAAGGCTCGTATCTGGCAAGCCATCCCGATCGGCGAGAAAAAAGACGCTTGTTGGCTGTTATCGGAGAGCTCACTCGCTTTGATCCCGAGCTTCAAAGATGCTATTTAGGACTCCGTGAAGAATAGAATAAATTTCCAGGCGAGAGCTAGCGTAACTAACGGGCCCATTCACAGCAAGTGAAAGCTTTTTTCTTTCATTTTTTTCCCGATGAGGGCACTGCTGAAACAAGTTTTAGGCAGTCGACTGAAATTTTGGGGGGCTGCAGCTCTCAATTACCAGCCACACCACGTGGATGTTTGCTACAAAGCCGAATTACAAAACTTTTCAGAGCCATGGCATAGCGGCGACCGAAATTCGCGACACCGGCACGGGTCCCATATGCTCGATTCGGCGCGCGATGTCGGAAAACACTAACATTTCCACCATAATCGGATGTGCCGTAATTCAGGCTGTTGCCGTGCTTTCATGCGATCTTAGCCCGCAGCTATATTGCTTTTTTTTTTTTTTTGCGATAGCAATTATATAGACACTCCGCGAATTTTTCGCCTTCGCCATGATCTTCCTTCTCAAGTCCAAATCGCGATTACATCACCCCGCGCGTCGTATGCTCCATGTGCGAGTGAAAGTGCGCGAGCGCTGCCGACGAACGGGGCTTAAAGGGGCCCTGCAACACCTTTCTTAGTTATATTGGAATAGTCTCATTATTGACGTATGACTCTTCACGAGTCATATGCCGCAAAAATTTTTCGAATCCGTCGAGTCTAAGTGGTGTTACCAAGTTATAGAGATCACGTTCCGCAGCTTTCTCCCTCAACTCAACGCCGCGAGCGCGCGGAAAGATAGGCAGCGAATCGAGGGAGGCAGCGCAGAGGAGCGAGGCTCCGCCCAAGAGCGCCGGCGGAGTTTTTTTCTTCATTTTTTTCTCTCTGACGTCTGGGCGCAACCACGTGGTCTGTGCCGCCACTTCCGGTCGGCTTGCGTCGTTCTCGTCGAGCGGAGCCGATATCGCGCGTGCTTGAAAACTGCGCGTCGGTTTGGTAATGTTGGGTGTGCACCTCGAACGCCGTAGTGTTTTCATTGCTCTGTCAACCATGGAAGCAAACCTGCGCGCTCGTTTGGAACGAATGACAGCTGAGATCGGTTTCGGCCCATACTCCGATACACCGCCTCGTAAGACGGCACTGGCAGACGACCCCGAAGCGCCGCCATTACCGGACGCCCGCATTGTTATCGGAGACACGCTGCGCCCGTGCCGCGGTCGGTCGTGAGAACGTGCCGACGATGCAGTTCTCAGCTGACGAGGCAACACTCGAACGGCTGCCACTCTCAACGGAACCGGCGATGGTCAAAAGCACAGAAATATTCACGTTTTCGGCACTGCGCATGGCGAAGAAAACGGAACCACGCAACTACGAGCAGACAAGCTGTCGGTGAGACCGGAAGTGCTAATATTAATGCTTGTTCGGTGTTTTTAACGCGATAACAGAATATAAACATACATATTATCTACTTATTGAACTCAAAATTAACAACGAAAGTAATAATGAGGGTGTTATCGTGATTATAACATCAGCCAATGGTGGAACTGCCGACAATTGCGTCATATTTTGCGGACTAATACATCATTTGTCGAGAGAAGAGGGAGCGATTTTCAGCTGACTTTGAGAATTTATTGTAAATTCCAGGCCGTGCGCATCGCTGTAATATTTGGCTCGCGTGTTCTCGGGAGCCTCGACTACCGATCGGCAGCGTTTTTTGAGCATGCTCGAAAAGTGTTGCAGGGCCCCTTTAAGCAGAGATGAAACGAGCCGACTGTCTCATTCGCGCGATGAGCACATGGAGATAGGAGCCAGCGCGTTGGGAAGGTTGGGGGAGGGGGGGGGGGCTGCTTGAGTCCGACAGGAAGTGCGTACTTTGTACCAGCGGGCGTGGTCGCGTGCGCAGCGGTATCTTTAGTGGGGATCAGCAGACGGCTCATACCTTTGTAGGTGCTGTGCTCTAATTGCAAAACTTCCGTTGAAGCCATAGCAGTGGCAGATCCCGGGGGGGGGGGGGGGCGGTAGCGGCGATCGCCCCCTTCCGTAAGCTAGCCCCCGCCCCCTCCCTTCAGTGCCTGTCGTCCACCTCCTTTGTCAGGCTGCTTGTCCAGTTTGCCCCCTTTGTCAGGTTGCTTTGCCTGCCATGCACTGTCCAAAAGGGGTAAAGAGAATCTTGTCCCTGCTCTCTACCTCTCATTGCTCTACCCTTTCCAGCTTCCCTATGCACATTTCCAACGAAGGCTTCTTAGGCACCGCCATAATCCCCTCTGGGCTGTTGTAAATATGCGTGACCCACCAAAATGCACTGCTGAGCGTTGGCTTCAGCCTTTGTACCCCCCCTCCCCCCATTATGTACCTGAATCCGCCCCTGAGCCATAGATAGGGCACTTCTCTTAGTGCAGCGGCTGCGTTTCCTGAAGAAGCGAGCTGCCAGCCTATATTCATATAAAATTCCTCTTTGTTGCCATCGGATTTACTATTTTGCTCTCGCGGTGGAACTGTGACTCTTTTTTTCTAACGTGGGATGGTTTTCGATGTTGTGCGTTCGTGGAGAGCAAATGGTTCGGTTGGCCAACATGATAGCAAAGGCGTTGCATTGCTCTGGGCAACGCGCGAGGATTTGACAACAACCCGCAGCAGCAGAACAAGCGCAATTACACAGTACATTAAACCCGCATTTGTTTCGTCTTTACATGGGACACTCTGGCAAGACATCTAATTGTGATTGCTGCATCTCAGGCTCAACAAAATTGATTTTTTTTTCACGCAAGAAATAAAAAGTTTTTTTATGTTGCCATATTAGTCGAGCATTCTTGTGGCATTTTCAGTTTAAGATTAATCCTTCAGTAACTATGCCTTGCATGAAAGGTCGAATTTCAGTTTAACGAAGTTTCGATATAACGAAGTGAGTTGCCGCTTTTACCAACTTCGCTATATTGACGTTTATCTGTTCTGCGTACCATTCAAATGAGATTAAGTCGTTTTCATTTTCTAACATGCGTATTAGAGAGTGACATCACCGAGCGATATGGTCTCTACCCATCTTGACATAAAACAAAGTTCTGTTTCACTCAGGGAATTTTAGCAAAAACACTCAGGAAAAACCTGGAAAACTCAGGGAATTTAGAAATGTCAACTCGGTAGACACCCTGGAGAATAACCTTGAGATAACCAGGAGAACGTAGCACATACGCACGTAGTAACTATAGATCATGCATGCTAACGCGTTTGCACCCTTCATATCCTATCTTTTATTTCTTGCATTCGATTTGTTTTACAAGGCTGCCTCCAGCGCTCTGCTGTTTCAAGCCATTTCATGCGAAGCCGAATGTGTCAGTCGGCGTGGCCGCGGCACCAAAAGTAAAAAATTACTCGCGTAACTCGCGTCTCGTTCACTTGGTATACACGAAAATTGGCACGGAGGGGCACGAATGTACGTATGCCCAACACGACCGATAGGTCATGGCATCACTAACTTCACATGCTTGCCATTTGTGTAACGACTAACAATAATAATGTGGTGTGTGGCGCGCAAACCCGCTTTCTGTAGCCAGAAATACAGAAATAATTCTGACGATGTGTGGTCTGACGATTTGTTTCCGTCAGGTTATAAAAAAACGTGGTGGTCACCAATATCGATGTCAACATGTTATACTTAACCCATACATCTTGTAGAACTGACCGCATAGGTAAAATGTATGCGAAAAAATTACATGAAGAAAAAAACATGGTCCCGTTTGCATTCGCCTGAGATGACTCGAAAACGAAAGCCATCTTTTTCGTCAGTCGATGCATTGATCCTCCCTCGCCCCTCTCCGAAAGGTTTCTGCACATAACGTGGTTTCGAACTGCCGACAGGATCGAAGGCATTGCAAGCTTTCTGCACCTCACCTGCTTTTACATTGCCTCCGTGATCGGCCCCCGATCACGGAGGCAATGCGAAGCGACCATGTCATGCGATGGCCTCATCATATGACGTCACAAGTTCTGTCGACGTCATCGCGTGATGATTTTGGGCATCACTCGTGTTGGCTACGCGGGACGCCGACGGTCAATTTTCGTGTTTGATGAGGCATGTAAGGCTATAGCCTTAAAAAAGGAAATCCAAAGAAAATGAAACGATAACAGTGCAAGATCGCGTATGCCTCACTTCATGTTACGTGCGATCACCCTAAAACAAACGTGATTCTCAGTTCAGAGCAGCTGATTGCACGCGTCTGCGGGACAAAAGAGGCTTGCTTTACCCGTCTGGTCATCTCTTTATATTTATTCAAGAGATGAGCAGACTCGCTATTTAAGTACTCCGGAGCTTCAGCACGTGATTGTGGTGGACGCTATACTGAAGTCATCAGGAAAAACCGGGAAATTGTGGTCGGGTGCCCTGTTGGCGCGCATTCAACTGCCGCGGAAACAATTGTATATTATGGAACTACTCGTCCACATCTTATTGTAAAGTCTCTGAACCGGGCGAACGCTAACCTCCGAGAACCGTGAAAACATCTGAAGTTGAGAATGAGTTCTTTGCAACTGTTTTCATTTCGTATGGTGAAGGCTTGAAGCAATATATATATATATATATATATATATATATATATATATATATATATATATATATATATATATATATATATATATAGAGAGAGAGAGAGAGAGAGAGATGCGAGTGTTGCATTTTTTTTCAGGCTAGATACATAAGGGATCTCTGTATTTGAACAATTTTCTGAAGTGATTGACATATTACGTGCACTTCTCTATGTCAATTTCTTACCGTATTTTCGGTTCAGGCATCTTGTACAGCAACAATGGGGGCATTTGTAACTTTGTTTCATGATATCTGGATATTTGTAAAGCATTTTCTATGTTACGCCTTTTATGCAAAAACTTGTGGAATAAGGTTAGTTTACCTGGCATTGCTTTTCTTTCAAATGTTTGCGCACGGTGAGCCATGTTGTACGCTACCTCAGAAGCAAAAATAAGCGAACAGAATTGCGGTGTGCATGACCGACTCTTTTTTTTTCTTTTTTTTGTTTCCCTTGCGTCTTCCCGGTGTGCTCCGTCCATAATAAAGAGCTAGTGGAGGCTAATGAATTGTTGATTAAAGCGGTGTGCATATAGCCATCAAACCAGTGGCGACCATGAGTAAAAAGCTCGTAGTGTGAAGCGGTCACTGCGCGCAAGTATTGCAGCTGACTGCGCGTGCAATTTACTTTTTTTTTATTACTCTTAATTCGTGCATGCGTGATGGTATTGCCCGATTACTCGTGCGAATAAGGTTTCTTTTTTCGTTCTTTGCTTGTGCGTGTCCGTTTTGCGCGTTTTTACAGACGCACCAACGTTCTCGAACTTTGTGACCGGAACTAGACCACGCTGATGCCGCTTGACACATGATTCTTGCATTCTGTTGTTGCCCCAGCACTAACACAACGCTTAAAGATGGATAAGCTCCATTCCGCACCGCATTATAAAAGTTAAGTAGACTTCAAGTGCCCTGTGTGGAACCGCGGCGCAAAAAACTACAGCGCGGAGCAGACGCCCCTGGCTTTCCGCGCGCTTCCCGAGCGCGAAAAGCCCACGGGTCCGGCGCAGCAGCGACGCGGCGCGGGAGTTCGCGGCAAAAGGCCCACGCGGGAGCCGGCGCTTTGGACACTCCCCCTATTCTAGGTCACTCTAGCCCAGGCACAGAAAAATAGAGGAGGCGCTGACTAACGTGACGAGGAAGGTCCATTCTTAGCTCGCCTTGAACTTGAAAACCCGTGAAGACGACATGCTCCGATGACGTCTGGTCACTGAACAACTTGATCCAGGGGCGTAGCCAGAAATTTTTTTCAGGGGGGGTTCAACCATACTTTATGTATGTTCGTGCGTGCGTTTGTATGTGTGCGTGCCTATATACGCAAGCAAAACTGAAAAATTTCGGAGGGGGGGGGTTGAACCCCCCCAACCTCCCCCCCCCCCCCCTTGGCTACGCCCCTGACTTGATCCACGTGTTCGCCTTCGGCTGCGCCAAAATTGTGTAGCGTTCCTAGGTTAAATAAATAGCACCATCGCAATACTTAGGTAAGATGGGTGTCATCCGCCTTTTATTCCTACTTCAAACTTCGTCGTCTTCCCTTTTCTTCCATTCCTCTTCTTCTTTCACGTGTACATTTCAGTCTTGAGTGGCAGCGAAACAGGTGCCATCGCAGCCTTCCTGCCACCCACCGACAAAAAGGCCATAAGCCGATTTCTCGGCTTGGGCACCTATTACAGACGCTTCATCAAAGAATTTTCATGAATCGCCGAGCCATTAACTCACATTACAAAGACCGATGTAGAATTCAAGTGGGAAATGGTGCAAGTCGAAGCATTTCAACAACCGAAACGACGCCTGCAGATGCCTGCTTTACTTGTGCATGTCGGCGAACACGCCGATATGGAAATCCACACCGACGTGAACAGTGTAGGGTTCAGCGCCGTCCTTGTGCAGAAGACTGACAGACTAGAAAGGGTTATCAGTTATGCTAGCCGGTCGCTATCTAAGGAAGAAGCCAACTATTCCACAACAGAAAAGGAGTGCCTTGCTATCATTTTCTGGGCTACATCAAAGTTTCACCCCTACCTTTACGGCAGGCCCTTCAAAGTTGTGAACAATCACCAAGCTATGTGTTGGCTAGCTAACTTGAAGGACCCTGCAGGTCAACTCGCACGGTGGAGTCTGCGACTTCTAATAATAATAATAATAATAATAATAATAATAATAATAATAATAATAATAATAATAATAATAATAATAATAATAATAATACTTGCTGGGGTTTAATGCCCTAAAACCACAATATGATTATGAGGGGTGCCTTAGTGGAGGGATGCCGTAGTGGAGGGCTATGGAAATTTCGCCCACTTAGGGTTCTTTAAAGGGACACTAAAGGCAAATATTAAGTCGACGTTGATTGTTGAAATAGTGGCCCAGAAACATCGTAGTGCTACTTTTTTGCCAAGGAAGAGCTCATTTTGAAATAAAATCATGTTTTAGTGGTCCGCATCGCGTTAGTGCACTTCAAATCACCCGCCTGAAAGCAGTCTTTCTCATTTCACTGTTGCCGTGCCCAACGTTGCCCGCCTTTACTCCGCGGCGGCGTGCACTGGCGGTCACAATTCGGGCATCCGGCAACATCACATGCATGCGGCATTTTGTTGAACTTTCAGTCAGAGCGGCTTTCACGAGCGCGCAAAACACACGCGGCAGTATGCGATACCGAAAATACCACTGAGACGTGACCGCGTGAGCGAAGCTGGACGCCGGGTGAAGCGCGGTTCAGTGAAAATGGAGCCTTGAATCACGCGCGCCGTTCCCCATGGCAACGCCAAAGAGGTTCTTTTTTCCATGAATAAAACAGAAACGAAGAAGCAGCATTTTATTACGTCTCTTGATGCATGGAAGGTTCTTTTTTTATTGCAGCTAGTTCATTACGAGTGATTAATTTTAGTCGGACTATCTCACGTCATCGGAATCATTTCCAAAATGTCCCGCTCGTGGCACTCATCGTGTGATATATTTAGCTTAATTTCTCGGTAAGTAGGACACTGCTATTGATAATATTTCCGTTTTAGACGTTGTCATACATTGAGCTTTCACTCTGACATAAATTGTTATTTGCCTTTAGTGTCCCTTTAATGTGCATTTAAACCCAAGTACACGAGCCTTAATCATTTTTGCTTTCGTCGAAAATGCGGCTGCACGGCCGGGATATGATCCTCCGACTTTCGGGTAAGCAGTCAAGCACCATAACCACTAGACCATCATGGCGGGTTGGAGTCTGAGACTTGGAAGAATTCGACATATCATCGTTTGCAAGTGTGAACGAAAGCACTTTGACGCTGACTGCCTGTCTCGCGCCCCCGTCAACTCGCCACCGCAGGACATCCGGGACGATGACAGCGTCATGGGAACCATAAGTGCTTGTAGAGGTCACCACAGTTCAGCCCTTTTGTTAGGCTGCCACCGGAGCGTGGTGCCCCCTGTAACTTGTGTGTGTCTATATATGTTTGGGCCTAATAAAGAGCGGATACACTTTCGTCCGAGCAAGCAGCCTGTTTGTGTCGATCTCTGCGTGCCCGCACCCCTGCGGCACTAACCACGCGACAGTGCCGACGACTTCGCTAACGTCAGCGGGCCAACTTGAAATTCGGAGGCCTTGTGTAATGCCTTGAGGGCAAGACCGCCGTTGTTCTGAAGGTTTAAGCAAGGACTGACGATTTTTCTTGCAAAACGGCATTCTCGTAAAGAAGAACTTCTCGCCACTTTAAGCACGCTACCTTTTCGTTATACCTTCATCATTATGTCCAGAAATTCTGGAAGCATAACATGACGACGTGATGGCTAGACATTTTGGATTTTTCACCACGGTCGCAAGGATACAAGTACTCCTGGCCTCGCCTTACTGCTGACGTCACCCATTGCCGAGATTGTCAGCAACGCTAGACACCGCCGACTAGGCCACCCGGACTTCTGCAGCCCATCAAAACACCTCGCTGACCATTCCAACAAATCGGAATGGACCTACTGGTGCCGTTCACAAGATTTACTTCCGGAAATAAACGGATCGTGATAGCTACCGACTACCTCAACCGCTACGCCAAAACAAGGGCCCTGCCTAAAGGCAGTGCCGCTGAGGTAACGAAGTCCTTCGTTGAGAACATCGTTCTGCATCATGGCACCCCAGAGGTCCTCATCACCTGCTGACCTAACTCAGGCGATCTTGTGATACAACCAGACAAGCCACCGCCTACCACCTACAGACCAATGGCCTCACCGGGCATCTGAAGAAGACAATTGCCGACATGCTGGCCATGTACATCGATGTTGAACACAAGACGTGGGATGACCATCATACAACACGGCTGTGCAGGAAACGATGCAGATGACGCCAAGTTGTTCTACGGAAGGAGCCCAGCAACGAATCTTGGCGCTTTGCTACCCAATATGTCACCGACAAAGCAAACCTCGACGTCGCTGTCTACCTTCAGCACGCCGAAAAAGCCAGACAACTCGCCCATCTGCGCATCAAGAACCAGCAAAAGACCGACAGCCGTCGTTACAATCTTCGATGACGCCATGTAGAATACCAGCCCAGCAACCGTGTTTGGGTCTGGATGCCGATACACCGACATCAACGCAGTAAAAAACTTCCTCGGCGGTACTTTGGGCTGTACAAGGTGTTCCGATGTCTCTTTGCTCTGGACTACGAGGTTATCTCAAAAGCACGGCTAGTTGGGCTAGTTGGTATTGGTTTATATCGGATGGCTCAGTGGCGCCACGCACGACCTGAAGTTATCCATGTCATACGCCTTAAACCGTTCTGTGAGAGTTGGCGAACCGAGGACTCTGCTTTCTGGTTTCCTTATTATTGTTCTCTCTTTGTGTATGGACATTTTTTTTTTGTTTCCATGTCCTGTCTTGAGCATCAGGACGATGCTTTTTCAGAGGAGGGTAGTGCCGTGCACGCTTCTTTCTCTGTTATCATGTAACTGACCCATTACACTTGTAACCTCTGCCTCGCGCGCGCCACGTCTGGATATCGAACATTCCCGATAAGCCTGAGTGCACAACGCGAGTAGTAGAGTTTATTCTTGAACTAACATGGCCACCAACAGTAAGGCTGAAACTTATGCTATCGCGTTGAACTCTTAAAGGCAAAGCTTAAGTGTCCCCCATTTTTTTCTGATGCCCGCCAATTCGATGACAGTGCTGATTCACGACTTAAATGGCTTGAGGTCACCTTGCTGATGTGCTTGGAGGTATTAAAGAGAAGATCTGGACATGCCTGGGAAGTCCTCACAGCCAGAACATATCAAGCGATTCTATTAACCATAGAATAACAGAGAGCTGAGCTAGTTGGTAAGTATTCATTCTAAAAAGAATCTTCATTCTTTTTAGAATATATTAACCAGCTACTGTGGCGTGCATCAGATATCTGTTGACAGAAGAGAAGGTCTTTTTTGTGCTGACACGAAAATTCAATAGGGATCCCATTGAATCCCTCTTTGGAAGTTTGCGAATGTCATCTGAGTGCAACGATGTGTTGGACGTTCGGGCAGCACTGTCAGGCCTCAAAAAGCTGTTGAAGACTGGCGTTGCTATGTTGAATGCAGCCTCCAATATTGCCCACAAAGAATGCAGTTGCACTGTTGGGACGACTGGATGGTAGACTTTCCTCTGCACAATGAGCTTTTGATCCAATTCCTCCCCTGACGTCGACTGGGCAAGCAGTGCCACAGCTCTCGAGAGCAAGATTGGTGCTACAGAGACTTAATACTGTGATTTTGCCACAGCACCTGCTATCGCTTCAGGTTTCGGCTGCCACCTATGTGGGGGGGGGGGGGGGCTACATTGGCTACACTGCGCTCGTTTTCGTCAGTTCTTTCTTGGCGTCTCGTCCTGCTGCGCAGTTTTTTCTGAAGATGTTCCCGTACCAACTTGCCCAACTTTCAACCCTTGTTGCATTGCAAGGGTTGTAAGCGAGCATATGGATTGCGAAAACTGTATTACGTTGTGCACGAAGCCGGTGAGCAACCACCTGATCCTTGAATTCACCGTGAGCCAAGACCGAGGTGGGCTCTTCTACCCGTGGCATCAACTTCTCTTCTTTCAAAACATTGTAACTGTGCCCTGCAGGAGGATCACACCTTGCAGAAGCCTCTGAAGATTTTACGCTGTCCCAGCTCTTCGTTGTTCAAAGTAGCTTAAGTGTAAGAGCAATGACAGCACTGAGCACAGGCTAAAGCTCATGAACCTTATACTGGTTTGTTTCCTGAGGCCGCTTCTCTGCAACTATGCATTCAGTGTTACCGACAAGCACGACTCAGCTAAACATTCCGCAAAGAAGCCCCTTTCGCGAAGGTATCTGAAACTGTGAGAGCAGCATACACTTGAATGACATGCGGAAGTTTGCATCCGCAATGGACACTTTGATTTTCCGCTGTAGAAATGGTGCAATCAATGTAAGTCATGACTCGCAGCACATTGACCTTGAAAACAAAAGCTCACAGGGCCCGTTATGTATTTGCCAAAGGCGACCCGAAGGCGAAAGCCATCTCCTTCTTTTTCTTCAGTCGATTTATTGTTCCTCCCATGCCTCCCTCCAAAAGCTTTCCGGACCTAACGTGGCTTTGCACTGCCTCCGTGATTGGAGGGCCGATCACGGAGGCAGTGCAAAGCGGCGTCATGCGATGACGTCAAGTGACGCCATGATGATGTCACAAATGTTGCCATCTGTGACATCAAGGTGACGTCACCATGTGATGGTGATTTTTCGCATCACTCGCGTTGAGGCCGCCGACGCGGAATGCCGCTGATGCACATGATCAATTTTTGCGTTTCATGAGGCATCGAAGGCTTTTGCCTTAATGACCTCACCTATATTTTTGCAGTGGTATCTATGTGCATGTTTGCAAAGCCTCACATTACTAATTGACAGCACTGACTGCAGGCCGCATTTTTCACGAGTCAACACTACAACTTTAGACTTGAACAGCGTCTATTCACACACATCAGGCAGCGTTGCGAGAAGTGCGTGGCTGAAGGAGCTGTTTGTTTTTCGCACCATCATGATTAAACTGCTTTAAGCTCTGAAATGATGGAATCTCATGGCATAGTTCCTCATTTTCTGGCACCAGCTGTTGCTTCCTCTCGGGGGCAACAAATGTAATTGTCGTAAGATTTACAAAGAGAATATTAATGGGAACTAACAGACAATAACGCCAAGGAAAGTATTCGGGGTGTTATCTGTAGTGTTCAGAATATAAATGTGAAGAAACTAAAGTGGACGAAAAGATAACTTGCCGCCGGCAGGGATCGAACCTGCGACCTTCGAATGCGTAACGCGTCCGATGCTGTACCACTGAGCTACGGCGGCGGTCATCCTCCCGTCCACTTTATGGGGTATATATGTGCATTTAAACCTAGGAGTGTTAGTCAGCGCCGATCGCAGCCATGGCGGCGAGTGTGGAACACTCTTTTTCTGCCTTTTGGTGTCACGTAACACGTGATCTTTTTACGTGCTGGCAGATGACCAATAATCCCTCGCATACTACCCGAAGGCATAAAGTCTGCCAGAACGAGACCCTCGCTATAAGTGAAAAAAGGAGAGACTCTTAAGGGCTCGTTTTTTCTTTGTTAGACACAATATTAATGAGAACTAACAGACAATAACGCCAAGGAAAGTATAGGGGGTGTTATCTGTAGTGTTTAGAATATAAATGTGAAGAAAGAAAAGTGGACAAAAAGATAACTTACCGCCGGCAGGGAGTTCTGCCGGCGGCAAGTTATCGACCTTTGTGGGGGTTCTGGAATGGCTAGTGTTTTGTATGGGGTCCCCTACTATTTCAGTGCCTTGAAATAAGCTGAAGCACCTCTTGCAGTGGTGGGCCTGCACATTCTCTGTTCCGGGAGAATGGCTACTATGGATACACGCCCAAGACACTGGTGCCCCACTATGCCACGGTCTGGGTGAGTCTCTCCATTCTTTTGTGTGGTTGGAATTCCAGTGATTCCACTCCTGCGCCAACTGCGCCAAAGTGCGCCAAATTGTATTTACTGCGCCATTCTGATAATATCGACGAAATTTGCGCCAAACTGCGCCAAAGTCTCGGGTTTGGGGGCGTCTATGACCGGCAATCGCACCGCCGGCGCGTCAGAACATGTGCAGCTCGATCTTGGGGCTGCCAATAAAGTCGCAATCATGGACCAAGAATTATTCCGCTGAATAAATAGCGCTAGCGCGTGCGTTCCGAGTAAGCCACGATGCCATGCACGGTGCCGACGCAGCTTCTGTTCTGCAAGTCGGCTCGACAGCAAAACGCGCTCTCCGCAGAGGCTCGTGACGTCTAGGCCTATCGGTAGCGAGAAAGTGCGACGGCGATTCATGGACGGACGTCGTCTGTTCCAGAAACGCTGCTGATAGCTCGTTTCAAGCGTCGCACGGCACGTAAGGAAAGCAATGTTCAGTAATAACTACATGAGTGCCGCTAAAATGTCTGTCACTTCTGTTTCCGAACATCGCGGAATGAAATCTGTGATCGCTCGCAGGAGATATGGGACAATATCGAATTTTCCTTGCTTCGCGTTTATGGAAGAGCACGCGAACGGTGGAAACGCGTTGACACTTTTCCTCAGATATACTTTATCCATGGATCTTCATCCAGAACAGCTTTTTCGTAATTCCTTCCGCCAGCACGTCCGAGTTTGTAATCACTCTGCGGTAAATACCCCCTAAAAGGCCCTGCCCTTTCGAGCTCATGTGCTAGGGTTCCAATTCGAATGTTTTGCTTGCTTTTTTAAAAATGTCATCTCATTAGTAAAATCATATCTCCTGGTCGGAACAGCCGCAAATGCGCAGCTGTCAGTAGCGGGCCCGTCGCTGACGGCCCACAGTGAAGCGGCTACGCCATATTACACGTCCGCCCCTCGCTTTCGGGGGTCAATAGCTAACGGTTAAAAAAACTCAGTTTCGCTTAAGAGCGAAGCAATGAATGCGATACCAAAAAATTCTGCTGTGAAACGAAGTAAGACTAGCAGCTAACTCTTTTGGATCCGATCTCGCGTAACTCAACAAAACGCTGGTTTAAGGGACTATGGCCCCTCCAGGAACCGAAGCGTTTTCTTGCTCCGAGTTCTCTAAACGCGAAGTAAGCGTTGAGAGCACAGCGAGTTTACGAGCTGTCTCCTGATGCCTCGAGATAGCGCGCGCGCAAGCTACTGCGCCCTTCGAAAGATGCGCACCCCCCTTCCGCTCCCCTGGCGTCCCTTCATGCTCCTTACGACAGACGGGCGGGGCGTTTCCTCTCTGTTTGATGAGCAATCGACGGCAGGCCCGCACGCGGGAAGATGTTATCTCATGCGCTGTCCGTGCGGCGGAGACAGACGGCCGGCTAGTTTAATCTCCGCTTCAGCCGCGTTCGTCGCCAGCGCTCGCGAGCTTTTACCCGCGGCTAGAATAAGCGTGGTGATGTTATTAATTTGGACTTTATACGGAAAATTACGGCAACGGCGACGGCAAAAATCCGCCGAGAGTGTCCATATAATTGCTATCGCAAGGGTCAATGTACGGGGCAGATTTTGCGCCCCCCCCCCCCTGCCCCCCCTGTGCGCACGCCTATTCTCCTGAGATGATTTTTTCCATGAGATTTGCAATGAATCGAAATATTTCTAGCCTTCATAAGAGCCCCGTAATAATACTCAGGTGCTTGAATGTTAATGCAATATGCTTCTGTATTGCACTCCAGGATGTAAAATTCGTTGCTCCAAAGTGCTCCCAGATGCAAAATTATCTGCTCCAAAGTGCTCCAAGATGAAAATTTTGCTGCTCCAAAGTGCTCCAAAACGGAAATTTTGCTGCTCCAAAAATTGCTCCAAATCAGAAGTCCTCGGTAGCATCACTGGAATTCGTTAAAATGAACACTGCCAGATGTATCAAACTGGGATTTATTGAATCACTGGCTATGTCAAACGGTTGAGAAATCCCTTTGAACATCTCTTGCATGGGGCACACGTATATTGAATGCTGCACCATGCAGAGCTCTTTCTGCAAATGCATTTCTCCTAAAAAAAAACTTTCAGCTGCATTACGGGTGAGAAACAGCGCTAAAAAGACGGGACAAGAAAGGACACGAGACGACGGCGCTGACTAACAACCAAATGTGCTTTATTCCTTCAGTCAGCATAAATATACTTCACCACTAACGTAATGAAAAAACAGAAAACTCAGCCTGCGCAGAGGCAGTAAGGCGATCAACGAGACAAGAATTCTATCTCCTTCGGAAGGAGGGAAATCGAGGGGAAGCTTACACATGCCTCGCCGCTATTGTAGATGTGATAAGCTTCTGAAATTCTTGTCAGAATTCTTGTCTCGTTGATCGCCTTACTGCCTCTGCGCAGGCTGAGTTTTCTGTTTTTTCATTACGTTAGTGGTGAAGTATATTTATGCTGACTGAAGGAATAAAGCACATTTGGTTGTTAGTCAGCGCCGTCGTCTCGTGTCCTTTCTTGTCCCGTCTTTTTAGCGCTGTTTCTCACCCGTAATCATGAACCAACCAGCCCAAATGCGTACCCTTCTATTTTTCAGCTGCATTCAAACAACTTCTGATCCTTTTCTTTTTTGTGCACAGGTGGCGATAAGGCGGTTGCGTTGTGTTGCTTTGGTTAGTTGAGCGGCGCTTGTGTTGAGCACACCTGCTTGTTTGCTGCAATACTCTTTAGATTGCAACGCATAGCCACACTTTAGATTGCAACGCATAGCCACAGCATTTTTCAGAGGCCGACAGCTGAGAGAATTAAAGTGAGGTGAATGTGAAATGGTATCGGCAGCCTCTTCGCAATGTTCGCATACCCTTTCTTGGTTGTCCACGCACGATGGCCTGCAGGCCTCAAAAGATTGGCCTTTGAGGTCTGCAACTTAGCGATGTATTTCCAGTTAACAAATGCAAATTTCGGAAGCTATGCTTTTTCTCGCTAGCTGCACCAAAGCAGCGGCTGCCTGCCACAAAGACACAAGTGCCATCACCATCACTAAGATTTCTTTGTGCTTGTCTTTTGTTTGGTCTCTTGCGGCATTATGGACTTTCCCAATGGGCAACCAATAACTTTGGGACGTCTATCGGACCACTTTACTGGACATTACGTACATCCGGCGGATGCACGACAAATACCGTGGGACGTTCAACGGGACGTCCGCAGGACTATATGGCGCAAAGGAATTGAACATCCCGAGTTAATCCCACCGGGCGTCAAAACCGGATATTCGGACGTGCTTGGACGTATGCAAATTCAGTAAAAATCTTACCCGACAGTTATGTTTTTTCTTGTTCGTTTTCTCCTTGATGTGGGTTGAAGTCCCGTCAAGGAGATGATCGACGTCGATGAAGCAGGAGGCAGGTTGGAGGTAATGAAAACTTGAAGGTATATTGCGGCGAAATATTTACAGTCATATGTGCATCTTGCCGAAGCACACTGATGATAACATAGACATCAACAGCATCTTACTCTTCTACTTAACTTCTCTTAAGTTAGAGCCTAGAACACTGTTACTACATACGAAGAACCGAGTCTCACTGTTCGACCACCGAGTGGTTACGGCCCAGACGAAAGTTGCATCGTACGGAGTCTTACTGATCGATCAGTTTAGTGATTACAGCCTAGACTGAAGGGAAACGAATTCCGTCCAGTCTTAAGTACCTTGCGGTAACAAAGAAAAGGGGAGGTGGCCACTGGTGGTCCGCCTCGACATTCCCTTATCCAATCCGTTTATCCTCAGATTAAGCTACTCCCTACTGGGCTGTCCTTAATCTCGACAGCAGTGTCTTTACAGCGCAGACAGCTAGGCGTTTTGGCACTCTTTCCCATCATGGCTCTCCCTCTCCTTCCCACGCTCTCAGGGATTCTCACGGTCGAAATACATCTGTATTTTAGCCCTGGTGCATTCACGCCATTTTCCCATACACATCGAGTTGAACTCGCGGGGCCAGTCGTTAAACCGTTCCGGGAAAGAAAAGGCGTCTGCGTGACCCTGCCTCCCACGCATTCGACCTTGCATTGTTGCAAAAGCACATCTTGGTCCGTGTTGGGGTCACGCATACTGTCGCCTCGAGCGACGGCTTAGAGCGGGGGATGTCCTCCTCATTTTCCCACACATTCAGGCCGCCGACCTCTGAGAACGGTCGCCTGACCGCAACCCATGCTGGCCATCGCTGCTCAAAGGAAGCCATTTGCTTTCTCTTGATAATTGCACAGCCGAAGACCGGGCAGGGGGAGAGCCGAGAAAGAAGCTTTGTACGACGTACCGTGCCGCGCCATCCTGTCTGCAGGATCGACTTATGAGCGGCAAACATAACACCGACGTCCAGAAAACGTCCGTGGAATGACCCATATGCTGGATACAGTGAGGCTTTTGGTCATTATCACGTGCAGAGCTGGACTTTCTGTGTATTTTTGGCACCTTCAGGATATCATATCCTGAAGGTGCCCAAAAATCCACAGAATTAAGTACAGCTCTGGACGTGATAATGACCAAAAGCCTCACTATATCCAGCGGGGCACCAATGGGCTCATTCTAAATACAGCTCAAAAATCAAGACGCAGACAATAAAAGTAAGGACACAAACAAGCGCTTCTTTGTGTCCTTACTTTTCTTCTACACACCACTTATATCCAATTTCCATGTAGAATTCACATCGGTTTACTACTGAACAAATAATAAATCTGGACATGCAGAGGATGAACACGTACTTCATAAATGACGTTTAGTGTATGGCGCACAAATAATCATGCTTATCAGAAACAATAAATTATCCAATGATCTTGTAAAAGCGGCTTTATTAATGAATAAAGCGCACCGAATGTGGCACAAAGTACGACAGAAGGTGACCGCACAAGGTGAAGCTGATTGACGCAGCAGCAACATAAATTCAAGTTCTGCATGAATGCACTCCAGGTCCCGTCAAAGAAACTGCGCTGGCTTTCACACAAGCTGGCGTGGTCTCGGGCCTCATGTCTTGTACAAACAGCGGTGAAGAAAAGCTGCATACAAGAAGAAGCAAGTAAGCTAGGTATAATTTACAACAAATAATTGAGCATCAAGTCATTCTAAAGACAGATTTCCAATTACAGATGTGCACAAATGCTGTCATGTATTTATTAACGACAATCATAACTACTCACAAAGCGAGGCACCTGTTGTAGAATCGTTGCACTATTTGTCAGCGACAGGCCGGCATGGTTGTAAGCAAGCAAGCAAGCAAGCAAGCAAGCAAGCAAGCAAGCAAACACTCGCTCGCACGCATACACCCACCCACACACGAGCTGTAACCCGCAGAAGAACAAGATGACCGACCTGGAATAGGGCGAGTAAGTCTGGCTTACGATTCGCAACGGCGCGTCCTCCGTATATAGTTTCGCGTTCGACCAAGATTCAACCACCAGCAAAGAACTGTCAAAAGTTCTAGCAGTAATGACGAAAAGTCAGGCACACTTAATTTCACTTTACCGAAAGAAGTAGGTTATCCGAATAGCTGCTTGCTAGCTGCAACGAAGGTGGCGAGCAGATCAGGCCATTGTTGTAACGGACCGTCGGCGAAAACACACAGTAGAGCTTGTTTCACGAATCACTGATGGAAAATATGCGGCAAATGGCATGAGCACAGTTACTTCATGCCAGATAACAGCCAGTGAACCGTACAGAAAAGCTGGCACGCTACACAAAATGCGAAACGATGACAGCCGAGCTGCTGCCAACGCAAAACGACGCGACGACGCCAACGGCGTCTCCGCAGTCGCCGGTGCACAGCACGATCGCGAAGGACACGTTTCAACATGAGTGCCGCCGAAGCTAATTGCACGGTGCGCCGCATGGTGCGCCGGGTGCGCTGCGTGCGTGCCTGCGTTTTGCCGGTTTTACTACTGTTGTCAGTCGCTGCTGTGCGAGCGTGCTGTTAGAGGCATCGTTGTGAAACAAATTATTTTGGGGGTATGGTTGTCTGCGTCATTTGTTTGAGTAAAACCGACGGTAACCGCTCTTTTGACATGCCGTTTTTGTATATTGGCCCTTCTCGAGAAAACATTCGAAGAATCATTGAGATAGTCGTTGTGCACTCGTACTTTCAGACAAAATGTCTGAAAAATGTCTCGAACTAGGCGTTATGAACTTCTTTGACAAAATATACTCTGGGTATGCCGTAGCTGTTGAAAATGCTAATAAAGAGTATGCAAGCACATTTGAGGGGCGAATTAATGCTATATTTAAAAAATGCATATATTTTTGGTCTTCTCGTAAACTAAGACGTTTTTAGAGGTTTTGTGTTTCGTGGGAAGAAACTGCAGTCACGTTTACGTATGTGCGTCACCCATTCACCTTTCTCCTAAGCACGTAAATAATCGCGAGAAATGCCACGAATGCAATGCATACATGCTCGCACAACTATCCATGAATTATTTCCTCAATCACATATTTTCCGAAAGATAAAAATTAGCGGCGGTTTCCATATGTGGCAAAATCAGTTTCACGCATTGTCAGATGAACTAGCGTGTAGCGGTTTGCATCCAAACAGCTTTGAAATGTCCGCACGGCCATCTCCTGTCGACGTCCTCTTGATATCCACGCCTGGATTATTGAAAACGTCCACGTGCTATATATTCTTGGACGTCTGTCGGAAGACCTTTTTTGGACATCCAAAACGCGACGTCCGCTGCACGCCCCGTGAACCGCCGTTCTGGGACGCGGACGTTAGGCTCTTCTTCGGACGTCGTCAGGATATTCGTTGTCCATTGGGTTTGTACGTCTCGCTTGGTTCCTTGTATATCCTCAATCGAGAGTCGAACGAAATGTTGACCTGCTCAGAGCAACAATAACGATGACTGGTACTTGGAACAGCTTCAAGCAAAGCACCATCGTGAATTGTTTCCATGCGAGCTTTGATGCCAGGTACGTGGTACCTTTGGGTGTGTTATCACTGCTGTAACAGCGTACGATGCCTCAGTGAATTTCTCGAGTTATTAGCATTTCTAGGCACCATCTCGTACTAGGGTACAGTAAGGGACTTCATCAGTGCAGATGATGACGTGACTGTTTCTGACCGCACTGATGCCAAGATCATGGCTGACGTTTCTGGTGCCGTTGAAGTGAACCCGAGCAGGGATGAAGATGTCAATGCTGCCGCTAAACAACCTTGATCTAGGTAAAGGGAATGCCAACAGCACCAAAATAAAAAACCGAGACGAGAAAACAGGAACTGGGAGACACAGGAACAGGAAGGAACTTGTCTCGGTTTTTTCCGGTTTCCTTTTGGTGTTGCTGGCACTCCCTTTACCTAGAACTCTGTACCAACTTGCCCAACAAGCCACCCTAAGAAACAGCCTTTAACCACACTCCAAAGCTTGCGTCAGCATTGAGCATTATTCACCGCAGTTGGGGCGTAATAGAAGGAGCTGGATTTGCTTATTTGGAAAGCTTTGGTGAACTTGATGGTGCGCATGAAGCAAGACAAGTTTGCGACCTCTTGGGAAATAAAGTATAGTAATATGAAAAAGAACTTTCGCATACTGTGAGCGAATTCGCAAGTTAATGCTTGTTAGAATTTCGAGAAATAAGACCGCATTGTGTAAAGGTAAGCCTTACCTTAATGCACATGCATTTTAGAGGTGGCTGCGGGCCTCTGTCAACTTGCTTGTGCCTCAAGCAACTTTTACCTGCTGTCTCCTGCGTCGTTGATGGAAATAAGAAAGTTATTGAATACGCTTACTTTATATTTCCAATTATCAATATATTGAACCATTTCGCGATCTCCTTCGAGTTCAGTATGTCCGGGATCGACTGTACAGCGACCTAAATACGAGCTGAGGCAAAAACCAGTCAAAAGGACGCCGGACAAAGGGAAGAAGTGACACACACAACGACTGGACTAGCAACTGTGCTTTATTAGCTGACAGCACCTCCGAGAAGAACCACGGCGCATGCGCTGATCACGTAAAACCATGAAGCCAAAACCCAAAACATGAAAAAAGCAAAAGCAGAAATTGGCCTACATAACGGCCAAGAATCTACCGCCAGAGTGACAGGAACTCGCATTCCTTCTGTAGTAATGAAATGGACGTACTGCTTACACAATCATCGCGGTGCATGTTTATACGATAAGCTTAAAGGATTTCGCGCCCCTCCTTGCCCCCACCTCTACCCAAAATCTTAACATTGGAAAACAGCGGCACACAACCACAGATCTGGCAGTGGCGGGGAAGATTAGCCCCGTCTGACGTGTTCAACGAGTTGTAGTGCTCGCGCAGTCGTTCATTCAAACATCGGCCAGTTTGGCCGATGTATACTTTTTCGCATGTTAGCGGAATCGCATACACAACATGTTTCGCGCAGGTAGTGTACTTGGTTTTATGCCGAATAGAACACACAGGAGTGCTAGTGTTTCCGCGAGCAACACGTGCACACGTATTTTCGCGAGCAACACGTGCCAGATCTGTGGTTGTGTGCCGCTGTTTTCCAATGTTAAGATTTTGGGTAGAGGGGGGGGGGGGCAAGGAGGAGCGCGAAATCCTTGAAGCTTATCGTATAAACATGCACCGCGATGATTGCGTAAGCAGTACGTCCATTTCATTACTACAGAAGGAATGCGAGTTCCTGTCACTCTGGCGGTAGATTCTTGGCCGTTATGTAGGCCAATTTCTGCTTTTGCTTTTTTCATGTTTTGGGTTTTGGCTTCATGGTTTTACGTGATCAGCGCATGCGCCGTGGTTCTTCTGGGAGGTGCTGTCAGCTAATAAAGCACAGTTGCTAGTCCAGTCGTTGTGTGTGTCACTTCTTCCCCTTGTCCGGCGTCTTTTTGACTGGTTTTTGCCTCAGCGTCATGTACCAACTAACCCAGACTTCGACGTTATTGTAAATACGAGCTTTCATTGGTCTGCTTCATTTCAGTGGCACTGCTGTGAAAGCGAAAATGCAAGAGCTGCAGGAATGTCGGCTGTAACAAAGAACTGTTTGGCTCGCCCAAGGCTCAGAACTCTAAACGTAGCATAAAAGTCAAAATAAATATGGAAATTCAAAAAAAAAAACGGCAGGAAGTGGAAGATGGAAGCTTGCGATGAAAAAATCCGTAAACAGGGGGTGGGTGCTCGAGCCGACGTTTCGACAAGTGGACTTGTCTTCCTCAAGGTTGGAACTGATTTCCTTAGCTATCGTGTGTATCGTGTGTATATATAACCAGAATGGGGGTGGGGGAGGGGGGGAGAGGCCGCAGTGACGAACTGGGCGAGTCATAAGGAAGGCGAGAAAAAGAAGAAACAAAAAGCGGGGGGGGGGGGGGGTATACGTTTCGCAGAACGATTTTTTAACAATAGTAGATTCGAAATTCCTAGAAGAAGAACTTAACCCTCATTGGCTTTCGTTGTGTATGTACCATACCGAATAGATTCAAGAGCCCCCTTAGAAACGTTAATACCAGCTGGCTGGAGTGTATTGAGCTTATGAATAAGGTGTGACTCTATATTTTCTGTCTCTTGGGGACCGGAAGTTTGGCTGAAGTATGTAAAGTTTGAGATCTTCGAAGTTGTGACCTGCTACATTAAAATGCTGTGCTACTGCTTTGGGTAACTTCTTCGCCGTGTCCGCGCGATGCCCGTTTAATCTAACATTAACAGATTGTCCCATTTTGCCAGTGTACCGTTTTTGACAATATGAACATTCGATCATGTAGATAACGTTTGAACTAGTGCAGGTAAAACTAGATTTTATATGATGGACGTAATCACTTCCGGTGCTTTAAACTATAAGGTCATCTTGAAGGTGTTTACATGTCTTACATCTTGGACGAGAACATGGTGTTATGTGGGCAGTAGAATGAGTGTTTACTTTTGTATGAATTGCTATTGCGGCGATACACGACCTTTGGTACTCCGGGAAATGCTTTTCTAAGGTGCTCGTTGCTTGCTAGTATTGGGTAATACTTACTGAGGATATTAGTTTATGTTTGGTAGCACGTTTGAGTATACTTGGTTATAAATGCTGGCGGCTGGTTGAGCTGTGCTACGGAGGCCCTTTGAGCTAGTGATCATTTCATATCTAGTTGACATGATTCGTTGTAGACCTTGTTTAGAGCATCTTGCGGGTAATTTCTTTTAACTAATGTTTCCTTTAGGTCGCTTAAGTGGCGAACGTAGTCACTGTCGTCGCTACAGATCCTTCTTATACGCCTCGCCTGTCCTACAAATATCACTTGTTTGCAGTGTCGCGGGTGATGACTATAGTGTAATCCAGGTATTGCTGGCTGTCTGTTGGTTTTCTGTAAAGCATCCTCTTTAATTTTCATGCTTCAGTTGATACCTTCGTGTCTAGGAAGTTAAAGGAGTAGTGACAGAAAATTTGTGAACCTCTGTTTTTTGCTCTTAATCAATGGCTACTGACTCGATAATAGCGGCAACGAAACTCATTTGCCCCAGCGCGAGACGAATGTTTAATTATATGCTCGTATGTTACGACCGGAGGCAGTTTCGATTTCGAAGAGCTCTCGGTAGCCCCGTGACGTAGATGGTCTACTTGTTAAACAAGACCACAAGAACCAGTGACGTCACTGGCCAGCTTCTGCAGTGCTATGTTGTCAGTGCTGCTGTTTCGTTTGCTGTGTTGAGCAGGTGTTGAGCGTTGCGAGAGCTTGTTTCCTCGATTTGTCAAACCACGGCCGGGCTAGACCGCACGCGCGCGCTCGCTTCTTACGGCCTTCGCATCGGGTGTAGTACATGCCTCTCACCGCTGCTTTGAGGGGGGCGCTGCGACCCTCAAAGCAGAAAAAAAAAAAAAAAAAAAAAAAAAAAAAAAAAAAACTCGGGTGGTGCTGCTAGAGGACGGACGTGTTTTTCGTGGGCTCCGGAATGACAGCGTCAGATAAGTGCTTTTTTTTTTTTGCATGATTCGAGCTTGTTTCTTTAGTTAAGCCACTAGATTGCAGCTTAATAGAGCTTACAACTTTGTGCTGTTGGTACAAAGTGGTGTGACAGTCGCTTCGGGTGTTTTTTTTTTTTAATATTTGTTTTTTTTTTTTTTTTTGCCACCACGTGGCTGAAAGGTGCACAGGTGCTTTGAAGTGCGGAGTTTTGTGATATCATTTGGCTTTAAGTGTATCTAATCTGCCGCGTGAATGCTCTATAGCCATGGTCAAAAAGACCGTAAAGTGTTCAGGATGCGGAATGGGGCGGAAAATAGAGGTTTGTGAGGATGAGACGACAGAGAGAGCTGACGCCAAGTGTAAGCAATGCGAGTTAGAGGCGAAGATGGAAATAATGATGGCCGCCCAGAATGAGCTCAAGGTGAGAATCTCCGAGCTGGAGAAAGCGGTAGCGACAGAGCGGGAAAAAACGAGGGCTATGGCGGAAAGGCTTAAGTCAGCCGAGGAGGGATTGGCAAAGGTAGCCATGCCAGCAAATGTAGCCATGCCAGCAAATGTAGCCACGGGGAACAGGGAAGCAGGCGACAGCGGGAAAAATGGGGCATCGACCCCCACAGTGGTAGGCGCGAAGGGGGAAACAGGTTTGGAAAAGACAGGTGCAAGGGACACAGGACCCACCTTCCGCGAAGTAGTCTTGGGAACGGGAGGGGACAAAACAACAGCAGTAGCACGCGCTAGTAACAGGTGCAGTGGCCAGGTGCGGGAGAGTCCACCAGAAAAGTCGGATCACGTGATAATCGCCGGGGACTCGAACTTAGCTACATGCGCAGAAGCAGTCAAGGAAAGGGTGAGAGGCGACAAACGAGTTTTAATAGGAAAGTTCCCGGGCCATAGGCTGGGATCAGTGATGAGACAAGCTAACGCAAAACTCGCAGCTAAGTCTAATGGACGTAACCTCGTGATAATCGCGGGAGGTCTAAACGACGTCTTGAGTAACGAATCAGCCGAACTAGCGACCACATTGGCGAAAGGGGTCGATGACATGCGCGCCATTTCCCCTCAGGTGCAGATAGTGGTATGCACAATACCGGAGGTACCGGTGCGTGACGGCAACCTGCAAAGAGCGGTTGTCGACGCAAACAAAGAGATATGGCAGATGAGTAGAGAGAAAGGCATCGAGGTAGTGGAAATAAACAGAGAGGTGCACAGGTGGGGTGGTTTTCGAAGAGACGGAATACACTTCGATAGGAGGCTTGGCCATGAGGTGGGTTGGCGTCTTGCAGGACGCGCAGTAGCTTTTTTGGGGGGCACGCGGGCCCTTCGGTGCCCATGGTAGCTTGTAATGAGGAAAACAAACAGGGGGACTCTTTGACAGGTAGTATAGCGAAAAAACAGAGAAAAGGTAAAAGAAGGGAGAAGGCGCGTGTTGCAATTAGTTACATTAACATGCAGGGTGGCAGAAAAAAGGCAAAATGGTTAGAGATTGAGGGACAGTTAAACAAGGAACAGATAGGTGTTTATGCGGTTACAGAAACACACCTTAGAGACTTGGAAGAGCCACCACATATTGAAAATTATGTTTGGGAAGGATGTAACAGGATCACATCAGAAAGGAGAGGTGGGGGGGTTGGAATGCTAATTCATAGCAGAACAAAATGGGAGAGAGTGAAACAAACGTGTTCAGAGCACATGTGGGTTTCGGGCACAGTAGGTGGAAAGAAAACGTGGCTAGGTGTAGCTTACTTGTGGACAGGCAATAACTGCAGAGAAAAGAATCTGGAGATAGTGAAATGCATAAGCACCGATATTAAAGAATTTGGTCATGATGCCGAGATAATCCTTCTAGGGGACATGAACGCTCACATTCATGACCTTGACGGATATTCAGACACCAATGGCAAGTTATTGCTAGATCTCTGCGAGCAACATAGTCTTGAGATAGTTAACGTGGGGCCTAAGTGTGAGGGGCAGATCACGTGGGAAGTCAGAAACAGGCAATCGAGCATTGATTACTGTCTCATGACAGAAGGAATATATGGCAAACTTAGAGAGATGAGAATAGACGAAGAAGGCATTAACAGCTTGGGTAGTGATCATAAACGCATAATATTACAATGGGATATAAAACTGAAAATAAGAACATAGAATCAAAGTTTGGCAGCTCGTATCTAAATGACAAACAAATAACAAATATAGCCGCAAGAGTCGAGGAAAAAGTAGACGAACTACCAGGCAAAGACTGGAAGTATAGTGAGCTGCTACATGTAATCACGAAAGAAATGGAAATAGAGAAGAAAACTATTTGTTGGAAAGGAAAGAAAAAGCCAAAAAGTTGGTGGAACAAAGAAATCCGGGAAGCGATCGAGATGCGACGTCAGGCATCACGGGAGCACAGACAGGCAAAAAAGGAGAAGCGGCCACAGGACGAAGTCAACCAAATATGGGAAATATATTTAGAGCAAAAATCCATTGTGCAGAAATTAGTCGAGGCAAAAATTAAAGGTGAAAGTGAACGCTGGATGACAGAGATTCGCGAAAAGAAGAAGGCCGCGCCTAGGATATTTTGGAGCCACCTAAAAGCGCTGGGTAGGAAGTCTGTCACAATGCAACAACATATGGTAGATGAAGGAGGAAATAAATTGGAAGGATATGAAGCGCTAGGTTACATCCGAAAGATAACAGCCGATTCGTTTAAAAAGGTCCCCCAGGGGATTCCCCCGGTGAGTAAAGTACGCAAAGGAGTGCAACCGACGAAGATGTAGTACTAGAGAATTTCAATTGGAAGAAGGCCGAAGGAAAAATTCCTAAGCGCACTACTCCGGGCTTAGATGGGGTTCCCGTCAGCCTCATTAACGAACTCGGACATAACACTAAAGAAGCACTGCTGAAAGCCGTAGAAAAGTGCTTACAGGAGAGGGAAATACCAGACAGTTGGAGAAAAAGTAGAATGAACTTAATCTATAAAGGCAAGGGAGAAAAGGATAACATTCGCTCGTATAGACCGCTAACAATTACATCGGTGCTATACAGGTTGGCGATGCAGGCAGTAAAATTAAAAATAGAAGCGTGGGTAGAACAAAATGATATTTTGGGAGAACTTCAGAATGGATTTCGAATCGACAGGCGGTTAGACGATAATCTGTTTGTTCTTACCCAGTGTATAGAAATATCTAAAATAGAAAACAGGCCCTTATACGTAGCTTATCTAGATATCACCGGGGCGTATGACAACGTTAATCAGGAAATTTTGTGGGATATATTGAAGGAAGTGGGCATAGGTGACGACTGTGTACAGCTTTTGAGGGAAATATACCGAGGAAATACAGTTTGTATAGAATGGGAAGGAATAAGTAGCAAGGACAGCGTTGAAATTAGCAAGGGGCTGAGACAGGGATGCCCTTTGTCCCCGCTGTTATTCATGCTGTACATGGCGAGGATGGAAAAAGCGCTAGAAGGTAGCAACATTGGATTTAATTTGTCACACAAACAGGTCGGAGCGATGGTTGAGCAGAAGCTTCCAGGTCTATTTTATGCTGATGATATTGTCTTATTTGCGGACAGTCAAGATGATATACAGCGACTGGCAGATATATGCGGAAGGGAGTGTGAGGCTCTAGGACTAGGATTTAGTGCAACAAAATGTGGATTGATGGTATTCAATGATCACGGAGACCATACGGTATTAATACAGGGCCAAAAAATACCGAGGGTAAGCGAGTACAAGTACCTCGGAGTATGGGTAAATGAGGGGGATAGATATATGGAGGTACAAGAGAAAGCATCGGTAGCAAAGGGAAAGAGGAATGCTGCAATTATGAAGCACAGAGCTTTATGGGGATACAATAGGTACGAGGTGCTTCGAGGGCTGTGGAAGGGTGTGATGGTTCCGGGGCTTACATTTGGGAACTCAGTGGTGTGCATGAAGTCAGAGGTGCAATCAGGAATGGATGTAAATCAAAGGACGGTGGGCCGCCTCGCGTTGGGCGCTCACGGGAAGACGACAAATGAGGCGGTAAAGGGTGATATGGGATGGACAGGCTTTGAAGTGAGGGAAGCGCAGAGCAAAATGAGATTCGAGGAGAGGCTGAGGAAAATGAAGGAGAGTAGATGGGCAGAGAAGGTTTTCAGGTATTTGTATAGAAAAAGCGTGGACACGCAGTGGAGAAAAAGAACTAGGAGGCTCACCAGTAAATATACGGCTGGCAGTGCGGGCGATATGGCAACAAGGAGCATTAAGCGGAAGGTCAGAGAGGCGGAGAGGACTTATTGGATGACAGCGATGGAAAAGAAGCCGGCTCTGAGTAACTACCGAAAAGGAAAAAACGAAATAAGGAGGGAAAGGTTTTATGATAATTCAAGGGGAAGCGCTTTACTGTTTGAAGCAAGGTCGGGCTGCCTTAGAACGCGTAGTTATAAAGCGAGATTTAGTAACGAAGAAGAACAATGTACATGCTGCGGGGGAACTAAGGAAACGATGGAACATGTACTGATTGAATGTGGCGATATTCACCCAGGTATACGTGTGGGCACGAGTCTACATGAAGCCTTGGGTTTTAGGGACAACAATGGAAAGCTGAACACGTCCGCGATAGAAATAAGTAAGAGACGGTTAGAGTATTGGTGGCAGAAAAGTAGAGATAAAGAACAAAAATAAATAATGGCGGAAAAATAAGGTCATTCTGCCTTAAGAGGCAGAGAGATGGACCGTGAATTTATATTTTTTGGTATAATAACATAGATTTAATCAATGTAGATAAGGTATTAGGCCAACATGAAACAAGGAAGCTTTTTTTTTTTTTTTTCTTCGAGCCTGGTGGCAGACATGTCACCGCCCCGTTTTAAAGGGGACGCTCATAGCATCCATCCATCCATCCATCCTCCGCCGCTCCGTGCAGCGCGCGCAACGCCGGCACATGAGTTCGGGCGCGCTTCTTCATTCACTGCGCGTTGAAAAACAAGTTGCCTAATCATTGAAGACGCACAAATGGTTTATTCTGACTTCTTATATGCGCAATGTGTATCGAGCTTAAGCTTATCGAAAAACGTATAAATGCAAGAGCCGAAAGTACAGCTCTCCGCCATCAAACGTGTAGACGTTCTGAGGTCTGCAAATAAATATTTATTGCTCGTAAGCACTCGCAAATAGTTGAACGCTTTCAAGTGAAAACTTTGCCGGACTTCACAAATGTCTCGTTCACAACCTAAAATGCTTCCTAGTCGGCTTGTGTGCGTAGGTGGAAGGCTTGTCGTTTGCGTCAGTCAGTTGGTTTAAGTGATTGACGAGGAGAATTCTTAGGAGTTTTTCGGCTATGAGATCTGCGGATCGTCGGGAGTGGCTGTCGTCAACGCCTTCAGGGCAGCTTAAGATGGGAGTGCGTTGCAAGTAGGGCTGGACGGCTGTTTCCAAAACTTCTACATTCCTGCGTGGCAGGCAGGGGCGTAGCCAGAAATTTTTTTCGGGGGGGGGGGGGGGTTCAACCATACTTTATGTATGTTCGTGCGTGTGTATGTATGTGTGCGTGCCTATATACGCAAGCAAAATTGAAAAATTTCGGGGGGGGGTTCGAACCCCCCCCCAACCCCCCCTTGGCTACACCCCTGGTGGCAGGTGTTCAGAGGCCTTATCGAAAAAGACCACTATCTTGACCAAAATAGCTATAGAAACTCAGGCTTCGGGTTGTGTAGTTCGTTCCTGTCTTGTGCTCGCAGTAGCTTGTATAGCTGATGCTGCCTGTTGTTGGTCGTCAGCAGCGATGCGCAAAAGGTCTGTACAATAAAACAAGCGACGAGGAGAGTCTCAAAAGTGCGAACGATTTGAGCGGTTGTGCGTTTTAGCGGTGCGATTGGAGCAGTTGTGCGTTGTTAGCAGTGCGATTTGAGCGAATATGCGTATGCGACTTTGTGTTATGAGTCTTGCGTTGTAACCAAGTTATTGATAATTAAATGTAAACTTCTTTTTCCTTTTTAACTGTGTGTCGTGCGTTGCGTTTTCTACTGTGTCTTATTTTACGGCCCAGCCATCCTGACGCTAACAAAAGGAACGCAAAAGAGCTCGGGGTCCCCGAAATTAATGTTTCCACGTGGTGTTAACACTGCAGGTACCACTCTCGGGGCGTGCCGTCCGAAGGGGTTATTCAGCAGCAATGGTCCTCTCTTGTTTTTTTTTTTACTTTCTTTCTCCCTATATGCAGTTATTTTCAACCATTAGAGATACAACTCACGTACGTGTTTCAAAGAGCTGTCAAGCTGCAGACCGCAGCTTTTAGCCCTGAAAACCACTCCAAATGTATTTGGAAAAATAAAGAAATAGAAAATAGCTAGCAAATGGAAGGCGAGCTCTCTTAATTGCGGCCTCATTGTCCAACGAGACCAAGGGCGCCAAAGGTATTTGGTGCTCTCTGCTTCGTGCAGCGTTGTTTATCTCTCTCTCTGATCGTTGCCAGTGCTTCATGCCTCCTGCATTATGCCTCATGATGGTTAGCGCAAACGCAACACGGACGAAAAGAAGAAAAAACGACGACACAAGCGCTATCTAACAACTGAATGTTTATTGGAAAAATCACAAATATATATGTCTAAGAAAGAGAACTGCGTGAGCTGCCCTTCTATCGCTTTGTTTGATGAGGAAGTGTCTTTCCTGGAAAGGGCGTAGTTTTGTTAGCATACACGTTTTTATCTGTCAATTATCTTTGGCACATGTGCGGGTTTGTTGTTCTTTCTCTTTCTTATACATATATATTTGTGATTTTTCCAATAAACATTCAGTTGTTAGATAGCGCTTGTGTCGTCGTTTTTTCTTCTTTTCGTCCGTGTTGCGTTTGCGCTAACCATCATGAGCATTTTCCAACTCGCCCAATTCGCTACCCTCCTGCATTATGCCTCGTTAGCCGATTCTTCCGCAGTTTTACTGAGTTTAAGCTTGTATTATCCACGAACACATGCATACATTATGCGGCGAGCCGTCTGATAACATTAGTTTTTTTTTTTTTTTTAAGGAGACGATCCTCCCTCTATCCCCGACTTCTTGAATAATTCCCCTCCCCTTTCTCCGTCGAGAACCCCCATTCCGCGGTTTCACATCGAGCAACACTCTTGTGCCGTATGCGCGGCGCAGGAGATGCACGGTCAGGGTCGCAGCGCCCCTACCGCCGCCGGGCGGCGAAACATACTGAGAAACTCTCCCATTGCTTTCGCGACGGGTGAGAAGGCCGTAAGGAAAGAAGCGCGCGTGCGGTCTAGCCCGGCCGTGGTCAAACTAAGTTGCTTATCTAGTGCGGCGATGGACGAAAGAGCTGGCAGGAGTGTAAAAAGCAGTAGAAAAAGCCCGATTCACTTTGCGAATCTCGCCGGTAGCTGCGATTTTGTTCTTGTAGTCGTTGTCCAACTGAGGGGACGTTTTCCGCCAGGCTTGGAGTAGCCGCAGCATTAGACGTGCTGAAACATTTTCGCTCCGATCATTCGTAAAGTAGCAGGATGAGAAGTGACGAAGGAAGCAGAATAACACAACATTGGCGCTCTGTAACAGTGTTTATGCGTAACATGCAAATGACGTGACTCGTATTTATATCGGGCAACGCCGCGTTCTCAAGGCATACCAATCCGACGAGCTTTAGTTCGTCTGTAGACTTCCTAACGTTTGCGGGTGCGGAGCCCCGTAGCGACATCTTGTGGCGTTTTGTCCAACTACAATAATTTTTTTATATTTTTTCCGTCGCGTTGTAGTTCTTGTCGGGAAAAAGAAGCAATGAGAACACCATGAGTTGCTGATTATCTCACTGCAAATGCTTTAAATAGAATCAGTAAGCGGGTAAGGATATGCATCATCAGGTGTCGCTACCAGCGTTGTCTGTCTCGTACACGCCTCCGGTAACCCGGCCAGAACTCGTGACGTACGTGGTATCCACACGATGACCTCATCGTCTTTTGCTTCCATTTCTGATCCGGCACTTTCACGAACCTCAAAACTCAATTAAAATACCTTTTAGGCTGTATTTGTGTCTGCTATTGTACAGATGGCACCTATATGCACCCATTAGTGTGATTCAACAGTCAAATTGTGTCCGAATTTTTGTGTCACCACTCCTTTAATTTCACTGGAAGAATGGTGCATGGTGAATTTAATACTAGAGTGAAACTTGTTACAGTGGTCAATGAACGCCTCAGGTCAACGAGCGCCTTAGAAAAGCATTTCCTGGAGTACCAAAGGTCGTGTATCGCCCCAATAAGAATTTTAAGGACATGTTAGTGCATGCAAAAGTAAACCCTCATTCTACTGCCCACATAACACCATGTTCTCGTCCAAGATGTCAGACTTGTAAAAACCTTCAAGATGATCTTATAGTTAAAGCACCGGAAGTGATTACGTCCATCATATAAAATCTAGTTTTACCTGCACTAGTTCAAACGTTATCTACATGATCGAATGTTCATATTGCCACGCCCACTTCTTGTTTTATTTTGATGTATTCGGGTTTGACCAGCAAGTACGGTTATCAACGCTCAACGCTGTCCGCGAAGCAGTGTTCGAGAAACTTCGCGATTGTAGTAGATCGTTTTATTAAGATTGCGCGCCGCACGCGAATGTTCCAGCTTTGTCGAGAGATAACGCCGCCACCAGCGATATTGCTGGAAAGTTCCATAGCGCGCCTGTATAAAAGCCGACGCGCTTGACCGCTTGTCAGTTGATCGACGGTCGACGCTCTGTTCGCCGCTATCAGCGCATAGCGTGTGTATCGCTGTAATTTAACTTTCCGTTTCCCGCCACAAGTTCGGCCAAATAAACAGTTTCATCTTGAAAACGACGACTGCTGTCTTCGTCGACGTCACGACCACGTGGCATCTGGTGGAGGCGCTTCCCCGTCCATGTACCGAACACCCCCCTCCAACCGTGAGCCAAGCCCACACGGTCAAGGGCACTCCGGTGCCACCGCTAACGAGCGAGCCAGCCGCAGACAGCAAGGTCTCCCACCAGAATACGGACTCCTACCGGACAAGCCAGAAGCCATGGCAACGAAGACAGCAGGGACGATGAGTGCAGTGTCCCCTACGGCGATCGTGATGCGGCCACCCAGGCAGCCGCCGAGCTTCCGTGGTTCGCCATGTGAAGGCCCCGATACTTAGCTCGAGACCTTCGAAAGGGTCTCCACATTTAACTGCGAGGACAAGCTGCGCCACGTATACTTCTACCCAGGGTGTCGGAACGAAATGTTTTTCGTTTCGGTTTTAGTTTCGTTCCACCGCAAAAAGTTCCGTTCCGTTTCTGTTCCGGAACGAAAAGAAAAATGTTCCGTAATGGTTCGTAACGTTTTTTTTTATGGAAAAATTTGAAGCTAAAGTAATCATTAAAAAAATTTGATTTGTGATGTAGTTATTTGCCTTCCTCCTAACAAATCGGGACAAGGGTAAAACACGTTCTTCAGAGGAGTGGAAGTAACTGTACGATGAATTCCTACCAACTAGCAGAAGCCAGTATACCCTTCAAAGTCATAGTATTTATTTTTTTCCAAATTCAATCACGATTTTTAGTGGGCTCAGTGCTTTGCGTCAAGGGAGTGAGCACGATCTCAGAAACAGCACGTCACTGAGTGCACTCTGTGATGTGCGAGACCGCTGTTTTGATAAAAAGATTGCCAGGCCTGCGCGGAATGTGCAGCATAGTCACAGCGAAAGTTGGAAGAGCGGACTTTGTAGAGTCCGTTGTAGAGTCTCTTGGGGCAGCTGATACAAGTACACATGCAGGGTACCCACTACGCCATAAATCATCGTAATTTTTCTGAAGTACCGAAGTTCCCACTATGTCATTTTTCGTGATTCTTCGGAGAATCGTGGTAGCCGCTACCAGTGAGGCATTATGTGCGCTTTGTGACGTGGCTGATGACGATGAATTATGGCTGAGCACCAGGCACGTAGCCAGGATTTTTTTTCGGGGGGGGGGCCCAAGGCCTAATTGTTCGAAAGACAATCTTTCCATGGCAAAAACAAAAAAAAGTTGCCTGGGAATATAGAGGGCTGGAAAAATTTCGGGGGGGGGGGCCGGGCCCCCCGGGCCCCCCCCCTTGCCTACGTGCCTGCTGAGCACTTTGCAGTGGGTGGGAAGCATTTTAAACCACACTGGGAGGTGTGATGACCGCGGCGGCGGCCTCTTGCCTAGCGAGGCCCCACTGCGCGTTCTCGCCGCTGGGGGGAAATTTGGCGCGTCAGTCTGGGGCGCCGTTGGCATGTGCCGACTGTGAGCATGTGTTGCTCGTGTCACGGAGCGGCACAAGTTAGCTGTCGCTGTTCGTGAAGTACGGCCTGTTTTTCTATCGCTTCCCGATTTCTTGAAGGAGATGGTGTCAGCGGATGTCGTCGATTTTTGAACCACTCTTATGAATGGCGTCGACGGGAAAAAAAAAAAACGCAGAGGTGGTGCTTTGTGCCAGGTTGCGACGGCAGCTACAAGTCCTGCGGTGAAAAACTCTCTCTCTTTCGTGCACCTGCCCGTAAGGATGAATTTCAGAAGTGGGCACGTGCCATACCAAGGGCCGACAAGCCACAGCAAGAGAATTCTGCAGTTTGCGAAAGGCATTTTGACCCAAGGATGGAATTCGTACATGTTTAAGGTTTCTACAAGTTAACACATTGGCGTGACACACGGGTCATGAGCAGCAGAACTGCGCAGTGGAAAGAGCCAGACTAATTCAGATGATCGGTTGTTCTTGATCTCACATTGGCATCTTGCTCCACGTGGGCGCATTTTGCGTTGCCTCCATCGACCCGCGGCTCGATGTGTCACCTAACGTTGCAGCACTTGCACATATTGTTTCGTTGCTTGGAAATCCGAAATGTCTTCATCACAGAGGCTGCGCTCACTTTTTATTATGTTTTTGCCGGTTTATCATGAGACACTCTGCCAAAAGAGAGGAAGAGGAGAATGGGACAGTGCTCTTCAGTGCCTGCAAAGAAGAGCCGCGAAGACATTGACGATTCAGCACGCGAATTGGTTCAGCTCACTCCTCATGACGAACATGCATAGTCAACGATGAAGTACCTCGGAAACACTTCATTTTTGGTCTTCGACTACCATCGGGGTAGTGGTCACGTCTGACGTTCCAAACCAAAAACATAGCGAGAGACCAAACAGCTGAACATCATAAAAGCAAAGTACCTCCTGTTGCCTTCAACAAGATAGCTGAGTTTGAATTGAAGAGCGAAATTCACCCTCCTGCACCATTTTCCTTCACTGTCGTGCACCGTTGAGTCTGAGGAAGAGGCCCAAAAGCTTCTGGTGTAAGCACAAAAACTCTCTGTGTGTTGTGGAGTTCGAAAGACCAGCGAGTTTAAGCGATTAGATGTGTCTGACTGCACAACATTGTCAGCAAATGGCCTGTTCTCCGCTGTGTGTGATGGATCTGTGTCACGAGGTATGTTGTGCTTTGGTACATACCTCTTGGGCATCACACCTGTGTGTCGCCCATTTTGGGGTTGTATGCCGGCCCATATGCCTCAGCGGCGTTTGAAGTGCAGATAAATGAGGCGCCCTGTGTTATGTAATGTTTTAATGTACTGTTTCCAATAAACTTGCATCAAGCCACCAGTCCTGTAGTCTTGTACTTTATTGAATTCTTCTACCGCACTGCATAAAAATTGCATTGACTTCTGCTCTTTAAAATAATATTACAATAACAAATGTATAACAAATCTGCGAGTGGCACACGCAGGGTTGTTCCCACCTGCTAGTCTGCGGGAGGGATTCCTCTAAACTACTTTTCACGTGACAAGCGCGCCCACCTCGCAAGAAGTGGCCGCGAAACCCGCACTCGTATCGGTTGCGTCATCGGCGCTTGTAGATTACTCGTGAAATTATAGCGCTGAACCATTTCATAAAGTTTCTCGACGTCAACATCATTAAATGAAAACACTACAGCGGTAAAACTGAGCGCGGTCGAATCATTTGCCCGCCCAGAGGCAAGCAGACGACGCGAGAAAAGCACAGCGCCCCCGCCGGCAGCGCCACCGCGCGGCAGGAACGCGCTTTGGGGCCAGCCTCCGCAGGCCGGTCATCACACCTCCCCATTCTAGCCACCCTAACCACACACTCTTTGCGGAATTAGCATTGTGTGATGGCTGATTGTCGTTTTACTCTTCTGCCACGCTGTATTACATATGTTAACACGATTCCTTGCCTGACATGACGCCTGTATAAAGTATTTTTGCGAAGGAGTTATAAACCAGCGTGGCACTGTGGTGGAAGACTCGACTGCCACGCAGGGGGCGCGGGTTAAAATCCTATCCGATCCTATAAATTTGTTTCTCATTTTATTTTTTCTTACTTCACGCGATAGTGGTCACGAACACGGGCGGCGGCGGACAACTATGGTGCCGAAATCAGCTGTTGTGATCTCATAAGAGCCTTCGCTTTAACAAACTTCAGCGCCGACAATGCCCTCTCCACTTTGGCCTGCGTGACAGGCCCTCAGAAGTCCACTTCCGTTAATATAAACATCTCTGGTTGCCACTGTTTTCGTTTTTCGCACAATTTCAACATATCTTTGCTTTGGAATTGCTGCCTGAGGTACGCGTTAATACTGTACCCTGAGATATGCTCACATTGCATGAGCTCAGTTGTTCCGGACTGCGAAGTTTTCTCGTGAACCGAAAAACGATTGAAAAAAATTCGGTTTCACTCCGGAACGAAATAATAGATAAAGTTTCGGTTACGCTTTCGTTCCGGTCAAAAATATCGTTTTTTTTTTCGTTTTCGGTTTTCGTTCCGTTCCGACACCCTGCTTCTACCTAGAAGACGCCGCGAGGACGTGGTTCGAGAACCGAGAATCCGCCCGACAAACATGGGATCTCTTTCGGACGACGTTCCTAAGCACGTTCACGAGCGTGGTCCGCAAGGAACGGGCCGCGGTTATGCTGGAGACCCGTGAGCAGCTGCCAAATGAAAATATTGCCATCTACACGGAAGAGATGAATCGCCTGTTTCGACACGCCGACCCAAGTATGCCCGAAGAGAAGAAAGTGAGGTTCCTCATGCGGAGTGTCAAACAGGAACTCTTCGCTGGATTGATAAGGAACCCACCGAAGACAGTCGCTGAATTTGTTTCGGAGGCTTCCACAATCGAGAAAACGCTTGAGATGCGAACGCGGCAATACAACCGCAGCTTCTCGGCCACAAGCTACGCCCACGTTCAAGCACTAGGATCCGCCGACCTGCGTGAGACGATTCGAGCAATCGTGCAAGAGGAGTTGCGAAAAATTCTACCTTCGTCGCAACCTCAAGTAGAGTCCATCGCCGACGTCGTGCGCCAGGAGATCCAGCATTCACACGGCGCGCCTCAGCTAGCAGAGCCGCAGCCGCAAGCTATAGAATATGAGCTATGCTGCTGCAGCCCGCCGTCATGCGCATCCTCCACGCCCACGCCAAGACACCACACCGCCGCAGTACCGTCGCCAGACGCCGCCGCCACCACCGACGCCCTACCGTCCATCTGTCGGCCAGCGCTACACCCCGAGGAAGACCGATGTCTGGCGTGCCCCCGACCAACGTTTATAGATTCTATAAACGTTGCCCCCGACAACCGCCCGCTCTGCTACCACTACGGGGAGGCCGGCCACACGTACCGCCGCTGCCAGTACCGACAGATGGGGCTACGTGGATTCGCCGTCAACGCGCCGCGCCCGTAGCCGGGCGAACGGCCTCGCGACATCGGCGACTACCTCACCGGAGCACAGTGGCAAGAACGACGACCTTCCCGCTCGCCGTCGCCCGGCCGCTACATGTCACCGCACCGCCGTCAGTACACTGGCCCAAACCGGGACCGGTCACCTAGCCCGTATCCGGGAAACTAAGGGCAGCAACCGATGGAAGTGCGGTTGCTGTACGACGAAATGCCGAAGATCCTCCGCGGCCGCCGATGACGACAACGCGACGAGACCTGCAGAACACGACGCAAACCGGACGGAGCCCTCACGACGAAACATCGCGGACCGAAGTAGACCTGACGACGCAACGTCGAAACAGCGGGACAAATCGACGAAGCCGCGATCCGACGCCATGACGTAACCGCAACGCAAGACGACGAACTAGCGATCTCGACGTTCTGATCAACGACCACAACCTCACCGCTCTCTTCGACACCGGAGCCGACTATTCCGTGATCAGTGGCCCGTTCGCAGCAAAGTTGAAGAAAGTTAGGACTGCTTGGGAAGGCCCCGAGATCCGGACCGCTGCAGGCCATCTGATAGCGCCAATTGGTGTCTGCACGGCGAGAGTCACCATCAATAACCGGACTTATCCTGCGAGCTTTGTAATCCTACAAAACTGCTCCAGGGATGTGATACTTGGAATGGACTTCCTAAGTGACCACGGCGCTGTCATAGACCTGAGGTCTGAGTCGATAACACTAACCTCAGACAAAGCGCTCCCGCCCCACACGACGCCAGGGAACCATGCATTGAATATGTTATAGAAGAGCAGGTGACCGTTCCGCCGCGCTCCAGCGTCATTATTTCCGTCGGCACCGAAAAACCTGCGAACCTTGAAGGCGTCATCGAGGGTGATCAGCACCTACTCCTGAACCGTCAAATTCGCGTCGCACGAGGTATAGCCGAGCTGCGTGACGGTAAAGCAAAGGTAGTGCTGACAAACTTCAGCCACGAATATAGGCACCTCAACATTGGTACGACGGTTGCCTACATCGATGAATGTGTAGCCGCCAGCGATGCTTTCGCCCTCTTCGATGCTGCCGAACCTGCTTCGGCGAATAGAGGTCCCGAACCGAATTTTGACGTCAACCCGAGCCTTCCCAAGGTCAAGCAAGACCAGCTCAAAACACTGCTCCTGCAATACAAGGACTGTTTCTCGTCGTCATCGCGGGTCCGACAAACGCCCCTTGCTAAGCACCGCATTATAACAGAAGAAAATTCTCGACCACTCCGTCAGAGCCCCTACAGAGTTTCGACTCGAGAGCGCGACGCGATAAAGAAACAAGTCGACGAGATGCTACGCGACAACATCATCCAGCCGTCCAAGAGTCGGTGGGCGTCACCCGTGGTGTCACTGAAGAAGAAGGACGGGACACTGCGCTTCTGCGTTGATTATTGGTGCCTGAACAAAATAACGAATAGACGACACCCTGGATCGACTTCACAATGCGACGTACTTTTCGTCGATGGACCTCAAGACCGGCTACTGGCAGATCGAAGTAGACGAAAGAGACCGAGAAAAGACTGCTTTTATAACACCCGACAGCCTCTTTGAGTTCAAGGTCACGCCTTTCGGTCTTTGCTGCTCGGCACTTGCGACGTTCCAGCGCGTCATGGACACCGTACTGGCCGGATTGAAGTGGCAGACGCGCCTTGTGTATTTGGACGACGTCGTCGTGTTTTCCTCGACCTTCGACGAGCATCTCCGGCGGCTTGAGGCAAGAGTATGAAGTTGGGCATGTTGGTAATGCATAACTGATCACGTAGCGCAAAGTTTGACACAGGACAAGAGAGGGGGGGGGGGGACGAAGACGAGCGCTTACTTCCAACAACGTTTATTTCGAGGAGCGTACACATATATACTCTCGAAATGCGAAAAACAAACAAAGCATTCAAGAAACTCACAATTGCCATGCGGAAAGTCTTGCATTCTCTGGAAAGACAATTCTTTTTGACAAAGCCCGAGAGAGGGAGTGCTGACGCAGTTCAGCCCTGATCTACAAATCCTCTCTGCCTCGATAATTTCTCGTGTCGTTTTATTTCTGTTTTTTTTTCCCACGATAACGGTGTCGTGAAAAAGCGGTTTACAGCCACACGTGCTGCAGTGCAATGCCAAGAAACCATCGCGACCATTCTTGACATTACAAGCATGTTCCCGGAGCCGGTCATTAATACATGGGCCACGATGACTGCTTCCTCGGAGCTATAAGTGGCGACGACTTCGCCGAAAGGCAACGAGACGACGCGGAAATGGGGGGCCTTATGGAGTACCTCCAGTGCAAGACCGCCGTTGTTCTGAAGGTATTCAAGCGAGGACTGCCGTCGTTTTTCTTACGGAACGGCGTTCTCCTGAAGAACTTCTCGCCCCATCGAAGCGACTACCTTCTCGTCGTGCCCTCATCACTGCGACCAGAAGTCCTCCAGGCCCTACACGACGACCCGACGGCTGGACACCTCGGTGTTTCCCGCACGCTCGCCAGAATACAGGAAAAATACTACTGGCCACGCCTTGCTGCCGACGTCGCCCACTACGTTAAGACTTGCCGAGATTGCCAGCGACGGAAGACACCGCCGATTAGGCCAGCGGGACTTCTGCAGCCAATCGAACACGTTCCGCAAATCGGGATGGACTGTTGGGTAACAGGTGTCTCAGCTTGCGACTGCTTCTGCGCAGAGCTGATAGACGGAGCGATCAAGGCGACGGTGAGTTAAGGCAAATTTATATACATATATACAGAGGCTTTACATATTCGGCGCTGGGGCCGACAGCTTATTGGGCGCGCACAGCGGTGCCACCGGTGCGACGACGACCCGGGATTTCTTCGTTCGCTGTCTCTCTCTCTCTCTCCGCGCAGCTTGGTTCGTTTATAGCCCTGGGCAATCGCTTGCATCAGCCAAGAGCTCGAAGCCTCCAATCAGGAACCGCCGTTGGTCGCTGGCTCGAACCGGATCCGCGGATGAGAGGGCTTGCCGCACGTTGCGGGAGAGATTTCCTTCGGTTGCGTCAGACGCAGCGCCGGAGTTGCCGGGGATTGCGTAAGGCTCCTGCCTCGTTGCATCAGCTGCTGTTGACGCTGGTTGCGTCAGCCGCATCGCCGGAGTTGCCGGGGATTGCGTAAGACTCCCGCCTCGTTGCATTAGCGGGTGTTGACGCTGGTTGCGTCAGACGTTCTACCAGCTTGAATGCCTTGTTGAAGCAAGGAAGTTTGGGTTGGGAGCCCTGGCATAACAGGACCTACTGGGGCCGTTCCCGACGTCGACTTCCGGCAACAAGTGGATCGTCGTAGCAACTGACTACCTCACCCGCTACGCCGAGACAAAGGCCTTGCCCAAAGGCAGTGCCGCCGAGGTAGCCAAGTTCTTCGTGCAGAACATCGTCTTGCGTCATGGCGTCCCAGAGGTTCTCCTCACAGACAGAGGCACCGCCTTTACTGCGGACCTAACTCAGGCGATCTTCAAATACAGCGAGACGAGCCACCGCCGCACCACCGCTACCACCCGCAGACCAATGGCCTCACCGAACGTCTAAATAAGACCATCGCCGACATGCTGCCCATGTACGTCGACGTTGAGCACAAGACGTGGGACGCCGTCCTTCCGTACGTGACCTTCGCTTACAACACGGCCGTCCAAGAAACAACGCAGATGACGCCGTACAAGTTGGTCTATGGAAGGAGCCCGGCGACGACGCCATGCTACCGAACGTCACCGACGAAGAAAACCTCCACGCCGCCGCTTACTTACAACGTGCCGAAGAAGCTCGACAGCTCGCCCGCCGGCGCATCAAGACCCAGCAGTACACCTACAGCCGTCGCTACAATCTTCGACGACGCTTCGTGGAATACCAGCCCGGCGACCGTGTTTGGGTCTGGACGCCGATACGCCGACGTGGGCTTAGCGAAAAACTCCTTCGGCGATACTTCGGGCCATACAAGGTTCTTCGACGCCTCGGCGCTCTTGACTACGAGGTCATCCCGGACGGCATTACGAACTCCCAGCGACGCCGCGCACGACCTGAAGTCGTCCATGTCGTGCGCCTTAAGCCGTTTTTTGTGCGTTATCTAACCTGGGGACTCTACCTTTTCCTTTGTAATTTATTTATGTAGGCACTTGTTTTTTTAACACGAAAGTGTTTTATGCCGGGTTCCACCGCGGCTCCACTGACGCATTTCCGTCACGGATATGACGTTGTAAAATATAAAGACTAACATATGGCAAAGAACTACAAGAAAAAGTTCCGTCACCTAGAATCGAACTTACGACCTCTCGATCCCGAGCGCGCAGCGCGAAACGACTCCGCCACAAACGCCACGTTCTTCGTCGTACTAACGGCGTGCTATTTATATACACCATTTGCCAGTGGCGGTACTCAGAGACCAGGGTACATCAGCGTGTTTTCGTTATCACTGGCGAGATGGCGCGACGGGCTCGAAGAGCGTAGAAGAGCGCGCTTTAAATGTCGTCGCCCCCCGCGTTAAGATGAGCGTGTGCTTCTACAGGGCGTGGTCGCTCCTGCGCGCGCGCTTATCTTGTACGTCTTGCGCTCTCACCGCAAGTTTGCGTTCAAGTTACAGAGAGCGCGAAGGTCATTTCGCTCACTGCAGAGGCCGCTTTTGCGAAAGGAGCGCGCTGCTCACAAACACGTAAGTTACAACTGTGGCAGTTCGCGCTCATCCTGTGTATACTTGTGCGTTCGTTTCGTGCGTCCTCCTTTGTATTTGACCAGCGCGCTTTAACTGTCGAGCTGTGACAGTTGTTAGTTCGCGCTCGTCCTGTGTATGTTCGTTCCGTGCGTCCTTTCTGCTTGAGCAACGCGTTGGAACTTTCGAGCTGCTTGCCGTTCTTCGCGTGACATTACAACTTGTTGCATTCAATCCTTCGCCCTCGGGGCGAAACAATGCACAACAAACGCTCAACTACGTCTGTGAAGACACGTTTTACTTTCGTGTTATACCGGTTCCTATGACAGAGGGATCAACTTTTTTTTTCTCTGCCTTGATCACCTTTTTTTTTTCTCTGCCTTGTTCTTTCACAAACGTTAAACCCCAGATATTAATTGTTCTTTCACAAGCATCGGGACGATGCTTTTTCGGAGGGGGCAATGCCTCGCCCACTTGTTTTATTTTGATGTATTGGGGTTTGACCAGCAAGGACGGTTATCAACGCTCGACGCTGTCCGCGAAGCAGTGTTCGAGAAACTTCGCGATTGTAGTATATCGTTTTGTTAAGATTGCGCGCCGCACGCGAATGTTCCAGCTTTGTCGAGAGATAGCGCCACCACCAGCGATATTGCTGGAAAGTTCGATAGGACCGCTTGTCAGTTGATCGATGGTCGACGCTCTGTTCGCCGCTATCAGTGCATACCGTGTATATTGCTGTAATTTAACTTTCCGTTTCCCGGCCACAAGTTCGGCCAAATAAACAGTTTCATCTTGAAAACGACGACTGCCGTCTTCGTCGACGTCACGACCACGTCACAATATTGTCAAAAACGGTACATTGGCGAAACGGTGTATATATTGCGGTGGATTTGCAAGAATAAAATTAGTTGCGAGTTGACGCTCTTTCCTTTCGCCTACTTTCCTCGGTGGTTTGCGTCGTCGAATTTTCTTGTAACATGCACCAACTAGCCCAACAACAGGTTTCCCTAGATTCTTTTCTCTTCCTTGCTAAGTACCGACAACCATTGAAGCACCACCGACAAATCTCATACGCTCGTTTTCGTTAGCCATGTTCTTCCTAAAGCTTTCCCAGTGCCTGGTGGAACGCGTCCCCTGCTCACGAATCACGGGGGACTAGCGGGAGCAGAAAGGCGCGTTGCGTTCGCATATTCTCCGCTGAAAGGTGCGTGGCTAATGTACTTAGACGTGGCTTTATAAATCTTACACGTTAGGAAGAACATGGCGGCAGACTCCGGCTGCGCGTGAAGGGCCGGGAGAGGAAGCAGTTGTCGATACTTAGGCAAAAAATGAAAAATCTAGGGACTTCAGTGCGCAGGGGAGAAAAGTAAGGGACTTGCTGAATGAGCTTGAACAAGCTTGGGTATTTTTTTTCTTTGTTTGGTTTTTGTCATGGGAAGGGGGTTGGGGTGTACTACTGCTTCTTTTGTTACCCTTTATATGCTTTCAAGCCATCTCTCGAGCATGTTCCATGTGACAATGAAGTGGAATGCAAGGCTAATGCAGGGGTTCGGCCCAGACACAAAGCACCATTGCTTTGGCGTCACGACAGCATTTCGGCTACCAGCACTTTCTCTAGGCAGGGTGTTGAGAAGTCCTCGGTTTTCAGAGATTATTCCCTGTCCATAGCTAATCGTGCTATTCAGCACTCACAGGGATTTGCTGTGGCGGCACGAGAGACAGCGGAGGCTCCTGACTAGCCAAGAGACTTGTGTGCTTCTGCTGCGTTCTGTCGATCAGAGCGCGACATCGCGACTGTTTAGGAAAGTCACAGAGAAGCAGGCAAATCTGGATGTTCGGATATAGTAGCACGATCGGGGGCTACCGCAAAACTGGTTCTTCGAGGCGCCAACTACGCATGCGTAGATGAGAACAAGCTTTGTTTTCAGAAAGCAAACATTTTTTGAAGTTGAGCGGTGTATGACTCAGCATGTGCTTCTCACTATGTGGCAACCCAGAGTGATAGTGCTGGGTCATTCCCTTCCAAGTGACCTGGCCTTCGACCACCCTCTCTGTAATTTTGAACACTTCATTTTTTTCCCATGATAAACATTATCCTCGCTTGTCTCTAGCGAAAAAGCATAGCAATGTAGATGCGCTGAGTGAAGCACACACGAGAAACGTAACAAGGGACAGGACTAGTGGTGCGCTGTCCCTTGTTACGTTTCTCGTCTGTGCTTCACTCGGCGCATCTACATTGCTATGCCGCCCAAATTGAAGCTTTGCTCTACCGAAAAAAATTTTTGTTCATTTGCCATCTTGAATTTGCAAACGCTAGCCTGCGAAGCGTATGTATATACGAGGGTTATTCAAAAAGTAAGGGCCGTTTGCTAAAATTTCAATATTTGCACATTAGAATGAAGATTTAATTGTGCAGCGCCATCTGCTAATTCTTCGCGAAGGTACTGAAGTTACTGTTGTGACTCGGTAGTCGTCTGCTTGTCGGGGAATGCAAACGGCAATGTCTGCGAAAATCGTTGCTTGCACCTGTGGTGAAGTGCGAGCTGTAATTCAGTTTTTGCTCGCAAAAGGATCATCAGCTTGTCAGATTTATGCGGAATTGTGCCTAGTTTATGGACATGAAGTGATGAGTCAGGGAAAGGCAATAAAACCGTTTTAAATAACAGAGAGCTGAGCTAGTTGGTAAGTATGTGCCGCTGTGCAGAGGAAGAATGAGCGAGTAAAAGACAAGAAGCGAACCGATATTTGTTTCGTAAAACACACAAACAATTTCACTGTTTGCCGTACAAGTGTGGCGTATAAGGTTCCTTTCAGCTGCGGCCGCTTCTACGTAGGACAGACGGGCCGCTGCATTAACCAGAGATTATTAGAACATAAAAGATCACTAACCGGAGGCTCACCTTCTAATCTATAGTTACATTGTCGAGAGTGTAAGTGCACGCCAAAATTCAATGAATGTGCAGTTTTGTACCGACATAGGAATGAAAATACGCGTCTGATGATTGAGGCGTGGCATATTGCCACGCCCACTTCTTGTCTTGTTTTGATGTATTCGGGTTTGACCGGCAGGGACGGTTATCAACGCTCGACGCTGTCCGCGAAGTAGTGTTCTAGAAGCGTCGCGAGTGTGGTAGATCGGTTTGTTAAGATTGCGCCCCGCACGTGAATGTTCCAGCTTTGTCTAGAGATTACGCCGCCACCAGCGATATTGCTGGAAAGTTCGATAGCGCCTGCATAAAAGCCGACGCGCGTGACCGCTTGTCAGTTGATCGACGGTCGACGCTCTGCTCGCCGCTATCAGTGCATACCGTGTGTATTGCTGTAAATCAACTTTCCGTTTCCCGGCCAGAAGTTCGGCCAAATAAACAGTTTCCTCTTGAAAACGCCGACTGCTGTCTTCGTCGACGTCACAACCACGTGACATCTGGTGGAGGTGCTGTTCCTTCATGATCCGGACGCCCCCGTCAAGCCGTGAGCCGAGCCCACACCGTCAAGAAGACACCGACCAGCGGGCCAGCCGCAGGCAGCAAGGTCTCCCACCGGAGTACGGGCCTCTACCCGACAAGACCAGGAAGACCCCGACCATGCCCACCACATCAGCGACGGCGACAGCACCCATGGTGCCTGCACCTGTGCTGCTACATCCAGCCGAGGGAGACACCTACCTTCCGTGGGTCACCGCTCGAAGACCCGGAAAGTTGGCTTGAAGGTACGACCGCGTCGCCCTTTACAACAACTTGACTGATAACGACAAGCTACGGAACGTGTACTTCGCCTTGGAAGACACCGCTCGTACCTGGTTCGAGAACCAAGAGCGAACCCTGACAACGTGGGACATATTTCGCGCCAGGTTCCTGGCCACGTTCACGAGCGTCGTTCGCAAAGAGAGGGCTGAGGCTCTGCTCGAGACCCGCGTGCAGATGCCGAGCGAAAACGTGGCGCTCTTCGCGGAAGAAATGACCCGGCTGTTCCGCCACGCTGACCCCAATATGCCTGAAGAGAAGGTGGTTCGTTTCCTCATGCGAGGAGTAAAGGAACAGCTCTTCGCTGGACTTATGAGGAATCCACCGAATACCGTCCAGGAATTCGTCTCAGAAGCCACGACCATTGAGAAGACGCTAGAAATGCGCACCCGCCAATATAATCGCCGATCAATCCAAGACAGCCCCGCTGTTCATGCGCTCGGCTCCGACGACCTGCGCGAAACAATCCGAGCGATCGTGCGAGAGGAACTGCGCAAGCTGTTGCCCTTACCCCAGCCTCAAGTGGACTCCATAGCAGACGTCGTTCGAGAAGAAATCCAGCAATCGCTGGGCACCCTTGAACCGCCACAGCCTCAGCCGCAAGCCTTGAGCTACGCTGCTGCAGCCCGACGCTACGCTCCCCCGCCGCGCCCGCGTCAAGACACCGCATCGACGCAGTTCCGTCGCCAGACACCGCCGCAATCATCGACGCCCTACCGCCCACCTGGCGGCCAGCACTACACCCCGAGGAAGACCGACGTTTGGCGCGCCCCTGACAACCGCCCGCTCTGCTACCACTGCGGGGAGGCCGGCCACACGTACCGCCGCTGCCAGTACCGACAGATGGGACTACGAGGATTCGCCATCAACGCGCCACGACCGCAGCCAGGCGAACGGCCTCGCGACATCGACGACTACCTAACCGGAACGCAGTGGCAAGAACGACGTCCTTCACGCTCGCCGTCGCCCGGCCGCTACATGTCACCACACCGCCGGCCGTACACTGGCCCAAACCGGGGCCGGTCGCCTAGCCCGTATCCGGAAAACTAAGGGCAGCAACCGATGGAGGTGCGGTTGCTGTACGACGAACTACCGAAGATCCTCCGCCGACGACGACGACGTCGCGACGAAACCTTCAGAACACGACGCGAACCAGACAGACCCCTGACGACGAGATCTTGCGGACCGAAGAAGACCCAACGACGCAACATGGAAGCAGCGGAACAAACCGACGCAGCCGTGACCCGACGCCGAGACCCAACCGCAACGCAAGACGACGAACTAGCGACCTCGACGTTCTCATCGACGGCCACAACGTCACCGCTCTCGTCGATACTGGAGCTGACTATTGCGTCATCAGTGGGCCCTTCGCCACGAAGTTGAAGAAAGTTAAGACCGCTTGGGAAGGCCCCGAAATCCGCACCGCTGGAGGCCATCTGATAACGCCGATTGGTGTCTGCACGGCGAGAGTCACCATCAATGACCGGACCTATCCTGCGAGCTTTGTAATCCTACAAAACTGCTCCAGGGACGCAATACTTGGAATGGACTTCCTAAGTGAACACGGCGCCGTCATCGACCTGAGGTCCGAGTCGATAACACTAACCTCAGATAAAGCGCTCCCGCCCCGCGCGACGCCAGGGAACCATGCATTGAATGTGATAGAAGAGCAGGTGACCATTCCGCGGCGTTCCAGCGTCATTATTTCCGTCGGCACCGAAAAAGCTGAAGACATCAAAGGTGTCATCGAGAGCGATCAGCGTTTGCTGCTAGACCGTGACATTTGCGTCGCAAGGGGCATTGCTCGGTTGCATGAAGGAAAAGGAAGCGTGATGCTAACGAACTTCAGCCAGGAATACAGACACCTGAGCAGGGCCACGACGATTGCATACATCGAAGAAATCTTGGCCGTCAGCGATGCGTTTGCCTTTTCAGATTCTGACGAAGCTACGACGACGATCCCTGAGCCACCCTTCGACGTAAACCCAAGTCTTCCCGCTCGCCAACAGCAACAGCTTCGACGCCTTCTGCAGGAATACAGGGACTGTTTCTCGTCGTCATCGCGGGTCCGACAAACGCCCCTTGCTAAGCACCGCATCATAACAGAAGAAAATGCTCGACCACTCCGTCAGAGTCCCTACCGGCTTTCAACGCGGGAACGGGAGGCCGTTAAGAAACAAGTCGATGAAATGCTACGCGACGACATCATCCAGCCGTCCAACAGCCCGTGGGCGTCTCCCGTGGTGTTAGTGAAGAAGAAGGATGAGACCCTACGTTTCTGCGTCGATTATCGTCGCCTGAACAAAATCACAAAGAAGGACGTGTACCCTCTCCCACGGATAGACGACACCCTGCATCGGCTCCACAACGCCAATTACTTTTCGTCGATGGACCTCAAGACCGGCTACTGGCAAATTGAAGTCGACGAGAGAGACCGAGAAAAGACCGCCTTTATAACACCGGACGGCCTGTTCGAGTTCAAGGTCATGCCTTTCGGTCTTTGCTCGGCACCTGCGACTTTCCAACGAGTCATGGATACTGTATTAGCTGGCTTGAAGTGGCAGACTTGCCTTGTTTACTTGGACGACGTCGTTGTGTATTCCTCGAACTTCGACGAACACCTCCAGCGACTTCGATCCGTACTTCAAGCAATCAAGAACTCCGGGCTCACCCTGAAGCCAGAAAAGTGCCGCTTCGCGTACGAGGAGCTCTTGTTTTTGGGTCACGTGATCAGCAAGACTGGAGGGCTCCCAGACCCGCAGAAAACAGCTGTCATCGCCGCTTTCCCGCCACCCACCGACAAGAAGGCCGTGCGCCGATTTCTCGGCTTGTGCGCCTATTACAGACGCTTTGTCAAAGACTTTTCACGGATCGCCGAGCCACTAACGCAGCTCACGAAGACCGACGTCGAATTCAGGTGGCAAACAGCGCAAGTCGAAGCATTTCATGAACTGAAACGACGCCTGCAGACACCTCCGATACTTGCGCATTTCGACGAATACGCCGATACGGAGATTCACACCGATGCAAGCAGCATAGGACTCGGCGCCGTCCTTGTGCAGCGGACGGGCGGACTGGAAAGGGTTATCAGTTATGCTAGCCGGTCGCTGTCTAAAGCAGAGGTCAACTATTCCACAACAGAAAAGGAGTGCCTCGCCATCATCTGGGCTACGTCAAAGTTTCGCCCCTACCTCTACGGCAGGCCCTTCAAAGTTGTGAGCGACCATCACGCCTTGTGTTGGCTAGCTAACTTGAAGGACCCTTCAGGTCGCCTCGCACGGTGGAGCCTAAGACTTCAAGAATTTGACATTACTGTCGTGTACAAGTCCGGAAAGAAACACTCCGACGCCGACTGCTTGTCTCGTGCCCCCGTCGACCCACCACCGCCCGACGACCAGGATGATGACAGCTTCTTGGGAGCCATAAGTACCGACGACTTCGCCGAACGACAGCGAGCCGACCCGGAACTGAAGGGTCTAGTGGAATACCTGGAGGGCAGGACCATCGTTGTCCCAAAAGTATTCAGGCGAGGATTGGCATCATTTTCCTTGAAAAACAACGTCCTCGTAAAGAAGAACTTCACTCCGGCCCGAGCCAGCTACCTTATCGTTGTAACTTCAGGACTGCGACCAGAAATTCTGCATGACCTGCACGACGACCCGACGGCTGGACACCTCGGACTTTCCCGATTGCTCGCACGAGTACAAGAAAAGTACTACTGGCCGCGCCTTGCTGCCGACGTCACTCGCTACGTAAGGACGTGCCGAGACTGTCAGCGACGGAAGACACCGCCCACAAGACCAGCAGGCTTCCTTCAGCCGATCGAGCCTCCTCGGCGACCATTCCAGCAGATCGGGATGGACCTCCTGGGGCCGTTCCCAACGTCGACTTGCGGAAATAAATGGATCGTCGTGGCTACCGACTACCTCACCCGCTACGCCGAAACAAAAGCCCTGCCCAAAGGCAGTGCCGCTGAAGTAGCCAAGTTCTTCGTTGAGAACATCGTCCTTCGACCCGGCGCCCCAGAGGTTCTCATCACCGACAGAGGTACGGCGTTCACGGCTGACCTGACTCAGGCGATCTTGGAATACAGCCACACAAGCCACCGCCGCACCACCGCGTACCACCCACAGACCAACGGCCTCACCGAGCGTCTAAATAAGACCATCGCCGACATGCTGGCCATGTACGTCGACGTCGAACACAAGACGTGGGACGCCATCCTTCCGTACGTGACCTTCGCGTACAACACGGCCGTACAGGAAACGACGCAGATGACGCCATACAAGTTGGTCTACGGACGGAGCCCGGCAACGACGCTCGATGCCATGCTACCAAACGTGACCGACGAGGAAAACATCGACGTGACTACCTACCTACAGCGCGCCGAAGAAGCACGACAGCTCGCCCGCCTACGGATCAAGAACCAGCAGACGACTGACAGCCGCCGCTACAACCTTCGACGACGCCACATGGACTACCAACCCGGTGACCGTGTATGGGTATGGACGCCAATACGCCGACGAGGACTTAGTGAGAAGCTTCTTCGACGATACTTCGGACCGTACAGGGTACTTCAACGCCTCGGCGCACTCGACTATGAGGTTGTCCCTGACGGCATTACGAACTCTCAGCGGCGCCGTGCGCGACCTGAAGTGGTCCATGTCGTGCGCCTTAAGCCGTTTTTTTGCGCGTTAGCGAGCCTGGGGACTCTATTTTTTTCCTTTGTTATTGTAAGTTATTTGTGTATGCACTTGTTTTTTTTTTTCTCTTCTATGTTCTTTCACAAGCATCGGGCCGATGCTTTTTCAGAGGGGGGCAATGCCACGCCCACTTCTTGTCTTGTTTTGATGTATTCGGGTTTGACCGGCAGGGACGGTTATCAACGCTCGACGCTGTCCGCGAAGTAGTGTTCTAGAAGCGTCGCGAGTGTGGTAGATCGGTTTGTTAAGATTGCGCCCCGCACGCGAATGTTCCAGCTTTGTCGAGAGATAACGCCGCCACCAGCGATATTGCTGGAAAGTTCGATAGCGCCTGTATAAAAAGCCGACGCGCGTGACCGCTTGTCAGTTGATCGACGGTCGACGCTCTGCTCGCCGCTATCAGTGCATACCGTGTGTATTGCTGTGAATCAACTTTCCGTTTCCCGGCCACAAGTTCGGCCAAATAAACAGTTTCCTCTTGAAAACGCCGACTGCTGTCTTCGTCGACGTCACAACCACGTGACAATATCGAGAATAGTGGTAGCGCATGCGTGAGCCAATCGTCGATTAACCTGCATAAAGATGAAATCAAATAACTTAACAGTTATCTTTCGCGTAGGCTCCCACGCGTGCCGGCCCGCCTCTTGCATGGGCATGCGCAGATAGATAAGTTTTCGTGCCTTCTTTCTTTTCCGCCGTTGTGCATCTATTCAGTTGTTAGTCGGCGTTTGTGGTCTCCTGACTTCTTTCTTGTGTCCGTGTTTGCACGCCCTGTCTTTTTAGAATCAATAAAACCGTGTCGAGACTTCACAAATGGCTAGTTAGTCGTCTGTCGGATGAATTTCCTCTTGTCAGCCGCACTGCAATTTGCACGACTGTGACTGAAAAGCCCAGATATCGCAGTGTGTGCAATGTGGGGGCCAAAAATGGTTACCGACCAACTCAAACAGCAAAGAATTCCCAGGCGGCAAACTTCTATGCAGAGGGACTAAAGAAACTGGTACAGCGGTACGAAAAGTGCTTAGAATTTAACGATGATTATGTAGAAAAGTGAAGTAGTTTTGTGCTAAACTAAACCAGCCAATAGCAACTTTTACTAACGAATATTTAGGCCCTTACTTTTTGAATAACCCTCGTATCTCTCTCTCTCTCTCGTATATATATATATATATATATATATATATATATATAGAGAGAGAGAGAGGAGGAGAGAGAGAGAGAGAGGGGAATGAAGAAAGAAACTACGACTTTCGTTGGTGTGGCACTGTATATTTTCACTAACGTTTCGTCTGGTGGACCAGACTTTGACAAAGTCTGGTCCACCAGACGAAACGTTAGTGAAAATATACAGTGCCAAACCAACGAAAGTAGTAGTTTCTTTCTTCATTCGTTATTCTATCGGGGTCCGCGTGATTCTTTTCCCACTACTATATATATATATATATATATATATATATAGTTGACGCATTAGTATGAATGTTTTTGTGCCTACCGAACAACATTAGGTTTTCATGCACAAAAAATTTTAAATTAATTTGTTTTCTTCAATTATAAAACAGGGAGAAGCGCACAAATCTTTGAAATCTTTAAATTTGATTTGAAATGTAATGTTCTGAAAGTAGCCATTCCATCGATGCACCTACGTTGTCTAGATGGCAAACAGGAAAGCAGATCGAAACCATGTAAGCCGGGCTGAAAGAAAAAAAAAGCACAATTCTTTATAAAAGTTGCTTTTTACGCCATAGTCCGTTGTGAATCGCGGTCAGATAAAAATAATAAATGTAGCACGTTGTAAATAATATTTAATGACATTTTATTCAAGGAGTTTAATGAAAACTGCTTTCAATAACTTGCGGCAATGTGTACACACGCCTCCAGTGCTTTCCCACTTTGTCGAGACAGCCCCTACAATGCTGCATACTGACGCCAGCAATGTTGGCCTTGGAGCCGTGCTTGTGCAGTGCCAGGAGGACACGGCAAAAGTGATCGCCTACGCAAGCAGAACTCTTACGCACAGAGGCAAACTACTCAACCACTGAAAAAGAATACCCCGCCGTGGTATGGGCGGTTATGAAATTTCGCCCATATTTGTACGGCCGCTCTTTCAAGGTGATCAGTGACCACCATTCTATGTGTTGGCTGACAAATCTTAAAGATCCTTCCGGGCGATTGGCACGCTGGAGCCTTAGACTACAAGAGTTCGATATGACGATTGTGCACAAGTCGGGGAAACGACATACAGACGCTGACTACCTGTCTCGGTCACCGATAGAGTCAGCTGCTACTCTCGACGAAGACACAGCATTCCTCGGGATTCTCGACACGTCGGCTATTGCAGACCAACAACATGACAATCCTGAGCTGCTTGGTCTGATAAATTATTTAGAAGGACGAACTCAGGAAAGCGTCCAAAGTCTCTGCAAGAGGCTTATCGTCATTTTCTTTACGAAACCAAGTCCTTTACAAAACGAACTTCTCGACAGATGGATCCGCTTACCTGCTGGTTGTCCCTACCGCCCTTCGTTGTGAAGTATTGCACGCGTGCCACAACGAGGTCACCTCTGGGCATTTAGGCTACACGCGCACACTAAGCAGAGTGCGGGAGAGGTACTACTGGCCAGGACTCGCCGCTGCCGTGAAACATCACGTTCGGACCTGCCTCGATTGCCAGCAGCGCAAGTCACCTCCGACGAAACCAGCCGGTCTGTTACATCCAGTCCAGGTCCCGCCAACGCCGTTTGGTCATATCGGAATGGACCTTTTGGGTCCACTTCCTACTTCTAGTGCTGGTAGCCGCTGGGTTATTTTGGCGACCGACTACCTCGCTCGCTACGCCGAGACAAAAGCCATCCAAGAGGCACAGCAGAGGAGGTGGCCCGCTTTTTCATAGAAAATATTGTGTTGACACACGGCGCACCATCGATCGTTATAACAGATCGCGGAACCGCATTCGCAGCAGCGCTTTTAGATCATGTGTTGGTGCTTAGTGGTACGATTCATCGTAAGTCGACAGCCTACCATCCACAAACCAACGGACTGACCGAGCGGCTGAACAAAACCCTGGAAGACATGCTTTCAATGTATGTGGAAATGGAGCACAAAAATTGGGACGAGATTCTACCTTATATAACGTTTGCTTAAAACACCGCTGAACAAGAAACGACACGGATGACCCCATTCCGTCTTGTTCGTGGACGAGAAGTAAGGACAATGTTGGACGCGATGCTGCCGCACGAATGCGACGACGTCGAAACGAGTGCCGGCGTATTTTCTCAACGCGCGGAGGAAGCCAGGCAGCTCGCACGTGTGCGAATATACCAACAGCAAGAGTACGACGCGGGTCGCTATAATCTGCGTCATAGACCTGTAAACTACGAAACCGGCGACAGGGTATGAGTGTGGACGCCTGTCCGAAGACGGGGACTATCCGAAAAGCTGCTTAGAAGATACTTCGGACCTTATCGAGTGCTGCGACGACTAAGTGACGTCACCTATGAGGTCGTCCCGGATATCCCCCACTGTACAAGGCGTCGCCAGCACCGACCTGAACTTGTGCACGTAGTGCGCATCAGGCACGTAGCCAGGATTTTTTTTCGGGGGGGGGGGGGGGGGCCCAAGGTCTAATTATTCGAAAGAAAGTCTTTTCATGGCAAAAGAAAAAAAGTTGCCCGGGAACATAAAAGGCTGGACGAATTTCGGGGGGGGGGGGCCGGGCCCCCCGCCCCCCCCCCCCTTGCCTACGTGCCTGGCGCGCATAAAGCCCTACGTTAGCGAGTGACATTGCGAGCGACTGTCACTTGTACAAAGCGCCTTTATAGCACCCGACTATAGCATCGGGGCGACGCTCTTTTAGAGGGAGGCAAATGTCGCGCCCGCTGTCTGCAGACAACGAAGATGATGTGCGCTTTGACAGTCTCGCGGAACGGGACTCTGACCGAAGAAGACGTGTTTGGTGTCTATGTTCTTGTCTATGCTGCTGCATAAAACGGGCTGCTTGCTCTTCTGCTAAACGTCTTGGTTGTTCGTTTACGGTGCACCGCGACAATATATTGCGCCCTGCTTTGACGTTGCTGTGCCCGATCTTCATTGCAGTGTACGCTGGGGCTTTCGCGTAAGCCCTATCTCGTGCAGTGCTCTTTAAAAAAGTGAAAGAATGAAGCAAGAAAGACGTGCTGTGATTGGTGGCGGCGAGTATAAACACGCACAGTGGAAAGTTTATTCGAATTATCATCTCAGTGCACCTGTGCGTCGCATCTTTTCCAAACCGGCTCCTGGTAACGTCTGATAGCCTCTCACTACGGTCTGTATGTAGAAGGGTCGCCATGCCGTCAATGGCTTACACCCCACGCTATGGGGAGGACAAAGCTGAAGCATCGCATTTGCTACGGCTTAGCTGGCGGAAAAACTAGGAAGGGCTTTAGACAAAGCCATGTTTTAAGCGCTACTTTTTGCGCGGAGAATGAATAAAACTTTCATGTCCCAGTGATATTTACACACCTAGAGTGTACTTTAACTTCCCTTTTTGGTGGTATGTAAGTGCTGCCATCTATTGACACAGAAAGTTCAAATCTGCATTGCTTTAGAGCTGGTGAGGCCTCTTCAGCCACAGATCACGTCCTTCTTCAAATAAATGTGAGTGCAGGCCTGTTCTGATGTAATTTCACCTTCTCGTGTTTCACTCTATTTAGTTTGGAATGCCACTAGGAGACACATAAGGATTACCCCATTTGTATGGGGAAGCCTAGCGGAACACTGTCAAGTGCAAAAAACAAGGACAGGGGATGACAACACCTCCGTCTGTCCTGGTTTTTGTGTGCTTGACCGTGTTCTGCTATGAAAAACGGACTCGCCCATAAGTCCATGCTCGTGAAGCGTGGGATAATGTGTTTTTGTATGTAGGATTTTTGTGTGAGCCAGACTGCTGAGTTGTTAGAGCCAATTTTTATCTCTACTGTTACAGCGAATATCAGATATGACAAAAACATTGAGGGCCCCCATGCTAGCACGAGGACCCTCAATGTTTCTCGAGAACCTTGTTAAACAGAAGTACTTCTGTTTAACAAGGTTCTCGAGAACATGGCTGGGCAAGTGAGGCACACTTGTTGAAGATAATTAAAGACATCAGCCTGAGATGTAACTTGGAAGGATGGCCTAGCTGGTACACTGTGGTGATACTAAAAGAGGTTAAAAAAAACTTCCCTCAACATCGTTACAGCATTCTAAACGCTATAAAGCATGAAGAAAGCGATCATGTGAACGTCGTTTGTCCGCTCTTGTTTCTTTCTTTGCACCTTCCCCTTATGCATCAGCTTGAATGTTACTGCTCAATGAAAAGACGATCAACACTGTGGTGCACACGTAATCATTACAATTCTGCTCCCAAGCCTAGCCGTGCATGGCTGCGCCGTGTCTGAGGAAAAGGGGATCCTGGGAGTTGGGCCAATGCCAGGTGTTTGAACCACCTCCCGGAGAAGGCCCCTTTGGCTTCACGTAGACTGCACTTCCAGATTTACCCACATTTTGCTGTCTCCCAAATGTTTTAGTCTTTCCCGTCTTCCAATTTTTCTGGCGGCAAGGGTTAACCTTGGTGATACCGTCTAGTGGCGTCCTGAATCCCCTTGTCGACCTTTGCGTCAGTGTCCTTTGCCAAACTATAACATTGTGTATGACTTCTCAAGCATCGTTTATTTTTTGTCAGCACCAAACTGACGTTTCAGCTCTCCTCGTGGAGCAACCTGCCAACTTCTCCCATGTTAGTTCACAGTGAAGTAAGGAAACTTTCCCATACCTGGTGGCCAGGTGTTTCAAAGAAAAACTCGTACCTACCTACAAAGCTTCGAAAATGTCACACGAGGACCTCCTCCTCAAACTAAAAGAAAAAGCGCCAAAGCTCTCTGAGCTTGGCAGTACTGGTGATACTGCAGTGACTACTTCCACTTGCAGATTCCTAAACACAAGCAGGGGCATAATACCTGAGGAATATTCTTCAAGTTTGAGTGATGAGGAAGGATTCCAAGAATAACATGTCGGTACAATGAATTGTAATTCATTGACGCGTCCAAGAAATCCCATGCATGTCTTATATACTTGGACATTCTTCTCATTCGTGCAAAGAAACGAAATGCAGCACCCGCACATCTCACAACTGCACTTGGTTGCCAATTTGCCTCAGCTGAAGATCCCGTACTCCTGTGTAGACGTTGTGCAATATTAAAACATGCTATGAATATGAAGGTAAACATTAGACTGAACTCTGTCTGGTTGGGTAAGTAAACTGAGAAACCTATTATTTAATCTCCAACCAAAGTAACGAAAACACGTAAGAACCCGATGTTTCGGAACCGGCTTGGTTCCTTCCTCAGGGGGGACTGCGGCGCCTTTGCAGCGGCGTCTTGAAGGCACTCTCGCGGTGGTCAATGGCCCCACGCATTACCGCGGAGCGTAGTCCATGCGCGTACACCGGAGGGAGGGTTCCGAGGGAACGGTGTTTTGATGTTTTGAGTGGTTCGCTGAATGTGCCAAGACTCCAGTAGTAATCTCCTCCTCCATTTGGTTTCACTTTCAAGGACGGCCGTTCCGTTCAAGTCTATTTTGTGGTCAAACGTTTCAGCGTGTTCGGCGACGGCGCTGCGCTCTTTGTTGAATTTGCGGACGTCACTGACGTGTTGTCTGATTCGTTCGGGAAGGTTTTTGGTCTCGCCGATGTACGATGAGGGGCACTGGGCGCACGGTATTTTGTGTACGATGCCGGGCGCCCTGTCCTTTGTTGGTTGGTCTTTCGGGCAGGGAAGGAAGCGGCCCAGCATGCATGAAGGCACGTGCGCGATGTGCATACCTTCTTTTTTGAAAATCAGGGCAAACGCCTCGCTGGCTCCCTGGACGTATGGGACCGACACGCGTGTCGGAGAGCTGTCCGTCAATGCTGACTGGGAGTTGCGTAAGCTCTTTTGCTCATGTGCGGTGGGCGACGGATTGAATGAAATTTTTCGAATAACCGTTCTTTCTGAGGTCCGCAATTACGCGAGCTTCTTCCTTCCGGCGTTCCGTGTCGGTGGAGCATATCTTTTTGGCTCTCTGAAGTAAAGTGGTCACAACGGAGGCCTTGTGGGTGGAGGGGTGAGATGAATCACATTGAAGGTATCGGCCGGTGTGCGTCGGCTTCCTGTGAACAGAGAACTCCAAGTCACTGCCCCTTCTTGCCGCCTGGACGTCGAGAAAGGGGAGGGTGCCGTCGCGTTCACACTCGACCGTGAACTGTATGGCTGGGTGGACGGAATTTAGGTGCTGTCTGAAGTTTTTAAAGGAGCACTGGGACACAATTTTGCACCTTGTTTTTTTTTTTTTTTGCAATAGATTGCTTATGATCCACTTATCACGGCTGCAAACCTCGTTTGCGCGAGTGCGCGACGGTTATTTATTTAGAGACGTTTTTAGAGCGCCCAGTCGCAGTTTCGGTTTCAAAGAGCACCGAGCTATGCAGCATCCTCCGGTGGCCGGGAAAACACAGCTGGCCCCGTGAACACGCAAAATTGTGACGTAGGCGGCGCGCGAGCGTGGGTGCGGTGGGCGCCGAACCAGGTCAAGTGGCGCCAGCTATGGAGGATTAGAAACAACTAACGAACGCGTAATCTATGTCCTACGAGCATTCAGAAGCGCCCATCTCGACTCGCTAAGCTTACAGCATCGATTATTTGACTGTGGCTCTCAAAAACGGCGCCGAATCGGGACGAATACATTGCTGTCGAAGCTTAAGGACATGAATCTAAGGCAAATGGAAGCATCAGTTCGGAACTTACACGTTACAGAGCGCACAGCGGCCACTTGATAGATTCGAAGTGGACGACAACCGCTTTTGGCAGTGCTGCCATGTTTTTCGGAGGCGCGAATGCCTCGCCGGCGAAGCTTGCCGTGCAAGTTGGACAGCTTTCGCGCGTGCGGCGACGGCCGACGTTCTGCGGCACCGCGCCTTGCGGCAGGCTTGCCGCTAGCGTGAGCGGGCCATAACATCTGCCAACGGGCACGACGAGCGAACAGCGGAAGAGAACACAACTAGCACACGCAAAGCCGCAGGCACGGAGGAAGAAATGGCAGGTAGCACGGCACAAGCGCAAGGGCACAACCAGCCACCAGCCAACACAAACTCGTGACGTAGGTTTGTTTACACATCCGCCGCGTTGATGTCGGCGTCGCAAAGCGCTCGGATCTAGCTCAGTCGCGCGGCATGCACTTTAAAATTGATTTTAAATATGTTCTAGGCTATATTGGCCCTTGATATTTCGTAGACGTTGTGTACGGCTCCACATACATCTATTTCACTCATTATCTCGCCTTCGAAATTTTGTGTCAGTGCTCCTTTAATTTCAGATGTCTTTACGACACAAAAGCAATCGTCCATGCAGCGAAGAAAGAGCTTGGGTTGCAGCGAGAAGGAGCCAAGTGCTTTTCCTTCGATATGCTCCATGGTCAAGTTTGCCATTGTGACAGAGATGGAGGCTCCCATTGTGGTTCCACTGTTTTGCCTGAAAATCGTTCCTTTGTAGGAAAAATACGTGCTGGACACATATGGCAATCGAGGCAGGAGCGAACGAACTTCTGCACGTAGCGGTACATCCCTCGCCAGAAGTATCGTTGTCGAATGCGGTGGTAAGTTTTGGATACCCCAGAGTGCGCGCATTGCGGATCAGAGTGGAAGGACTCGCATATTTCAGAACGCAGACTGCGGGGTATCACAAGTAGCCACTGGCGGTCATCGGCGTTGTAATTGCGTCGGTGCAGTAGGTCGTCACGAATGGCGAAATGGTGGGCGTGACGACGCAACGCGCGAGTGGATGGTGTTGCCGACGGATCAGTGAGCAGGTCGATCAGCGAGGCGATCCATTTATCCTTGCGCTGTTCGGTAGCGATGGTGTGTACGTCGATGGAGGAAACAGCAATGTAAGATACTGAGCAGGGGCCATTGTCGTCAGGCAAGGGGGAGCGCGAGAGGGCGTCGGCGTCAGCATGCTGGCGTCCGTTGCGGTACAGCACGCGGATGTCGTAGTCCTGTAGGCGAAGTGCCCAGCGGGCGAGGCGGCCTGAGGGATCCTTCAATGACGACAACCAGCATAGTGCATGATGGTCGGTGATGACATCAAATGGGCGACCATACAAAGAGGGTCGGAACTTCGTAAGGGCCCATATGATCGCCAGGCATTCCTTTTCGGTGGCGGTGTAATTGGTCTCGGCTTTAGTAAGTGTACGACTTGCATATGCCACGACATATTCAGGGAACCCTGGTTTGCGCTGCGCAAGGACAGCGCGAAGGCCAACACCGCTGGCGTCTGTGTGTACCTCTGTAGGGGCCGTAGGGTCGTAGTGGCGTAGTATGGGAGGCGACGTCAACAAACGACGGAGCGTTGCGAAAGCGTCGTCGCACTCTGACGACCACGAATGGAGGGGCCCGTTACTTCCGAGGAGCTTCGTCAGTGGCGATATGATAGTCGCGAAGTTTCGAATGAAGCGCCGAAAGTAGGAACACAGTCCTACGAAACTGCGCAGTTCTTTGACGGACGTAGGTTTCGGGAACTCGGTCACGGCCCGAAGCTTGGCTTGATTGGGGAGAATTCCGTCCTTGGGCACGACGTAGCCGAGTATTGTCAGCTGCCGGGCTGCAAATCGGCACTTTTTTAGATTCAGTTGCAGACCAGCGTTGCTCAAACGCGTCAACACATGCCGGAGGCGTTGAAGATGCGTGGAGAAGTCTGGAGCGAAAACGACGACGTCCTCGAGGTAGCACAAGCACGTGTGCCATTTCAGGTTGCGCAGAACAGTATCCATCATGCGCTCGAAGGTGGCGGGCGCATTACACAGCCCAAACGGCATAACGTTGAATTCGTACAAGCCGTCGGGCGTGACAAAGGCGGTCTTCGGTCGAGCGTAATCAGCCATAGGTACCTGCCAGTACCCTGAGCGCAAATCGATGGATGAAAAGAATTCTGCTCCTTGTAGGCTGTCAATCGCGTCGTCTATTCGCGGTAGTGGATACACGTCCTTACGAGTGATCTTGTTGAGTCGGCGGTAGTACACACAGAACCGCACAGAACCGTCCTTCTTCGCAACAAGAACGACAGGAGACGCCCAGAGGCTGTTAGAGGGTCGAATAACATTGCGTCGAAGCATGTCGTCGACTTGAGCGTTCTGTGGGAGGTACGCGATATGGACGTTGCCGCAGTGGCGGTTGGGCGCCAGTGTCGATGCGATGCGTAACAGCGGACGTGCGGCCGAGAGAAGTTTGAGCGACATCGAAAGAAGAGCGAAATTCTTCCAAGAGGCCTACAAGCTGGGAACGCTGGACCGGCGTAAGATTGTCAGCAACGGAAGAAGCAAATACGTCAGCGGGCGATGAACCAGACGTGGTAACACCACTGAGCGTACTGGAACTGGGGCAGGGCGTGTCGTCTGGTTCGTCCGTAACTTGTGCGTCTTCGAGGGGTTCCACGCTGCCGAGACATTCTCCTCGCACCAACGTAACACTGTACGGAGATGGGTTAACAAAAATTGACGCGCTGCCCTGAGTGACTTGCACGGTCGCGAAAGGCACCAGCAAGCCTTTCCTCGTGCAAACACGGTCAGATGGCGAGAGGAGTGCAATGGTGTCGGAGAGGCTGGCGCAGTAGACGGACACCGCCGTTGACGAGTTTGCAGGCACCTTGGTGTCGTCTTTGACGAGTACCTTGCTCACAGACGATGGACTGCCAGCCGGCGTCAGATCAGAGAATGGTGAGAGCTCTATTTCGGCTGGTGCGCAATGAATCACGGCGTCGTGGTGGGAGAAAGATCCCATCCTAGGATGACGTCGTGAGAGCATGCAGGAATTATGATCAATTCGACGGCGTACAGAGCCTCCTTAATCATGACGCGGGCTGTGCACACCGCTGTAGGGTGAATACTTTTCGCGCTGGCTGTACGGACGGAGTGTGCTTGTGTTTACGCGAGGATCGGAGGCCACCGATTTCGTATCTTTCGTGCCGTCGTTCGCTTTGCTTTGGGAACTAGAATATCATCATATGGAGGCGTAATCTGTGTGTCACATGCTCATCGTACAAGAACGTCAAAAGTGTTCGATCGCCGCAAACAGCGTATGCGATTTGTATGTGCTCCGTGTTCGGGGTTCATTCCCGCGAAATGCGTACGTGTATTGCCAGTCCTGTGTGAAGTACGGAGTGATGAAACACTCAATAGCGATAAGTTTTATTGCCGTCATTGCACATGTTCTGCTACGAGTGCGCTGCTTTGCCGCTTGCGGTGCGCTGTGGTGAGCGCGTCGCGTCGCGTCCGAAGTGCTCGATCGTGTCCTCAGTTGACGAAGTCTGCTCACAAGATACAAGTCGAGGCATGAGCCTGCGATTTGCTGCAGCGGTGCTAGACGTAAAAGTGTTCTTTGCGGCGTGTGTGTGTGCTCTGAAGTGTGCAGTACATGTGCGCTGCCAGTGCAGTTTTCTTGTGTATCAGCCATCTCGATACAGAAGCTCCATCAAACTTGATTTGCTGTTTAGCTCGCGTATAGTTTGTTTAAAGTTCTTTGTGCACTTTGAACATTCTGCTTTCATAGAGTGCTGCGTTAGATATGCCCGAGAATGCTGAGTCATGAATGACAACTTCAGGTAGCCTTCATTTCTATCATGTGGAAATAATGCAAACAAAATTTCAGATAAAGCAAGTCGTGATGCGAGCGACTTCTTGCTGGTGACCAACCACAGAGACTGCTTACTGATGGTCATGTGGAGGAGAAATGCTTTAATTATCTTCAAATTTCCATTTTATAATCAAAAGCCATATGCATGTAAGAGAACGGTAAAGCAATACTCTAACCAAAACTGTGAGTTCGATGTAGAATCCGATGACGTACAACTGGCACCCTAACTTGCTCGAAACTTTGCTGACAGTTTGCCCTCACAGGCTAGCTGCGGTCATGGTACAAAACCTGGCAGTCGCCCAAATCAAAGCTTTCCACTACCTTGCAGATCTGCCTTCGTTCATTCTATCGTTTGTGGCATACCTATTTTCCATGATCCTTCATTTTAATGCAAACAAAATTGACACATATTACCCAATTAGTCTGCCTAGACGCTCTTCTAGGTACTCTTTGATCACCAATTGTCTGCAGCTGGTGCTGCATAATGTGTCTTGAAACGACTTGTACCAGCAAAACATTCACGTGAGCTATTTCGCTAGTGCTGTTGCACGTATCTGTCACTGGTTGGCTGAAAAAAAGGCAGTGACAATTTGACGTCTTCATGTCTGTTCGATGTAAACATGACACCTGCATGAAGTGACGAAGTGGGAGCAGTGGCCTAGGTCGCCAGCTGCATAAAAGGAGTTTATTTGGATGTTATTGTGATTAGTACCAGTGTTAATCAGCATCCGTCGAAATATTCATCAAAAGGCAACAAGGTGGGGCTAGCTTCCAGGTCTAATCAATGTGGGTGATTGCCAATGAAAAAATGCGAAGTAGATGTGTATCTGCAGTGTTGGAGCGGTTCTAGGTGCTAATTGTTTTATGTGCTGTGCATCGTGCAATGTGTTTGTGTTATGAAGTGAACCATGCAAGCAATCAGTCACGTGTTCCTGTGTGTCAAACTATAAAAGCTGGATTTATCTGCTTATCACATGGATTTATCTGCTTCTCACACTTACTGTCTGCCTGACAAATTACTTGTGCACTTCTTCGGGTACATCTTTTAGTGAGGTGATAGGTCTGGACATGTGCTGATAGGTCTGGACACGACCCGTAGGAGGTGTTTTCAATGGGAATTTTGGGTGGCCTTCATTTTTGTTACGGGGATGTTAGTTTGAACCGCAAGATATTCATGACTAAACAAAGTGTATGGTTTTGTGTTCAGACCTGAACGGTTCGCACACTAAAGAATCACAACTCCTCTGTTCTTGCACGTGCCTAAATGTGCAGGTGGTTAGTGCAGGCATTTGTGAGAGCAGATGACAGATAAGCATATATTTTGAGAGGACTGTGTAGTTAATTTTAATGTTTTACATATCTTCGTGTTCTCGTAGAAGGCCACACGTGTGTAAGCATCAAAATCAGTCCGGGCCGGGCAACTTGGTGCACACTTATTTGTTTTGAGAACAGAGTAAGGTGTGTTCAGATAATCACAGTCATAGGGGAGTGCCACCTAGGTTGTAGTTTCACAAAAATTTTATATAGTCATGAGGTTGCGACTGTGAACAGTGCAGCAGCCAAACCAGTAAAGTATAGTCTAGAATAGATTTGAGCACATAGGGAAGAGACACAAGAAGACAAAACGACTAAATGAGTTGGTAGTGGGCGCTCCTTTAGTCGTCTTGTCTTCTTGTGTCTCATCCTTTTGCACTCAAATCTATACTAGACTATATGAACCAACGTGCCAAGCAAAGCATTTTACTACGGTAAGTATAAATGAAGTCTTTATTGGGTAAATGTGAGCCTAGCAAAGCAAGATATCTTCCGAGACTTTACGTGCAAAAGCCGCAATAATGATTATAACGCGTACTGTTAGGGGTAGTCTGGATTAATTCTTTGGGGTTCTTTCACATTCACCTAAATTAAATATAAGCACTATATTAATAGACTATCGTGAGACTGTGAATAGACTATCGTGAGCACTGTGACAGGAAACACGCTATTTGCCAGATGAGCGTGTGGTAAATAGCCTTGAACCTGCTGTTGGGCGATTCATAGCGGCAGCTGACGGAAACAATGTGGAAAAGGCGCCATGGTTCCTCTAAACCATGGGTTTCAAACACGTGGCCTGCGGCCCGCAGACCTTGTAGTGGCCCGCACGTGACTGTCTTTGTCCCATATCTTTTATGACTTTTGAATAGTTGGCAAAATTTTGGTGAGTCTGAGTCTGAGTGAGCCCTGAGAACAAAATGTATTTCTTGAGTGAGTCCGAGTGAGCTCCAGCTTTTTTGCCGACCTATGGACCTATGTGGGAGTTTGTTTACATCTGTCGGCGTCCACTGCCGATACATGTTGAGAAGCAGTCGTCGTCTGAATCTGATAATATAGAAGAAAGTATGCTGTTCTGTGTAGTCGCCGCCACACTCACGGAAGAACTGAAATTCTTTTCACAAAACTTAGGCAAACATGCGTTTTCTTCTTTTTTCTTAACAGAGCTGTTGCCAGCATGTGCGTGCCGCTTGTGCACAGAGGAGGATGCCATTTTCTAATTGCGGTTTCCAGAATACAGTCCTTTCTTGATCAAATGCATTCTATGAGCACGTTTTTAAATTTTTACTGCACTATTTCCTCAAGCCACAGAGAACTCAGCAAAATTAATCAGAGTAGCTTAATTGCAGCGCCCCAAACATATCTTTCAGTGTAGACGAGCCAGCTCGTTTTTGGTGGGAGCAGTACAAACTGTGTCAAAGAGCTCGGCTCGTCTTCGGTAGGGAAAGGATTCAAATATGGAAACCGTTCAAGAATGCTCCGATACATGAAGCTGTCGCTTGCGACGAGTGAAGACGTGCAACAGTTTCAAGTTAGTGAAATGCGGTCCCATCGAAAACGAAAAAAAAGTACACGTTAGTACTCTCCTTTGAAAAAGCATTGTCCCATTGCTGATAACAGAACACGATAGTGTGATTGCATGCAATCAAATAAATTAAGAAAGCAAGTTGAAAATAACATCCCATAGTCCATGAGCATACACAGTAAGGTTTAAGCCGCAATACATGGAGGATTTCAGGCCATGTGCAGTGCCGTTATGACTGCATCATGCCATTGGGCTACACCTCATAGTTCAGTGCACCACAATATTGGAGTATATTATAGGGCCCGAAGTATCGTTGCAGAAGCTTCTCGGTAAGCTCATGTTGGTGTTCCAGCATGTAACATGGTTAATCGCTATTAAGCCCGCTTGGGATCAAATTTTAGGGGTGTGCAAATATTCGAGTTTTGAATTTGAAACGAATAATTCGATTCAGCTTTCGAATAGCTAGTATTCAAACATTTGAATGATTCGACAGGACGAATATCTAAACACGACAAAGGCCAATGGTGCAACTTAGGGTGAGGTGGCTAAAACTAACGCTAACGTCGTTACAGTATGCCTTTCGTTAACACTTTTGCCGATATCCTGGTTCATAAGCGAGCACATGTTTATATTAAAGGAGATTATGTCATTTCCGCACGTAATGGCTCCAGCAAAAGAAGGCCAGGGAACAAACAGTCTGTGAGACTGTCGAACTGTTAGTGTAAAAAAATAATTAGCACGCTGAGCTCAGACCTTATAGTCAAGAGGTTGAAAAATACTTCAATGAGTCCCTGATCACAAGAAAGGATGATCCTTCGAAATTGCTTTGCGACACCTTCCCATCCCTACTACTGAGGTGCCCAGTGAGTGTGTGTTTTCAACTGCAGTATACACTGTAACATCACAGTGAGAGAGCCTGAAGCCAGGTCACATGGAACAGCTTGTGCTTCTGCATGACAATTTGTACCCTTTGGGTAGCAGTCACTCACCGCATTAGGTGCTCGAGAACATCAGCAGATTTCATTTCTTAGTTTTTTCTTGCAATTTTCAATAAAATATTCTTTATTCGATTGAAGATTTTTGGCCACTATTCGGCAGTATTCGACTTGAAGTCAATTCGAGATGAATTTCACTATTCGCACGCCCCTATCAAATTTCTCAACAGTGATTGGCCTCGTTTTACAGTTAGCGTAAAGCAGCCACGTCGATAAAAAAATTGGATCCAGATCAGGCCCGACCGCGACCATTAAGTGACTGTGTGGTGTGACACCAGTATTAGTACTAACAATTTTGCTCATTGGATGTAAAAGATTTTAAAACGACTGCATATTCAACAAAATTTTCTAAAGGAATTTGAAAAGTTGTCCCATCTGCTTGTTTTGCACAACCTATTTTTCCTTGGTTGCCCACTGATGTTCTTTCATCGCTATATGGTCTTACAAATTGTTTTCAAAAGTGACTGTTGATAGTGACGTGGGTCGCGGGAAACGTCAAAAGTATAATTTTTCTCTGTTCAACATGGACATCACCGAAAACGAATTTGCACTATATTTCTAGCCTGAGATTTCATTTTATCTATGCAAAAACAGAGCATGAATGGGTTCAGAATAAACAGATATTTAATTACAAAGTAATTAGGAATGATTACTATAACACACATAAATGAACGTATTACATTATTTTTGTTGCAATATAATATTGATTGCCTTGAAATAACATTGTATCGATTTGACACATTTACAGACAGTTCTTCATAGGTGGCGTCTGAAGGGTTAAAAGAGATCAATAACTTAATACTCTGAGGCATGTCTCATCACCCTGCAATCGTTAACAAAATAAGAATAGCTTTTGTTGCCGTCCGCTGTGTTAAACCAACAAACCCAGGAGGTCACGGCTTAGCCAAATTTATTGTGCTTTCATGCTATAAATCACCAGAATAAACTACTGATTGAAGTTGTACAAGCTATGTGTCACACAGATTTTGTTTACAGTGAATTATCTGCAGATAATGTTATGGCTGAATATTTCTGTATATTGTGTGCATCCACTACCATATTCAACAGTGTATCTGTGTGTATTTTGTGTTTGTTATCACTTGGATGCTACACATTTCTTTTTCAAAGTGGTCAGTAACATTTAGACAATGTATTATGTTCCGCAAGCAACGTTTCGATTCGTGACACTGCGATTCCAAGCACTGTTTCACTTTGTGCAGTACAAATGTTGTTATTGTTGCTGGAACCCTCTTTCTGCAATGCCCTCGGGTGAAATGTAGCCACCGAATGAAGAAATAAATAAATAGCGCATGAGTAACGTGGCTTCATAACATGCACTACATTGCATTTGTACTAATTAAGTGAAGCACCTGTAGACAGTTGTGCTAGTTTGGATGGCACAGAGGGACCGACTAATTCTCCTTGAGGACGTATGCATAGTACACCGAGGGGGGGGTGGGGGGGGGGTGGAAGCGAGATATAAACAAGGGAACCACCCAGGCCTATGAGTTCCTGCTGCTTAAATCCCCAAGAGTTCCCACAAGGATGGGCAACAGTGTGGCTGCAGACACTGCCAGATTCCACCATTACCAAATGTTAGTTGGAGCAACTTGTAGGAAATCTATGTAGCAACCGCTATATCCTATGTATGACTGCGACCACGGCAAAGGTCCACCTACCCTTCAGAATAGTCAGGCTGATGAACTTGAAGCAGTATTGCTAATGCCAGCAAACAGTTCTCAAAACCTGCTGCTGCAAAAGGATATGTATTCACTTCCCGAGGCAACTTTATACTGCCTCTGTTCAAGTTGCTGTACAGTAGCAAGACAGAGACCTCAGCATGGCAATCTGCAGTCTAAGTCACTATGAGCTCGTACAGTGACAGACAGGACAGAATTCAACGGGCCCTAGACGAGGTTGAATCATACACAGCAGAAGTTGTTATGAAGTGCGCTCCAAGAAAATCAAAATAAAAATATATTTGACCACCAAGAACCCTAAACCAACACAGCTCCACCACTACATTTACTACTGCTCGATGGAGAACTTATCCAAGGAGTCGGCACTTGCTAGTGCTTGCAATGCATGTGAAAAAAATTCAAAAATTCCTTTTCAAACTGAAGTACACAATGCATAATGTTACTAACTTTATTAAGAATTTCACGCTCAAGAGAGGAAATAATGGAGATAGACACTATGAAAGTAGGGCACGCCTTCGTCATGAGCAAAATAACTTGCACTCTCCCATTCCAAGATGCGCAACAAACTGAAATCCACCAAGCAAATTGAATAATTTTGATTGCCTGCGAGGTGGCACTCGGTCTGCCCAAAAACATGTGCACAGACTGCCTCATCGAACTAGGCATGTTCAACACATTTGAGAAACTTGCTGGGGCCACACTTATGGCCCAGCACAAAGGACTCAATGCAACACACCAGGCACTCTGTGTTGATAAGACTTAGAGTCACTGGAAAAATGTTCCCATTGAATATAATATGACTGTGTTTACCCCTCAATGCCTCAGGTATGTAAAAATGGAACCACACTTATGCCACCTGATGTAGGAGCAAGAATCCTCGTGCCATGTCACATGAACCCGTACTTCCAAATAAAACAGCCACAAGCCTGAGAAGCCACCCTGCACAGAAGGCAGTAGGATGCAAACATCTACTTTACTGATACAGTCTCATCCTCAGAAGGGAGACAGCGACTTCCAGTACCAGTGCACACAGCGTCCCGCAAATGCCGCCTTACGACTACTTAACAACGACCCAACAATTGGTCGTGGAAGGTGTGGCTTTTCAATCTGTCATTGGAAACGAATTGGTAACCCTCGAACAGGCCCGTTGAGCTGCAATAGCCAGTGGGGCCGTGGAGAACAGGCTCCACCCTCAGTAATCAAGCAGTCTTTATTTCAATTATGTTGTTTTCAATTCTATCTTATTTGTTGTGTCAAAACATGAGGTTAAGTTATTTTGTCAGAGTATTCCATGGATGGGTGGGTGGGAAGCAAAAGAATAGTTATACTGGTGACGTAACCTGATCATATAATTCCATGATTGCATGGTTAACGTGTCATAGTCAGTTGCAAAATTGGTTTATTGACACCTACGTTTAACTCAAACAGTCAGTCCGTGTTTATTTTTCAGCAAATCAAGCACAATGGTGAAAAATGGGAGATGGAGTAAACGTTTACTTAGGCACCGCCCACTGTAGGAGCAATTACAGGGCATATGTACTAGCAAAAGCAAATAGTTATACATGCAAAAGACGAATAATAAATATCAACTTGTACAAAAGAGAGCATTACCACATATAGCATCATATTCGTACATAACAAAGATAATAGAAGACAATGGCATAATGGCATCTTTGTGTATGCTTGGTGAAACATGACGATATACCTAATGCAGTACAATTTAAAGAATATGTACAGTTGTAAAAAGAATCTAATTACGGTGGTATTTTTTGAATATGTGAACTTCAATGTGTTACTTCTCATATGCATTAAGAGTTGTTGGACATAATAATTGTGGTTGGCTGTGATAATCATCAGGTTACTTTATTCAAACACAGTTCTGCAATAAGGTGTGTACAATATTAAACAATACAGGAACAAACGAGATGTGCGTGCTGTGCGATTCAAGTGGTGTTGTGAAAGAATACCAAATTTGCCCTATGCATGTTTTCTTTTTGAAGCAATTTTAGGCTCTGCACTTCTTTGCTCACACTCACAGTGCCCATGGGGATATCCTCATTTCATCAGGTAGTTATGTAGTGACTAGGTAATTATAAAGAGGCCCAGCTAGCAGGTTCAAACAGAATATATAGTGCATTAGTCTCAAAGCGTCACTCAGAAAGTACAGGTTTTGTTATGAAATGACGAATTGCAAGAAATGTTTTCTCGATTTATCAGCCTACCTTGGCCTAGGTGATAATAGAAGAATGAACACAACATTTGGTGATTACAAGAATTTTTAATGAACTAATGTTAATTATGCAAACATAGCACCCTATACGTAGAGACTAATATAAGTATACAAGATACAGAGATGCAATGACTATGCATTCACTGCATATATACAGTACTATGATCTGAATCTGGTGTGACAGGTGGTACTTAATGTTCTGTCTTGCTTCTTGTCCTGCATCATATGAGCCTACTCATGTCATTGTTCTCAGCTTTGCACTGTACTCAGTCCAAAGCTTAGTTGCTTGATTTGAGCAGGCTTTCAGATGATATGTAGGTACAACTCACCTATTTATGTTATCCAGGCCATGCTCTTTTCATTTTATAAAAACATAGCTCTATATAACTATCCAAGTTGTTAATACCTATATGACACATTCGGGTGTGCCAGTAGCTTAGGTAGAGCTTGCTATATATAATTCAGTAACATTGGTTGCCCTACACAAGCAAATCTTTGTAGTGAAAGTGATCAAATGAGAACACATACATGGGTGCTCTTAACAGCTACCACAGTCATTATTCAATCATTCTCGGATTTCATCATTGCTGAGAGCAGGATCATACACGCCATGGCACTGCTTATTGTTGTGCACTTTGATAATGTACTATGCATTGTTTAATTGTTGTGTGAAGTATGGCTAGGTATATTAAAGGGACAGCGGAAACCATTGAGACCTCAACAAGAAATGTGAATATTATGTTCACTGCAAACACTTTACGTTGGCATCAATATAAATATTCACTTTTATGTAAGTACTGTATTCTTGAAAATGTGTGACAAGCAGCTATGTATAACAATCATTAGATAAGTTATAAGAAATTTCATGCATACATTACTTTCACTTAAATGCTCCATCAAGCTTACCACTTAGGTATGTAGAACATTTTATGCACAGTAAGAACTTGAGGCATGGGTGGACAGATTTTGTGTTTCTGGTAGAGTAGAACTATTGTGTTCAGAAAATTTACAAGTTGCGAGAATTAAATTTCCACAAGGTTGTTGTTTTGTGCTGCAGTTTCTCTGTGTGGTTTTATATGTGAAGAAAAAGATGACAGCAAGAGAAGAGAGAAAGAGATAACATTAGCTTGTGTCCAGCAGTTTCTGGCAATAAATGGGCACCTAAATAGTGACTAGTAGCCATGGGCCCAGGGCCGTCTTAGCCAATGGGATGGCCCAGAGTTGCTCTTTCCAGGCTGACATGAGGTTCAAGCCCCAGGTTCAAGTGTTATTGGTTTAGTGGAGGCACCGGGTCCCCACTTGCTGCATAGCAATTGTCGAATGCTTAGGGGTATACTGGGCTCTTCCCAGTCTGTAATGACTTTAGATCTCCCTGTAGTTAACTGTGCAGTTCCCTCTTGACCTTAGAAGGAGCACCTTGGTGGCTCGTTATGTAATTGCTCAAGCAATGGCATGAGCCGCCTCATTTATGGGAAGGTATAGTGTACAGGTGCCCGATCATTTGGACAGAATTTGCTGTTCGATCAGCGAGATGCACCCCTGGTGAAGTTGCAGAGTGAGGTTTTGGAGTTGCTGATTACATATCTGACACAACCTTAATGAAAACCAGCAGATGATGAAGCCAAGCAAGGTATAAGAGATGTTAATTGTACTGTTTTAAATGTATCACTGTACAAATTGTGATATAGATGTGAAGAAAGTAAAGTGGACGAAAAGACAACTTGCCGCCATCAGGGACCGAACCTGCAACCTTCGGATAACACGCTCAATGCTCTACCATAGCTCAATTGTAGAGTATTTGGCGTGTTATCCGAAGGATTGCAGGTTCGGTCCCTGATGGCAGCAAGTTGTCATTTTGTCCACTTTACTTCCTTCACATCTATATCATAATTTGTACAGTGATACACTTAAAACAGTATAATTAATGTCCCCTATACCCTTGGCTTTGTTATGTGCTGGTTTTCGTTAAGGTTGTGTGAAGCAAACAAATGAGCCCTTAAAATTACCTTCTTTCATTGATTACATATTTGGCTCACGTGGAAGCCATTGCCAATGCAATGGGCAATTCCTCGGCTCCTTAGGCGTTTTCAGCACACATTTACCCTCCCACTTTGGGATCGCCATCTCTTACAATGGACACGTTGCAAAGAGCTATGAACATTGTCACATCATCCTGTATTTTTATCTGTGATTTGGGGTGAATCTTTCTAGGTAGGGGGAGTAATTAAAGATATCTGCGTACATTATGGGGAATATTCGCCCTTATGCTGTCTCATGCTGTGTAGTTCATTATGTCAATAAGTTCATTGAGTATGTGTGTGCCCATAGGACTCTGCGTGAGTCGTAATATTGCACTATCTTTAGTGACCACTATATATAGTAGTCTTCCCTGGCATTTGGAGTTTGGTACGGTGTTGCACACAGCTCATGATAATGAAGGCCTGCACTATGCGTACCAAGTTGGCCTCTTTCATGGCCAGAATGACAACTGGATATCCTTAGATAATTAAGCCACATCATTTGTTTGGCGTATGGTTTAGCCTGTGTATGGTGTATTGCACAGTTTTTTTATCTGACCATTGCTGTCCCTACCCACAACATGATGCCATAAGCTTACAGGCCATGCTGCAATGCTTTCATGCTATTCAGTTCTTCCAGTAAGCGTATACATTCAGCACAAGGGAAGACGGAACCGATCCCCAAGGTGTTCGCCAGCTTTTGAATTCTATGTCACCTGATCTGATCTCCGTAAACAGGGGGTGGGTACTCGAGCCGACGTTTCGACAAGTGGACTTGTCTTCTTCAAGGCTGGAACTGATTTCAGTTCCAGCCAAGTCCACTTTTCGAAACGTTGGCTCGAGCACCCACCTCCTGTTTACAGTTTTTCATCGCAAGCTTCCATCTTCACTTCCTGCCGTTTTTTTTTGATCTGATCTGATCTCCCCTGTTACGATTACCATCACATGGTACACATGGTTGTCCTTACATACATGTATGTATATGTTTAGCTTCTGTAGCTTCTCTATAACAGCCTTGTGTGTGATGTTGTCAAAGGCCTTCGTGAGACTCATTCTAACGATTGCTTTGGTATGCAATATCTGCAATCACACGTCTATTATTTAGGGTTCAATTTGTAGCATAATGTTGTGTGCGGACAGTTTTGGCCTTAACCTGATCACGGTATGGAGGAAAAGATCGCGGTCATCAATTCCCCAAGCTACGTACGTAGCTTCTGGCTTGGTATGACCATTTCAGCATGTCAAAATAACATTAATGCAATCTGAATGTACTTAGTCATATGAGCATTACATAATAGGCTTGCCTGTGTTCGATGTTATTGAAATAGGCCGGAGGTGATCTTGTTGCACCTCTTTTCTTGGCTTTGGGATAATTACTATCTGTGCAGTTTACCACTTATGTAGGTGGCTGTCTTGCTTGCCAGCATTCGATCAGATACTGGGTGGGAGCCATGATAGAATCATCACAAAGATTTTGCCACATCTTGTTAATGATTCTGGCGGGGCTGGGCATGGATTACATACAGAACCTAATAAGTTTCACCCTGTCCTCCCCTCAATTATCGGGCTGTCTAGGTCCCAGTTTTTCTTCCCAGCTGTACGGGCAATTGTTCCTTGTTTGTACAACTTAAGTATCGCGACTATTTCTTTTGATGTCTTCCTCAGTATGTGATAACTGTTAACAAGAAAAAAGGGTACGCATTTGGGCTGGTTGGTTCATGATTACGGGTGAGAAACAGCGCTAAAAAGACGGGACAAGAAAGGACACGAGACCACGGCGCTGACTAACAACCAAATGTGCTTTATTCCTTCAGTCAGCATAAATATACTTCACCACTAACGTAATGAAAATACAGAAAACTCAGCCTGCGCAGAGGCAGTAAGGCGATCAACGAGACATGAATTCTATCTCCTTCGGAAGGAGGGAAATCGAGGGGAAGCTTACACATGCCTCGCCGCTATTGTAGATGTGATAAGCTTCTGAAATGAGGCGCGCGCGCTCGTCATGGTATTTTGACTTCACTGTAACAGTTGCGGTTGCCATCCATCTTTTAACGATACCACTTTCTTGTCAAAATACCATGACGAGCGCGCGCGCCTCATTTCAGAAGCTTATCACATCTACAATAGCGGCGAGGCATGTGTAAGCTTCCCCTCGATTTCCCTCCTTCCGAAGGAGATAGAATTCATGTCTCGTTGATCGCCTTACTGCCTCTGCGCAGGCTGAGTTTTCTGTATTTTCATTACGTTAGTGGTGAAGTATATTTATGCTGACTGAAGGAATAAAGCACATTTGGTTGTTAGTCAGCGCCGTGGTCTCGTGTTCCTTTCTTGTCCCGTCTTTTTAGCGCTGTTTCTCACCCGTAAGAAAAAAGACATTGCATGTATCCATGTATTTTATCTGGGCACAGTAAGAAAAGAACACAGCTACTCAACAGGCTTGCACAGTATTAGAAAGGAGAGGGTGCCAGTCTGATGCTGTAACTTCTAACAAAACAACTTCAAATAGAAACTCATATACGTAGGCATGCGCAGAAGGGGGACATTGACTTAATATGGAGGGGGAGGGGCGCCGCGATGAACCTTCGCATCCCCCCCCCCCTGAAGGGGAACCCTGAGCACGCCTATGCTCATATATCTATCAGTCAAAAGGACGGCCAAGAACAGTGACAATAATTTGAGCAGGCACTCGTGCTTTGCCATGGCCGCGGACTTATGACGCAGGTTGAACGGCTTGGGAGAACTAGGATATACGAGTGAACCTTGTGAAAATTCTCCTACTTGCAGCGTTTTTTTTTTTTAGCATCGTGCCTTTGCGGCTAACTGCGTAGATTCCGCAGTGCTAGTTGGAAAGAAAACAGACCAATTTGTGCAAGTGAGCGTTGTTTTCATTGCATTTCAGAACGGTGTCATCGGTGGCAGGGGTTGCCGTTAGTTTGTAGCCGCACTGCATCCGCCCCCCCCCCCCCTCCCCGCCCGCCTCCCCATTGCCGGCACTGCGCAGTCTATGATATGAAGAGGAAGAAACTTTATTCATGACCTACACGTCTACACGTCGCGATCGATGGCCTGATCGTCGTGAGCGTGCAGCGCTGTTGCCGCGACAGGTTCCCTACCTGAATCATCGCATTAGAAAACGTGTGCGGGGACGCCGTGTTCTTGCAAGTTGACGCGCACACACCTTCAAACGCTGCGATGTCGCGCCGAACGCGACCTAGCGCAAATGGGCTGATTGTTGTTAAGAATGCCTGAGATGCGGCAGCAATAACTGAATTTCAACTATTGTACAGCGTAACCAGCATGCGGAATTCATATGGAGGGTAAAACTTCGAGAACTTCAACCATGTAAGAGGAAGATTATTTCTACTGTTTCACCGCAAAATAACTTGCTAGTCCTTGGAGGAGCTGCCTTAGATGATAGTCACTGCAAAACCCTAGCCTTAGGTCCTAAATACTGTTTTAAGCCTAACCTGAAACCAATAGACGTTTTAAGTTTGCCGCGTACAATCACTAGACTTGTTTCTGAAGAAGAGCGTTCCCACTGCATTTCAGACTGCGTTGCTAGCATCAAGGGTTCTAATATGCATCTCAAGTGTTCTGATCCTATCCGGCCTTTGGTTAATTACTGTGTCGAGAAGAAACTCAGGCCAGTAATTTCAGATAAGGAAGGGTATTTTGTAATTATGCCGGACAGTTTGTTCTCAGAAAAATCATTAACAGCCATAGAAAAGAATTTTAGGACGGTAAAACTTAAGCCATCGGTAGTTCGGCAACGTGCTGTCGACCTTTTGTTAAGACATAATCTTGAGAGAATAGCTTGTAATGTCAAGAAGGCTAAATCACTTACTTTAGAATTGTTTTTTTCAGCCAAACACATAAGAACGAGATTCCGTTTCGAGCAATCGTTTCAGAGCAAGGCACCTGGCAAGTCGCTGTATCTAGTTATTTGCAGAACTGCTTAACCTCTTTGAGTTTTTCAGACCCTTTTCGTATGCGTAATTCTCAGGCGCTAGTTCAGTTCCTCTCAGAGGAGAACCCCGGCTGTTGTAAAGCTTTTAGTATGGATATTGAAGACCTATATTATTCTTTGCCGCATAAGGACTTGTTAAAATGTGTTAATGAATGTATTAACGAACAAGGCGACCAGACGTTTTCACCGATAAATGTGGTGTTTCTACCGGGGCATTTCTAGAAATCCTTTCCATGTATTTAAAGTCGACGCTGGTAGGTTGGAAGGAAGGCGTTTATGTGCAGAAATCAGGGATATGTATTGGTTCTAAGGTTGCTCCGGTTCTTAGTGATTTATACCTTAGCAAGATTGACAATCTTTGGAAGGCGCCTTAGGTAATTCGGTTATTAAGGTTTTTCGTTATGTGGACGACTACTTGATTTTTTGTAGTGATGAGGACTTTGAAAATGTGGTAACTTCCGTGAGCGAAAAATTTGAATTAAATGGAGGGAGGGCTGAGCTTTACTAAAGAGGTGCCTCAGAATAATGGAATACAATTTCTAGACATTTCCTTAACATTCCAGAAGAACCACGTGTGCTGGCAGTATTCTCCTAGATCTTCCAAACCGCTGTTAAATTTTTCATCGAAGCACTCGAAGGTTGTAAAAAAACGGCATCGCCATGTCTTGCCTTAAGTCAGCCCTCACCAAGTCATGTGAGCACAAAATGAGTGATAGCTTTAGCGCACAGGTTACGCGTCTTTTAGATGTAGGGTATCCTCGTGATGCAGTGGCCACGGTCGCTGAGCGTTTAAAGAAGTCTATTGTGTTAAGTCCGAGCATGGTTGCAGAAAGCGATAGGAAGAAACGTGTCGTAGGTATTCCGTACATTCATTGCATATCTCACAGGCTAAAGAAAGTAGGAAGTAGATACGGCGTTAATGTTGTTTTCACGGCTGCCAATAAGCTAGGTAAGATTTGTGCCGCTGTGCAGAGGAAGAATGAGCGAGTAAAAGACAAGAAGCGGACCGATAAATGTTTCGTAAAACACACCAACAAATTCACTGATTGCCGTACGAGTGTGGTGTATAAGGTCCCTTTCAGCTGCGGCCGCTTCTACGTAGGACAGACGGGCAGATGCATTAACCAGAGATTGTTGGAACATAAGAGATCGCTAACAGGAGGCTCACCTTCTAATCTATCTTTACATTGTCGAGATTGTAAGTGCACGCCAAAATTCGATGAATGCGCAGTGGTGTACCGGCATAGAAATGAAGAAACGCGCCTGATGATTGAAGCATGGCATATCGAGAATAGTGGTAGCGCATGCGTGAGCCAACCGTCGATTAACTTGCATAAAGATGAAATCAAATGCCTTAACAGTTATCTTCTACGTAGACCGCCACGCGTGCCGGATTGATAGGTTCGCCGGTTGCATGGGCATGCGCAGATAAGTTTTCGTGCCTTCTTTCTTTCAGCCGTTGTGCGTCTCTTCAGTTGTTAGTCGGCGTTTGTGGTGTCCTGATCTCTTTCTTGTGTCCGTGTTTGCACGCCCTGTCTCTTTTTAGAATGAATACGTACCAACTAGCTCAGCTCTCTGTTATTCTAAGCTTCATTTCTAGTACTCTGAGCCCTTTTCCGTGTTCTCCTACTTATCTGAACAATCCTGCCTCTTTGGCTTCTTTAATTGCTATTTGCTTGGTCCGTGCTAGAACTTTTTCATGGTTTTCTAAGAATAGAGTTTGCCCTGTTGAAGTTCAGCTTTTGTGCGGCTTTCTGCAACCATCTACCGGACATGCCAGGAGGATATGTGCCATATTGACCGCGGAATCATGGCGTCAAGTGAGATTTTACCAGGAATGCCTCAAGGTCCGTTGCTCGACTTCACGTGACGACCGCCGCAGAAGCAGATATACGCCCGACTGGATGCGGGTAGCTAACCAGCATGCGGAATTCATATGGAGGGTAAAACTTCGAGAACTTCAACCATGTAAGAGGAAGATTATTTCTACTGTTTCACCGCAAAATAACTTGCTAGTCCTTGGAGGAGCTGCCTTAGATGATAGTCACTGCAAAACCCTAGCCTTAGGTCCTAAATACTGTTTTAAGCCTAACCTGAAACCAATAGACGTTTTAAGTTTGCCGCGTACAATCACTAGACTTGTTTCTGAGAAGAGCGTTCCCACTGCATTTCAGACTGCGTTGCTAGCATCAAGGGTTCTAATATGCATCTCAAGTGTTCTGATCCTATCCGGCCTTGGTTAATTACTGTGTCGAGAAGAAACTCAGGCCAGTAATTTCAGATAAGGAAGGGTATTTTGTAATTATGCCGGACAGTTTGTTCTCAGAAAATCATTAACAGCCATAGAAAAGAATTTAGGACGGTAAAACTTAAGCCATCGGTAGTTCGGCAACGTGCTGTCGACCTTTTGTTAAGACATAATCTTGAGAGAATAGCTTGTAATGTCAAGAAGGCTAAATCACTTACTTTAGAATTGTTTTTTTTTCAGCCAAAACACATAAGAACGAGATTCCGTTTCGAGCAATCGTTTCAGAGCAAGGCACCTGGCAAGTCGCTGTATCTAGTTATTTGCAGAACTGCTTAACCTCTTTGAGTTTTTCAGACCCTTTTCGTATGCGTAATTCTCAGGCGCTAGTTCAGTTCCTCTCAGAGGAGAACCCCGGCTGTTGTAAAGCTTTTAGTATGGATATTGAAGACCTATATTATTCTTTGCCGCATAAGGACTTGTTTAAATGTGTTAATGAATGTATTAACGAACAAGGCCACGAGACGGTTTTCACCGATAAATGTGGTGTTTCTACCGGGGCATTTCTAGAAATCCTTTCCATGTATTTAAAGTCGACGCTGGTAGGTTGGAAGGAAGGCGTTTATGTGCAGAAATCAGGGATATGTATTGGTTCTAAGGTTGCTCCGGTTCTTAGTGATTTATACCTTAGCAAGATTGACAATCTTTGGAAGGCGCCTTAGGTAATTCGGTTATTAAGGTTTTTCGTTATGTGGACGACTACTTGATTTTTTGTAGTGATGAGGACTTTGAAAATGTGGTAACTTCCGTGAGCGAAAAATTTGAATTAAATGGAGGAGGGCTGAGCTTTACTAAAGAGGTGCCTCAGAATAATGGAATACAATTTCTAGACATTTCCTTAACATTCCAGAAGAACCACGTGTGCTGGCAGTATTCTCCTAGATCTTCCAAACCGCTGTTAAATTTTTCATCGAAGCACTCGAAGGTTGTAAAAAACGGCATCGCCATGTCTTGCCTTAAGTCAGCCCTCACCAAGTCATGTGAGCACAAAATGAGTGATAGCTTTAGCGCACAGGTTACGCGTCTTTTAGATGTAGGGTATCCTCGTGATGCAGTGGCCACGGTCGCTGAGCGTTTAAAGAAGTCTATTGTGTTAAGTCCGAGCATGGTTGCAGAAAGCGATAGGAAGAAACGTGTTGTAGGTATTCCGTACATTCATTGCATATCTCACAGGCTAAAGAAAGTAGGAAGTAGATACGGCGTTAATGTTGTTTTCACGGCTGCCAATAAGCTAGGTAAGATTTGTGCCGCTGTGCAGAGGAAGAATGAGCGAGTAAAAGACAAGAAGCGGACCGGATAATTGTTTCGTAAACACACCAACAAATTCACTGATTGCCGTACGAGTGTGGTGTATAAGGTCCCTTTCAGCTGCGGCCGCTTCTACGTAGGACAGACGGGCAGATGCATTAACCAGAGATTGTTGGAACATAAGAGATCGCTAACAGGAGGCTCACCTTCTAATCTATCTTTACATTGTCGAGATTGTAAGTGCACGCCAAATTCGATGAATGCGCAGTGGTGTACCGGCATAGAAATGAAGAAACGCGCCTGATGATTGAAGCATGGCATATCGAGAATAGTGGTAGCGCATGCGTGAGCCAACCGTCGATTAACTTGCATAAAGATGAAATCAAATGCCTTAACAGTTATCTTCTACGTAGACCGCCACGCGTGCCGGATTGATAGGTTCGCCGGTTGCATGGGCATGCGCAGATAAGTTTTCGTGCCTTCTTTCTTTTCAGCCGTTGTGCGTCTCTTCAGTTGTTAGTCGGCGTTTGTGGTGTCCTGATCTCTTTCTTGTGTCCGTGTTTGCACGCCCTGTCTCTTTTTAGAATGTAAAGCCCCTCTATACAGCGTTTCGGGCGTCCATGACCGCATGCCATGCAACTCGTGCCGCTGTAGAACAGAACGTAACCGTGCAAATGCTTTGTTTACGTCAAAATGCGGAAAATTAAACCCACATAAGCAAAAGTATATGTTTGAGTCGTCTGCTGGTGATAGTCGCCGCCATCGAACACCGCTGCAGTGACGAACGGTTGCCAGCACTTCGCGAACATCGCGTCGGCCAATCAGCGCGCGCATGCTGTCCGCTCGTGCGGTCCCACCGAGGACTGTTGCGGAAGCCTCCCCGCCTCGAAAAGCGGAACGGAGCAGAAAAACGGAGCGGAAACGGACGTGCGGTGGCAGCGCGGTGAGGCCTTAATCGGCTAAGTTTGGCGTCAATAACGGATACGGCGGCTCCATGTCGATAAGGGCAGATGCGCGAACACCGTCCACAAACACGTCTAACACGTTCGATGGGCTTCGCTGAGGGCTTTCGCAGTTCGATAGCGTCGCAGCCCTTGCCTCGTGGACTGCGACTAGTTTTCCTGGTCACGTGGGACCAGACGTGGCCGCATCGGTGGCAGTGATCGGCGTCGTGGTGACGGTGAACGGCGTGTAGATGGAGCTGGGCGAGACGATGGTGACATAGGCGGCGGTGAATCGTAATACGGGCGGCTTGACTGGCTGGTGATGGTTGAGGCGGCTGCACGCGATTGCAATAGCGGGCAACATGACCGGCGCAACCGCACGCGAAGCAGATCGGGCGGTTGTCAGAAGTGCGCCATCGGTTCGCCGGGGTAGGTCCCATCCATGACGCAGGACGCGGTGGACGAGGCGTCTGCTGATACGACTGCATGATGGGCTGCATCGGTGGCCTAGGTATGACGTCGGCAAACGCAGCCGGCACACTCGCTTCGAAGGCCTGAGGTCTGGCGACGGCTTCGGCGTAAGTAAGTGGGGCAGCCACAGGGATCGCTTGGGGGTGACCTGGCTACAACTTGCGCGTAACTGAGCGGCGCAGGCGCCGGAGGGGGCTGGTGGTATTCCGGCATGACCTCCGCGATTTCCTGGAGAGTGGTCGATGGCTGTTCAACATGCTGCGGGTGAGGGAAGGGCAGTAGGGAGAACTGGCGGGCAATTTCCTTGCGCACAAATGACTTGATCTCAGCGAGCAAGGCGGACTGATCAGAAATGGTCGACAAGCCAGCGAGATCGGCGTCACGTGATGGAGGTCGACGGGTCAGCAACCGCTGCCGGCGCAGCTCCTCGTAGCTTTGGCAGAGCGTGATCACCTCGGCCACAGTACGAGGGTTCTTGGTGAGCAGCATAGTGAAGGCATCGTCGTTGATGCCTTTCATAAAGTTGCGGATCTTGTCAGACTCAGGCATGGCTGCGTCGGCTTTCTTGCACAAGTCCAGGACGTCTTCTATGTAGCTCGTAAAAGACTCACCGGTCTGCTGAGCTCGTTCACGTAAACGTTGTTCGGCTTGCAGTTTACGAACGGCAGGGCGGCCAAACACATCGATGATGGCAGTCTTGAAAGCAGACCACGTGGGGAACTCGGTGGCGTGGGTGTTGTACCACAGGCCCGCCACACCCGCGAGGTAGAAAACCAGGTTGCTGAGTTTGCCTGCCTCCTCCCATTTATTGGGTACGCTCACACGCCCGTACATCGCAAGCCAGTCCTCAACGTCGGTCCCATCCGCGCCGGTGTAGATAGGAGGGTCGCGGATGCGGGGGACACCGTGGCAGGAGGTCGTTGTTGGAGGAGGCGTTTGCTGAGCAGCGTCTTGAGGCATGGTAGTTGGTAGGGTACGTGATCTAAGCTCCAGGGGCATCGAATGGGAGCACAGCACTCTCCACCAATTTGTTGAGGTGTTTGTTAGACGGCAGTCGGCGACGATGCTCAATGGCGACAGTCAAGGAAACACACGGGCTCAAAGCGCGAGCGGGAAGAGCCAAAGAGGACGACCCACTTGAAGGCTATAGAGAGCGCAACCCATTACTCATCTCAAAGGCTTCGCTACAATAGTTTTCTCATGTTATGAATATGTGTTCTGTGCTGCAGAGAAACAACTACTCTATGTCACAATAAAATTTTATTCTCTTATGGATTGTGAGAAACAAGGTCGCACTGCGCCATTGGAGATTTTAGGATTTTTTTTTGGTGGGAAGTGAACGGAAATTTTGGGGAAAATAGTTGCTGCCTGACACCTTTCTACAAATGTATTGCAATATTAAAAATATGATGCCTGCAACAAGGAACAATATTTGATTGCACGCGATGGGAAGGTGATTTGTAAAAGTGGTGAAACTGCTTGATAACAGTGGCTTCACGCACTTTTCCTTGCAACATAAAAAGAGAAATAGATTTTTAGTCGGCGCAATTTCGTGTTGTTGCAGGGAGTGACAGTGTCTCCCTGGAGCAATGTGGTGGCTTCGTGCGATGCATCTGGCAAGGTGGCTGCCATCTGTCTGCCATACCTCTCTGCCAACTTGGATTTTCTCAAGAACCACACCAAGACGCGCCTGGTACGTTGGCTTCATTTGTGCCTGTCACGCAGCAATGCGATGCAGGGTTGCTTTGAGGTTCATGGAAATACAGATAAGTGTGAGTGTGGCACTTGAACTGACTGAAGTTGTAAAATGCAAGAACGTTGTGTCACTTACCTACACTAGCAGGATTTAATATAAGCCGGTCATTTGTGGGTGGAGTATACATTGACCGAAGGTTCTATACTATATGCAACAAGGCACTAAAATCCTCTCATTGCTTGTAAGTGCAGTGCGACGCTGTACCGTATTCACACGTTCGTAAGTAGACTCGAATGTAGGTCCCCCAACATAGTGCAAAAAAAAAATAGCACATTTCACATTGGAAATTTAAGTTGTCGCTGGACTGACTACACATGCTCACTCGTGGTCGTCAAGCCAGCCCTCTTCACGAACTTCCACGCCTCGGCCCTGCCGGCCTTGAATCACGTAGTTGTGTTCGGGGGAAGATTTCACCAGAGCGGATCAACGGTGACTAATCGGCAGACGGCGCCCGACGGAAAAGGGGCGCTCAGAAGGGCCATTAGGCCGTTCGCCTCTACCCGCGCCTTTGTAGCCGAACCCCGCGACCTTTTGTCGACCGCTCCTTTGACGGCGGAGTCACCCGCGCGGTGGAAGCGATCCCACGGATTCTGACAACGTAAGCAACAGGCGGCGGCATCTTGTCGCAGACAAGGCTCGAGACGGCATTGTAAACTGGGCACGTTGGTGTGGTGTATTTCAGTGTACTTTGACTGTGTATGTGATTGATGGCGTTTTTAGTTGGCTTGCCACATATTGAGGGCAGAAAAGCGTGAGAACGTGGAGGCGGAGACACGTCTCTGAGAGAAACAAAGTTCTTTGCTTCATTGGTGGAGTATCGAAAAGTGTTGGTCCCATAAGGCGGTCTCAGACGAGACAGGGGGGATTTAAAGGATGAAATAGGAGAGGAGAGGGGAGAGCTTGGTGCTCGACGGAGAGATTGCGGAGGGGACAGAGGTCGTGCTTGGCGCGGAGACGGCCGCTAGGGGGCCAACGTGAGCGGATGCCTGCAACGTCGGCTCTGGCAAACGGTACGTGCTACTCCTACCCAATCTCTTCTACGGCCACTAAACTGCTCGAACAGCGACACAAGTGCCTAAGGAACACAGAGACACCGCCCATTCCGGGCAAGCTCCGACCTTCTGTGTGCTACGAACAATTAGTGCACCGAGACGCTGACCCTCCGAGCTAAGCCTCTCTGGGACTCCGCACCTCCGCCGACACTGCCAGCGACGCCTGCCGTTATCATGGAAGTAGCGGTTGAAGGCCACACCATCACTGCAGAAGAGTTCCAGGCAGACCATTGGACACCTGTTCTCTACAAGGCCTACGCGTCCCGACCAGCCAGTTCACCGAAACCGCTTCCCTACCCCAACGCTACCTTCGAGGCGGCTAACCCAAACGCCAGGAACGCGGCGCACGACGCAGCAGCCGCAACTGGCAGCGGCACGACGCCAGCCCGCTTACCACCTGCGACCAAGGAGACTCGAATCACTGTGAAACGCAGCAAGCAGCTGCCACCGCTCCCACCGAACGCTATTCGCGTCGTCGTTCGCCCACGAGGTGAACTGCGACTTCGAGATATCCCAACCCCTCGACCTCACGAAGGCAGTGCAGGCCGAACTCCAGATCACTCTACCCGACGACTTCTGTCTGCGCATCCACCCCACCAATAATACATTCACTGCGGCTACGACACACTCCTCAACAGCTGAGATTCTGAAGACGCTGACCTCACTCACTATTGGAGACCATACCTACCCGTGCGTGGCGTACGTGGCAGCTCCACCGGGCGCTACAAGAGGAGTCATCTCAAACGCCTTTGACGACGAGACCCCAACGCAGCTGTACCAAGACCTGGTCAGACGAAATCCGGAGTACACCATACTCGCAGCTCGACGGATGGGGAAGACGCACTCCATTCTCATCACCTTCGACGCAAATGAAGTCCCGCACTCCATTAAATATATGGGAGCCATTCACCGCTGCACTCCGTACCGTGGCAGTCCGGATGCCTGTACGAATTGCAGACAGCCTGGTCATCGTTATGACGTCTGCCCAAACCCCAAGTCTAATCTTTGCCCACGTTGCGGCACACAACACCTGCCCCAAGAACCTCCTTGCACGCCCAAGTGCATTCTGTGCGAGGGCTCTCACCTTACCGGCACTGGATCATGCAAAGGACGAAACCTTCACCAACCACGCAAACAGACAAAGCAACCAGAAACGCAGCAACAAGAACCGGTCGTACACGGGGACAACTTTCCCCAGTTGTCGTCAGGGCCCATTCAGCCCACCAGCCCAGCCACAAAAGCAAGCCTGGACCGGGCCGCTGAACAAAGACTGGGGCCCTTCCCGCTCTTCCTCCAAGCACGCATCATTCTTGACAGCGACTCCCACTCTACAAGACGCCCTGGCGAAGTCTCGGGAGGAGGCAGCGGCGGCCAAAGCAGAAGCTCAAGCAGCTCGAGCAGAAGCCGCAGCCCTTCGAGAACAACATCGCGAAGCTCGAGGCCCAGATAAGTACACTTGCCACAAGCTATCCAAAATCCACCTACCCCCGCTCCAACTGCATCACAACCTCCTCCCCCCAATCCACCCACAGCCCTATCATAGCCAACCACGTCAACTCTACTTCCTCTCCTCATGCTCTAGAGTTAGATGTTGACACGGAACTTCCTCGGCACTCAACTGAGTGCACACCGCCCATCCCTCCACACACTCCTCTCTAACCGATATACCAAATCTGCTTGAGTCTTTTACTGCTCGTTTTGAGGCGAAATTGCAGGAAGCTATCACTAGCATCAATCAGGAATGTGCAACGCTCAAAGATGCGGTAGTACGTGTAACAACAGACAATGCTGCGCTTAATCACCGTTTTGATGCCCTAACTCAAGCATTCAATGACCGCTACAACAATCTTGAGTCACAGCTCAATTCTTTCGCAACCCGCCTTCCTAATCGAGACCTCACCCCTAGTAAACGCAAGAAGCCTAAGGCAGCCGAAGGGCAAGACAGCCCAATCCCTGCCGTCGCTCACGACTCCCACCCCGGCGCTGCGGCCTGCCTCTTATCGACTCTCATGATGGCAACTCCAAACCATAATCTTACACTCTGGCAGTGGAACTGCCGAGGTTTTGGCCAGAAGCGTCCATGTTGTCCACCAACTTCTGTCTTGCGCTGCGGGACCCGACGTCCTTGCCTTGCAGGAGCCGTCCTAACCCCCTCCCCTACCCGGCTATACTTCCATTATACCCACATCCCCTACACCCTCTCGGGTAGCGTTTCTAATTCATCGCTCAATCACCTCCATTTCCCATGCTTAGCAGTTCAAGACATTGATCACCTTTTAATTGAACTTGTGCCGCAACATGCTAGAGCGGACCAGTCTGTTCATACTGAATGTATATAGCAGCCCTAAGTGCCTACAAGGCAACTTCGAGCACCTCTTTACACTTGCGAAACGCTTAGCGAATAAGTGCCCTCTCCTCGTCGTGGGAGATTTTAACGCCCCACATACGGCCTGGGGTTACCCGCGCGACACACCAAAAGGACGTCGGGTGTGGTTAGCAGCGCAACAAAACGGTCTCTCCCTACTCACCGATCCTACCTTTCCGACACGCACGGGAAACAGTGTCTGTAAAGACACTACACCAGACCTTACGTTTGCATATCGCCTCCCTCATGCCACATGGTGCAACACGCAAGAGAATTTGGGTAGTGATCATTACATTATCGAAATTCTCTTAAATATGCAACTACCCCGCAGGCCTCCCAGAGGCTCCACTTTCACTAAGTGGGATTCTTTCCGCACATATAGAGCAAGCCGTACCCACGCTGCTATCACGGACATCACCGAATGGTCCAAACAACTTCGAAGTGATGTCCAATCCGTAACTTGTCCTATACGAGAGGACTGCCCAAGCGACACAGTTGACTCCCGCCTCCTACATTTATGGGGCGCTAAAAACAAGCTTAGAACGACGCTGGAAAAAGCAGCGTTGGAACCGGACTCTTAGACGTCGACTCGCCCGCCTCAGCAAAGAGATAGAGACCCACGCAGCCGCTCTTTCACGACAAAACTGGGAATCACTTTGCAACAAATTAGATGGCAATATGAGTTTGCCTCAGACTTGGAACTTGTTTAGGCACTTAATTGACCCAACGCAGACTAAAACTACCCAAAGGCACAACCTCACCAAACTCCTACATACTTCCGATATGCCTCCACGAGAACTCCTCCAGGAACTTCGAAATCATTACTTCCCAACATATCCTGTAGTAACACACCCCGACTATACAGGTCCCCCTAATGACCTCCTCGACGAACCCATTACAGTAGCAGAAGTTCAAGCCGAACTACAGAAACTAAACACTTGTTCAGCCCCTGGTCCGGACGGGTGCACAACAAAGCACTCCGCAATCTCGATGCCCAATCCATTGCCGTCCTTACTGATTACTTTAATGAGTGCTGGCAAAAGGGTACCCTCCCACCTCAATGGAAAGACGCCAAGGTCATCTTTATACCCAAACCTGGGAAACCTCTGCTTACCTCTAACCTCAGGCCCATATCCCTCACCTCATCTGTCGGCAAAACTTATGGAGCATGTACTCCAAACCAGGCTTTGCCAGTACCTAGAAGGCAAGAATCTCATGCCCACTTGCATGTTTGGATTTCGTCCGGGTCTTTCCACACAGGACGTTTTCCTACAAATAAAACATCATATTCTCGACTCTAAAACCTGTGACACCAGAGCTATCTTAGGTGTAGACCTCACTAAGGCATTTGACAACGTTATACACTCAGCTATCCTACAGAACCTTGTAACTCTGGGAGTCGGTGCAAAGACGTACAACTACGTCCGAGACTTCCTCAGCCACCGCACAGCCACACTTACCTTTGGCGACCACAGCCTTCCGGGCATCACGCTTGCGCACGAGGTACACCCCAGGGAGCAGTTCTTTCCCCTCTTCTTTTTAACATTGCCCTTCTTCATCTGCCGCAACAGCTGGCTCAGATCCCCAACATCCATTTTAGCTTCTACGCCGACGATATCACTGTCTGGGCAAACCACGGCAGTGACGCCGAAATCGAAGAAAACTACAACTGGCACTGACCACCATTGATACATATGTACGGGAGCGTGGCCTTACCTGTTCCCCTCCAAATCAGAGCTCTTTCTCTACCGCCCGAAGCAATGTAATTCAGTCATTCCCCCCATCTCTCTCACGCTAGGTGACCATCCCATCCCACTAGTCTCTAAAATTCGTGTGCTAGGGCTAGTTCTCTACTCGCATGGCGCACACGGAGAAGTCATAAGGACTCTCCAAACACACGCTCAGCAGACCACTCGACTGATTCGCCGCATCGCGAACCGTCGGGCTGGCCTACGCGAGCGAAACACGCTACGCCTCACCCAGCTTACATCATAAGCCGCACCACATATGCCCTCCCTTACCTACCCCTCCGACAAAAGGAGAGAGACCGGGTTAACGCGCTAATACGAAGTTGCACGAAAACGGCTCTACGACTTCCACCCAGCACATCCAATGCCCGACTCCTCAAACTAGGTGTACATACACATTTGAGGAACTCGCGGAAGCCACCTTTACGGCACAAAGATCTCGTCTGTCTAATTCAGTGGCTGGGCGCACTCTGTTGTCCCAATTAAACTTAACCCCAATTACACACTCACCCGAGGGGGTCCCTCTTTCTTCTAACCTCCGCTCTCACCTCAACGTGCCCCCAATCCCGAAGAATATGCACCCTGTGCGAGACGAGAAACGCAGAACGGCAAGGGCTCGGGCCCTCGAGAAACAGTATAGCGAGGACCATGACGTGGTCTACGTGGACGCAGCGGAATACACGTCAGGATCCCGTATGGCCCTGGCGGTAGCTGACAGTCAGGCAAGCTTCTAACGTCGTGCTCAATCATCACCAATTCCTCCACAGAGGCAGAAGAGGCAGCCATCGCGCTTGCATTTGTTTCTACATCTGCCTCCACAATCATAAGCGACTCAAAATCAGCTATCCTGAACTATGCCAATGGCTTCATTTCCCGCACCGCTGCTCGCCTACTACGCTTCTGGCAGCCCCAGCGTTCCATAACACTCGTCTGGACGCCAGCACATGCCGGCCTCCCTGGCAACGAGGAGGCTCATTCCCTAGCCCGAGGTCTCACATTCCGGGCAGGAGAAATGGAGCCCCCTCCACCGGCCGAGGAGCGCCTGCTCTCCTTTCGAGATATTCTCTCGTACTATCGGGACCAACGAAGAGTATACACCCCCCCAGCCCCATCCCTAACCATAGCACAGGCCGCACATTGGCGACGCCTACAAACTCAAACTGCTCCATACCCCATATTACTAAACGCCCGATACCCAGACCAATTCTTCTCTTCATGCAAACTTTGCGGCAAACCAGGAGATTTCCTACACATCCTCCTCACATGCCCCACCTTCCCTCATCCCCCATCACCGGCTGTGGCGGTGTCTTACTGGGAGTCCATCATGACCAGCACTTCTGCTTTCGATCAGCGCCGGATCATCTCCTGCGCCATGAAGAGGATTGCGCTTCAGGGACTTTCCTTCGCTTTGTAAGGGTGCCCCCTCACATTGAGGGAGCACCCACGTGCCATGTAGGGGGCTTGGCCCCCACGTTCACACACTGGCAATAAATGTTTCTACCACCACCGTGCTTGGCGCCGACTCTGATCCAGGGACTTGGAGATATTCTCTTAAGGGCTTGAACGCTTGGTGCGGGCCCAGCCCAGCTGTTGTCGCGAGAGCTGTTCAGTGGCCGCCCCGGCCTTTGTTTTGTCATAAAGTGTAAAAGTGTGTAAATAAACTCAAGTTTGCCAGTATCTGAGCAACCGGGCCTGTCCAGTCCTTGAACGTGTCGCCACGATCATCCTAACCATCGGGATCACCTCCATCGACCCAAATTTAACTCACGTCCTTGGCATTCACGTTTCTGAAGCAAAGACGCAGGATTTTTTGCGTGATAGTCCCGCCAGCAGAGATCAATTGCGTAGTTCGTTCATACTGCGTCGCAAGCTCCGGAGAGCTTCCAGACATCAAGCCCGTCAAATCTCCGGCGCTTGGTGTCACGTGTGAAAATTTGGTCACACAACAGTTGCCACTGCCGTACCACCCATTGAGAAACGCCTAACACGTGTCTCGCAGCGCAGTTGTTTGTTTTTTTCTGCACGAATAACAGCACTGGCAGCCCTTGAACGCTGCTGTGAACGAATGCCTTAAGCATTTTGCCCTGGAACACTCATGACGATGAGACACGATGATAAGCGCAACAGTGACACGCGGAACGGCCTGGGCACCGAGGAATCTCTGCACAGCTTATCGGCCTACGCTGCCTTCCGCACGGTAGATGGTAACAAAACTTTAGTCTACAGCCCCGGCGAGCGCCGGCCCGTTGGCACCTGAAGCGTGCGCGGCGCACGCGGGGACAGTCGAAGGCGAGCAAATCAAGAACGTTGCGAGGATGGGAGGGAGGGGCTGTGGTGGCCCGGGTGGCGGGGCAGGTTTTAATTCATGTCGACTTGCCATGTGCAGTCGTCAATGAAGCAAAGCGGAAAGGCGAGCTAGTTGGTACTGATTCATAATGGTGTAATAGTAGCGCAAAAAAAGACGAGGACAAGAAGTGAACACCACAAGCGCTTACTCACAACTGAAAGCTTTATTGCTTGGACAGAAAAAACTTGACGATCGACTAATTCCCGCGCATGCGCATCATGGGCAAGGCAAAAACCAGAACAAAAAACACATCACCTTCAACCCTCCGCCCCCCAACAGGCTACCCCCTTTCCTTGAGTAGAATTACTTCCCTCTCCGATATGGCTAAAGAAGGATGGCTAACGCACGTAGACGCCCTCGTGCTAATATGAAAAGCTTCTGCGAGTTCTCGTGTCGTGCGATCGCGGTGTTTGAACAAGACCTCCGTTGCGGGGAATTGCACCGGCACTCAGCGCAGTGCATGGCCAAGTGCGTTAAGGGTCTCCCCTGCAAGGAAGACTGGTGCTCCCTTAGACGTATGTTCAAACATCGGCCTGTCTGGCCGACGTAGACACGACCACACGACAGAGGGATGCGACACAAACCTAACTTTGTGGTTCATAGAGCAACCGCGCGTCCCGACGTTGTCAAGCCTGTTGCCGACCATTGAACATAGTCTGCCTAGCTTGTTTCTAGCAGAGAAAACCACCTTCAGCCCAAATCGCTGGGCTGTCTTCTTAAGCCGATGTGAGAGCGCATGTACGTATGGCATAACAGCCATTTTATCATTTTGATCTGTGTTCTGGCCGCGTGCATCGATACCTTTTATCTGTTTGATGAGGCGCTGGCAGGTGATTTGTATTACCGATATAGGAAAGGCTGCGTTCTTTAGACGATCCACCTGCTCCTGAAAGCTGCGAAGAGCGAAATGCGCACACGATCTGTTGACAGCGGACTTCAGACACGACATAGCAATGCCGTCCTTCACCAGTTTAGAGTGGAAGGAATGGTAGCTCAAGAGCGGTTTCGTAGACCGGGGTGCATACATCCAGCAGACGCGCTGTGAAGAAAAATGCAGTGATAGGTCGAGGAATTGTAAGGTGTTGTCAACTGGCACCTCACATGTGAAGTTCAATCCACCGCCCCTGTCTTTAAAAGCTCGGAGTACCACATCAGCATATGATTCGATATGTGCACTTCTCATCAAAACCAAAAAATCGTCGACATACCGAAAAACTTTTATGGCTATGCCCTGCAAATCAATCTGCAAGTCCCTGTCAACCTTGCTCAAATATATGTTGCTAAGCACGGGGGCAACTCGTGACCCTATGCACACACCCGTCTTTTGCACGAAGACCTTATCCTTAAAACCCACCACGGTGGCACTTAGGTAGAAGCTTAACAACTCCAAAAAGGCCCCTACCGTGGTTCCACAGGTATTTCTGAATTCCACTTCATCGTTATCGTCCACAATGCATTCCTTTACACGTTGCATCAATGAGTCATGTGGAAGGGAGTAGAAAAGATCCTCTACGTCAATGCTGACTTCACTTCAGCAATGTCACTTCAGCAATGACGTGCGCTCTAATAGGAGTGTTGATCGTTGATGGATGAGCCACTATCTCTCTCAGCAGCAGCATTCCTGAAGGTTGAAGAATTAAGAAAAAGCTTCTTTTTCTTCAGAGCATGCATGCGGCAAGAAAGCAAACATAATGTTGTAACCATGCCACAGCGTCCCCGATTTCTTGTTTGCCCCCCGTTACTAGTTTCAGTTTGTGCAATCTCTCATTAGTCCCTCCGTCGAGCGGGCTGGACCATCATCGGCACATATGCGGGAAAGAAGATGGGAAGTGTGCGACAGCCAGCCTGCTTGTTCTGGGGGCAGGCACCCGCGTGTGAAAACATTCGTGTGGTCACATACACGCATTTTTACGCCTACAGACGGCAATCGTTGATGATGCGGGAAAGCAAACACAAACCTATGTAATTAATTTTTTCTGCCACTAATAAATTTGACTTGTATGTTGTCGGGTTGCTATCAACCCCTGTAAAGCTGTTTTTCGCCCCATGGCACACGCGTCCGGCAGATTAGGCATAGTTAGCATCCTTAGTTTTGACGTAGAGCGAGAGATGGCACTGTGGGTGCATGGTGGCGCAGTGGCACTGCTTGGCGGGAAGCGAGGTTATCCAGATGCTTGTGAAAGAGCGCTTTCTCTCCTTTAAGAGCGAAGCTCTTTAAGCCGCCGTTAAAACGTGCGCGTTTCACGAAAAGCCAGCCACGCCGTAGCTATGGCAACCAGCGACGCCGCAGCTGCTAGAACGCCTAGATCAACTCGCGACGTCATGCCAAGCCGTGCATGCACACTAGCGACCACCACGCAGCTGCTATCGCTAAGCCACGCCCAGCGACGGAGACACATCGCACAACCAAGTTCCGCCGCACTTCCGCCGCTCGATCAGATACAGCCATGGGACATGCAAAGAAAGTACGCACTCCCGAAGGAGAAGAAGCGCATTTTGAAGCGAGGCTTGTCGCTGTGTGAGAACGGCAACGGCAGCGACAAGCAGATTCAGAATACGCGGCCAGGGAACGGAGAACAAGAGATGACGAGAAGGTACTGCCGATCACTGTGAGTGGAATGCTGCGCCTATACGAGCTCTACGTCAGGATCCAGCCTACTGGAAAGCCTAGTATTAGCAGCGCCGTGCTTGGCCAGCTTTGTTGTGTCTCAAGCCTTGCGCGGCCAAGTGCAAGCCTTTTTTGGAGTTTAGCGTGGTTGGCCACCGACGGCCTTTGGGGAGGTTCGTGGGTGCGATACCGCGGCTCGGGCTCACGGACTCCTCGTGGTGAGTCGAATGTCAGCGACGCTGCATTCATGGTACATTGTATGTGTTGTGTTGTTCTCTGTATGGTGTATTGTCATTATATTGGATTATTTGTCAATTTACCAGCTATTCAGCTTGCAAGCTCGCCGTGATCTAAAAGCAGTTAATAAAATGTCCTCATGTTTGTTGCTCGACGACGGCGTGATTGTGTCCGTGTGTTCCATGAGCGCGGCTCTTTCCAGACTCCATAATGTGTAATAATAATAATAATTTCGGGGGTTTAAGGTCCTAAAACGACGATGCGATCTGTAGTGGAGGGTACCGGAAATTTGAACCATCAGGGATTCTTTAACATGCACCTAAATCTAAGTACACGGGCCTCGAGCAATTTGCATCCATCGGAAATGTGGCTGCCGCAGCCAGCCGACCGCTAGACCGCTGTGGCGGGGAGGGGGGGGGGGGGTGCATGTGTATCATTCATTGATAAATATTTTTGGTGAAATCACAGATGACCCTGTGAAATCTGTATCACACAGATTTCTAACGCGATAGCGTTAAAGAGCTCGTTTCGCAGAAATTCCGGTGTCGGCGTCGGTATAGTGTACTAGAAGCGTTTGAGTGGGACGAGCGAGGGGTTCAAATAAGGCTCCGGCCATTGACAGAACAGAGGGCGCTGGGATCGAGGGGGATAAGGCTGGGTGCACGTGCAGCACACCTCGCCTTTCGATAATGCGGGACTCCACGGTGCTTGTGAGTGTGCCGCAAGGGACGCTCATCGACAAACGCGGTCTGCATTCCACAGGAACGCTTGGAGAGAAGTGCGTGCCCGCACAACGGAACCCTATCCACTTCGACCGTAGCGCCACCATAGTATTTCCCACACGACGCGCCTCAGCCCCAAGCAGGCGTGGACCCGGTTGTTCGGCCCGCTCAGAATGCTTCTAGTACACTCTAGCGTCGGTGTCGGTGATGGCGTCATTGGTTGTGAGCGAAAAAAATCATCTTTTCCGTGACCGAAAAGTGTGGAAAGATTCAAATAAAATAAATAATAAAAATCTTCAGGTTCAAATGAGAATTGAACCCAGGCCGTCTGCGTGGCAAGCTGTTGTCCTACCACAGAGCCACGCTATTTCTTGAAACTGCTTCAGAAAAAAACACTGTATGAATATCATGTAATGGACGGAGGCCCCTTAACGCATGTGATATTTTGTGGCGGAAGCGTAGAATCGCGCCAGGCGTCAAAACATGCGAATTGCTCAACTAGTGGAATCACAGATGACCCTGTGAAATCTGTATCACACAGATTTCTAACGCGATAGCGTTAAAGAGCTCGTTTCGCAGAAATTCCGGTGTCGGCGTCGGTATAGTGTACTAGAAGCGTTTGAGTGGGAGGTCCACCCATTAAAAAGCTCTCAGACATATTTAATCATCATCAGCAAAAGCATAAACAAAGTGAACAGCTGTGTAGGTTCGTGTGTTGCCTTACGGACGCATTCGCTGATTCGCAAAAGGAATAACTATGGCGGGCACTTAACAACTGTACTTGCAGTAGGCATCTTAGGATACTTCGAAACGGCTGATGTGTGGGGTCTCACTATATCGGCGCTCTCGGAACACGCAGACACAGTTGACGCTTATGGTAGAATTAGCGCAAATACCACGACGAGAGAAGACGAGAGACGAACAAGCGCAAACTATCAACTGAAATTTATTCGAAAAGCACACACATATAAACGTGAGCACAGTCACGAGTCACCTTAGCAAACACTAAATTCGATTAGGGGCAGGCGCTCAGGCAGTCTACCTCAGTGGCATGCAACGTGATAGATGGCCTCGCTACGCATGCCTCGCCCCATCTGTGAATGCTTCCTCAATTTCTCGCGCAACCCGTCCGGGCAACCAAACACACGTTTATTAACCTCTTTTACATACGAAGAGCTCACCTGCCGGAACTGATACGCAACTAGTAACATGCCAAGTAACCTTATACAATGCTAATACAATACCTGGAGAACATAACACACACCCAAGACAACATAAGACATAGAATGCACCGCGAATGCGGTGTCGCCGATGATCGATTCACCACGAGGGGCCCGCGAGAAACGAGCCACGGTATCCTCCCCCACGGACCCACCTCGGGAGGTGTCCATGCACGCACGCCACCGAACCCGAAAAGAGACTCGCTGCTGCTTTCTGTCTGCCGGCCTAGCTTCTCTTGCAGGCGGCGCTGCCGACGCCACCGCACTAACCCGCGCGAGCACAGCGCCACTGCTCGCTCGGCGGCCGTTTAACCTAGGCTTGTGCGAATATTCGAGCACTTCGAATATTCGAACGAATATTACAGTATTAGAATTCGCTTCGAAACGAATTTAAATTATTCTAAATATCGAAGTATTAGAAATGAACGTATAGACATATAACCGCATGTAACCCCTGTAAAGGTGGTTTCACTGCGGCGCAGGGGCGCTATACCGTGAATACACCTTTCCAGGAGAAATGCGCACTACCGCGAAGGTTAAATGAACAAATTACCCTCACATCGATTCATCATTTTTAAATTAAGTTTAAAAGCTCGTTATACCAGCTTATATACTCTAAGTAAATTTTGAAACGTAACATATTTTACTGGTTATCACTTGCATTCTACCGAAAGTCAAATCCTGCTATAATTAAAAGTTGCTTCCACTTCCCTTTGAACCAAAAAGAATGACATTTGCACATGCCTTGTTTCAATTTTAAAAAAAATATTGTGCAGGTTAGTTGGGTCGCGACAAACATGCTCATTTTTCTTTTAATATGTGATATATGCTATTCGAATTCGATTCAAAATTATCCGACCAAATCACTGTTCGCTTCGAATTCGCTTCGAACCTAAAGTTTACTATTCGCACAAGCCTAGTTTAACCTAACTGCGGCCTATCTGTGAGACACGCGTGTGCCATGAGGCACAAACGACTTTACAGGGGGTGATAGCACCGCCACAAATGTTACGCGCAGAGTTGTTCGTTTCCTTACGGCACGGTTGAGGCATGCACCGAGAACCACAGCGAGGCTAGCAGTTGAGAAGGCGATGCGCACGGGGCCCGATTACGCTATCGCGTTCTACACTTCAAGGCGAAGCTCAAGCATCCTCCAAGTTTTTTTTGTATTCAGAAAATGCTGCTGATCAGTAGTGAATGCTCCCGTGAAAATGAGTCATATATTACACTGCATGCTGCAGGGAATTTGATGTTTCATTTCAAAGACAGCTGAAAATCGCCCGCTCTCACAGCAGACTATGTAGATGGAGGGATCAACTGTGTTGGTGGAAGGAAGCACACTGTCATTAACTGATTTCATGATAGCAAAAACATCCTCAGTAATATTTGCGCTAATTCGGTCGTTTGATTAATTCAAACAAACTTCAAATTTTTGGCTGGCCATCTATGTTTTCATTGTATTGGTACAATCGTGCCTAGTTTATGTGTATGCACCTAGGTGTAGTGGATCAGGGTTGATAGAGGTGAAGAAGAATCAACATATTTACACAGCACAAAATTAGCAATGACAGATGACAGGGCACAACGCAAGGCGCTCTGAAGAAGATGTTGACCTAGGGATATTGGAACCTCAGTGCCCTGCAAGACCTTCGAGTCCACCATTACGTCACGTCTTAATAAACCCTTCTATGGATGTAACAGTATCTTGAAGCCGCTTAATTCAAACTGCTTCATTGCATAAACGCAGTTAATTCGCACTTTTTGCTTGTCCTTCACTGAATATATCTGCTGTGTCTGTTGCTTCACAGCACCGCATAGGTACGAGGTCCAAATGACCACTCCAACAGAAACCATACCACGTATCACCTTCGGAGGGCAAGCTGATTAATCAGCAAGTTCGTGAAATGCTAAGGAAAAATGTAAACCAAGAGTCATGTAGTTTATGGACAGCTCCAGTAGTTCTATTTAAAAAGAAAGCCGGCTCGTGGCACTTTTGTGTTGACTACCACCGCCTCAACGCGATCCGAAAAAAAAAAAAAGAAAAATACGTATACCCCCTTCTGAGCATAGATGATGCCATTGTTTGCCTTTCATTGGTTGATTTGAGGTCGGGTACTGGCAAATTCCTATGCGCACGAGAAACAGGTAAAAGCTGCATTTGTTCATCCGGATTGACTTTAGGATTTGAAGGGGCCCTGCAATACTTTTTCAGCATGGTCAGAAAACACTGCCGATCGTTAGTCGAGGCTACTGAAAACATGTGAGCCAGGCATTGTAGCCCAGCACACAGCCTGGAATTTACAAGTAGCTAGAAATCGCTCGCTGTTCTCTCGACAAATGATGCCATAAAACCCAAATGACTACTTCTCCAGTGCGTTTGTCTAGATGGCTAAACAAAAGCCGTTAATGAGCACAAGTGTTCTTTCAATCTAACATTGACACACCACCCAGTTTGGTTTGCAACGAACATATCTATTCTTTTACAGCGAAAGCTGCTATGAGATCATTTCAACGGCTGTTTTTGGTGCCGTAGTTGTCCGCCGCCGCCAGTATCCGTAACCACTATCGTGTGAAATAAGAAAAAAATGAAATAAGAAAAAATTTCCAGGATGGAGCGGGGTTCAAACCTAGGCTCTCTGCGTGGGAGCCCAGTATACTACCTCAGAGCCATGCCGGTGCTTGAAACTGCTTTGCAAAAGGACCCTATACAGGCTTCATGCCAGGAAGGAAGCACAATAACATATGTAATATAGCGTTCTGGAGGAGTAAAGTAAGAACCAGGCGTCACACTCCGCGAATTCTCTAACCAGGCGTCACACAATGCGAATTGCGCAACGAGTGGGTTGTTGAATGCTTCCAACCCCTTACAAAGAGCTCTGACATAATTCTTCATCGTCATCAGGCACAGCATCAACAAAGTGCACATAATGCCTTACAGGTGTTTAGCGGGTACCACAGTTCTCCGCAGAATGACGAAAAATGGCACAGTGGCTGCTTCCCTACTTCAGATAAATTAAGATGATTTGTAGCGTAGTGGGTCCCTCGCAAGTGCACTTGTATTGGTTGCCAAGGAAGCCCATAAGCCCATGATCCACTTCCTCAGGGTCTCAATAAAGTCCCCCCCTCTCCCTTATTTTCTCACGTTAACGTATATTATAGAGCGTGGTGGGAGAGAAAAATAGCGACCGGGCGTCGCACAATGCGAATTACGTAGCTAGTGGGTCGTTTAAATCTTCCAGCCCATTACAAAAGGATCAGCCATAATTCGTCATGGTCATCAGTTGTGGCATCAACAACGTGCACATAATTCCTGACAGATGTGTTACTGTTGCCTCACTTATCCGCAGAATGACGAATAATGGCGTAGTAGGTGCTTCCCAACTTCACAAAAATTATGATTTATGGCGTAGTGGGTACCTTGCTAGTGTACTTGTTCTAGTAGCCCCAAGAGAGTTTACAACGGGCTCTAGAAATTCCGCTCTTCCAGCTTTCGCTGTGACTGTGCTGCGCTTTCCGCGCAGGCCTGGCGTTTTCTTCTTATCCGGACAAAGCGTACAGGCCTTGTGCAAACAAGAAGTTCTTTTTTGCAAACAGGAGCAAATTGAGGACATTTTATTGGGTAGGACAACACGCACCCCATACCTACTTGCACATTCTTCAAGCAATGAGAAAACTTGTGCTTTTTTGCGCTCTTTTTTCTTATGTATGTGATTCACTCCTTTGACCCACTTAAGTTATGACAGGTCCTCAAAATTTTCATATCAGGGTAGCCTGCCGACTTCAGCCTTTCAACTTGGCCCAGGAAGCTTTCTTTCATCGAATGCTTGCACGCTTTCCGGAACGCAGCATGAACAATGCCAGACGTTAATATCTTAGAAGAATGAATTCCCACCAACTAGCTCAAGTATCTCTTCTAGTGCAGTGCTGTTGCAGATGCCCTTTTGCGCAGCACAGTGAATACCGTCAGTGTGCCGAGCGGCACTGACGCTAATGACGGCTCAACACAGGGACAGTGAGTTGGAATGCTTACTGACGTCTACATCCAGTGCCTTGAAGCTGCAATGGTTGAACAAACCCACAGGGTCCTTATGCTGGGATATGTCCACCGGCAGGGCCAGACCAGAGTGTTCGTGCCCTCAAATCTTTGCTAAAACATTTATGGTATGCTGCATAGCCTGTCGCATCCGGGAATTTGAGCCCGCTCAACGACTGTGCATAGCGAGGTTCATGTGGCCAGGAATAAACTGGTATGTCCGACACTGGACAGGAGAGTGCCTCGCATGCCGACGCTCCAAAGTGCAGCGACATACTGTTGGCCCCCTTGGGATCATTCTCTGTCCCGGACTCTCTATTTGTCTATGTGCATGTGGACATTACGGGACCTTAGTCCTCTTGCCCGGGACAAAGCTATTTGCTAACTTGCATCGATCGCTTCACACAGTGGCTGAAGGTCGTCCCCATTCCAGACATGACTGCGGATACTGTTGCCTGAGCTTTTATCTACTACTGGATAGCCCTGTTCGGAGTACCATCAACAGTGACTACGTATCAGGGAACACAATTCAAGTCTTTCCTATTCGCGAACATCACACGGCTCCCGGGAACCTCCTGCATCTGAACTGCCTACCATTCCATCAGCAACAGTATGGTGGAAAGGTTACATCAGACGCTGATTACTATATAGCCTGACGGCAGCTGCGAGTCACAGTATGGTGGGCCTTTTATTCTGTTGGGAATGAGGACTGCTCTGAAAGCGTATATTGGCTTCTGCTTGGCTGAACTGGTATATGGAACAACACTTCGCTGACAGTAAACACGCAAACGTCCAGGAAAGCACAGACTACGCCCTGCGACTGCGGGACATCATGAGCAAGCCAAGGGCTGTCCTGCGTTCGCCAGCAGCGCGGATCGTTCATGTGCACCGTGTTCTCTCCTCTTGCTCTCACGTGACTGTGGGGCATAGAACCGTACAGCGTCCACTCTGACCTCCGTATGATCGGCTGTTCAAGGTGATGAAACGTGGAGACAAGCGCATTACGATCGACAGAGGTGGCCGTCACAATGTGGTTTCGCTGGACTGTGCAAAACCAGCACACATGGATTGCGACAGCAAACTATACCTGCATCATCTTGAGCTCCATCACCACAAGGACCCCGAGCAGACCAGATAGGACAGGCCGAACATGTCGTCAAGGAGTTCACGCGAAGTGGACGGTGCTCAATACCTCTCTTGTGCAGAAGCTTGTGAACCACAGCGTGGAGTTCGAGTGCGCTCATTGTTCATGCATTCACAAGGGGGGAGTACGGTGGCGACCCAAAGCGCCTTATGGGTAGTGCCAAAGGCGCATGCACGTGCACGGAATAATTCGAGTGATCCTCGATGGGATGGACAGCAGATAATAAAAGTTGGATTGTTGTTTGGGATGCATCTTGTTCACTTGCTTAGCCCTGCTGAGAAGCGCATTCCAACATGCCCGCCGGGATCACCGACGGCGGCCTATGGTCTCGCTTTTCATCCCAGCTGCCTTTTCATGGTAACCGACCAGTTCTCCGTTGCCAGGTTCCTTATAGATACGGGCGCAGAAATTAGTGTGGTTCCCCCAACCAAAGCTGATCGTTCCAATTCACCATGGCAGTCGCTTCTGCTGTCAACGTGGTGCTTCCTTTCCTCTCTGTTGTTGGTTATCGCATTTGCCTGTATATAGATTACATTTTAACCGACCCCAGCACGCACGGCCTCGCTTCTCTTAGGTGTACCTGCTCGAGACCACCGCAGGTCCGGGCACCTCCAAACAGGCTGCCGCGTTTGTCTCGCACCTTGTATCATTTGCACTGCTGCACAGAGGCCCATCACCGTGAAGGCACGGCGAGAGAGACCCTAAGCGACGTTCTTCAATCGGTCATTTATTTACGGGCTTTTGATACAATGAGAACTGCTTTACATAAGTACCAATAGTACGTGACATAATTATACAAAACACCTATTAGAAGTGATCATAAAATGAGCCGCTCTTAAAACTTCTTCTGCAGTGTTGAGTATATCATATCTCTTTTGATAATAAATATGAGCAGCAGCGAAGAAATATGAGCGGGACATAGAAAATTGTCTTGAAACAACATTTTTCCTGTGACGAAATGTCTTTTGTGTGTGTGTGTGTGTGTGTGTGTGTGTGTGTGTGTGTGTGTGTGTGTGTGTGTGTGTGTGTGTGTGTGTGTGTGTGTGTGTGTGTGTGTGTGTGTGCGCGTATGTGCTTCCTGTTTCTTAGCTTTTTTTTTCACGGTTATCACCACTCTATCATTGTGATGAACCCTTTGCATCATAGTAATTACTGCTGGTGTATCATTTTATTACCATTTCATTTAGTATATAATTTATTTTCTAGAAATGTATAGGTTCACTGTTTTGCTTTCTGTGGTGCACCTGTTGCGAACCCCGGGGGGCAGAGGCCATCGTCAGGCGACTAAAGCCTTGAGCCTCTGTCTCCTCAGGAAATACCTGAAGTAAAGCTGAATTGAATTGAATTTAATAATACATGTTACAAAATTTGAAGCTGAACATTTTGACAGATTTTCCTGTCTGGTTGGGTTGTTCCGACTGTCAGGCCACGCCCCGCCACGGTGGTCTAGTGGTTATGGCGCTCGACTGCTGACCCGAAGGTCGCGGGATCGAATCCCGGCCGCGGCGGCTGCATTTTCGATGGGGGCGAAAATGTTTGAGGCCCGTGTACTTAGATTTAGGTGCACGTTAAAGAACCCCAGGCGGTCGAAATTTCCGGAGCCCTCCACTACGGCGTCTCTCATAATCATATCGTGGTTTTGGGACGTTAAACCCCAGATATTATTATTATTACTGTCAGGCCACATACATTGGCGAAGAAAAAACGGGACCGAAAGAAATAAACAGCACAAAAACGACGTCAGGACGTTCACAAGACAATGGAACCCGCTGTTGTGTCGTGCGACCCCTGGTGTCATGTCAACGCAACAGCTTGTGCTGTGTTTTCTGGCAGTGCCGCAGGACGGAGCCAGGTCTCCGCTCTCCACTGCAGAGAAAAGAATCTGGAGATAGTGAAATGCATAAGCACCGATATTAAAGAATTTGGTCATGATGCCGAAATAATCCTTCTAGGGGACATGAACGCTCACATTCATGACCTGGACGGATATTCAGAAACCAATGGCAAGTTATTGCTAGATCTCTGCGTGCAACATAGTCTTGAGATAGTTAACGTGGGGCCTAAGTGTGAGGGGCAGATCACGTGGGAAGTCGGAAACAGGCAATCGAGCATTGATTATTGTCTCATGACAGAAGGAATATATGACAAACTTAGAGAGATGAGAATAGACGAGGAAGGCATTAACAGCTTGGGTAGTGATCATAAACGCATAATATTACAAATGGGATATAAAACTGAAAATAAGAACATAGAATCAAAGTTTGGCAGCTTGTATCTAAATGACAAACAAATAACAAATATAGCCGCAAGAGTCGAGGAAAAAGTAGACGAACTACTAGGCAAAGACTGGCAATATAGTGAGCTGCTACATGTAATCACGAAAGAAATGGAAAAAGAGAAGAAAACTAATTGTTGGAAAGGAAAGAGAAAGCCAAAAAGTTGGTGGAACAAAGAAATCCGGGAGGCGATCGAGAAGCGACGTGAGGCATCACGGGAGCACAGGCAGGCAAAAAAGGAGAAGCGGCCACAGGACGAAGTCAACCAAATATGGGAAATATATTGTCACGTGGTCGTGACGTTGACGAAGGCAGCACTCAGCACGTCAGAGATGAAACTCTTTATTTGGCCGAACTTGTGGCCGGGAAACTGAAAAGCAATACACTGATAGCGGCGAATAGAGCGTCGACCGTCGATCAACTGACAAGCGGTGAAGCGCGTCGGCTTTTATGGGCCTAGTGCGCTGCAGTTTTGACTGAACAAGTGGCGCCGCCCAGCGGCGCGGCGCGTTTCTAGTCAGTCGCGGCTGAGAGCGGGTGCGTTCGGGCGGAACTATAGCAACTCGAAAGGACGAAGCTGAATCGCGGTCAAACAGGTGTGTAACTATGTATTGTGGCGTGTATCGCTGTCGCAACAGCTACAGAAACACTGTCGTTAAGCTGCCAGAAATAAAATTATACGGACTTATATGGAAGGCTCACGAGAACGAGCGATGGCAGCGTCGGATAATGGGCGGTGCGACGTGCAAGATAAACAGACGCTCTTAATTTTTTAAATGCTTTCCTTGCTATTACTGCGCATATTTGCTCGTTGTGGTCATAAAGTCTGCCTTCTTTTAGCCCCGATGGAGGTCATAGGCAGCTCGTGAAGCACCGAAACCGCATATGCAGTGCCCACTTCTGGCGCAATGATAAGAGAAGCTCGAAAGCCCTGCATTCTGCCTGTGTGTTCCGACACGTTTTCCTGCGTGCTATGTGAAAGGTGACAGCGTGACCCTGCGACGAAGCGTTAAACATCCTCGTATCTAGAAGGGGACGCGGCGATGGCCAGAACCACGCGCATGACAGGTCTGTGCAGGATGTGTGCTCGCACTTGTTGACAAACATATACAAGGCGCCGACGAGCTTACATACACCATCTTCAGCGTCCACCCTTGCATCTGCAACTTGCTCCCACAATGTGCAATTGGGTCTATAGACAGCTGGGAAAATGTGCAGAAATCATTGAAAAGTCCGAAGGGAACGAGCCAGCGTAAAAAAAAAGTGAGAGGAACGAACGTTTTTTCTCTTGCTTAGCGCGAACACCAACTAACACACGCAGACTGATTACTAGCGAGAAGCCCTGCTGAATAGCGAGAATGGATGGAAAAGTCAAAGGTCGCTCTTCGCGTAATGGATGAGGGAAGAAAAAGCACGTGCCGAGCGTTGGCGATGTTGCTGGATGGAGGCGCATCTTCGTCACAATGCCTTTAATTTAATGTAAATATTGGAAGACCTTGATAAAACTTTCATAACCTGAAGGCGGACGTCCTAGTCGACGCTCTTCACACACTTGCAACTGACTTCGAAGGGCCCCTTTGCTGACACAGTTTGCTCCCTGACGCCGCAAACATGGTTAGCGGCGTAAAGATGACTGCCGTGAAGAAGACTGCTTTTATTTTAAATAACTTAATTTCTACGTATTCAGTTCCGCGGAATCGACACAATCACGCGCGCTGCTCGTTCCGCAATGCCATTGCTCTGCTCCCACAGAGCGGCGTTCGCAGCATGCCGCGACGGGATCACGCGCGCGGCCGCTACTCGCGGCGCTGACTGTGCTAGCGCCGCAGCGCCACCATACCAGCTGTCGAGGCCTATACAGGCGCTATCGAACTTTCCAGCGATATCGCTGGTTGTTGCGCAATCTCTAGAATAAGCTCGAGTGTTCGCGTCTCGCGCGCAATCTTAACAAAATGATCTACAATACTCGTGAAGCTTCTCGAACAATGAGGCGCGGTTTGCGCTAAGCGTTGCTGACAGTCTTTGTGGGCAAAAACTGAATACAGCAAAATGATTATAAGAAACGCCCGTGGCAATGCCCCCCTCTGAAAAAGCATCGTCCCGATGCTTAAAACAGAACAGGCCAATGCATGCAACAATAAATAACAAAACAAAGTACTATAAACAATAAGCACAAGCAAGAAAGTACAATAATAAAGCAAAATCACAGTCCTCAGATTCGCTAACGGGCGTAATATGGTTTGAGGCGCACGACATGGACGACTTCAGGTCGTGCACGGCGCCGCTGAGAGTTCGTAATGCCGTCAGGGACAACCTCGTAGTCGAGTGCGCCGAGGCGTCGGAAGTACTCTGTACGGTCCGAAGTACCGTCGAAGAAGCTTCTCACTAAGTCCCCGTCGGCGTATTGGCGTCCATACCCATACACCGTCACCGGGTTGGTATTCCATGTGGCGTCGTCGAAGGTTGTAGCGGCGGCTGTCAGTCGCCTGCTGGTTCTTGATCCGTAGACGGGCGAGCTGTCGTGCTTCTTCGGCGCGCTGTAGGTAGGTGGTCACGTCGGTGTTTTCCTCGTCGGTAACGTTTGGTAACATGGCGTCGAGCGTCGTTGCCGGGCTCCGTCCGTAGACCAACTTGTATGGCGTCATCTGCGTCGTTTCTTGTACGGCCGTGTTGTACGCGAAGGTCACGTACGGAAGGATAGCGTCCCACGTCTTGTGTTCGACGTCGACGTACATGGCCAGCATGTCGGCGATGGTCTTATTGAGACGCTCGGTCAGGCCCGGTCAGGCCGTTGGTCTGTGGGTGGTATGCGGTGGTGCGGCGGTGGCTTGTGTGGCTGTATTCCAAGATCGCCTGAGTTAGGTCAGCCGTAAACGCCGTACCTCTGTCGGTGATGAGCACCTCTGGGGCGCCGTGTCGAAGGACGATGCTCTCAACGAAGAACTTGGCTACCTCAGCGGCACTGCCTTTGGGCAAGGCCTTTGTCTCGGCGTAGCGGGTGAGGTAGTCAGTTGCTACGACGATCCACTTGTTGCCGGAAGTCGACGGCGGGAACGGCCCCAGTAGGTCCATCCCGATTTGCTGGAACGGCCGGTGAGGTGGTTCGATTGGCTGCAGAAGTCCCGCTGGCCTAGTCGGCGGTGTCTTCCGTCGCTGACAGTCTCGGCACGTCCTTACGTAGCGAGTGACGTCGGCGGCAAGGCGCGGCCAGTAGTACTTTTCTTGTACTCGTGCGAGCGTGCGGGAAAGTCCGAGGTGTCCAGCCGTCGGGTCGTCGTGCAGGTCATGCAGAATTTCTGGTCGCAGTCCTGAAGTTACAACGATAAGGTAGCTGGCTCGGGCCGGAGTGAAGTTCTTCTTTACGAGGACGTTGTTTTTCAAGGAAAATGATGCCAATCCTCGCCTGAATACTTTTATGACAACGATGTTCCTGCCCTCAAGGTATTCCACTAGACTCTTTAGTTCCGGGTCGGCTCGCTGTCGTTCGGCGAAGTCGTCGGTACTTATGGCTCCCAAGAAGCTGTCATCATCCTGGTCGTCGGGCGGTGGTGGGTCGACGGGGGCACGAGACAAGCAGTCGGCGCCGGAGTGTTTCTTTCCGGACTTGTACACGACGGTAATGTCAAATTCTTGAAGTCCTAGGCTCCACCGTGCAAGGCGACCTGAAGGGCCCTTCAAGTTAGCTAGCCAACACAGGGTGTGATGGTCGCTAACAACTTTGAAGGGCCTGCCGTAGAGGTAGGGGCGAAACTTTGACGTAGCCCAGATGATGGCGAGGCACTCCTTTTCTGTTGGGGAATAGTTGGCCTCTGCCTTAGACAGCGACCGGCTAGCATAACTGATAACTCTTTCCAGTCCTTCCGTCCGCTGCACAAGGACGGCGCCGAGTCCTACGCTGCTTGCATCGGTGTGAATCTCCGTATCGGCGTATTCGTCGAAATGCGCAAGTGTCGGAGGCGTCTGCAGGCGTCGTTTCAGTTCATGAAATGCTTCGACTTGCGCTGTTTGCCACCTGAATTCGACGTCGGTCTTCGTGAGCTGCGTTAGTGGCTCGGCGATCCGTGAAAAGTCTTTGACAAAGCGTCTGTAATAGGCGCACAAGCCGAGAAATCGGCGCACGGCCTTCTTGTCGGTGGGTGGCGGGAAAGCGGCGATGGCAGCTGTTTTCTGCGGGTCTGGGAGCCCTCCAGTCTTGCTGATCACGTGACCCAAAAACAAGAGCTCCTCGTACGCGAAGCGGCACTTTTCTGGCTTCAGGGTGAGCCCGGAGTTCTTGATTGCTTGAAGTACGGATCGAAGTCGCTGGAGGTGTTCGTCGAAGTTCGAGGAATACACAACGACGTCGTCCAAGTAAACAAGGCAAGTCTGCCACTTCAAGCCAGCTAATACAGTATCCATGACTCGTTGGAAAGTCGCAGGTGCCGAGCAAAGACCGAAAGGCATGACCTTGAACTCGAACAGGCCGTCCGGTGTTATGAAGGCAGTCTTTTCTCGGTCTCTCTCGTCGACTTGGATTTGCCAGTAGCCGGTCTTGAGGTCCATTGAAGAAAAGTACTTCGCGTTGTGAAGTCGGTCTAGGGCGTCGTCTATACGTGGGAGAGGGTACACGTCCTTTTTCGTGATTTTGTTCTGGCGACGATAATCGACGCAGAAACGTAGGGTCCTATCCTTCTTCACTAACACCACGGGTGACGCCCACGGACTCTTTGAAGGCTGGATGATGTCGTCGCGTAGCATTTCGTCGACTTGTTTTTTTATGGCCTCACGTTCTCGCGTCGAAACTCTGTACGGGCTCTGACGAAGTGGCCTGGTACTTTCTTCTGTTATGATGCGATGTCTTGCGACCGGTGTCTGCTGAAGTCTGGACGACGATGAAAAGCAGTCCTTGTATTGCAGGAGCAGGGCTTTGAGCTGGTCTTCCTTGACCTTCGGAAGGATCGGGTTGACGTCGAAATTTGGTTCGGGACCTCGATTCGTCGAAGCAGGTTCGGCAGCATCGAAGAGGGCGAAAGCATTGCTGGCGGCCTCACATTCGTCGATGTAGTCGACCGTCATACCAATGTTGAGGTGCCTATATTCGTGGCTGAAGTTTGTCAGTAATACCTTTGTTTTACCGTCACGCAGCTGGGCTATACCTCTCGCGACACAAGTTTGACGGTTAAGGAGTAGGTGCTGATCGCCCTCGATGGCGCCTTCATGGTTCGCAGCTTTTTCGGTGCCGACGGAAATAATGACACTGGAGCGCGGCGGAACGGTCACCTGCTCTTCTACACATTCAGTGCATAGTTCCCTGGCGTCGCGTGGGGCGGGAGCGCTTTGTCTGAGGTTAGTGTTATCGACTCAGACCTCAGGTCGATGACGGCGCCATGGTCACTTAGGAAGTCCATTCCAAATATCACATCCCTGGAGCAGTTTTTTAGGAGATTACAAAGCTCGCAGGATAAGTCCGGTTATTGATGGTGACTCTCGCCGTGCAGACACCAATCGGCGTTATCAGGTGGCCTCCAGCTGTCCGGATTTCGGGTCCACTCCAAGCGGTCTTTACTTTCTTCAGCTTGGTGGCGAATGGCCCACTGACGACGGAATAGTCGGCCCCAGTGTCGACGAGAGCAGTGACGTTGTGGCCGTCGATGAGAACGTCGATGTCGCTAGTTCGTCGTCTTGCGTTGCGGTTGGGTCGCGGCGTTGGGTCACGGCTGCGTCGGTTTGTTCCGCTACTTCCATGTTGCGTCGTCGGGTCTTCTTTGGTACGCGTGGTTTCGTCGGGACGTCTTCGTCTGCTTCGCGTCGTGTTCTGCAGGTCTCGTCGCATTGTCGTCGTCGGCGGCCGCGGAGGATCTTCGGCATTTCGTCGTACAGCAACCGCACCTCCATCGGTTGCTGCCTTAGTTTCCCGGATACGGGCTAGGCGACCGGCCCCGGTTTGGGCCAGTGTACTGCCGGCGGTGCGGTGACATGTACCGGCCGGGCGACGGCGAGCGGGAAGGTCGGCGTTCTTGCCGCTGTGCTCCGGTGAGATAGTCGTCGATGTCGCGAGGCCGTTCGCCTGGCTGCGGGCGCGGCGCGTTGACGGCGAATCCGCGTAGCCCCATCTGTCGGTACTGGCAGCGGCGGTACGTGTGGCCGGCCTCCCCGCAGTGGTAGCAGAGCAGGCGGTTGTCAGGGGCGCGCCAAAAGTCGGTCTTTCGGGGGGCGTAGCTTTGCTTGCAGGCGGGCGGGATGGCGTCGGAGGTAGCGGCGGTGTCTGGTGACGGAAATGCGACGGCGCGGGGCGTTGGTGATAGCGCGGAGTGGCGACAGCGTGGCGTGCAACGGCAGCATAGCTTCCGGCTCAGGTTGCGGCGGTGCAGCAACTCCCAGCGAATGCTGAAGTTCCTCACGAAGGACGTCGGCTATGGAATGCACCTGGGGTTGCGATGCAGGAAACATCTTTCGGAGCTCTTCGCGCACGACCGCCCTTATCGTCTCACGCAAGTCGTCGGAGCCCAGCGCATGTGCTTCCCCGTAGTTCGTCGTCGGCATGCGGCGGTTGTATTGCCTCGTGCGCATCTCGAGCGTCTTCTCGATTGTTGTTGCCTCCGCGAGGAATTCTTGGATGGTCTTGGGTGGGTTTCTGATCAGTCCCGCGAACAGCTCCTGCTTGATTCCTCGCATGAGGAAGCGAACTTTCTTCTCCTCGGGCATCTCGGGGTCTGCGTGCGGAACAGTCTCGTCATTTCTTCTGTGAAGAGTGCCACGTTTTCGTTAGGCAGCTGCACGCGGGTTTCGAGCAGAGCCTCGGCCCTCTCCTTGCGGACGACGCTGGTGAATGTTGCCAGGAACCTGGTGCGAAGAACGTTCCATGTTGTCAGGGTTCGCTCTTGGTTCTCGAACCAGGTTCTAGCTGCGTCCTCCAAGGCGAAGTAGACATGCTGTAGCTTGTCTTCACTGGTCCAGGCATTGAAAAGGGCGACTCGGTCGTAGGCTTCGAGCCAGCTTTCCGGGTCTTCGAACGACGATCCGCGGAAGGTTGGCGGCTCCTTGGGCTGGCGAAGAAGGATTGGCGCAGGCTGCACGTGGTCGGTCATCGTCGCTGTGGTCGATGTTGAGATCTGCGGCTGCCTGGGTTTTTCGGGAAGGAGCCCGTGCTCTGGCTGCAGTCCCTTCTGCCTGCGGCTTGTTCGACGATCCGGGATTTCCTTGCCGTCGTCCTCGTCGCGGCTTGGGCTTGGGTCAGCGCTCCGCGGTGGCGTCCGGATCATGAAGCAGCACCTCCACCAGATGTCACGTGGTTGTGACAAGAGTATGAAGTTGGGCATGTTGGTAATGCATAACTGATCACGTAGCGCAAAATTTGACACAGGACAAGAGAGGGGGACGAAGACGAGCGCTCGTCTTCGTCCCCCTCTCTTGTGGTTGTGACGTTGACGAAGGCAGCACTCAGCACGTCAGAGATGAAACTCTTTATTTGGCCGAACTTGTGGCCGGGAAACTGAAAAGCAATACACTGATAGCGGCGAATAGAGCGTCGACCGTCGATCAACTGACAAGCGGTGAAGCGCGTCGGCTTTTATACAGGCGCTATCGAACTTTCCAGCAATATCGCTGGTTGTTGCGCAATCTCTAGAATAAGCTGGAGTGTTCGCGTCTCGCGCGCAATCTTAACAAAATGATCTATAATACTCGTGAAGCTTCTCGAACAATGAGGCGCGGTTTGCGCTAAGCGTTGCTGACAGTCTTTGTGGGCAAAAACTTAATACAGCAAAATGATAATAAGAAACGCCCGTGGCAATATTTAGAGCAAAAATCCATTGTGCAGAAATTAGTCGAGGCAAAAATTAAAAGTGGAAGTGAACGCTGGATGACAGATATTCGCGAAAAGAAGAAGGCCGCGCCTAGGATATTTTGGAGCCACCTAAAAGCGCTGGGTAGGAAGTCTGTCACAATGCAACAACGTTTGGTAGATGAAGGAGGAAATCAATTGGAAGGGTATGAAGCGCTTACTGAAAAACCAAAAAGACGCGTACCATCAAGGAAAAAGTAAGGACAGGACAGAAAGGGCGTCTGTGACGCCTTTCTGTCCCGTCTGTGACAGTGACGCCCTTTCTGTCCTGCCCTTACTTTTTCCTTGATGGTACGCGTCTTTTTGGTTTTTCAGTAAGCATGTACCAACTAGCCCAACAAAAAGTTCTATTAAGGTATGAAGCGCTAGGTTACATCCGAAAGATAACAGCCGATTCGTTTAAAAAGGTCGCCCAGGGGATTCCCCCGGTGAGTAAAAGTACGCAAAGGAGTGCAACCGACGAAGATGTAGTACTAGAGAATTTCAATTGGAAGAAGGCCGAAGGAAAAATTCCTAAGCGCACTAATCCGGGCTTAGATGGGGTTCCCGTCAGCCTCATTAACGAACTCGGACATAAAACTAAAGAAGCACTGCTGAAAGCCGTAGAAAACTGCTTACAGGAGAGGGAAATACCAGACAGTTGGCGAAAAAGTAGAATGAACTTAATCTATAAAGGCAAGGGAGAAAAGGATAACATTCGCTCGTATAGACCGCTAACCATTACATCGGTGCTATACAGGTTGGCGATGCAGGCAGTAAAATTAAAAATAGAAGCGTGGGTAGAACAAAACGATATTTTGGGAGAACTTCAGAATGGATTTCGAATCGACAGGCGGTTAGACGATAATCTGTTTGTTCTTACCCAGTGTATAGAAATATCGAAAATAGAAAACAGTCCCTTATACGTAGCTTATCTAGATATCACCGGGGCGTATGACAACGTTAATCAGGAAATTTTGTGGGATATATTGAAAGAAGTGGGCATAGGGGACGACTGTATGCAGCTTTTCAGGGAAATATACAGAGAAAATATAGTTTGTATAGAATGGGAAGGAATAAGTAGCAAGGACAGCGTTGAAATTAGCAAGGGGCTGAGACAGGGATGTCCTTTGTCCCCGCTGTTATTCATGCTGTACATGGTGAGGATGGAAAAAGCGCTGGAAGGTAGCAACATTGGATTTAATTTGTCACACAGACAGGTCGGCACGATGGTTGAGCAGAAGCTTCCAGGTCTATTTTATGCTGATGATATTGTCTTATTTGCGGACAGTCAAGATGATATACAGCGACTGGCAGATATATGCGAAAGGGAATGTGAGGCTCTAGGACTAGGATGGATGGATGGATGGATACAACTTTATTTGAAATATTCAAAGTGAGTGTGGTTGGGCTCCTAGACGTCCGGGAGCCCCCTGGCCGACATCTCTAGGCAGGCCCGGTTCACCAGCGTCAGCTGGTCGTCCGAGCCAGTGGCCCGAAGAGCGGCCTCCCACGAGGAAAGGGAAGGATTGGGAATAGGGTCTACCACCAGGGGCTTTGGGCAGCTCCACAAACAGTGGAAAAGATCAGCCCGGGGAGCCCCACAGGTGGTGCAATGTGGGTGATGGAGAGCTGGGTAAAATAGATGTGCCAGATAGGGGGAAATAAGTGTTTTCGTCTGGAGCTGGCGCCAGACCGAGCTCTGATTAGGGTTAAGGGAGTAGTGAGGGGCAGGTAAATCTCGTCTGCCGTTCCTGTAATAGGACGTAATCTGATGGTAGGTGCAGATTCCCTCTTCTGGTTTTGTCACGGGTTTGGGTGAGTGGTCCTCGAGGGTCCGGATGGAAAGACCTCGGACATGCGCATTAACGCGCTCATTCCCGGGGATCCCTGCATTCCCTGCAGCAAGTTTACGTTCGTCATTCCACACGAAAGTAAGTTAAGCGCCTTTTCTCGCGATGAAGTGCGTGCAGGATGCGTTCCTCAAACAGCCGCGGAAGTGTGGACCAATGCGGTGAGAAATCAGCTGAAAGGATATATAAAAAATCCCCGTTTCACAACATACAAACTAACAAACGCGTTCTCTGTGTGATGAGTCGCTGCAGTAATATGTTGCAATGACACAGTATGAAATATTGCCCAAATTTCCGCAATTTTAGCTAATAGCGGCCAAAATATCACGCGCGTAGCAGACGCTCGCCGCTTTGACGCGGCTTCCGCCGCGGAGAAAGCCCACGGGTCCGGCACGGCAGCGCCGCGGCGCGTAAGTTCACCGCAAAAGGCCCTTGCTCCTCCCATGTATTCGCGCGGCGCTTTGGACACTCCCCCTATTCTAGGTCACCCTAGCCATGCGCATCGCCAGTGTGCAGCATGTGTCACTTTGACACCAGCCGGGTGATGTCCCACAGGACCCCGAGGTTTCTGCATGCAACCCCAGCACCAGATGCTCCCGTAGTGGGCTTATTGAAATGTTGAAGGCCGTCGGCTCACCTGTCAGAATGACCGCACACTTCCGCATGCACGTGTTCAGTATAAAGCATGCTACCGACGATTGCCCTTCAACAGTGCCAGCCATGGCTGCGTCATCGTGCAACCTCGATACGTGCCAATCTTATGTCGTGCGGTGCCATAGCTGCCTTGAAAGCATGGTAATCACTGGAAGGAGCCTGTGAAACTGCATATGCAAGGGAAATTCACAGACGATGCAAGCACAAAGGTCAAATTTTGATTTTTTTTGCTTGTGCGCCTTTCCTCGATCATTGTGGTATGGTAGATCGAGCGGCCCTTAGTACGTAGTAATAAACTTTAGTCAACGTTTCACATATTGTCCTGCTCATTCAATAATTTCAGTAACAAGCGTGCTGGAACACCAGCTGAAATGAGAAATTGTTGTGCACAATGCAGAATTTCTTTAAACATTGATTGCCATTGCACTTCCTGAAATAGTCAAAAGGGACAAATCTCATATGCTCTCCAAAAGTTCTGCCTGTGGTCCGTGAACCCATAAAACTGCCCTGAGACAGGACTGCAGGACCCACTGTGGAAGCTTAGCAGGCTGAAGTGTTGTGTGTTGGTAAGCTCAAGGTCGCTGGCTCAACAGCTAGCTGCAGCAATTGCATTTTGATGGAGGCAAAATGCAATAACAAACGTGTACTTAGATTCAGGTCGACACTGAAGAACACCAAATGGTTTAAATTTATGCGGAGTCTCCCACTACGGTGTGTCTCATCATTACACGTGCTTCTGGTGCATAGAATGCCATCAGTCAGTGTTATTATTATTAGTAGCAGTATTGCTATTATTATTACAAAATGATTGCTGTGTTGCAGTTTAATTACACAGATTACGATTGTTCAACATGATGAACTGGATCAATTTATTGTCACAGGCCTTTAGAAGTCTTTGCACTAATAATTGTATGCAGATGTCAAGACAAACATCATTTCTCATTCTTTTATATATGTAGTACCTCGTCCATTATGTGATGGTGAATATTTTGAAACTAAGCAAAAGCGGCAGGCAGGTTGAGATACTTAAAGCTTCTTTTTTTTCCAATTGCGTGACTGGAAGTTCGCACAGCAGAAATTTTAGTGATCGTAATTGATGCAAGTGTCCGGTTAATGCCCACCGGCGGGGCGCCAGGCTCAAGCACATGCTCAATAGCCTCGAACGGCGCATGTATGTAACTTGCATTACCACTCAATTGCAAAATGGCGTAAAGCACAGGGCACAGTGACCGCCTCACAAAATTGTGGACATCTGTTGTCGTTACTGCTGCCATCACCGCTTGCTGAAAAAAAGTTTAGGTTTTGGTGACAAAATCTATGGGTGCATGACCACTATACAAGTAAAAGTGGTAATTCATTGTCATCAGTTGTATGTGTAGGTTTTGCTTAGCCTTGACATGGTTGCAGCCATTGTTCCGGGCCGCGCTGGTGCCACTGGGAGAGGAGCAAGGGAAGGGCCCAACACAGCAAGGGGGCCACTCACTGGCCAATAAGCAGTACGGCATCTCCTTTGAGGACATCCCCCTGGTAAGTGTTATTATGGCGCTTTTGTCTGCTCTGCTTCAAGTAGCGTGCAATACATTGCGCCAGGATGCCTGCGGGCCGCACATCAGCCGCTGAAGGGGAGAGGGCGTTGGGGTGTACCCTCCCTCTCGCCGCAGCCAGAAAATATGCTGTTCCTCTTTGGTGGTTGCTGTCTGTCGTGAGGCACAATTTGAAGAAAAAAACCACATGCAAGTCATCCATGTGACCACTGGAACCAGTAGAAGTTTCAATTTATTGCTTTGGTCTTCATCTGGGGCAGCAGTGAAACTTCGTTACATTGAAATTGTCTATAAACATACTTCAACTATATTGTAACATGGTTGTGATGGTGAAAAAAGCAACACGCAGCCGCTAAAGATGAAATCATTTATTGGGGAATTTGTTGCCAGTAAAAGACGCAACACTCAAAGTGCAGTGAAAGCGGCACCCACAGACGTAGTCGTTGGTAATCTGATCAGTGGTAAGGATGGTCGGCATATATACATGTGACATCGAATATTCCAGCGTTATCTCTGGTGGCCGCGTTAGTTCCAGAATGAGCTCTATTGTTCGCACTGTGTGCGCAATCTTATCGAAAGATTATAAAGAAAGGTTCTAAATTAATCAGGAAGATTCCAAGACATTCCAGCTCAACCTGCGCAAGGCAGTGGTTCCACGCAACGTTACTAGATTACTAGAGCCTAATCTAGTAACATTGGTTCCACGTGTAACTGGCCGCGGTTACACAAAAATAGAAGCGCATGGGGCATTGTCCCCTTCTGAAAAAAGCACCGTCCCGGTTCTTATAACAGGACATGTATGCGAGAGAAAAAAATTCCATACAGAAAGAAAGTACAATAATAAACAAAGCAAAAAGTACAGTCTTCAGTTTCGCTAATGCGCTTTTTTTTTACACCCTGCTTGTGTCAGTGTGAAATTCGGTTTCGGCGTCTGCGTTGAATTGGGCCAGGATAGGTGGCGACTGTAGGCGTCATTTGAGTTATTCGAATGCTTCGACCTGACTCCCACTTGAAATTGGTGTCTGTTTTTGGTGAGATAGTGGCTCGGCGAAGCAGGAAAAATCTTTGACAAACCGCCTGCAATGTGCGCAAAGACCAAGAAATCTCCGCACTGCCTTCTTGTCGGCCGGCTGCGGGAAGTTGTTGATAGCAGCCGTTTTTTGCGAATCAGGATGAACGCCGGACTTACCGATGACATTGCCAAGGAACAGCAGTTCTTCGTACGCCAAGCGGCACTTTTCACAGGCTTGAGGGTGAGACCTGATGACTATTGCTAGAAGCATGGCCTTTGAGATTGCGCGCCGGCAGGTTTTTATTGGCCGTCCCAATCGTATGCAGTGAGTGTAATTTCAGAGGTGGGCGTGGCCCGCTCCTTCTCCGCACCGCGGCGCTCGCCGCTGAGGGTCGGAAAGGCTGCCGCGCTATTGGTGCGGCTTGCGTGAGGCGAGGAAAAAATGGTTTTGCGCTTTTATATAACCTCCCACTGATTTGGAAATGTCAGGTGAATGTGCACAAGAGGCAAAGTGCATGCTGGGGCCTATTTATTCTCGAATGCACTTTTTTTTTTTTGCTGTAGATATGCGCCTTCTATATTAGAGCACTTAGAAGTGCAATGCCTCTGCAAGAGATCCGCATGTGCTGAAAACACACTACAAAGTGTGCGGACTGCATTGTATGGTGGTGCTAGCGAAGGAGATCAAAAAAGTGAACGCTTATTGGGCTGGGCGCGATGACGCTCATGGCCCGCGCTCGCCCTGCTGCTGAAGACAGATCAGTCGCAACTGGGCCTTCGTAAAGTAAAGCTGCCTTCATGTCGCCTCCGTGTTCTCTCCGAGGGCTCTGGCCAACAATTGGCCCTGAGCCCACGATAGACATGTTCATCATTTTGTAAGCTAAATTTAAGGCCAGCGGCGAAAGCAGCCCATTTCGAAGCAGTATCGCAAAAAGCAGGTATCGGTTCTTGCTTCGTTTGTGCATTTCCCCTTCGGTGTAACATTCTTTGTCTCAAGATATAGCGAAATTACACCATATGTACAGGTGCGCTCAAATTTCCCTGTGGCCATTCGACTGACAATGCCATGGCATTGGGGGAACCCACATTCTTACGCCGCCGCTGGACACCGCCGCCGTGTTGCGCAAGAGTTGCGCAACGCGCGTTGGAAGCTAGGAGCAACGCGCAACTGTTTTATGGGCCGCTGTGCCATCAAGTGATTGCTGAGAGAGTGTGAGGGGGAGAGGCCACGTTGGCACCGTGCCAGGGCAAGGACGGACGGTCACCGCGAGTATGAGACATTAATTAAAGGCTTTTGCCTTAATACTACCAGAGACGGATCGATGCGTCCTTACAGTGATCTATATCAGGAAAATCGAGCATTTGTTCGCCATGAACTCTTGTCATCCGATACCAATTTTGGTATATATGAAATGAACGGGATGGCCGCAAGAGCCTCAAGGCCGTGGAATCTAAATCATGCTGTTCATGATATGTATGTCATGATTTTCATGTTACGACCTGTCATTTCTGTTCGTAATACGGTCATGTTGTTCCATACCAGTTTTGGTATACATCGATTAACGAAACGGCCAGGAGAGCAAAAGTCGTAGGCGGCTAATAGATAGATAGATGGATGGATGGATGGATGGATGGATGGATGGATGGATGGATGGATGGACTGGACTGGACGGACGGACGGACGGACGGACGGACGGACGCGCCGTTGATCCTTCCTTGCACGTGAAAAAGAGCCAACGTGCATGCTAGTATGCCGTGCGCTCTGCTTTCTGCCGCGGTCTCCGCTGCCACCGGAATCCTAACTAAATGCACCCTCTCACGATAGCCGGGCACGCGAGGCAGCATACTTTTTTTTTTTTTTGCTGGGGAGCGCAGCAATTGGAATGGCCGTAGAGAAACCCGCCGACGCACAGTCTCCAAGGCCATGCTTGAAGCATAAAGTTTCCTACAATTACCTAGAGGGAACTCTGGCGCTGTGATTGTTCAGCCACCATGGCAATGATGGGTAGTACACGGATTTGCCTAATCTTGGTGCTTACGGATTCGAACGCACTTGTGGCTTTGTTTATTGCTGTGTTTTGGCGTTCGTTTTGGATAAAAGAATGAACCGTTGTGAACTTCGTGACCAGATTTGAATTGGTGAGCCTAAAATGGGTAAAGTCGTGAAGTGGAACTGCTGACTTTTGCTGAACTTTGTCCTGCGACAAAGCGGATGCAGACGACACGGAGTTTGGACAAATACGTGTACTACCCATCATTCCCATGCTGGCTGAAGTGCCATGCGTTGCAGCTCCTGCAGACACTAGTGCCAGAGTTTTCTCTAGTGTATCCAAGGAGGTTTAAATAAATCTTGCTGGAGTGGAGGCCGCCTATAGACCATATTTTTCTTAGCCTTGTAGCGCGAGTGTCAGCCGCACCGCTACTCTCGACACCAGGTGCCGCCTGGTGGTGCAGACGACGGCGGGGGCTGCTGATGGTGGGAGGTGATGGCCGTGCTTGCGTCGCATGTTCACTTGTGTCAGTGCTTTCAGTGCTGTTAGAAAGTAGTGGTCTCAGCTGCTTGCTTGCCGCATACTCGGAATGGCAGAGCAATGTATCAAAATTCGTCCGGGTGGCATTGCGCCGTCGTTGGGTGCCCGAACAACTAGCGAAAAAGGAATTCCGGCTGATGAAACGGACCTGCGACGTTCACGGGAGCACGAGCGGCTTGTGTTTGTGCAGCGTGTATTCTAGACTTTTAAATGCGAATGCATTTCTTAGTCGGGCTATGTGAGGCATCCGGCGTTGTCCGCGCGCCTCTCCGCTCTCACTCCCTCTCTCATAGCAACAGCTGCGGGCGCGCGCGCTTATCCTCGCTCCTAGCAACCGGAGCAGGTGGTGCGGGCGGAGTAGCGGAGAGTGAGTGGAGAGGAGGAGCGCGCTCTGGCGTCTGAGGGCGTTCGCATCGTAGGAGCTCGGCGGAGCTCCCGCGTGTGTGGAGAGAGTGTAGGAGAGGGTAGGTACAGTGCTTCGCCGCTCCTTTTCTCGCCGTTCGCTCTCTCTCCTCCCTGCGCCACCGCCTCAATGCAGTGCGTTTGAAACGCGTTTGTAGAGTTTGTGCTGCCTTGGCACAGCCTGAAAACAGCGCGTTCTAAACGCGTTTGTGCTGCATTGAAGGCGGTGGCAACATCCCTGAGGTGATTACGAACGCACGTAGGAAGCGTTCGTTGAAAGAGGCGCCCAAATGGGAGACACTTGAGCGCGTCGACGTGTCCAGCTTTACGCCATTAAAATTACTACGCCGTGTACTCTCGGCGCAAGAAATGCATTCCCATTTCCTCACAATTTCCTTCGGGGAGGTGGGGGCATTTTTTTTCAAGGCCTTTGATTTCAATAAGTAATAAGTGAGCTGGATGCTATTGCCCAGGAGGCCATATTTTCTACCTATTCAAACAGCTGCACTGAAAGAGCATGGGTTAAAACAGGACCACCTGCTGGATGAAAAAAAAATAAAGCTGAATTACTAGAACGGCAACAACGAATCTTGAAATAAGACAGAGAGTATCTATGCACTTCACGAGATATTTTCTGAAACTGCGAAGCCAACTATCAAATGTTTCTCACTCTTGCCTGAAAACTTACAGGCGCCACCGTTGCTGCAGACTGGAGGCAAGCTTCAGTTATTAACATACACGGAAATTTCAACATGCGGGTGTTTAAGCTTGCTTCCCAAATCTAGGAGGCTTCGGACACTACGCCAGGTCACGCTTTCGCAGTAATCTCGCTTAGAAACCGCACGTAGTCTCAGCTACAGCATTCTGTGTTAAAAACTGACGTAATCGCCTAATTAAATTCATCCCGTTGCATTTTGCGAGAAAGCACAGAACAGCCATCGTGCAGCGCAAAGTAGGATGGTAGCGCGGCACGAAAATATCTGTCGCTGCTGCCTTTCAGAAAAAAAAAGAAGGTACAGCTAATTACTGGGCTTCATCTGGCCATTAGCATACGCAAATGCGTAACTGCAAAACGTTTCTTGATATGATACAGTTAAAAAAAAAAGGACAACCGCACGGTGTGGCAACTATTCAAACCGTGACAACGTTGCTGAACGTTCTCGCGATGTTTGACAAGCTCCCTGGCACAATTCCATTGTTCGCAAATGTAGTTGCATGAAATAAGATGCGCGTTTCGACATTCAGAGAAGACTAAGCGGCTGCAGTGCTTGCGAATCTGCCATCGCCCGCTACTGAGAGCCACAAACGTGGTGCACCGTGTTGTGCGCAAGCGCGTTGCAGCAGCCCCCAATCAAATGCTCGCACCGCGGCGCCTCGGTTGGCCAAACATGGCCGCGGTGAAGCTATGCCACTTGCGCGGCGGCCACCTTGCCCTAGGCAAGAAATGGGAGCTAAAGCGCGCCCGCCACGCTGACTGCGTCTCTCCGCCGTAGTTTTTAACGGTTATGGCGAGCATTAAGGGAGAAGTTGTCGTGTAAGGAGTGGAAAACGGTGCGTCGTAATGAAGCGGGAACGAAAGGGCAGGGACGGTCAGCTGAGATATCGCACCACAAGGGCTCAGATGATAATGGATGAGGCGACATGTGGCAGACAGTATGCTAGACAGGCATGAACGAGCACACGTTGAAACACTTGCCTTGTCATCTCGCTGCGATTGCAAGACCCTGCTCAACCACGCCCATTCAGAGGCAAAAAATTCTGACCAGCTCACGAGGAAAATCATTGAAGCGGTGCAAATAAAAAATAGAGATGCTGTTTGTTGCCCTTCAGATCTGGTAATCAGAGAAAGAAATGTCGTTTTTGTCGCTTAAATTTTTCGTGACCGCGCCTATAGAACGTGGGCACCGGTGACCCGAACGTGCCGAACGAGAATTTAAAATTACGGGAGCTCCTATCAACCAGTTGCACCATCTGTGAGCAACAGGCTTGTAATGTTGAATAAACAGTGAAAATGTCATTTGCTCTTGAAATAAACCTCCGCATGGATGGAGCTAATCAAAGGAAGTCTATTGTGTGCCACATCGGCTCTAGTGATATTGGTGATTATTTCTTGTTCAACCACCTTACTAATGATTGCCCCTTTTTGCAGGATGAAGAAAGCTCATGTATTCAACCGGCACACAGTGAGAAGAACAATTCTTGTGGCCAGTATCAACTCAACTCCTTCAATACGGTTTGTGGTTTCCGCATTGTTTTGTTCTTTTAAAATTGGCCCTGCAAAGCACAATTCTCGCACAAATTCAGTGCGAGAAATGGTTAAACAAACCTGAAGCACTCTTGAAAATTGGTAATAAATTGTACGTGTCCCCTGCGTAGGGTTTCAATAATTGGTTGTAAAAATAGTGTTGTTAACTGAACGCGAATGAATTTCAAGTCCCATAATTTTCTTTTAAGCTTCATATTTAATTATTCTGAAGTGTTTCAAATAACTGCGTCAGATCAACTAATGTGCACCACCTATTTCCCTGCAGAGTAGACTTGGAGGTGAGCCCTTTAAGATGTCGAGATGCATCATCGGCACTTTGGCAGGAACATAGGCAGGCCGTGCAAGTGAAAAGCGAGAAAAAAAGCTCACAACCAAATCGTGCAGTCATCGGTGGTTGGTGGCCGTGCCATCCTGCACTGAGTAGCCTCTGCTGTTTCAGGCGCTGTTAATATCTGGAGCACTGCACGAGATTGGGCCCAGCTCGGGCTCATGAGCTATAGGCTCAAGTTAGCCTCGGGCCTGAGTGAGGCCCGTAATAGGCCCATGTCTCATGCAAGACGGCAATAGGAGCCGGTATGCTATATGTAACTTCAGGAAACAACCTGATATTCATTCCCACCTTTGCATAATTTTGAGTCAGGCACGTTTTTCGGTACCTTGTAGAGAAAGCGTAGGCGGACCAATTTACATACATTTAATTAGATCATTAATTTATCTAAATTTTAGCAAACTGCGAATATTTTTGACGAAAAATAGCGCTGGAAGATAGGAACACGAGAAAAGAGCAATAACACTGGCGCTAACTTTCAACAAAAATGTTTATTTTGCATGTGCACAGCTATTTATACTGAACAGCTTACAAAAAAAGATCACACATGAGCACAGATCCTTCTCATGTCGCTATCGCCCTGGCACGTTTATCTAGAAAACGTCAGCTCTTGTTCACTCAAAGCTACCGAAGGTCAGCTAACGCAATTGTGACCTGCTAGTAATATGGCGGCTGCCTCGATGGTTTCTCGTGTAAGGGAAGACTTACATTGAGATAAAATCTTGCAGCTATCGAAAATGGGTTTGCACCCACAGTCCCGACAGTGCACACCAAGATGACCTGGATTCGCGCTATTCACATTGTAGATGTGTTCTCTCAGCCGATCTTTGATGCATCGACCAGTTTGGTCGATTTAAACGTTACCACAGGAGATAGGGATCTCGTACACGACACACTGAGTGCATTCTGTGAAACGCTGCCTGTGCTTAGTTCTACATCCGGCTTTTTTCACTAAAGACAGCGTTGGTTTGCTTGCACAGTGAGACAAGCTTCCTAGGCGCAGAAAAAACTACATCAACATTAGAACTCTGGCCAACCTTGTTAAGGTTGTGTCAAATCCCATGAAAATATGGAATAACTGCCTTCTAGCTACTATCCACACCAATTGCACTTCCGGTGTCTGTGCCTGGGCGCGACGAGCACATCTTACTTTCCTGAGTATGCATTCCGCTACAATAACTTGCAGACTTAAAGGAGTACTGACACGATTTTGAAGTGCAGCAAAACGGACGTTTTTGGTTTCCTTGGCATGTAGTGTTAACGCTCTCCCCACACCGCATCCGGGAGACACGTATAAATATTTAAGTTTGATTTTAAAGTTTTCATCTCCCAGCATCTGCAAGGCAGCTTCCCCGCATGGAGAGCCCTATGACGTTTCAAGTCAGCTCGCTTGGTTTGCGAAGTCTGGGTTCTGCATGCAGCCTAAATCACAGAAATCGCTGTCGGAGGCACTGGACGACAGTTCACTCATCATGAACCACGTTCGACTGACAGCAAAGGACAGCAGGTGCATATTTCGTGGGTTGCAGTCTGCCCGTGACGTCACGGGCAGACTTGACACGTCACTATGAAGCCGCCCTCTCGAAACCGAAACTGCTGGTTGAAAGAAGCGGCATTAAAAATATATGCAATGCATCCCCAGGCACCACGACACACTTTTTAGGGTTCTCGACACCCGTGCTTTCATTTAGAGCAACAACCCGAAAATTTTTAAAATTCATGTCAGTACTCCTTTAAGGCATATCCGGCTTCGCGACGAACCTGAGACTGAAAGCTTTTTCCCATGCTGTGGGCGCATATGTTCATTGTCCACCATGTTTACTAACCTGATGTGGTCATTTGTGCTGCAATTGTTCTTCGAAATACAGATTACTTGAGGCAGCCAGCTGTACTTTGCCTATATTGTCCTGCAACTATTTCGCAGATGTGTAAAAGACGTGATAAGCTCAAGGTGCATAGCAATGCCAGTGGATATCGTGATACAGGGACAGGATCTCACACATGTCTCCAGAAAATATCTTGTCTGTGGCTGGTAGCTTAACAGTGACAGAGAATTGGACAATTCGTCATTTGTGCGCAAAGGCTAACTGGCTGAAACAAGCCGGGCCCAAATCTTAAAGGGGCCCTGCAACACGTTTCCAAACAACCGTCGAATGGCTTCGTTAAAGGAGTTTATTGCCTCACCAATCGACCGCCGCAAAAATATTTAGAATTGGTCAAGTACGCGTGCAGAGTTAGGAGATTTGTTGCACGCTACTGTCTCTCTCCTCTCGCCCCGACGAGCGCAATGGAAGCTAAGCAGGGAGGGGTGGCACGGGGGAAAGAAGTTACGTCATGCGTGCGACATGACCTTCAGCAGTTTTTCTCTTACGCGCAGCTTACTTTCTGTGTGATCGCGAGCGCACACGCGAATTGACGCTTGGGCAAGTTGGTGTGGATTCATTTCAAAAAGTTAGGAGCGCAAGAGCGATTAGGAAAGGACGAGACAACAAAGGTAAAGAGCTTTGTCCTTTCCTAATCGTTCTTGCGCTGCTAACTTTTTGAAACGCACACGTGGCGGCCTCCGTGGTGGCCGCGGTAACTATGCAGCTCACGATGCTTAGATCAGCCAATGGCCGTGAATTTGGGTGTACGGCACGGTCAATTAAGTATATGATGTAGAAAGAAGAAGGAACGATTTCTAGCTGACTTTGAGAATGAATTTTAAGAATCCGGGCAGCATGCTGCGCAATAATGTTTAGCTCGCGTGTTCTCAGGGGCCTCGACTACAGATCGGCAGCGTTTTCTGACCATGCTGCAAAAGTGTTGCAGGGCCCCTTTTAAGGCCTGGGCTCGGTAGGGCGCGTGTCACTGATCTCGGAAATGTGCTTTTGGGAGATCGAATGAGACAACGCAGGGCGGCACAACATAATATAATCACACGCTAAAAATAAGCGAAACACACAGCAAACTATGAATATCACTGTACAGAATAAATACACACTATTTTCAACCCAAATGCAAAAGTAATAGCAAGACCTCCAACTCGTTATACAAACCTCAGTCCGGCAACCTTCGCCTCGCTGTCGAGGGTACCATTATGGTCCCTTGAATACTAGTATCATCCACAGAGTTAATATACTGACTCTAGAGGAAAAACTCCCCATAGGGCCCATGCATTGAAACCTATAACCGCATGGGTTCCGCCATGATGGAACAAACGAACGTTGCCAGACCCTGAGACGCTCGCTATATTTGGCGGTAGTAATCAGTTTTAATCTACCAACCTAAGCCAGCTGTGTTTTGATGCGTGAAGCCGTGTGTTAGTGTAGCGTTGTTTGTGCAGCTGGCCCGGTTGATAACAGTTAACATTTGCACTTGTTTGTGCATGGTTTTTACTAGGCACGCCTTACCACAAATGCATAACGAATAAAGTTTCTCCGTTCGCTGGAACAAGGGTCAATCCACAGATTCACAGCTCGAGGCAAAGTGCGTAGGCCGTGGTCGCGCGGTGCTTCGACTTGCAATGACGAGAAACGTGTATCCACGTTCTTTTTCAGCTCATTGCTGCCGTACTTCAGCGCAGAGAGCCATAAAGCAGAAAAATGTCGATTGCAGCATGCAGTGGCGAATGTGAGTGAGGCGTCACCCGAAAGCTTCAATCAAAACTAAAGATACACGGCACACGAAATTTCATCGCCGTTAAAAAGACTAAAAAAAACTTCGGTTGCGCCTAGTTGGTACATAACTTTCAGTGCTGTTCTCATCTCTTCCTTGCCGTCCGTCCTGGTTTGCACTGAAGTTTTCAGCTTGAAAGAAAAAAAAAAAGGCTTTCACAAGAAGGCGGGTGGCACGTGGCAACAGAAAACACACACAACGGGACACTATGGCAACTACGAGATACACGACTAAACGAAGTTTCAGGGGCTTCAGCACGACGCGCAAACCGGCGCAATCGGCCGCGAGCGCACTCTCGAGTGTTGGCGTTGATATCGTGGCGCCATCTAGTAAATTAGCCTGCAAACGCTCCTTTCCGCGCACACTAAATTGCAATAATAGCCGTCGTATTCTTTCGTAAAAGTATTCAAAATAAACCCAAAACGATATCCGCGCGTTTTTAATTATGTTGATATGTGATGGCAAGAATGACAACGTTCCAAGATGTCAGCGTTCTTGTGGTTAGCGGTCTCGCGGCTCAGCTTTTCCTCTAAACTCAGTATATTAACTCTATGGTACCATCCATGGAGGACACTGTCGTGGTCGAGAACAAAGCACACGATCGAGCAGACGGATAACCACAACTTTTAATGAGTTACGGACTAAAGGCTCGCGCGGCTTCATGTTAGCTCAACAGACACGGTCTCTGTCACTCGTCAGTCGCACACAGTCCCATGTGATGTTCATCTGGTCACGTGATGCGGTACGCATAGCACCATCTCATTGTGATTGCGCCCACCATACTTGACCTGTGACAAGAGAAGGAGGGCCTCTTCAAAGAAGGGGAGGTGTCGTGGGCGGCAATGAGATGGCGCTATGCGTACCGCATCACGTGACCAGATGAACATTACATGGGACTGTGTGCGAAGGACGAGTGACCGAGACTGTGTCTGTTGAGCTAACATGCAGCCGCGCGAGCCCTTTAGTCCCTAACTCATTAAACAGTCGTCGTCTGCTCGATCGTGTGCTCTGTGCTCGACCACGGCAGGTACAGTGGCACGTTCTTACTCGTTCACCAGCTGGGTTTCTTCAAGTGCGGTGTCCACGACCGCGCTCTGTCCAGGGCTGCTGGTCGCAACCGAGCAGGATAAATCCAGCAATAAAATTCCCCCTGCACTCCACCAAATTTTATTGCTGGAGTGGAGGAGGCGCCCCTCAGCTGAAGCCGCGCGCCGCCATCTTGCCATATGCAGAAAGGGCGCCTTCCGCAACGCATGCTGCAGCGGCTGCATAGATGTTCCAGCTGTTCTCTGGCGTGGTGGCGTCCGGACGTTGCCGGTACATCGTGCGTTGCGTACAGCTGTATAAATCGAGCGGGATGAAGTTTTAGTTGTAAGCAGAATACTTTGAGCTTGATGAAGACTTGTTTATATGCCGGAACACATACTGACAGCTCGCAATCTGTTTCTAATTTTACATCTGACGGCCATTCTTTCTTCCTAATCGGTTTCTTAATTTGACGGAAAGTCCGGAAGCCGAAAGACGGCGATCACATATGTTAGAGGCACTTCTCGCCGAATTGTTTCGACCGGACTAGTACTTGACGCATTTGTAAAACACTTGCAAAACCCAGTGATACACATTCTTGTGCTTGTTGATGGTGCGGAGCGCGAATAGGAAAAGAACTTACCGTTTGCTATTCGTTGAAATTATATAAATAAGCGACTTAGATTTCGTTATCGGTTGCCCTGTTGTGTTATAAAAGGGTAGCTCGCAACTGCGAGGTTAAGTAACGTCAATACACAAGGACCCGTTTTTCTCAAATTCGTTCCTTTTCTTTTGTTATTTGTATTTGCTTTATGTAGGGCAGCGAGTAAAACCAGTAGGTCTCAGGGCCGTAACTAAGGGGGGTTGAGGGGGTTCTGACACCCGCCGAAATTTTTGCATCCTTTAAAGGGCCACTAAAGCAAATAACAATCTATGTCAATGTGTGAGAACGTCTAAAACGTCAATATTATTCACAGCAGTGCTCTACTAATCGAGAAATTCAGGTAAATGTAGGACACGATATGCGCAACGAGTGGGACATTTTGGAAATGATCCCGATGAGGTCAAGATTGCCGCACTCCGAAGCGCCGTGCAGGAGACTCGTTCGCCTCGTCGAGCTGTTCCACGCGCACGAGATGCCCGGAGTCCCAGCCCTCTCTGCTGGTACCACCGGCGTTTCCGACACCGAGCCACGAAGTGTACATCTCCATGTTCGTGGCAGGGAAACGCCTGCCGGGATCACTGTCGGCGGCGTGTGATCTCACTTCTCGTTCCAGCCGCCTTTTCAACGTCACAGACCAGCTATCGGGCGCCAGGTTCCTTATAGATACGGGCGCGGAGATCAGCGTTGTGCCCCGGACTAAGGCTGATCGTTCCAAGTCACAGGGGCAAGTGCTTCGCGCTGCCAACGCCTCGTCTATAGCGACATATGGACTCCGATCTCTCACCCTCGACTTCGGTCTTCGCCGCATTTTCCGGTGGGTTTTCGTCATCGCAGGCGTGGTTAAACCGATCATCGGCTTGTACTTCCTCTCATACTTCGATTTGGACGTCAGCGTGCGGCCGCGACGCCTCATAGACGGTCAGACTCGTCTCTCCGTCTCGGGAGTCCTGTCCGACATCGCTCCCATGGCCATCCGCATGCTGATACCTTCCTCACCGTTCGAAAAAATCTTGGCGAGTTTCCCGGAGTTAACGAAACCGTGCAACCTCACTCAGCCGCCTAAACATACGGTGACACACCACATCGTCACCCGGGGTCCACCGGCAGCCGCTCGACCACGCCGCCTGTTTGGAGACCGCCTAGCTATTGCTAAACGGGAGTTTGACCACATGCTGCAGCTCGGCATTATACGCCCGTCGTCAAGCGCTTGGGCTTCCCCGCTGCATTTGGTGCCAAAGCGTGATCCTGGTGACTGGCGTCCTTGTGGGGACTATCGAGCGTTGAACGCCAATACTGTCCACGACAGCTGTCCCCTACCTCACATCCAGAATTTTACATCGCGCCTCGACGGCTGCACAATTTTCAGCAAAGTGGGCCTTGTTAAGGCGTACCACCAGACTCCTGTCAAGCCCGCCGACATACCTAAGACCGCCATCACGACGCCCTTTGGGTTGTTTGAATACGTGCGGATGCCTTTTGGACTCCGCAATTCGGCTCAAACTTTCCAGAGGTTCATAACTTCATTTCTGAGGTCACACGGGGCCTCCCTACTGTGTTTGCGTACCTTGACGATGTCCTCATCGCCAGCCGCACGCCTGAAGATCATGAGCACCATCTTCCCGCTCTGTTCCAACGTCTACAGCAGTACGGCCTCGTTGTGAACGCCTCAAAGTGTACTTTCGGCGCATCTGAGCTCGAGTTCTTGGGCCATCACATATCATCCAAAGGAATACGCCCTCTCCGGTCCCATGTTAAACTAATCCAGGATTATCCTCAGCCTACAACATTGCGCCAATTACGCCAATTCCTGGGGCTTGTCAACTTTTCTAGGCGCTTCATACCACATTGTGCCGAACTGCTACGACCACTCACCGACCTCCTCCGGTCAACAGCCGGCCCGTCCTCCGCCATTCCTTGGTCGTCAGAGGCCCAGGCCGCGTTTACTGCTGCCAAGCAAGCGGTCGCTAACGCCGTGCTTCTTAGTCATCCGCGCAGCAACGCCCCTACTCGGTTGATGGTGGACGCATCCAGCGTGGCCGTCGGAGCCGTCTTACAGCAGTACTTAACTCCGAGTGGAGACCCTTGTCGTTTTACTCTCGGAAGCTACTTCCAGCTGAGACTCGCTACAGCGTCTTCGGCCGGGAATTACTAGCCGTCTACGCTGCGATACAGCACTTTCGGCATTTTCTGGAAGGATGCTCGTTTTACGTGCTGACTGACCATAAGCCACTGGCGTATGTTTTTCGCACTAGCTCATCCAAGTACGTGCCGTGAACTCCGCCATCTTGGTTATATATCGGAGTTCACGACTGATATCCGCCACGTGAAAGGAGCTGACAACACCGCCGCAGATGCCCTTTCTCGTAAAGCCGCGGTGGACTCTCCAACCATCGACTGGGCCTCATTCTCCTCCGCACAGCAGGATGACAAAGAGCTTGCCGCTTTTCGGGAGAACCCCCGTTCTCTCCGACATCCATTATCATCTGAGCCCCTGTGGTGCGATATCTCAGCTGACCGTCCCTGCCCTTTCGTTCCCACTTCATTACGACGCACCGTTTTCCACTCCTTACACGACATCTGTCACCCCGGCATTTGGGCTACTCAGCGTCTTCTCACCCAGCGCTATGTCTGGCCCGGAATCAACGGTGATGTGCGCGCTTGAACGCGCATGTGACTGCCCTGCCAGATGACAAAGGTCTCCCGTCGTACTAAGACGTCTCCCCAACCGTTCCTTCCACCCGGCCATCGTTTTCACCATGTTCATCTAGACATTGTGGGCCCTCTACCAGTATCTCAGGGGTACCGTTATATACTGACCATGGTCGATCGTTTCACACGCTGGCCAGAGGCTGTTCCAATTCAAGATATCACCGCGGAGACAGTTGCCCGCGCTTTCATTGCTACGTGGGTATCCCGTTTTGGCTGTCCTGTAGTGATGCAGAACTATCGATGGTACTATCGATACTATCGATAGCTGAGTCACTATCGAACTATCGATGGTGAAAAATACTATCGATAGCGCTATCGATAGTAAAAAAATTGATGGTACTATCGATAGTATAAAATCAGTAGCGCGGACTCACTGCAGAATAAACTTGGTTCCCCGCGCGCGTGGTACATAGTGGAGCCCCAGGAGCAGGCTGAAGGAAAGAAAGTTGACATGATTGTGTTCTTCACCAGAGTGCTTTGCTGACACATGATCCTAAAGTCAAACTGTTCAGCTGTAGCGGAAAGGAAGCCTTTACATGTGGCGGGACTGCGCGGCTTCAAATTGATATTGCATTTTATGATTTCAAAATAAAAAAAAATATCAAGAAGTTGATTGTAAGGTGTAAATGGTTGCTTTTGGATACGAATTTATTGCTGGATATATTCCGCCATTTACACTGTGGAAACGGTTAATTTCGCTGCCGAAAATTGCTCATAAATTAAGCGAAGCTGGTAGTAGGCTATCGCAAATATTTTGGCAATATGGCCGGCCAGCAACCGCATCATTATTCACACCACTATCGATAGTATTGTCACGTGGTTGTGACGGTGAAGAATGCTGCAGCAAGACTGGGAAATACGGAACTCTTTATTTGGGCGAACTTGTGCGCAGAAAATCAAAACTCCAAATACAAGCGATACATGCTGCGCACTGATAGCGGCGGGAGCAGTCGTCAGCCATTGAGTTCTCTGATCATCGGTGGAACGCGTCGTCCTTTATACATCAGTCATCAAACCTTCCAGCGTTATTGCTGGTGCTCGCGTAAGCTCTCGAATAAACTTGACTATTCGCGTCCGGTGCGTAATCTTAACAGAATGATCTCAAACAATTGTGAAGCTTCTGAAACGTTACGGCGCGGTCTGCGTCAAACCTTGCTAACAGTCTTTGTGGGTGAAACCCGAATACATCAAAACAAAGCAATAAATACGCGTGGCAGTAATATTGCTACCGTGAACGGTAGCAACTTTATTAACGATGGTACTACCGATTGCACTATCGATAGTTTGTCGATAGTAGCACTATCGATAGTTTGTTTACACTATCGATAGTTTAAAAAAAACTATCGATACTATCGATAGTCAATTTAACGATAGTTCTGCATCGCTACTGTCCTGACACCGTGACAACAGACCGTGGACGTCAGTTTCAGTCCTCGCTGTTTACTTGACTTAATGGCATCCTCGGAGGCAGACATTGCCATACCACGGCTTATCATCCCTGGGCCAACGGCATGGTGGAACGCCTTCACCGACAACTGAAGACCGCCTTGACGACCCGCCTCAATAGAGCCACCTGCGTTGACGCCTTGACACTGGTGCTCTTAGGTTTACGAGCTGTCATCCGGGCAGACCTGCAGTGCTCAACAGCAGAGCTGGTGCATGGCACTTCTCTACGGCTTCCGGGAGACTTCTTCACGTCAACGAAGCTACCAGATCAGCCACAACTATTCCTACAACGCCTCCTCGACTGCGTTCAAGACCTCCGGCCCACTCCACCCAGACCTTCCGAACTCAAGACAATATTTGTCCACCCTGATCTGGCCACTGCAACTCATGTTTTCGTGCGCCACGACGCGGTCAGACCACCTTTGACACCAGCCTACGACGGACCATTCCGCGTCCTTAACCGCACCCCCAAAACTGCCACTCTTCGTCAGAACGGTCGTCAAGAGACAGTCAGCTTGGACCGACTTAAGCCGGCGTACCTGGAAACCACCTTAGAAAGCCTCTCATGTACGCCTGACCTTCCGTTGGACTACCACAAACGGCATGTCTATTCCGACTTCCAGTCTACACGGGGGGCCCTGTAGCGCCCTCGTTCGGGCGGCGCGCAAACCGGAGGGCGCACGATGGCGAGAGAAGAAAATAAATAAGACGCTAGGCTGTGGCACGTGAAGCCACGGCTCACGTTCCTTGCTGGCATCGATTATCGTTCAGGCGTGTCTTTCCTTCGCTCCTGTGGCATGAGCCTACAGACTCGTGTACAGCTGCCGAACGAGAACATTGGCTCCCACGTCTTGTGTTCGACGGCGACGTACATGGCCAGCATATCGGTAATGGTCTTGTTTAGCCGCTCGGTGAGGCCATTGGTCTGTGGGTGGTACGCTGTGGTCCGGCGGTGGCTTGTTTGGCTGTACTCAATATTGCCTGAGTTAGGTTAGCAGTAAATGCCGTACCTCTGTCAGTGATGATGACCTGTGGGACGCCATGACGCAGGACATTGTTCTCAACGAAGAATTTAGCTACCTCGGAGGCACTGCATTTGGGCAGGGCCCTTGTCTCGGCGTAGCGGGTGAGGTAGTCGGTAGCAACGATGATCCATTTGATTCCAGAAGTCGACATCGGGGACGGCCCCAGTATAGAGTGTGTCGGAACGGACCGAAAACCGAGAAAAACGATATTTTTGACCGAAACGAAAACGTGACCGAAACTTTATGTATTATTTCGTTCCGGTGTGAATTCGAGATTTTTTCAATCCTTTTTCGGTTCACGAGAAAACTACGCAATCCGGAGCAACTGAGCTCGTGCAATGTGAGCATATCTCAGGGTACAGTATTAGCGCGTACTTCAGGCAGGAATTCCAAAGCAAAGATACGTTGAAATTGTGCGAAAAACGAGAACAGTGGCAACCAGAGATGTTTATATTAGCGCAAGTGGACATTTGCGCGCCTGTTACGCAGGTCAAAGTGGAGTGTCGGCGCTGAAGTTTGTTACAGCGAAAGCTGTTATGAGATCACAACAGCTGATTTTGGCGCCATAGTTGTCCGCTGCCGCCGGTGTCCGTGACCGCTATCGCGTGAAATAAGGAAAAATGAAGTGGGAAAGATATTTCTAGGATCGGTTGGGATTTTAACCCGCGCCCTCTGCGTGGCTGTCTAGTATTCCACCACAGCGCCACGTTGGTGCTTGTAACTCCTTCGCAAAAATGCTCTATACAGGCGTCATGTCGGGCAAGGAATCGTGTTAACCTTTGTAATATAGCGTGGCAGAGGAATAAAATAACAACCAGTCGTTACACAATGCTAATGGCGCAAAGAGTGTGTGGTTTAATGCTTCCCACCCACTAGGTGCTCAGCCATAATTCTTCATCGTCATCAGCCACAACACAAAGTGCACATAATGCCCATTTTCGATCAGCTTACAGCGCAAAAACGACGAGGACAGAGACCAAGAATGCGACGACACGAGCGCTGACTCTCAACTAAGATTTATTGGAAGGAAGGGCACGAATAAATACATCCAGAGGTCAACCGGCTATCAACCGTGCACGTGTGCGTGTGCATCAGAGTCATCCCGGTGATAACTAAATTACTCAGGGCACGTGGAACCCCTACGTGCTTCAAAAAACATACATAAACAAGACGCACTTACAAACAAATGTGTGACGCCATCTAATCCGGCGCCAGTGAAGACAAATTTCGATTAAGAAACTGCACTTCCTTTTCGCTGAGGGCAACCGACGGATGACTTATGCACCTTTCACCTTCCCTGGCAATGAACAAGGCCTCCATAATCTCCCTCGTGTTCTGATTCTTATGGCGGAACAAACAATCTGTTTTTCCCGCCACCGGTTCGCAACCACATTCTCTGCAGTGTGAAGGCAGGTGCAAACCGCCTGCAGCCCTTAACGATGACAAGTGCTCTTTCAATCTGATATTTACACATCGTCCAGTTTGGCCAGCTTGGCCAATCAGAACACGAGGGAGATTATGGAGGCCTTGTTCATTGCCAGGGAAGGTGAAAGGTGCATAAGTCATCCGTCGGTTGCCCTCAGCGAAAAGGAAGTGCAGTTTCTTAATCGAAATTTGTCTTCACTGGCGCCGGATTAGATGGCGTCACACATTTGTTTGTAAGTGCGTCTTGTTTTTGTATGTTTTTTGAAGCACGTAGGGGTTCCACGTGCTCTGAGTAATTTAGTTATCACCGGGATGACTCTGATGCACACGCACACGTGCACGGTTGATAGCCGGTTGACCTCTGGATGTATTTATTCGTGCCCTTCCTTCCAATAAACCTTAGTTGAGAGTCAGCGCTCGTGTCGTCGCATTCTTGGTCTCTGTCCTCGTCGTTTTTGCGCTGTAAGCTGATCGAAAATGAACTATAACCAACTAGCCCAGATTTCCCTTCTTGCACATAATGCCTTACAGATCTGTAGCGGGCACCACGATTCTCCCAAGAATGATGCGAAATGGCACAGTGGGAACTTCAATACTACAGGAAAATTGAGATGCTTTATGGCGTAGTGGGTACCTTGCATGTGTACTTGTATTAGTTGCCCCAAGAGATTCTACAATGGGCTCTGAGAGGCCGCTCTTCCAGCTTTCGCTGTGGCTGTGCTGCGTGTTCCGCGCAAGCCTGGCGATTTTTTTCATCAGAACAGCGGTCTCGCACATCAGAGAGTACCCTCAATGACGTGCTGCTTCTGAGATCGTGCTCACTCCCTTGACACAAAGCATTGATCCCACTAAAAAAAAATCACGGCATATCCACGATGTGAACGATGGTGAGGTGGGCGAAGCTCCGGAGGTTATGGGTGATACCGTTAATCCTCCGAGAAGTTCGCCCGATAAAATCATCATGAACACACGGGAGGTACGGTGAAGATCTCGTTCCTGATGCCAAAAACCGCGGTGAGGTTATTATCGAACCAAAGTCGATCACACACGTCGCAACTGTGGCCAAACGAATGAGCGAGAAATTCCCGCTCGAACCGCGCGTCGGCTCCTTGAATGTGAGACCGCTGGCGCCGCTTCCCGCGCACGAGCACCATCGAGGTCTGCCAGGCGCCGCGCTCGCTTCGCCGCCGCTTCTCGGGCTCGCCTTTCGGGGTTCGCTGCTCGGAGTGCACGTTGCGCCGCGGCGTCATTGGCGCGCAACGTCCCGGGATCCGCCAGGCGCCGCGCTCGCTTCGCCGCGGCGCTCGCTTTGCCCACCAACGATCCGACACGTATGGCGACAATCCAGGAGAATGAGAGAGGCACTCGTTTTCCGCGCACCCAGGCACATAAATACTTAAATACATAATATAGCGGAACAAAACCAGGACAGAGAAAGAAGCACACAGGACGACCGCTAGACTTCAACTGAAAATTTTACTCTGGACACGTGACATATAAAGTGTAAAAAACAACACCTAAACTGATGGAAACGTCACCATTTTGCTTTTACATCAAGCTGCACGTGCCAAGCTACGCGTCGCGCATGCGCCCTCCCAATAAGCCAATCTCCTTTTTCGTTAGGGCAATTGAGGGCACACTCACACACCTATCTGCCTCCCTGTTTATATACATGGCCTCACAGATCTCACGTCGTATCTGATCATGACCTCTTCCCAACACCCGAGTTGCACCAAATGCTGGGGCGCACCCACACCGCTTACAATGATCCGCCAAGTGGCCCCCCCCGCGGCAAGCGATGAAACCGCTGTTCGATGCTCTCTTAGCCGGTCATTCATACAGCGCCCCGTCTGTCCCACGTAACATTTTCCGCAGGACAAAGGGATACTGTAGACGACGCCTGCAACACAGGAAACGAAACTGGTAGCGTGTTTTTTTTTTGTGCATCCTTGCCTTCTATTCTCATTCACAGCAGGACACAGCCGCATCAGCTTACCCGGTGCAGTGCAGAGCACATCAACACCGCATTCCTTGCCCACTTTTTTCAAGCGATGCGTAAGCTGATGAATGTAGGGCACCCCTACCCGCCGAATACCAAGTCGGCTTCGGTCTTCCTTTGTGGAAGAACGTGCTTCATTCCTTATTTCTTTGAGAAGGCTTTCTGCGACAGAGGCCACCATTTCACGGGGGAACTGGTGGTTCACGACGTGAGATCTGTGAGGCCATGTATATAAACAGGGAGGCAGATAGGTGTGTGAGTGTGCCCTCAATTGCCCTAACGAAAAAGGAGATTGGCTTCTTGGAAGGGCGCATGCGCGACGCGTAGCTTGGCACGTGCAGCTTGATGTGAACGCAGAATGGTGACGTTTCCATCAGTTTAGATGTTGTTTTTTACACTTTATATGTGACGTGTGCAGGGTAAAATTTTCAGTTGAAGTCTAGCGGTCGCCCTGTGTGCTTCTTTCTCTGTCCTTGTTTTGTTCCGCCATAATATGTATTTATGTCAAGACCAACTAGCCCAAATTTCAGCTTTAACTGTAACACCCAGGCACAGCCCGCGCAGCAGCCAATCGGAGAGTAGCGGCACTTCCACCGCCATCGAGTGGCGATTCACACAAGCGCACTATTGCACACACTTCTATTGGACCAACGCCCCGCCACGGTGGTCTAGTGGTTATGGCGCTCGACTGCTGACCCGAAGGTCGCGGGATCGAATCCCGGCCGCGGCGGCTGCATTTTCGATGGAGGCGAAAATGTTTGAGGCCCGTGTACCTAGATTTAGGTGCACGTTAAAGAACCCCAAGTGGTCGAAATTTCCGAAGCCCTTCACTACGGCGTCCCTCATAATCATATCGTGGTTTTGGGACGTTAAGCCCCAGATACTACTACTCTATTGGACCAACGCCATCTAGGAAATGAGACGAGAAATGGTGATGACGACACTGATTGTGTACAGCGCCATCTATTTACTGTTCGGGAGATACTGCCAGTTACGCCTGACGCGGGACAAGGTTAGACTGAGAGGAGCTTCGCCCCTAAAAAGCGTAAGTGACTTTTGATAGATAGATAAAAAACTTTATTTAGGTCCTGAGAAAATAAATGTGACTTTGAAGGGTATACAGGTTTGTGCTATAGTTGGTAAGAATTCGTGGCACAGTTACTTCCGATCATCTGAAGAACGTGTTTTGCCTTTGTCCCACTTACTTAAGAGGAGGGCAAGTAACTATCACAAATCCAGTGTTTTTTATGATTACCTTAACTTCAAATTTTTGCATACAAGAAATTCGGCAGATCCCACGCCTTGTGGGAATCTGTTTTACGCGAAGCAGGCAGGTAGCAGATCTATGCTGCATTTTTTTGTGCATGTGATAAGATGCGCGATGTGCGCAATTCAAATGGATTTTTATGATCAGAGTGCGCAGTTCCGAGGGTTGATAAGAAGTTTTATCACAAAATAAACCAGTTGTTAGATTGCGCCCGTGTGTGTGTCTCTTCTGTGTCCCCGTGTGCCTGCGCAAATATTTCTATATGAATGTGTTCCAACTAGGCCGAACCGCAGTTTTGCCGCATTTTTTTGGCTTTGAGCCAAGCATTACGAGGTGGATCGACGTGTTTTTGTAACTGAGGAGTTGCGTGCACATCGTGGGCTTACGAGGCACGCCGACTACACTACGTTTTAACGGCAACTTATGGTAAGACGTAGTATAAGCACTCACGTTAGAGCACAGAAGTTCGTATTATCGAAAGGAAGTGCGCGCTACGGTGCGATGATGTCAATATCATACGCAAATTTTGTCAGCGTATTGCTCCGGGTTCGACCAACCGTCGAATATTACTTGCCGAATCATAGTAATATAAATGTAATGTTTATTATGCTCTAAAAGCGGAGCTCACACTGGAACCACAACTGACGTTAACGCTACATGACGCCTGTATCATAGGAGTACATATGTAGTGTTTATTGTTTTGTTATAAAATTAAATAGCCAGCGCTACAACCACAATTGACGTTGCACCGACATTACGCCTGCAAAGAGTGTTCTCAGAAAGCAGCTTCTAGACCTGGCGTGGCTCTGGGGTAGAATAATTATCTGCCACGCAGAATGCTTGGGTTCGATTCCTGCTGGAATTTTGATTTTTATTCTTTGCATTCATCGAGTCAACGCTGCCGATGTCGGTTTTTCTTGACGCTCTCGCCTTTAAATTACTAATGTCTTTTCTCGACACAATATTAATGAGAACTAACAGACAATAACGCCAAGGAAAGAACGCCAAGGCAGACTTGATGCCTTCAGGTAGTATGCGAGGGATTATTGGTCAGCTGCCAGCTCGTATAAAGATCACGTGCTACGTGACGCCAGAAAGGCAGAAAAAGAGTGTTCCACACTCGCCGCCATGGCTGCGATTGGCGCTGACTAACACTCCAAGGTTTAAATGCACATATATAGCCCATAAAGTGGACGGGAGGATGACCGCCGCCGTAGCTCAGTGGTAGAGCATCGGACGCGTTATTCGAAGGTCGCAGGTTCGGTCCCTGCCGGCGGCAAGTTGTCTTTTCGTCCACTTTAGTTTCTTCACATTTATATTCTAAATACTACAGATAACACCCCCCATACTTTTTGGCGTTATTGTCTGTTAGTTCTCATTAATATTGTGTCTAACAAAGAAAACGAGCCCTTAAGAGTCATCTTCTTTCCTTAATGTCTTTTCTCACAGTTCCTGGGTATATATAAACTGTCAATCACCTGTGGCGCATACCCGTATACCACGGCCCGTGGTATACGGGTGTGTGCCGCACGTGTCTGGAGGGATGGGTTTGACGACGTACGCGACAAGATCTTCATGTTATTGATGTCATGACCTGACAGTCAGGGGCGTAGCCAGAAATTTTTTTTTTTTTTTGGGGGGGGGGGGGGGGGTTCCACCATACTTTATGTACGTTTGTGCGTGCGTTTGTATGTGTGCGTGTATATATACGCAAGCACAATTGAGAAATTTCGGGGAGGGGGGCTTGAACCCCCCCCCCCTGGCTACGCCCCTCTTATCATCCCATGTCAGTTTTGGTCTACACTAAGTTAAGGAGGCGATCACGAGCGCACGCAGACGTAGGCGGACGGACGGACGGACGGGCCGGCCGGCCGGCAGGCAGGCAGGCAGGCAGGCAGGCAGGCAGGCAAGGCAAGGCAAGGCAAGGCAAGGCAAGGCAGGCAGGCAGGCAGGCAGGCAGATAGATAGATAGATAGATAGATAGATAGATAGATAGATAGATAGATAGATAGATAGATAGATAGATAGATAGATAGATAGATAGATAGATAGATAGATAGATAGATAGATAGATAGATAGATAGATAGATAGATAGATAGATAGATAGATAGATAGATAGATAGATAGATAGATAGATAGATAGATAGATAGATAGATAGATAGATAGAAAAAACGCTCAAAGTGCCTTGGGTTCGCTATGAAATGCTTCGTATTAAAAAAACCGTTACGGAACGTTTTTTTTTTTTTCGTTCGAGAACAGCAACGGAACGGAACTTTTTGCCGTGGAACGAAACTAAAACCGAAACGAAAAACATTTCGTTTCGACACCTTGCCAGTAAGTCCATCCCGATTTGCTGGAACGGCCAGCGTGTTGGCTCGATTAGCTGCAGAAGTCCGGCTGGCCTAGTCAGCGGTGTCTTCCGTCGCTGACAATCTCGGCAAGTCTTTACGTTACGTAACGAGCGACGTCGGTGGCAAGGCGCGGCCAGTAGTATTTTTCCTGCTTTCTTGCATGCCTGCCGAAAACAACTATAGGTGCCCTGCCGTCGGGTCGCCGTGCAGGTTCTGGAGGACGTCTGGTCGCAATGCAGAAGGCACCACGAGAAGCTACTTGACTCGAAGTGCCGAGAAGTTGTTTTGGAGAACGCCGTTTCGCAAGAAAAACGACGCCAGTGCTCGCTTAAATACCTTCGGAACAACGGCGGTGTTGCCCTCGAGGTACTTTATAAGGCCCCTGAGTTCCTGGTCGGCTCGTTGTCGTTCAGCGAAGTCATCGGCACTTATGGCTCTCAAGAAGCAATCATCATCCTGGTCATCCTGCTGCGGTGCGTCGACGGAGGCACGAGACAGCCAGTCGGCGTCAGAGTGTTTTCCTCCGGACTTGTAAACGACGGTAATGTCGAATTCTTGAAGTCTCAGGATCCACCGTGTGAGGCGACCCGAAGGGTCTTTCAAGTTAGCTAGCCAACACAAGGCGTGGTGATCGTTCACAACTTTGAAGGGCCTGCCGTAAAGGTAGGGGCGAAACTTTGATGTAGCCCAGATGATGGCAAGGCACTCCTTTTCTGTTGTAGAACAGTTGGCTTCCGCCTTTGATAGCGACCGGCTAGCACAACTGACGACCCTTTCCAGTCCGTCAGTCCTCTGCACAAGAACGGCGCCGAATCCTACACTGCTTGCGTCGGTGTGTACTTCTGTTTCGGCGTATTCGTCGAAAAGTAGCGGAGGCGTCTGTAGGCGTCGTTTTATTTCTCGAAATGCTTCCCCCTGCGGCGTTCCCCACTTGAACTCGACGTCGATCCTGGTAAGGTTAGTAAGTGGTTCGGCGACGCGGGCAAAGTTTTTGACGAACCACCTGTAATAGACCCACGGCCTTGTCGGCAGGTGACTGCGATTTAGATATGGCGACTGTCTTCTGCGGGTCAGGGCGTTATCCGGATTTGTTTTTCACGTGGCCCAAGAACAAGAGCTCATCGTACGCAAAGTGACACTTTTCTCGCTTCAAGGTGAGTCCAGAGCTCTTGATTGCTTGAAGTACAGCTTCAAGGCGCCGTAGGTGTTAGTCGAAGTTTGAGGAAAACACAGCGACGTCGTCCAAGTACACGATGCAAGTCTGCCACTTAAAGCCAGCCAGTACTGTATCCATGACACGTTGGAAAGTCGCAGGTGCCGAGCAAAGGCCAAAAGGCATGACCTTGAACTCGAACTGGCCGTCTGGTGTTATGAAGTAAGAATGGCAGACTGGGCTTGTTGGTTTAACATATTTTAAGTTTTAAGGCGCGAGTAAGACACGGACGAAGAATAGGAACACACACAGGGAGCGCCACTTCCAACATAGATTTATTTCGAAAGACCACAGAGCATATTTATACACCACGCGCACCGTCATCGTGCCTCAATGCGCAGTCGCATTCGCATTATTGAGGCTAAGAAAATAATCGAATCAGGTGATCTATGCGTCAGCGTTGCCTCTATTTCATTATCGCCAAAAGAGTTACGCTACTTGAATGCGACTGCGCATTGAGGCACGATGACGGCGCGCGTGGTGTATAAATATGTTCTGTGGTCTTTCGAAATAAATCTATGTTGGAAGTGGCGCTCCGTGTGTGTGTTCCTTATCTTCGTCCGTGTCTTATTCGCGCCTTAAAACTTTAAATGTGTTATGAAGGCAGTCTTTTTGTCGGTCTCTCTCGTCGACTTCGATTTGCCAGTAGCCGGTCTTAAGGTTCATCGACGAAAATTACTTTGTGTTGTGTAATCGATCCATGGTGTTGTCTATCCGGGGAAGAGGATACACGTCCTTCTTCGTGACTTTGTTCAGGCGACGATAATCGACGCAATAACGTAGAGTCCCATCCTTCTCTTCACTAGCACCACGGGAGATGCCCATGGACTCTTCGACGGCTGGATGATGTCGTGTAGCATTTTGTCGACCTCCTTCTTTACGGCCTCGCGTGCTGGTGTCGAAACTCAATACGGGCTTTGACGGATTGGCCGGGCACTTTCTTGTGCTGTAATGCGATGTTTAGCGACTGGAGTCTGTCTGATCCTCGACGACGACGAGAAGCAGTCCATGAATTACAGGAGCAGAGCTTTGATCTGGTCTTGCTTGTGCTTCGCAAGGCTCGGATTGACGTTGAAATCTGGCTGGGCACCTCGATTCGTCGAAGCAGGTTCGGTAGCATCGAAGAGTGCCAAAGCACTGCTGGCGTCCACGAAATCATTCACGTAATTAAGCGACCGTCGTACCAATGTTGAGGTGCCTGTAATCGTGGCTGAAGTTCGTCAGCATTACCCTCGCTTTGCCATCCCGCTATCCCTCTTGCGACGCAGATCTGACGGCTCAGAAGCAAGTGCTGGTCGCCCTCGATGACCCCTTTTAAGTCTGTAGTTTCTTCGGTGCCGACGCAAAATAATGACGCTGGAGAGAGGGGGAACGGTGACCTGCTCTTCTGTCACATTCAATTTGTGGTGACCAGTTTTCCTATCCGGCGGCATGGCATTGTCCGCAGAAAGCGTTATCGATAGGGATCGTAGGTCAGCGGCAGCGCCGTGCTGATTTAGAAAATCCATGCCTAGAATGACGTCCCTCGAACAATGCTGCAGGACTACAAAGCTCGCCGGATCAGTCTGGCCGTCAATCGTGATTCTTGCCGTGCAGATTCCAGTTGGTGTTATTAGGTGGCCTCCAGTTGTGCGGATTTCGGGTCCTTCCCAAGTGGTCTGCACTTTTTAACACGAAAGCGTTTTATGCCGGTGTCCACCATGACTTTAGAGACGTATTTCCGTCGCGGATATGACGTTGATAAAATGGACGCTAACGGATGAAAAGAAAAAAATTGTAAGGAAAAGTTCCCCCGCCGGGAATCAAACCTACGACTTCTTGGCCGCGACGATAAGCGCCCAGTGCTCTACCGATAAAGCTACCGAGATAGTTGCAGGCCGCTCCGCAAACGCGCCTTATATCTCTTACACATTCTCTCTCGCAAGGTGCTCTCTGTTGGCGGGGCTAAGCGGGGCGTGGTGATGCCGCCATCTGTGAGCGGGGAAGTGATTAGTAATGCGGCACGACGCTTACTAGCGCCGCTAGACAACGATTCGGTGACGACGCCGTTAAACCGTGGCCTCAGAGTTTGCGCACCGGTGCGCAATCTCGATGGCCGTGGTTAAAGCGTCTCGATGCCAGCGAAAAAATTACACCATCTCCCGCTAAAGGGGACCATAAGGCGATGCGAAGCCGGAGCACTTGCACGATCGCGTTCCGTCGGCGTTCGTTGGGCATGCTACCGACCTCGGGCATGCTACCAACCTCGCGTCGTGGAACGCGAAGAGGAACACTACGCGCGTCGTGTCTTCCCTCAAGCCTGGCCGTTAATTCTCACAGGGCGAGCGGGGAACGCGGTCGACAAGCGCGCGAGAGGGAGGCAGCGTAGGAGAGGAGAGAGGGGGAGGGGACGCGCATGCGCTGGCGCTCATCGCGGCGCTGCGCAGGAGAGAACGAGCTGCTTGTGCAAACTCTATGAAAAAATGATAAACCGGCGATTAATCTATCTTCTCGAAAACAACAAGCTACTAGACCCACTTCAGTGCGGCTTCAGGGAGGGTCGCTCAACACTAGACCACCTTGTTCGCATTGAGGGAATAGTTAGAGATGCCTTTATCCATAAACAGTTTTTTCTTTCCGTATTTCTCGACCTCGAGAAAGCCTATGACACAACATGGCGATTTGGAATCCTCAGAGACCTGTCCGCGTTGGGTGTTCGGGGCAGCATGCTCAAAACAATAGAAAGTTACCTGTCCAATCGCACTTTTCGCGTTAGAGTGGGAAATGTCCTGTCAAAACCGTTCACTCAAGAAACTGGTGTGCCACAAGGAGGAGTGCTTAGCTGCACCCTCTTCATTGTGAAAATGAACTCCCTTCGTACGGTTATTCCTCCAGCAATGTTTTACTGTGTATATGTTGATGACGTCCAAATAGGCTTCAAATCATGTAACCTCTCAATCTGTGAGCGACAAGTTCAGCTTGGCCTGAACAAAATAACTAAGTGGGCAAATGAAAATGGTTTTAAGATAAACCCCCTTAAAAGCTCATGTGTTCTTTTTAACAGAAAAAGAGGCCTTGTATCAGATCCTGAGGTTACGCTGGAAGGACAACGCTTGCAGATCAACAAAGAACATAAGTTTCTAGGTGTCATTTTTGACTCAAAACTGTCCTTCATCCCACACATCAAGTACATTAAAACAAAGTGCCTAAAAACAATGAATATCCTAAAAATACTGTCACACACAACTTGGGGAAGTGACAGGAAGTGCTTAATGAACCTGTACAAGAGTCTTGTCAAGACACGTTTAGACTACGGAAGTGTGGTGTATCACTCTGCCGCACCAAGTGCGCTGAAAATGCTTGATCCGATTCACCATTTGGGCATACGCCTAGCCACTGGCGCCTTCAGGACGAGCCCAGTACAAAGTCTCTATGTGGAATCAGACGAGTGGTCACTCAGTTTGCAACGGTCATACAATATCTTCACGTATTTTCTGAAAGTGAATGCACAATCTGAGCACCCTGCTTATCCTACTGTAAATGATACAGGATGTGCCACACTATTCCACAAGCGACCGGCACTAAGAGAGCCGTTCTCACTTCGTGTCAGGAAGCTTAATGAAGAAATGGATGTCTCGATTGTTACACACCATGTAATGCCTCCGGCGAGACCACTCCCGCCATGGCAGTGCCAACAAATTGACTGTGACATATCCTTCATCAGAACCTCCAAACATGCTCCACAAGCGCATATACATACACATTTTCTTGAATTACAGGCAAAGTACTGTTGTGCTGAGTGTTTTACTGATGCTTCCAAGTCTAATGCCAGTGTTCGTTATGCAGCGATCGGTCCTTCATTTACAGAATCCGGCGCTATGCACCGAGAAACAAGTATCTTCACAGCAGAAGCCTTTGCACTATTGACTGCTGTGAAACATATCAGCAAAGAAAAGTTAGAAAAATCTATTATATTCACAGACTCTCTCAGTGTGTTGAAAGCCATCATGTCTCTCCGAAAGAATAAAAACCCTGTAGTGATGGAACTATATGCACTCCTTTGCACCATGTATGCATCTGGCCAACATATCGTGTTGTGCTGGGTGCCTGGACATAGAGACATCGAAGACAATGTCTTGGCTGATCAGCTAGCCACTTCTGTCCACGTAATTGCTACTAATACATCTATGGGGGTTCCCGTAATGGACCTGAAACCCTTTTTAAGGAAAAAGCTCAGGGCCTTCTGGCAAAGGTCATGGGATCTAGAAATAGATAACAAATTACACTTGATTAAGCCACACCTTTGTAGTTGGACGCCCACTGCAAAGACACGCCACACCGAAGTAACATTATGCAGACTTAGAATAGGACACACACACAGCACACACGCGTACCTTTTATCCGGTGGTGAGCCACCCAGCTGTGATAAATGTGGCCAGCCACTCTCAGTTCTTCACGTCTTGTTGGAATGCCGAGAACTTGAAGTGCTTAGGAGAAAACATTTTCCAGTACCAGTCCGACAGCAAATCCCACTACACCCAGCAATGTTGCTAGGCAAGGATCCGTTTTTCAAATATGAATGTCTTTTAAGATACTTCAAAGAACTTCGTAGCTTTCACATCATATACACAGGTGATCCGTAGCACGGCCTCTCACAAGAGGTCGATGTTGCGGTAGTCTCTTAAGGGAAAGCACCTACCTCAGGCCCTTGGTCTCAAGGGCGTACGTGAGGTTTTCGTGCTACCTCCATGCTCTATTTTAGTAACGCAAGCACTCCTCATTTATCCTCACCACACACAATTCACGCCACTGTCATGATTTTAGCAATTATACGTTTTACGCACCGTCACTGCGAACAATTTTAGGCCCTTATACAGCCATCTAATATCCTCATTGATCACATCCCATACCATGACCTGGCACTCTTTGGCCACCACTGGCCCTTGTGCCATAAAATACCATATAACAACAATTTCGAACGCGGTCGACAGGCGCGCGAGAGGGAGGCAGCGTAGGAGAGGGGGAGGCGACGCGCATGCGCTGGCGCTCATAGAGTTTCATAAAATGAACTAGAGGGGTCTCTGGCGCTGCGATCGTTCAGCCACGATGGGAATGATGGGTGGTACACGGATTTGCCTAGTCTTCGTACTTGCGGGCTTCGAACGCACTTGTGGCTTTGTTTATTGCTGTGTTTTCCTTTTTCTTTCAAATAAAAGAATGGATGGTTGTGAACTTTGTGACCAGATTTCAATTGGTGAGCACAGAAAGGTTAAAGTGGTGAAGTAGAACTGCTGACTTTTGCTAAACTTCGTTTTGCGACAAAGCGGATGCAGGCGACGCGGAGCCAAACGGAGCCGAAAAAACAAAGTTTAGACAAATCCGTGTACTACCCAGCGTTCTCATGCTGGCTGAAGCGCCATGCGTTGCAACTCCCATAGGCACTAGCGCCAGAGTTCCCTCTTTCCCTCTAGTAAGCATTGTATGAAACTCTATGCTGGCGCTCATCGCGGCGCTGCGCAGGAGAGAATTTCGGCATGTCGAGCCTGTATTTCAGAGGAGTCAACCGAAGCAAGCGATGGACTGAACGCGCACAGCGCTCTACCACTCGAAGGAGAGGAGACTAGAGGAGGAGAGTAGCGCATGCGCCGCGAGAGCAGAAGCGAGAACGCAGGAGAAGCGCAAGCAGGTGCTGGTAGAGAAGTGTAGAGAGTAACGCGCAGCTGTTGGAGAGAGGGAAGGAGGAGAGTTGCACATGCGTAGTGTGAGTGCGGACTACCAGGCCGCGGGACATATCCCTAAGCAAGAGATGCTTCGCATCTAAAACGCTGACCGCATCTAAAACGCTGGACGAACAAGGCCGGCAAACAGTTCCTGCTTGACTCCTCGCATTAGGAAGCGGATCTTCTCCTCGGACATGGCGGGGCCAGCATGGCGGATCAGCGGAGCGCACCAGCTGCGATGGGTGCAGCCATTTTTAGGGGCGAAGCTCCTTAAAGGGACACTAAAGGCAAATATTAAGTCGACGTTGATTGTTGAAATAGCGGTCCAGAAACCTCGTAGTGCTGCTTTTGTGCCAAGGAAGTGCTTATTAGATGCGAAGTATCTTAAGGCGGAGCTCAATCCGGTGTGGTGGTGGTGGTGGTGGTGTGCGGCGTGACCACCCTTACTGCGCATGCGGATACCCTCTCCACACACCTCCTCTCCACTCACCCTCCCTCTCCCCTTCCCTCTCCACTTTCCCTCTCCCCTACCCCTCTCCACTTTCCCTCTCCCTTCCTCTCTCCACTTTCCCTCTCCCCTTCCCCTCTCCCTCTCTCACACCCCTCTCCCCTCCCCCTTTCCACTCTTCCACTGAAACGCGGGCTAGACATGCCGAAATTCTCTCCTGCGCAACGCCGCGATGAGCTCGAGCGCATGCGCGTCCCCTCCCCTTCTCCCTCCTCTCCTACGCTGCCCCCCTCTCGCCCGCCTGTCGACCGCGTTCCCCGCTCGCCCTGTGAGAATTAACGGCCGGGCTAGATGGAAGATACGACGCGCGTAGCGTCCCTCTTCGCGTTCCACGACGCGAGGTCGGTAGCATGCCCAACGAACGCCAACGAAACGCGATCGTGCAAGTGCTCCGGCTTCGCATCGCCTCATGGTCCCCTTTAGCGGGAGATGGTGTAATTTTTTTGAAATAAAATCACGTTTTTAGTGGTCCGCATCGCGTTAGCGCGCTTCAAATCTCCCGCCTGAAAATACGACTTTCATACGTCACTGCTGCCGTGCCCAACGTTGCCCGCTTTTACTGCACGGCCGCCGACACTAGTAGCAGCCGAGCGGAAGTAGCGGGACCCACAGCAGCAACAACGGCGCTGCGGCAAAGACTTGCTCGGATGGGCACATTCAAAGCCTTCACCAAGTTGCGGTTGGTCTCGTAATCCTCAGTACGAAAGTGCAGCGAGCACACACGCAGAGGTTTTGACTGTTTAGCACACTGGCGCAATGGCATGACACTAAGCCACTTTGAGCGTAAGGGTTCATTCCGCGGCACCCAGTGAAAAGACACACCGGTTTCCTTGCTGCAGCACTGGCGTTGTGCACCATTCGGGCATCCGGCAATATCACACGCATGCGGCATTTTGTCGAACTTTGTCAGAGCGACTTTCACGAGTGCGCAAAACACGCTTGGCAGTACGCGATCCCGAAACTACCACTGAGACGGGCGAGGCGCAGTTCGGCGAAAACGGAACCTTTGAACCACGCGCGCCGTTCCCCACGGCAACGCCACGGAGGTTTTGTTTTCCATGAATCAAGCGGAAACGAACAAACAGCATTTTATTACGTCTTTTGATGCTCGGAATGTTCTTTTTTTACTGCTACTAGTTTGATTACTAGTGATTTATTGTAGGCCGACTTCCCTACGTCATCGTGATCACTTCGAAAATGTCCCACTCGTGGCGCTCATCATGTGATACATTTAGCCTAATTTCTCGGTAAGTAGGGCACTGCTATTGATAATATTGCCGTTTTAGAAGTTGTCATACATTGGGCTTTCACTCTGACATAAATTGTTATTTGCCTTTAGTGTCCCTTTAAGGCGGCACCCGTTCGTCCCTCGTAGTCGTAGCAGTGCGTAACCTGTCGTAACGCTAGTACCAGATCTTGACCTCCGAGGTGGTGCCGGTGGGAGATTTTTCCTGTGCGTTGTTGAACAATAAAGAATTCGCAGCGTGCGCGTTAACTAAAAGCCGAATTCTTCTGTATCTCATTCCCCATTAGCAGCCATTGGCATGTTCCAGTAGGAAACGTTAGTAGAAGTGTAAGTGTTAGCTAAAAGCCGACTTCTTCTGTCTCTCATTCCCATTAGAAGCCATTGTTTACCTCCAAGGTAGTGCCTGGTTAGATATCTCCTGTGCGTGATTAAACAACAAAAATTTTGTTCAAAACGCCGTTGATTGATGAAATAAACCAACGAAAGACGCCAGATGTTTTCTAAAAGCAAAACGAAAGAACGCCAGATGTTTCTAAAGCAAAACGAAAAGACGCCAGCTGCTTAACGAAAGACGCCAGATGTTTTCTAAAGCAATGGTTTTCTAAACAATGAAAATTCACAGCGTACATTTAAAATTAAAGTGAGCTGCAAGTCGTCATAACTCATCGAACCTTTAGTATAAACGCGCCCGATCTCACGTCGGTGATGATGTATTGGGCAGAATTCACGGAAGATTCACGGTTTACCGATGAACCTCCGCAGCTTCGCCCACTCATCATCATTCACTCCGTGGATATGCTGTGATTTTTTTTTTATTATTTCGGCGATGCCGTCTGTTCGCCTGCGCGTGCGTGCAGATGGCAGGAAGACGCTGAGCAGACGACGCTACGCGGATGAATACATGTGGAGGGGCTAATCGCCCTTCCTATTGGCTAAGGGGCCCTGTAGCCTTCACAGTGCTGAAGGGAACTTTTGAGATGTATATGTGGGGATGCTCCCCTCCATACAATAGCAGATACTGCATTTAGACGTCAAAACAGTGGCGTCAAAAAGATGGCTGGCAGCCGCATTCATTGCAATGAATGGATAGTTGACTGTCTTTTGCTTGTTTAGAGACCTTGTTCGCGTGCTCGCGCAAGCGGTCATTAGCACACCGGCCAGTTTGACCAACATAGTAACGCCCGCAGGAAAGAGGAATCTTGTACACAACAGAATCGCAACATTCAACAAACTTTTGCCGGTGCTTCTTACTACATCTTTCCGTCTTGGTTTCTCTGTTTACCTGCTGACACAGGCTACCAAGTTTATTTTTGGCAGAGAATAACAACCTTACCCCAGCCCTACTGACCACCTTTTTAAGATTATGTGCCACCTGGTGCACATACGGGATGACTGCAACTGGTTGCTGGGGGTGTGTCGGTGATTGCACAGCTGCTGAGACCCTGTTCTTAAAGCTAGAAAGGAGGCTTTCAGCGATCTTTTAAAGATACGAATTTCCTATCAAAGTACTATGACGAACGTGCGCGTCTCGTTTCTGAAGCGTATCACATTTGTAAAGGCGGCGAGGCATGTGTTAGCCTCCCCTCGATTTCACTGCTTCCGAAGGAGATAGCATTTCTGTCGAGTTAAAAAAAAATTTTTTTTCTTGCCTTTGCGCAGGCTGACCGGTTTTTTCTGGTTTTTTGTTATGCTTTCGTTAGTCATGGTGATGTATAAATATGCGGACTGGTGGAATAAAAGCACATTTGGTTGATAGTCAGCGCCGTGTTTGTGCCCTTTCTTTGTCCCGTCTCGTAGCGCTGTTTTCTACGTGAAGTCATGCACCAACCAGCCCAAATCCGTACCCTAATGCGCACATTGCCTCCCTGCTAGTTTTTTGCCCCGCCGCGGTGGTCTAGTGGTTATGGCGCTCGACTGCTGACCCGAAGGTCGCGGGATCGAATCCCGGCCGCGGCGGCTGCATTTTCGATGGAGGCGAAAATGTTTGAGGCCCGTGTACTTAGATTTAGGTGCACGTTAAAGAACCCCAGGTGGTCGAAATTTCCGGAGCCCTCCACTACGGCGTCTCTCATAATCATATCGTGGTTTTGGGACGTTAAACCCCAGATATTATTATTATCCCTGCTAGTTTAGCTTTACCTACTGCATGCCTCTAGAACAGGAGGAATTTCTTTTAGGGGCGGAGCACCTTAGGGTCTCGGCGTGCATCGTGCATCGTCGTCTCCTGTCGGGACGATCCATTTGCTTGAGGGCAAGGGAGGGCGCCACCGCCTCAGCGCTCTCCGTGTGGCGAGAGAGAGCGAACGGCGCGCGTTGGCTATGGAAAACGCTCTTTCTGCGATGAACGCTGAACTACCAGCTCGCAAGGAACGAGAACGCGCCCTCGCCCGTGAGAGACAACGCTGCTAGCGAGTTTCTTGATTGAAATTCAAACATGCGGGCGATAAATTCATAATGAGCTACGACAAACTATGCATAAACGGAGAACTGTTTGTTTCGGACAGCGAAAAAGATGGCATCACTCCTCCTAACTATAGACGATTTTCCGCAGCTGGTTTATTAAATCAAACTAGATGGCGCCACTGGCGCCACCGCACCGTGGCCGTCCCCCTACCGTGGCCGTCTCCATGGCCATGCCCCTGCCGTGGCCTTTGGCAGCGCTGCTCAATATGTCTCCATCCGCGTCGCGTCGTCTGCTCGGCGTTCCCATAGCGTCTGTGCGCACACGAGTAAAAGCGAGCAGACGGCGCAGACGGCAGCGCCGGAAATGTAAACATGGCGGCACCTGTGGATGTAGTTTCCTTCCGCCTCGAATTTATCACGTCGTCGTCCTGCGCTGTGTGGCCCGTAAGTTCAAAACCTACGCATTTATTTGCTTTATATTCGCGTCCTGAAGCTTCGAGAGCGATGTACTCGTCGGTATTTTGCAGTATTTCCAAGATTCATTCTCATGTTGTCCGAGACAAGGCTTAGCAGGCATGGCTAAATAAACACAGCTGATCGCAATAATAAAGACAAAGCATACCTGACGTTTCTTCTCCAACGTGAGCTGACACAAAGCGATGGCCGATTTTGCCATTTATTTATTGCTGTGAGGACAGTGGGCGAGTAGCAAGCGCGAGTTCGGATCGAAGCGGGGTGTCGCGTCTGCATGGGTGCTGCCATGTTGGCTTGTAACCTCAGCTACTGGCGGTTGCTAATACAACAATTCAAGACATACACAATAAATACGACGCAGATTAAACATATCCCTTATCACTGTGGCGTGGTACGTACCAAACAAACGCAAATGTCTCAACGTTTTCAACTCTGAGGCGATTACATGTAGAACTATGTTTTGCTGCGCAAGCATGTGACTTGCTTACACCCTGCAGCAACCAGCTTGTGTAGTACGGCCACGGCCGCTTCGCTGGCCCAATGCGTTGGCTGGGGCAAATGGCTGGGGGAAGGCCAGTTACGATCACGTGATCAAACATGGCAGCGCCCGTGCGCCGCTGCGGAAAATCGTCTATAGTACCGAGGATCGGTCAAAAAACAGCCAAGACGATGCACGGACCTTGCGCCCGCGCCGCCAAAATACGAATCAGAAATAACGTTTTTAAACATCAATGCGCGTAGCATTTTACACAAAAAAGACTGCCTGAAAGATCTGCTCATTTCGCTTGATCCAGAATTCGTAGCTATCACCGAATCATGGCTATCCCCTGATATCCTAGATGTGGAAGTAACTCCCCCAAACTACGCGATTCTGCGCAAAGATAGAGAGACACGGGGGTGGGTGGAGTTGCGTTACTAATAAGCAAAAAATTAGTAAGTTTTACGCCACTACCCGATGTTGAAGGAGTTGAGGCAATATTCTGCAAGCTTTTACTCAGTTGCTATTCAATAACTGTCGGTTGTGTTTGTCGAAGTCCCGCTGCTGACACTGACACCATGCTTTCGTTGTACAAATACATGCATAATCATCTTCGACAGGGCCGAGTAATCCTTCTTGGGGATTTCAATCTACCTGATATCAACTGGTTAACATTGGCGCATCATTCCGCCCCTTCAGATGTTATTTTCGATATTATGTTAGATTTCAACTTACACCAAACAGTTAATACGCCTACTCGCTATCATGGGTTTGGTGGGAACATACTAGATCTGATTTTCCTGAGCAGTCACTTTCCCCCAGAAGAAGTAAAAATAGAGGTAACAGACGGAATATCCGGCCACAAGATGATGATTTGTAGTATACCAGTCAATAACAAAGGCTCCAATTCGGTGGTGAAATCCTTTCCCGACTTTCACAATGCTGACGATACTAGCGTTATCGACCACCTTTCACACGAACTATCCTCCTTCAACGAAATCTCCTGCCAGGCCTCAACTGATATTCAAATATTATGGCATATGTTCAAAGATAGTGTCTCACATTGCATTCACAAGTTCGTACCCTTAAAAGCGAAAAAGATGAAGAAACACAACCTATGGATAACGCGTGACGTCATTCACGCAAAACGAAAAGTGAAGCGGTTAGGAAAATCACTTAAGAAAAAATTTACTATGTCAACAAAAAACAACTTTGATGATGCCATGATTAGTCTGAAAGCAATTTTAAAGGCCGCAAGAGAAAATTTCTTTACTTACAAACTGAATAACTTCATAAAAACATCACCTACAAAATTCTGGAACTACCTCAAACCTAAGTCATCCGATGAAAAAACAGCTTCCCCGAGCGAAAGCCTAGCTACTGCGAACGCACTTAATAATTATTTTCAATCATTCTTCACACACGATAATGGCAGTATGCCTCATATGGATGCATGTACTGAGAAACATATAGAACCTCTTACAATCACCGAGTCAGGTATCCTTAATCTTCTGCATAATTTGGATGCCAAGAAAGGCTCTGGGCCTGACAATATCCCTAACGCATTTCTGAAGAAATACGCAGAATGGGTCGCAAAGTATTTATGTTTAATCTTTGACAAATCGCTGTCAACTGGTAGGCTACCAAAAGAATGGAAGACCGCTCGAATCACTCCTGTACACAAATCAGGAAACAAGTACGATGCAGCTAATTTCAGGCCTATTGTCAAACATATAACATCATTCCTTGACGCTGAATATATCCTAACACCCTTCCAACATGGCTTTCGCCGTGGATTGTCTACGGTGACACAACTTCTGGAACTTGTGCCTGGGCATCGATTCCAGAAAACAAATTGACCTTATACTACTAGACTTTTTAAAGGCCTTCGTCCGAGTGACTCATCAGAAACCAATTTATAAGCTTAAGTTAACGCTAGGTGACGGCCCGATAATTAATTGGATAACAGATTACTTAAGAGATCGTTTACAGTTTGTAGAAATTCACGGCCAGTCGTCTGATGCTGCCCAAGTGATATCCGGTGTTCCAAGGGGTTGTGTTTTGGCTCCGGTTCTCTTTTTATCTTCATCAACGACCTACCAACTAATATACATGTCAAAATCAGACTGTTCGCATATTACTGCATTATTTATAATGTAATTAACACACATGAAGATCATCTAGCCCTTGACTGCGCTTTACAAACAGTAACGAAATGGTGCTCCGACTGGCAAATGACATTAAGTGCAAAAAAATCAACCCTACTCATAATATTGAGAAAAAAGAATAAATCGTTATTCCCGTACAAAGTTAATAACACGGAAATAGGCGCCATCACTGAACATAAATACCTTGGATTAACAATAACTGAGCACCTTAGATGGAGTAGTCATATAGGCCACATAACAGCGACCGCGCTCAAACGACTCTTTTTCATCCCCTTCGATTAGCCCTCATAGATACCAAACTGTTGGCTTATAAAGCATTTGTAAGACCGATACTAGAGTACGCAAACATCGTATGGTTTCCTTTTACCAAACAAGACATCGCTAAACTTGAAGGCGTACAAAGAAAGGCAATAAGGTTCATTTTTAACAAGTATGGGCCACATGAATCACCTACGGTGTTAATGGAAACTGCTGGTATCGATACTCTTCAGCGCCGAGCCAGAATAGCTAGACTGAAATTTGTGTACTGACTTACACATAAGAAAGTAAATATTGATGCCACAAACTTCATCACAAGCTTATAAGCAGGCCCTACCAGACATAAGCATACACATATGCTCACTGAATACACCTTCCATACCGCCTGTTTCAAAAATTCATTTTTTCCATTGACCATAAGAGAATGAAATAACCTTCCCCTACATATCATAGAAAGCACATCACTAACACAGTTCTTAACTGCACTTCAATCTGCATTTTCGATGGAGGCGAAAATGTCTGAGGCCCGTGTACTTAGATTTAGGTGCACGTTAAAGAACCCCAGGTGGTCGAAATTTCCGGAGCCCTCCACTACGGCGTCTCTCATAATCATATCGTGGTTTTGGGACGTTAAACCCCAGATATTATTATTATTATAACTGCACTTGAAAGCGAACCTTGAACCCTGTTAGATAGTTCTGTCCCCCCCCCCTTCCTATTGATGTATGAAACTGCACCTGTCACCTGTTTTTTCTTAATGCATTTCCTGCTCTTATTTCTTTTCTTTTCCCATACCTGAAGCCCCACAGGATGCATTTATCGCCTCGCGCTAAAGCTCCACTATGTTAAAATGCTTACAATGGTCTCAAAATGTTTTTCTTTTCTTTTTTTTCCATGATTCTTTTTTTTTCCTTCCCTTGACTACGGTTTTATTATGCGAGCCTATTTTCTTTATATGCACATACTACTAATCGCTCTTGTGTTGCACTTTCTTTGTAACTATTTGTTGTTTCCATTGTATCACAATTTGTGTTATTTTGTATTCAACTACTGTATATGCCCTCCTGCTTTGATCCCTTTGGGATTGGCAGTACTTACAAATAATAAATAAATTAATAAATGAAAAGCCGACTACTCGCGCTGCCCAACCGTTCATCGGCCACCGCGTATATATAGGCACTGGATTTTGACCTGCAATGGAGTGCGGGTGGAAGATTTCTCTTGTGCGTAGTTTGAATTGAATTTGAATTTGAATTGACTTTATTTCTTCTGTTTACAACAGAAAGGAAGCAGAAGCTAAAGGCCATGTGGCCTGACAAAGGCTTCTGCTCCTACGACAGTTCGGCACGCAGGCCGTACGTAGAACACAAGTCAATGAAAATATTCTCTACATACAGATTCAACTAAAACAGTCACGAGATGAAAACGACATGTGTACAAAATACTAGAATCGCGAGAAGAAAACAAAACAAAAAGAACTACATAATACACTGATAGGTCATTTTTTGCCCCAGTCAACAACCAAAATTTGCAATTTAGACAAGGAAATGCACACACCAGCTTTGTCAGACAAACTCAATATTGTGTGAAATGAGCAATGTTTTGAATAATTCATTTGACACTTCCATAACTTCGTCGTGAAATTCGTGTATTCTATTGATTAGTGAAGGTACTTGGTAACATATTAACTGTTTCCCGTAGTTCGTTCTTATTTTTGGTTTTCTCAAATGATGTTGCCGTAAGCTGTAGTGCGGGTTGGTGGGTGCATCCATGATGTAATGTGTCCTGTTTTGTTTGATGTGCCGCATTAACTTGTAATAGTACACTTGATTTGCCTTTAACATAGAGTACTTTATAAAAACAGGCGGCGTTCTAAAGTTTTCTAAAGGTCCACGATAACCCTCAAATGCCCGTAGGACTCTTTTTTGCGGTACAATCAGCTTCTTATAATTTTTTTGTGTGGTAGTGCCCCAAATTAATATGCAGTAAGTTAGTCGGGAGTAAAATAGAGCGTAATACAACGAAATTTTCAGCCAAGGAGGAACCAGAGTACTTAATCTATAGAAGCAACCAACAGTTTTACTTTATTCTGTTACAGTTTTCTCGACATGCGTGTTCCAGGCCAAATCTTCCTTAAACCACACTCCTAAAAATTTTTGACATTTCACCTGCTCGATTATTCTATCATCGAAAACAATAGTTGCGTTGCAGTTTCGCGGTTTATTAATTGGGGCAAATATCATATATTTTGTTTTGGAAGTGTTCATTTGTAATTTATTCTGTCGTAACCAGGAAGAGAGTTGCTTCATATAGTTGTTTACTTTTAACTCGAGATCTGGGATAGTAGCAGCTTTAAAGAAAATGTTCGTATCGTCCGCGTACATAACTAATTGTGGCGACTCAGGGATATCACACAAGTCATTTATATACATGATGAACATCAGAGGTCCAAGTATTGAACCTTGTGGGACACCCGTAGTGATTTCAGCGTAAGTCGAAACGTCGTTATTTATGCTGACATATTGATATCGGTTTGTTAGGTAATTACGTAAAAGTTTGAGTGCGTTTCCCCGTACACCATACTTTTCCAGCTTATCAATTAATAAGTTGTGGCAAACCGAATCAAATGCTTTTCTGAGATCAACAAATAGACCTAATGTATACATTCGATTTTCAATATTCAATATTATTTCATGTTTAATATTAAGAAGCGCTCCTTCACAAGATTTCTTTTTTTTTTTTTGAAAACCGTACTGCATGTCACTGATTACGTTGTATTTATTAAAGAATTTCTGCATTCTAACGTTTAAGGCACTCTCAAACACCTTTGATAAGACAGGTAAGACAGAAATGGGCCGGTAATTTGTCATTAAATGTTTATTCCCACCTTTGTGGATAGGACACACTCGGGCTATTTTTAAAAGATCGGGAAATATACCGCTTTCAAACATTCTGTTTATGATATGAACTAAAACGGGTGCGATAATATCCGCAATATATTTCATTGGTTCTGGTTTGACATCATCATGCCCAGCAGAAACATTGTTTTTCACTTTGAGGAGTAGTTGAGCAACTTCAGTAGGTGTAACAGGTGTAAGTATCATCGAGTTAGAGAGGCTGGAACTGTTCACGATAGGTGTGGTCGTGTGTTCCTCCTTGTCAGGATACTGGGCGCTAGAAACAAAATATTCATTTAAAGCAGCTGCTGCCTCTGTACCAGTCAACACTCCCGTGGGTGTCTTTAGGCTGATGTCAGTGCTCTTTGTTTTCATGGCATTCAGGTCTCTGACTTCATTCCAAACTTTCCTTGGGTCATTCTTTATTTTATCAGATAATTGTGCGTAGTACTTAATTTTTGCTTGCTTCAGTTCAGCATTCACCTTATTTCTAAATTTCCTAAAGTCGCTAAACAGATCAGCACTTCTACATTTTACAAACTGGTGGTACAGCTTGTTCTTTCTTATTATCATTTTTAACAAGTGAGCATTTATCCAAGGTTTGCGTATCTTCCTATTCCTTCGGTAGCGTGGTTTTAACGGAAACGCTTGGTCATAACAGTGGATCATTTTTTCAAAGAACAAATCGTACGCCGCATTTGGGTCTTGCTTTTCAAACACACATGACCAATCTGTTGATAGGATCAAGGAGCGGAATGTTTCCAGTGCTGTGGCATGAAAACTACGCATCAGTATTACCTTTCTCCCCTCCCCTCGCTTACGAACGTAAGGAATGAAGCAGAATAGGCAGATGATCGCTTATCTCAGCAGATAGCAGTCCCGCAACGCAGTCAGTTGGGTGTATGTTAGTTATACATATATCAAGTAGTGTACGCGTTTGTACAGTGAGCCTGGTAGGTTCCGTAATTACGTTTGCGCACATAAACGAATTAATTAAACCAGAAAGCTGTTTAGATGATGTGTCATCAGCCATCATATTTATGTTTACGTCACCCATTATGACGAAGGGGGAAGACGAAAGACTGAGGAAATGCAAAAGCTGCTCTAAGAAATTGCAAAACGTGAGTTTGTTTCCCAATGGAGGCCGATATATAAGCACAATTGTGACATATTCTAAACGTATCATTATACTTTCTACGTTGTTCGTTACATAAGAGAATTCTTGAACTAGCTCATGTGCAAGGCATTGTTTAACATAGACTGCTACACCACCACCTCTGCTGTTTGTTCTTACTAAACCGTGGTATTCATAATTTTCATAGTATGGGGGGTCATCATTCATGGTGAGCCATGTTTCACAGTAGAATAAGATGTCAAAACTGTGCGTTATTGTCTCGAGCAGGCAATTCAGTTTGTCCTCTTTGTTTTTAATACTCCGCACATTAAGGCAGAAAAGTTTAAGTAGTTTGCTATTAGAAACTAATTTATTGAACGATGGAATATCGTAATATGCACTCTTCATTAGATCAAACTAACTATTAAACAAAAAAACAAAAAAAGCCACAATGCTCACGCGGCCATTTTTTCAACGTCGTCCAGGCTGGCGATTCGAACAACTGGCGAGTTTTCGTCCTTGCGTACGAACACCTTGCCACCAGCCGTCCACACGAACCGCCATCTCAGTTCCTTTTTCCTTTCTACGGCAGCACCAAGAAGGCGTTTACCATACCGAGTAAGGTGTTCGTTGACGAACACCTTGGATGATAGTTGAAATCCTAGTGCTGTTGTGTCTATTTTTGCCTTCTTTGCTTTGCTGAGAAAGGCATTCCTCTTGGTTCTGCGAACAAACCGAACAATAATATTTGCCTGGTCATGTCTAGCAGTAGGCACTCGGTGGCAGATGTCAATATCGGCCTCCGAGACCTCTTCTTTAATCAACTCCCCCAATTGCGACACTATGGTTAGCGGTTCGCCTTCAAGTGGGATGCCTTTTATTTCAATGTTATTTGAGCGTTGGTATTGTTCCAGTTCCTCAATTCTGCATGAGAGCTTAGCATTCTCGGCGCGAAGATCTTGGTTTATTTTTAGGACCTGCTGTATTTCTGCTTTCAGCTCAGCCACTTGTTGAAACTTTTCCTTGATACTTCTCAAGTCTGCCCTGAGTTCCCGTCTCAAGTCTTCAATGGCTTTAGCCTCCTTCGACATTACGAGAACACAGGAAATCCTAACAAACAAGAATCAAACAAGTACAGAAAAAAGAAAAGAACTGACAAGTTCGGCAGCAGTGCAAAGTTTGTATAACTTATTGGCTTAGTAAAGATTTACTGCTCACCTGCAAGAAGCAGAGGCAAAGGTTAGATGTTGCTCCGTAGTGCACCGCTGCCGAACTGAGTCAGATGCTCGTTCCGTTCGCAGTTTTATGCTGTGGTCTGTGACACGCCCAGTCTCGGCGCAGGCGCAGAAGGATAACTCCTGCTGAGTGATGACGTCCTGTCTCTTGTAATCTATCGCTCGGCCCTTGCACAGTCGTGGAAGAATGGCTCCAACCACGTGATGTCCTAGCTCACACGTGGCACTGCAGACGATCAACGGGGCGGTAGTTGGCGGTAATGTCTGGACGCAAACTGCAAGAGGCAAAGTTTACATGTTGCTCCGTAGTGCACCGCTGCCGAACAATAAAGATTCGCAGCGTGCACGTTAACTAAAAGCGGACTGCGGGTCTCTGTGTCTACGCTTTCTGCTGTCTTTCATTGCCCATTCACTGATTTTGCTGTGGGAAACACCGGCGCGCACTGCATGCTTCACCCCTCCGCAGGTTTCACGTTAGTGGAGCTGAAACACCCTTCCCTACATGCATCGCCCCTCCCAGATTTTTTTGCCAGGCTTTATCCTGTGCCTCACTTACACCACATATATTGTGCTTTCGTATTTTGTAAATAGATGCAATATAACCCTGTTCGCTAAACAATATTTAAATGCTTGGAAAAAAGGAAAGGCTATATGAGCGCGTGGCATTGTATCCTGCCACCTCATTTCGAGTGAGAGAATGTCCAGATACGTCATTAAACCATGTCGAGAGTGCTAACGTCGTGAAGCAGCCTTGTGAAGTGTAGTTTGCTTAATTCATTTTAAAGAAGCAGTAAACGCTGTTCATACTTCCTGTAATCTTTAACAACACACATGCTCGATTGATATTTCCAGCCCTAAAAATGTCCTATTGGACCTTGGGATTTCTACAGATCCCAAAAAACGTGGTTGGTCTATAAATACATGTGAAACTCTTTAAAAGTCAAAATTCTAGAGGCCGTGTATTTAGATTCAGGAGCACGTTAGAGGACACCAAGTGGCCGATTCCAGAGCTCTCTACTATGGCCACCCTCATAATGACATCGTGGTTTTGGGACGCAAAACCCCAACAATTATATATTACTAAAAGCAAATATGTATAGTGCACAGTTTCCTGGAGCAGCTACATCAACTCCTCCCCTGTCTTTTTTTTTTTCCTGCCATGTTCTAATTGCCTGTAGCTTATCCACACCTGTTGCAGCAAAAAGGAAAAAATTGGCTTTTTCTTAAAGCACTTGGTAGCATACATTTGAGTATTTCTATATAAGTTTGGCCCATGTGCAGTGGCGTACCAACTCGCGAGTAGGGGGGCTGGAGTTGCTCACTCTGTACACCGTATATATATATATATATATATATATATATATATATATATATATATATATATGTATGATTTGAGGTGATTATATTCATAGAGCTGATCAAATGACTTGCTTTTCAAAACTGTTTGAAATCAAGGAATAATCTGCACAGATTGTGCAGGCTGGGCCGCCTTACCCCGTGACAACACAGCAGTGTTTAATAACGTTTTGGGAATATTACCGTGAAGTTTAAAAAGTGCACCCTAATTTAACCTGTTCATCTGAGCATTGCATCAGCAAACTTCCCAGTTTTAGTTTGGCGTTGTAGATACGATGAGTATGAAGAACCAGCTATGACTCTTGTACCTTAAATTCTCACTTATTAAACAAAACATCTGGCTGACAAAGCAAGGTACTTCACAGAAGTGTTCAGGATAAGCCGAGTGCCAATTTCTTTACGGTTAGAGCCCTCTAATATAAAGCCTTTCTCTTAAGAAGAAGACCAAGTTCAGTCGATTAATACTTAACCACATTGAGCTGGTTGTGTATAGTTATAAGATTGTAAATGACTACGAATTTATATGCTAGGTGTCGTTCCTTGCCCCGCTACTTTTCCCAGCTTGGGTTGGGGGTTGACGGAAAAGCGTTGAAGTGGCACTTTACTCCTCCCCTCCGGTTCCTCCAAGTAAATAGCCCACATAAACTGTGCAAGCTCAAATAGTCTTTGGAAAAATGTGGGCGACTATAACTTTAACCTACCCCGCATTGTTTCCTTCCGTATAGGTCATTAGCTGTTAATGATTGGCCGAAATTTTCTGGGTCATGCTCACAGCACTTGCTCGTAAAACGACCCAATAAATGACGCGTAAGTGATCCACCGCGTAATTACCACTTACGCATGACTGCGTAAAAAATTCATAATAATGAACTATTTTCAATACGGCGTATTGTTTGTCATTGGTTCTTCGCTATTCGTCAAAAATTTTGAATGTGCCATAAAATTGCCTTCATGTTACGCGACGTCACAAGTCCGCGAAAACTCGCGGCGTTAAAATGAAGTGTGCACAATAAGCAGCACATTACTGTGCTGAACAATAACTCATTTTTTTTTTTTCGGAATAGCCAGGCAGCGTCTCTTTTTGAACGTAATTTAAAGGGGCCCTGCAACACCTTTCTTAGTTATATTGGAATAGTCTCATTATTGACGTATGACTCTTCACGAGTCATATGCCGCAAAATTTTTTTGAATCCGTCAAGTCTAAGTGGTGTTACCAAATTATAGAGATCACGTTCCGCAGCTTTCTCCCTCAACTCAACGCCGCGAGCGCGCGGAGAGCTAGGATCTAGTACACTCTAGCTAGGCAGCGACTCGAGGGAGGGAGCGCAGACGAGCGAGGCTCCACCCAAGAGCGCCGGCGGAAATTTTTTCTTCATTTTTTTCTCTCTGACGTCTGGGCGCAACCACGTGGTCTGTGCCGCCACTTCCGGTCGGCTTGCGTCGTTCTCGTCGAGCGGAGCCGATATCGCGCGTGCTTGAAAACTGCACGTCGGTTTGGTAATGTTGGGTGTGCACCTCGAACGCCGTAGTGTTTTCCATCGCTCTGCCAACCATGGAAGCAAACCTGCGCGCTCGTTTGGAACGAATGACAGCTTGAGATCGGTTCGGCCCATACTCCGATACACCGCCTCGTAAGACGGCACTGGCAGACGACCCCGAAGCGCCGCCATTACCGGACGCCAGCATTGTTATCGGAGACATGCTGCACGGCTGCCTCGGTCGGTCATGAGAACGTGCCGATGATGCAGTTCCCAGCTGACGAGGCAACACTCGAACGGCTGCCACTCTCAACGGCAACCGGCGATGATCAAAAGCACAGAAATATTCACGTTTTCGGCACTGCGCATGGCGAAGAAAACGGAACCACGCAACTACGAGCAGACGAGCTGTCGGTGAGACCGGAAGTGCTAATATTAATGTTTGTTCGGTGTTTTTAACGCGATAACAGAATATAAACATACATATTATCTACTTACTGAACGCGAAATTAACAACCAAAGTAATAATGAGGGTGTTATCGTGATTATAACATCAGCCAATGGTGGAACTGCCGACAATCGCGTCATATTTTGCGGACTAATACATCATTTGTCGAGAGAAGAGGGAGCGATTTTCAGCTGACTTTATAAGAAGGCTTCCCGCCAGTCACATTGGCAGCGGCTGCTTATAGTAGCAGGCGAGATGGATTCATATGTGTATAACAGATACTTTCAGTTGTAGTATGCCGATGTTGAGGTGTTTTTGCTCGTGTAAAACTCTCTGTGAACTCATCGTTACTCACAAAGAGGTAGAGAGAAAAAGAGACATTCTTAGGAAGAGACACAATCCTTTGCAGGTGGGCACCCTTAGTCCAGAAAACCGTGGACGCTGATCATCTCCCTGGTTAGGTAGAGCAAGTAACGGGGCAAACTTGAAAGCTGGGCTTCTCAATGTGCTCGAGTCCACTGCCTTGTTACAAGGCGCCGCAATCGCTGCAGGCTACCATATGATAAGCCAAGTGAAGCAGGCTAATCGGATACAAAATTATGAATCTATTTTAATGTCCTGGCTAGGCACAACTAAAATACTGGACACTTCTGCGCACTCATCAAGTCACAGCAGCTTGGATATGGAGCAGTGGCGATGCTTTTCGGTTTCAAAGAAAGAAACTGAATTTCCTGAAAAGGGAAAGCGTTTGATCGGGCTATAAAACGTTTAATGGTTCCCGTCCATATTTGCGTCGCCGATTACTTAAATTTCAGGCCATGTAGAACAAAATAAAATCGTGACAGATTGCTGTAATGTTATAGAGGCCCAGCTGAGCGATACACTCCTCCGCAATGCTCGAGCGCAAGGCGCGCAAGCGTGGAATAGGCAGCCCGCACCCCAGGTAGCCTATATAGTGCGTGGTCATGACAAACTGGGGACAGTCGCCACAGCAGAATCGCACGACAAATTTTATGACATAATTACGTTATTGCTGCGTTCAAGTAAAACTTTGCCTGACTTGTTAGTTTCCCAGTCTGCAGCCGCCAATAACCACTGTCGAAAGTGTGGATACGCCTATGCCCATGTGCAGATTTCAAAGTACGGGTGCTGTGCGCGAGTGATCGTGAGGTCTTGCCATTGAAAGCAGTGTTTTGTGTGCAGGTGTGCTGGAGCCCGAACCGTAGTAGCGCCAACTGGCTCTTTTCAGCGGGACAAGCAGGCGTGGCTCGTCTTTCATGGCTTGGGCTCTACGGTCAGAGCCTGGAAGATGCCACCTCGTGATTTTAAAGGAAGGTTCACACCACCTGGATGCGGCAATCCACTCATGGCTCCACTACAGAACAATGCAAGGATGGGGACAGATTGATCATGATCAGTTATTTGAGAAAATTGTATGCATCCTCTTAACAGCCAACACTGATGAGATGTGACTCAGCTAAAGATCTGCGCAAGTTACGCTGCAGGTATTTTCTGCCTACAGGCTGTATGAGGGCACAGTGTTGGTGATTTTTTGTTATATAAAGAACAAAGCTACTTGGCCTCCTTGTAATTACATCATTTGGGTCATTCTTTTGTGTGTGTGGCTACATTGCATCTATGGAAGCTTCAATATGTTGATTCCACCTCACATTGGAGCAACTAGGCTGTTACAAGTGGCAAGTTTCAGTCTTTTGAGAATTATTACCTAGGTCAGCACGCGCACCACTGTGGGCAAGTTCACATAAGTGAGGAAAAAGGTGAAGACGTGAGCGTTTCACGGCATAATAGAATGGAAAAATGGACCTGATGGTTTACACGGAGCGTGCTCTTGAATAGCGCTTTGTACGTATCATTCAGTATCGCTACTGAAGACCATGCTTTGCGACTTGTTTTCTTTCCAAGTGTAAACGATCATGTTATGGTTATGTTATGATCATGTTATGCATGCTTGATGCATTTATACATCATCCTGTATAACTTTTCTTCCTTTCGTGATTGATAAATATAAGGCTCAAACACGCAAAGGTCATCATGTGTATCATTTCTACTCCAAAATAATGCAAGAACTGCACAATTCGCACCAGCCTGCAGAAAAATGACATTTTAGCACCAAGTTTACACCTAAAAGAAAAAAGGAAGCTTCTTTTCCTGGAAGTTAGGAGAGGGCCATGGCCACAAGCCATCGGTCCTTCATTCACCGTTGTAAGCTCTTTTTTCTATTAATTGGTAAAATGAAGCGAAATAAACGCGACAGAACAAGTGAGACAGATGGGACCAAGGGATGCTAACAACTGTGAAATCATATTTTTTTCTCTCTACAGTGGAAATTCTTACTAACTGCTACTGGCCAGATGAATCGGGTGCCTATAACGACGAGACAAAGAGTACACGCAGGACGAACTTCAACTGAGCTTTACTGCTCAAAACATTAGACACAGGCACTAGTAGCTGTACAAAGGGAGAAAAAAATAAACTAAAAGAAAAATTCGGGAGATCCCACGTACCGTGGGAGTCGATGTTATGCCAAGCATACGGCAGGAAGGTGAATGTGGCGTAATTTTTTACATTGAGCGAAACGTTACGAAATGACGCTAAAGATGACCCGCCATGGTGGTCTAGTGGTTATGGTACTCGACTGCTGACCCGCAGGTCGCGGGATCGAATCCCGGCCGCGGCGGCCGCATTTTCGATCGAGGCGAAAATAAGCTTGAGGCACGTGTACTTAGATTTAGGTGCACGTTGAAAAACCCCAGGTGGTCGAAATTTCCGGAGCCCTCCACTATGGCGTCTCTTATAATCACATCGTGGTATTGGGACGTTAAACCCCAATAATTATTAATTTATTATGACGCTCAAGAAATGTGCAGAAGATATAGGCACACACATATGTTGAAGAGTCGCACATGTGTTATGTAACCAGTCATTTACAGTTGTGTAACGATGCAACATCAACATGGGTACTAGCAACAACAGACCTGGTCTTGGTGTCCGGCCGAGCGCCGCATTTGATCAACTCGATAATGCGCTGGCGCGCGAAAAAAATAAACGCCAGGCCTGCGCGGAAAGCGCAGCACAGTCACAGCGAAAGCTGGAAGAGCGGTATTTCTAGAGCCCGTTATAAACTCTCTTGTGGCTACTAATGTAAGTACACTAGCAACGTACCCACTACGCGACAAATAATTTTTGTGAAGTTCGGAAGCACCCACCACGGCATTATTTGTCATTCTGTATTCGTCATTCGGTACCATCTGTAAGGCACTATGTGCACTTTGTTGATGCGGCGGTTGTTGACGATGAAGAATTATGGCTGAGCCCTTTGTAATGGGTTGCAAGCTTTAAACGACGCACTAGTAACGTAATTCGCATTATGTGACGCCTGGTCGTTATTTAACTCTCTCACCACGCTTTGTAACATAAGTTAACGCGAGAAAGAGAGAGAGAGGGAATTAATTTTATCGAGACCCTGAGGAAATGGATCATGGGAACCTTATTGGCTTCCTTGGCAACCAATAGAAGGGCACTTGCGAGGAACCCACTACGCTATAAATCATCATAATTTTTGTGAAGTAGGGAAGCAGCCACTATGAAATTTTTGTCATTCTGCGGAGAACCGTGGTACCCACTAAACACCTGCAATACATTATGTGCACTTTGTTGATGCTGTGGCTGATGACGATGAAGAATTATGGCAAAGCCCTCTGTAACGGTTTCGAAGCATTCAACAACCTGCTCGTTGCCCATTTCGCAATGTGCGACGCCTGGTTACAGAATTCGCATTGTGTGATGCCTTGGTGTTATTTTACTCTTCTACCACACTACACTACATATGTTAATGTGGTTCCTTCCCGATATGAAGTCTGTGTAGGGTCTTTTTGCAAAGCAGTTTCAAGCACCGGCATAGCTCTGAGGTAGAACACTGGGCTCCCACGCAGAGGGCCCAGGTTCGAACCTCGTTCCATCCTGGATATTTTTTCTTATTTCGTTTTTTTTTTTCACGCGATAGTGGTTACGGACACCGGCGGCGGACAACTACGGCGCCAAAAACGGCCCTTGTTGTGATCTCATAACAGCTTTCGCTGTAAAAGCATGCGCCGCATATTGCCGGCGCTTATCGGGACCGGGCCACGCAACGATGAACATGTGGCAATAAACGTCACTCGCTCCTAGGAAACTTGTCTGCTCCTTCTTTCGCATGAACCGACGCTGACACGACAACTGGCGACGAGGATGGGATCTGAAGCAGTCGTTCTTCAATTTGGAGGGCAAGTGTTTCAGAAATTTGCTCGGTAAAGAAGACAGTCTTTTTGCAGTGTGCAAAGCCGGTGACTTTCGTCATGACTGAGGCCGAGGCAGCGGGGACGCACTTCGCCGGGAGACTGGGCCAGCTGGAATCTTTCGACGAGTCCGCCAGTGACGGGGCTTCGTACGAAGAGCGCCTTACGTCGTTCCTGATTGTCAACCGTGTACCCGACAGCGACAAGGTGCATGCGTTTTTGAGCATCATCGGCCCCAAGACCTACGGGCTGTTGAAGTCATTAACAGCTCCAGATCTGCCTTCTACAAAGAATTTCGAATCCTCAAGAAAGCTTTGAGCGACCACCTGTCCGCGAAGCCGTCCGTGATTGGAGAGCGGGCCAAGTTTCACCGGTGGTGTCAAAAGGAAGGCGAGTCCTTATCTGAGTACGTCGCCAAGCTTCGTAAACTGTCGTAAACGTGCGAGTTTGGAAGCGCGCTTGACGAGTATCTTTGGGAGCGCTTCGTGTGTGACCTGCTATGAGAAGACATTCAGCGAGTGCTTTTCACGGAAGATAGCAAGCTAACCTTCCAGAATTCCGTGGAGCGCGCTCTGGCCCTGGAAGCGGCTAAAAAGAGTGCTGCTGAGGCACGCGGCGGCGACTTTTCAGTCGGCGATCTGCACAAGGTGCAAGCCGAGTCCCAGAAAACAAGTAAAAGCTGTTTTCGCTGCGGTTCGCCAAAACACAGGAGTGAAGCGTGCCCGCATGTGGACGCAACCCTATTGAAAAAATCCATATGTACGGAGTCCGCAGATACGGACTTATTGGAATATGGAATGCCATATCACCGTATCATACGGAAATCCGTAAGATACGGATATCCGTATGATACGGTGATATGGCATTCCATATTCCAATAAGTCCGTATCTGCGGACTCCGTACATATGGATTTTTTCAATAGGGAAGCTGTTTCAACTGCGACAAAAAAGGACATATCCAGATAGCGTGCCGAAGTGGTCGTAAGAGTTCGTCTAAGAAGAAGCCAGGGAAGAAGAATGTGAAGATGCTGACGGTTGTGTCGCGGAAAGCTTCGACCCTCGGTCTAAACGGGTGTCGACGGCTACGCTCGACCCAGTCACCGTACAGATGACTATCGACGGCGTCTTGGTGAACATGGAGCTAGACACGGGAGCGGCTGTTTCCGTCATGTCAACGACTCAGTTCCGTCAGCTCTTTCCTTCGGCTGTACTGGAGCCCACAACAGTAAAACGTCGTACCTACACAGGAGCACTGGTACGACCCCAGGGGGTGTCCTCGGTCAACGTGCAGCACGGCGAACATTCGGCGCGTCTTCCGCTCTACGTCGTGAACCACAAGGGGCCACCTCTACTGGGCCGGGAGTGGCTACACGCCGTCCACAAGACTGGGCGAAAATCTGGAAACTGAAAAACATTTCAAGGTCACACACAACCCATATCAGCGTGAAAAAGAGGCTCGACGCATTGTTGGCGAAGTACCAACCCATTTTCAAAGATGAGTTAGGTACGATAACGGAAGAGCGCGCCGAACTTTTTCTTAAACCTGATATGAAGCCGAGATTCCTAAAAGCCAGGAATGTTTCATTTGCGTTGCAAAAAGCTTTTGACGCCGAGTTCGCTAAGATGGAGAAACTGGACTTTATCTCGCCGGTTACGACGTCGGAATACGCTACGCTGGCGGTACCGGCAATCAAGATGGTCGCATAAGGATTTGCGGCGACTACAAGACGACCGTTAACCCGTGCCTTGATGTCGACCGCTACCCATTGCCGAAGGTGGAAGGCCTGTTCACAGCTTTGTCGGGAGGTAAGCATTTCTCAAAGATTGATCTCAGTCGGGCCTATCAGCAAGTGGTCATGTCAGAGTCGTCTAAACAATACCTCACGTTAAATACGCGGAAAGGATTGTTTTCTGTTCATCGACTCGCGTTTGGAATTTCATGCGCACCCGGCATTTTCCAAAGAATAATAGACACCATACTGAAGGGCTTACGCGGGGTTTGCTGATACCTAGACGACATCCTGGTGACTGGTAAAAATAGCGAAGAGCATTTCATGAACCTGGAAGCTGTGTTAAAAGGACTTCTTGAAAGAGGCGTCCGCGTCAAGAAGGAAAAAATGTTCGTTTTTCCAGCAGGAACTTCGCTACCTCGGTCACAGGATCAGCGCACAAGGCATCTCGGCAACGACGGAGAAGCTTGACGCACTCCTCAAGGCGCCAGCCCCTAAAGACAGGCAGCAGCTGCAGTCGTTCCTGGGAGTCGTCAATTTCTACGGCAAGTTCGTTCCTAACCTAGCAACGGTAGCGCAACCATTTTTCACGTTGCTACGTAAAAACGCCCCGTGGTACTGGGATAAGCGCTCCCATGAAGCGTTCACCAAGATCAAGAGCTTGCTAGCTTCTCCGCCCGTTTTGGCGCACTACGACCCATGCAAACCCTTGCAGCTATCATGCGATGCATCACAATATGGTCTAGGCGCGGTTCTTTCTCAAGTTTTGGATGATGGCAGCACGAAGCCAATCGCTTTCGCATCGCGGACGTTGACCGATGCCCCCCCCAAAAAATATACAACCAGCTCGGGAAAGAGGCGCTTGCAATAATATTTGGTGTTAAGAAATTCCATTTCTACATTTGTGGTCGTTCGTTCACATTAGTGACCGACCATAAACCGCTTCAGACAATCTTGGGCCTAACAACCGGCATTCCGACCATCGCGGCGGCACGTTTGCAGCGCTGGGCTGTCACACTATCAGCTTATCGGTATTCTCTCATCTTTAGACGATCAAGCGAGAATGCTGAAGCCTACGATAGTGTGATTCAAGAGGACTTGTGGGAAATACTGGACACACTAGATGTGGAAGATGGAGTAACTAATCTTTTAAAGGATATCTATAAAGGTAACAACGTAGTTATAAAATGTGAAAGCAGATATCCAAGACTAGAGATTGTGGGAATCGCCGCCGATAAACCCCCTCGCCCCCAATGGCTACGACACGAGGCATGCTCCGGCGGCAGTGCGCATGTTCCAAGCGTCAGCGGCAAGCTATAAGAAGGGACCGTGGACAACCACGCGGGAGTGGCCGACAGACTGTCGCGGAGAGCGCTTGTGCACGCGGCGTGCGTCCCGCCGGGGCCAAGGTTAGGGGCCGGAAGTTTTACTGTTGTTTTGCCTAACCGCTGAAGTTTCGTTTAACTAATAAATGCTCTAGTTGTCCAGCAGTATCCGACGGCGTTCTTTGGGGCGGACGACCACGAACCCCACATCTGGCGCTCAACGGGTATTGTCGTCCGCTACCAGCAAGCATGGAGGCCGCACTGAGGAAATTGCTGGAAACTATGGAGCGCATCGACATCACCTCAGCAAAATTCTGCGCGGCGAGGGGACACGCAGAGTCGGCAGCCTACCTGGAAGCGAGGGGCGTGGCGATCCCGTCCGCCGGCATTGGACCATGGCGGGTGCCCCCGTTTGGACAGCTGGGCACACGGCGCAAGCAGATAGAGAGCCCGAGGTCGAGACTTTCGACGGAGCAGAAGACGAGGACGCCGAGTGCGGTGAGGTGACCGTGAGCAGCGACCATGTAAAGACCGGCGACTACAGTGATGCTGAGCGGATGGCTCCAGTTGGAGAGCCAACAGTGGATGTGGCTCCGGCTATGGTTGCAGTAGAGGACAAGTGCTGCAAGAGAGAGACAAGGGCTGCAAAAGGCGCCAAGACGCAAGCCGCGAAGACGGTTGCAGCGGCCGCAACGACGGCGAACGCCAAGGAGGAAGACGCCTCTGAAGACAAAGGCGAGAAGGCTGTGACGTCTTCTAGAACTGCTCCCCGCAAAGCCGACAAGGCCATGAAGAGGACGGTAATGGCGACCGCGCACGTGGAGTCCGTGCGCAGCCTGCGGACGAGCGGGCTAGAAAATGCCGCTCAGGCGGCCCACCTCTCGGTCGAGCACGCGGAGCACGAGCGTGGTGGCGGCCTGCCTAAACCCGAGGCGACGATGGGAGCTGCCGCGTTGGCAGCCACGAATACCACGGGCGCCCTCAAGGAAGGCGGTGAGGTGGCGTCTTCTTCAGAGAGGGGGGAAATGTGGGAATCGCCGCCGATAAACCTCCTCGCCCCCAATGGCTACGACACGAGGCATGCTCCGGCTACGGTCCCTAATTCTAGGGACCGTACTCCGGCGGCAGTGCGCATGTTCCAAGCGTCAGCGGCAAGCTATAAGAAGGGACCGTGGACAGCCACGCGGGAGTGGCCGACAGACTGTCGCGGAGAGCGCTTGTGTACGCGGCGTGCGCCCCGCCGGGGCCAAGGTTAAGGGCCGGAAGTTTTACTGTTGTTTTGCCTAACCGCTGAAGTTTCGTTTAACTAATAAATGTTCTAGTTGACCAGCAGTCTCGGACGGCGTTCTTGGGGGCGGACGACCACGAACCCCACAAGATACAGCGAGGGCTTAGACAGGGGTGTACCCTGTCACCCTTGTTATTTATGCTGTACTTAAGAAGATTAGAGGCCAAATTAGAAGTAAGTAAACTTGGCTTCAGCCTCTGTTTTGTCAAGCAAAGAAAACGCATTGAACAGTCATTACCAGCATTGATGTATGCAGATGATATAGCATTAATGGCCGACAATAAGGAAGATTTGCAGGGATTGATAGCCATCTGCGGTAATGAGGGAGATAGGTTAAATTTGAAGTTCAGTAAGGAAAAATCGGCAGTCATGATTTTTAATGATAACCAAGGCAGTGAGCATAGGATACAGGAGGTCACACTGGAAATAGTGGATAAATACAAATATCTTGGCTAACAGGAATGCAGCTGTACTGAAAAATAGGGCACTGTGGAATTACAATAGGTGTGGTGTTGTGAAAGGGATCTTGAAATGGGTCATGGTTCCTGGTCTGACGTTCGGCAATGCGGTCTTGTGTATGAGATTACAGGTTCAAGCAAGATTAGAAGTTTAGCAATGTGGCATACACACTAAAAAGTTTTGGGGAGCAACTGCACAGTTAATCCCCAAAAAAGCGCTTTCCTCCCACAAGGGTCGAACTGTGTGCAAAGGTTTGCACACGGCACAGTAACAAGGGCGCTTTCCTCCCTTGTGGGGAGGAAAGCGGCCTTTTGCGGATGAACTGCAGAAATGTACGCGCCGTGTGCAAATGTTCGACGGAGAATCCTTTGTCCCACGTCGTAAAGATAGGAACGGGTAAAGCGATCGAAGGGTTTGGCGGGTCCAACCTGCACAAAAATGTATGTAGACAGTAGTCTACAGATTGTCTAAAATAGGTTTAGACAGTCTATAGACTGTCTAAATATATTTTTGTAAGGGAAGTCTTGTTAGAGGGGGTGGGGCAGTGGCGTAGCCAGGAATTTTGTTCGGGGGGGGCTCACGTTGCAGCGCGACCTCCTCATTGAATTTTTAGAACGACTAAGTATATGAATAACATTTATTTATTTTTATTTGTTCATTTATTTTATTTATTATTATTTATTATTTATTATTTATTTATTTATTTTATTTATTTTTATTATTTATATCCTGAGGGGTGGGCGTCATAAACTGGCGGTAATCGATGAAGGTGTATGTTAGGATGTGGTTGAGTCTGCTTTCTGGATGGCATTTTTGAAGCGCGCAAATCGCGGATGACTGCTGCTTCGTTCGGAAGGTCATTCCAGTCTCGGGCGCGGTGCGCAAAAACGACTGCTGAAATGAGGTGGTGTGTAGGCACGTGGCGGAATCACAGCATTTGGATGACTTGTGCGGTGACCTCGATAGACCGGCCGGACGAGGTGGTTGTCACGCGGGGTTGAATAAAGAATCTGTAAAAAGGCAGAGACGTGCATACGACGACGAAGAGCGAGGGTTAGAAAGATTTCACTGGGATTTGAGGGCGGAGACGCTCGAGTAGCGGGAATAATCTGAAACAATGAATCTGGTTGCTCGGTTCTGTACTGACTCAAGTATTTCGATATGATTAGTTTGGTGGGGGTGAAAGACAGCAGATGCTACTCAATTTTTGGTCTGACAATGGTTTTATAAGCGAGTAGAAGGTGGTGCCATGGAAATGTTACGGCGTATGTACCGAGAGGCGCGGTTAGCGGAGGTGAATTATGTGATTTATATGGTCGCCCCAAGATAGGTCACTCGAAAGATGGACACCCAGGTATTTAATCGAGTCAGTAGCAGCTATATGACGGTTGTTGATTGTGTAAGCAGCCGGCGTGTGGTTTCGGCGACGATGGAAAGAAATTAGTAATGTTTTTTTTTCGCATTAAAGGACATCAACCAGGTGGTACACCACTGCTGAATGCGTGAGAGGTCATGCTGTAGAGAGGAGACATCGGTGAGTTATTTATAGGGCGGTAGAGGACACAATCATCAGCAAAAAGACGGATGTTAGATTCAACGGAAAGCGGAATATCGTTAATGTATATTAGGAATAAAATAGGCCCTAGGACGGTACCCTGCCGCACGCCGGACAAGCCATGCGAGAGGTCGCAGGAGTGATCATTAACATGCACTAATTGTTTACGGTTTGTTAGGAATGCTTTAATCCAGATAAAAATATGCCGATGAAGGTTTAGACGCGAGGTTTTTAGAAAGAGACGGGAGTGGGGTACCTTATCGAAGGCTTTTTCAAAATCTAAGAACAGTGTGTCAATTGGGATGTTACGGTCCAGGTGAATGTCGTGCAGGAATAATGTCAGTTGGGTCTCGCATGAGTGATCTTTACGAAAGCCATGTTGGTTTGGGTGAAAGAAGTTTACGGATGATAAAAATGTAGCAATATGAGAAAAGATGACGTGCTCCATGATCTTTGAACAAACACTAGTGAGTGAGATTGGTCAGTAGTAACCTGCAAATGAGCGGTCACCTTTCTTGAAGACCGGAATGACCTTCCGAACTCTCCAGTCTAATGGCACTTCACCTGTGTCGAGTGACTGCTGAAAAAGGATTGACAATATGGAACTGCATACACGTTTAGTATTTTTCAGAATTTTGGCGTTTATGCCATCTATACCGCATGACGAAGAGTTCTTTAATTGGTCAATAACTTTTACAATCCTTCTTAATTGAATTCAATCTTGGCATTGGCGGAAAAGCAAAATGCGGAAAATCAGGAAGTCGTTGTTAGGTTCGTTAGTAAAGACTGAACAAAGTGCAGAGTTGATGGATGGAACGTCGTAGTCGGCAACGGGGGATCCAGAAGTGTCACAAAGAGAGACTGTGGTTTTGTCGTCCGGTTTCATAATTTTCCAAAAGCGGCGTGGGTATGTACATGTATTACCATGCACATACATTGTCACTGGTATTACCATTAACATGTATTACCAGTGACAATTTGTGTTAGATGCTGGAAATCACTTCTTGAATGCTGCCCTCTGTTAAGAACGAGTAGAAATGCGTTTTTTTCCGTAAAAAATATTATGTTGGCATGCCCGCAAGATCTTTCCAGGAATAACTGTCTTCAATCTTTTCAATATTTTTTTTTGTGTGTGTGTAACAGATACGGCAAATATCACGTAAACTTCGGAACTGCATCAGTTTTGAACTGAAGAAGCGCCTGATAACAAAAAAAAAATGAAGTCCACGAAATAACCAGGACGTAATGAAATATTTTAATGCAGATTGTTTACGCAAAATGTTCATCTTTTTGCACAAATGATGCGGCCAGGGAAAAGCAAGAATGGGAAAGTACACCTCGAATACGGGCAAAACATAAGTCACCGGAAACAGTGCGCAGTATGTTTACGCAAAACTTCACAAATGTACATTTAAATATGCCATCAATAAACGGAACTAAGCAATGATCAAATGATCACTATACATAATGCCCAACTGATATGTCCTTGGGCCAAGCTGCTGTCTCGGACGCACCATGTGGACAGAACTATAAAGGAAGAGCGCAGAAATAACGAAAGAAACTACTTCAAAACTGTTTTAAAAGTGCGAACCACTATTGTGCGCTCAATATAAAAGGAAGGTTGCCGCTTCTAGTTCGAAAAGAAATGAAGAACAAAAACGACAAATGAAAGTAACAAACAATGCTGCTAGTACGTCTTCCCAATAGTTGAATTGTTTGGTAACGCCGCGTATGCCGACCTCTCAGTGAACAAGGTGAAGCTGTCGATTGGCTGGTAATGTCCACCTGATACCCGTATTCTTATGCTTATATTAGGTCACAGTGTTAACTGCTAAAAAGGTACAAAATCCTCACGGCTTTAAAAGGTGGTGAAGAATAATATTGCGTCAGAATTACGGGCTCATTGACCTGAATTTTGGAACAGCAGTGTCTTTTCCTTTCGTTTGCGCCGATTTTGTCCTGCTTGGTATCAAAGGACAACGTTGACCCGGCGAGGAGCTTAGCGAAACGGTCAATGACTTCCGACACGCTGATGTCGACATTTCTGTGGGCGTACAGAAGTGCCTGGCCAACCATGCGTTCCTCAGACATCGTGAAGCGTAAGTAGTTCTTAAGTAACCTCATGCTTGAAAACGTTCTTTCTGCGCTGGCAGTGGTCACTGGAAGGGTGACTAGAATCCGGAGTAGCTTGTACACATCGCATAGAACCTGCTGTCGCAATGAGAGAGGGCATCGGTTCCAGTATCGGGGTGCTGGTTTGCTGCTTTGTTCGCCCACTTTGTCCACCATAGTCGCAGTTCTCCAAAACCAGCCCTGGTTTCGACGTCATGCGCAAAAACGGTCAGGAGATTTTCTGCTCCTTTCTCCCGATCATCTTGCATTGGTGGTATTGCGGATGGTACAATTAATGAGAAAGTCCTTTAGAAGTGCGCTGTGCTTTTCGAACGTTGGTTTAAACTGGGCTAGTACGTGGTCCATGACGGAATGAACAGGGTTCTGCGAAAATATTCTTCCGCCGCTTTCGAATGCATTGCTCCAAGGTTTTGCTTCGCGACACCGGCTCGACGGCTGGTGATCTCCACATTCAGTTTTTCTGCCAATGCCTGCACTTGTGCAAATATTTTTGAGAAGAAGCATTCGTGTTCTTGCGGTCACTTTCAATTGTCTGCTGTACCGCTTCTATGTCGTCAATGGCAGCGCTCATGTCGATACTCCTCGTCTGCAGCTTCTTTGACAGTGGCAAAGTCAGTGCTAACACCTGCTCCGTCACGTGCAGGCTTACAAGGAACGCTGGTGAAAAGAGTGCCAACATTAGACTGCTTGCCTGCACTGAACTTTCGCCATTTGCGTTAAACTTAATCTCCTCTAATGCTGCGATCAACGGCTCAAGAGGCTCACAAATGAAAGCAATGCATCGTGCTTCTCGGCCCAGTGCGTTTGGCATAGTCCCAAAAGGCGCTGCCTTGTAGACTCAGGACAGCTCAGACTTATCATTTTTGGCAAAACGTGTGAGCGGCTAGAAGATTTACGGAAAAAGACTGACGTCGCCTTCAGAGTCCCAAAACAGTTTCGAATGTCTGTGATGGAGCATGCCGCACACACAACTAGATTAAGGGAGTGACACGCGCAGTGAATACATAGAGTGCGGCTGGATATTTATCACGGACAGCAGCTTGAACACCATTCGTTTTGTCGGCCATCGAACTTGCACCACCGTAGCCTTGACTACGGAGATGCTTGCATGTTAATTCCCATTTCTATAAGGAGCCTTATGATGGTGTCGGCGAGGGCCCGACCATTTGGTCGTGAATTGGCACAAAGCCTAAGAACACTTCTTCGATTCCGTTCGCATCCTTATTAAGGTACCTTGAAACTGATACCAGCAACATCCGTCGTTTCATCAGCAAGTACGGAGAAGCAGCCTGCAGCGTTTACTTTTGCGACTAGGCTTTCCTTGATGATTGCAGCAGAGATTTTTATAAAGTGGTTTTGTACATCTGGACTAAAAAAACGCCAGGCCTGCGCTGAAACCGCAGTACAGTCACAGCGAAAGCTGGAAGAGCGGCGTTTCTATAGCCCGTTGTAAGCTAGCTCACTTGGGGCTACAATACAAGTACACTAGAAAGGTACCCACTACGCAATAAATCACAATTTTTGTGAAGTTGCGAAGCACCTACTAAGCCATTATTCGTCATTCTGCGGAGAAGCGAGGCACCAGCCGCACGTCTGGAAGGCATTATGTGCACTTTGTTGACGCGGCGACTGATGACGATGAAGAATTTTGGCTCAGCCCTTGTAATGGGTTGGAATCTTTAAACGGCCCAGCAGTTATGTAATTTGCAGTGGGTGACGCCCGGTTGCTATTTCCCTCTCCCGTCATGCTGTATAACATACGTTGCCGTGGGAGAGAGACAGGGTGGGATGAAGAACTTTACTGAGACCCCAAGTAAATGGATCAATGCGCTTATGAGATTCTTTGGCAACCAATACAAAATGCACTTGCGAGGAACCCACTACGCTCTAAATCATTGTAATTTTACTGAGACCCCGAGGAAATGGATCATGCCCTTATGGGCTTCATTGGCAACCAATACAGGTGCACTTGCGAGGAACCCACTACGCTCTAAATCACTGTAATTTATCTGAGACCCCGAGGAAGTGGATCATGCGCTTATGTGCTTCCTTGGCAATATAGTGTACTATACTTGGCAACCACTACAAGTGCACTTGCGAGAAACCCACTACGCTATAAATCATTGTAATGTTTCAGAAGTAGGGCAGCTGGCACTGGGCCATTTTTCGTCATTCTACGAAGAGCCGTGGTACCTGCTAAACGCATGTAAGGCATTATGCGCACTTTGTTGATGCTGTGCCTGACGACGATGAAGAATTATGGCAGAGTCCTTTGTAATGGGTTGGAAGCATTCAACAACCTACTCATTGCGCAATTAGCATTGTGTGACGCCTGGTTACAGAATTCGCGTTGTGCGACGCGTTGCGCGACGCTTGGTGCTTATTTTACACTCTACCACGCTATATTGCATATGCTAAGGTGGTTCCTTCCCGACATGAAGTCTGTATAGGACCTTTTTGCAAAGCAGTTCCAAGCACCGGAATGGCTCAGAGGTTGAATACTGGGCTCCCACGCAGAGGGCCCAGGTTCGAACCTCCTTCCATCCTGGAGTTTTTTTCTTATTTCGTTTTTTTTCTTATTTCGAGCGATACTGGTTACGGACACCGGCGGCGGCGGCGGCGGCGGCGGCGGCGGCAGCGGCGGCGGCGGCGGCGGCGGCGGACAACTACGGCGCCAAAAACGGCCGGTGAAATGATCTCATAACAGCTTTCGCTGTAAAAAACGCCAGGCCTGCGCTAAAACCGCAGCACAGTCACAGCGAAAGCTGGAAGAGCGGCGTTTCTAGAGCCCGTTAAGCTCTCTTGGGGCTACAATACAAGTACACTAGAAAGGTACCACTACGCCATAAATCACAATTTTGTGAAGTTTGGAAGCACCTACTAAGCCATTATTCGTCATTCTGCGGATAAGCGAGGCACCAGCTACACGTCTGTAAGGCATTATGTGCACTTTGTTCACGCGACGACTGATGACGATGAAGAATTATGGCTCAGCCCTTTGTAATGGGTTGGAATCTTTAAACGGTCCACCAGTTATGTAATTTGCATTGGGTGACGCCTGGTCGCTATTTCCCTCTCCCGTCATGCTGTATAACATACGTTGACATGGGAAAGAGACGGGGGGGGGGGGGGGGAGCGAAGAACTTTACTGAGACCCCGAGGAAATGGATCATACGCTTATGGGCTTCCTTGGCAACCAATACAAGTGCCCTTGCGAGGAACCCACTACGCTATAAATCATTGTAATTTTACTGAGACCCAGAGGAAGTGTATCATGCGCTTATGGGCTTCCTTGGCAACCAATCCAAGTGCACTTGCGAGGAACCCACTACGCTATAAATAATTGTAATTTTTGAGAAGTAGGCCAGCAGGCACTCTGCCATTTTTTGTCATTCTACGGAGAGCGTTGGTACCTGCTAAACCCATGTAAGGCATTATGCGCACTTTGTTGATGCTGTGCCTGATGATGAAGAATTATGGCAGGGTCCTTTGTAATGGGTTGGAAGCATTCAACAACCTGCTCGTTGCGCAATTCGCATTGTGTGACGCCTGGTTACAGAATTCGCGTTGTGCTACGCTTGGTGCTTATTTTACTCTTCTACCACGCTATATTGCATATGCTAATGTGGTTCCTTCCCGACATGAAGCCTGTATAGGACCTTTTAGCAAAGCAGTTTCAAGCACCGGTATGGCTCAGAGGTTGAATACTGGGCTCCCACGCAGAGGGCCCAGGTTTCGAACCTCGTTCCATCCTGGAATTTTTTTCTTATTTAGTTTTTTTTCTTATTTCGAGCGATACTGGTTACGGACACCGGCGGCGGCGGCGGCGGCAGCGGCGGCGGCGGCGGCGGACAACTACGGCGCCAAAAACGGCCGGTGAAATGATCTCATAACAGCTTTCGCTGTAATATGAGGCCTTATTTGGGCAACTTTCCAAATGCTTTTTTTAGATCTGTGTCGCCACAACCTGCGCGCATGCGAAGCAGCTCTCTGAAGTTGCCTGTATTTGTAGAGGAGGCTGTGCTTGAATCCATGGGACCACTGTCTCTATGTCCACGGAGAGCCACACCTTGCCGCCCGAAAAAGAGAACTGTCTCAACAATAGGCTGTAACTTCCTTCGGGTTTCTCTTATTTGAATTTGCCTGCCATGGTCCAGCTGATCAACAACACTGGGCACATATCCTGAGAAGGTTTGAAGAAAACTATCGGCTACCAGATGAGCGTCAGCGTGATATTTAGTGACTTCACGTGCACTGAAGACTTCGAGGGCTTGCTTCCACTTTTGAAATGGCTTGAATACGAGGGCCTTAGTGTGCGCATGTTGGCCCTTGCCAATCTCACTTCTGCTAAAAAGGACACACACTCGGCAAAACGCACCCTCTTGAAGCGCTGAGTAGCTAAGCCATCGGTACCTGTCCAGCCAAGCCACGTAAACCTTCGTTTCTGCTTAAAATGGTTCATAGACTTAAACATATAGCATGGCGGAGGAATCCAAGGAGAAGCTAGCAGTTGATGTTTTGTGTCATCATCCACTTTTGAGCCATCTCTCTAGAGCCCGATATCAAACTTGCTTCTGCTAACATTTTGAGGGTCAGAAAAAGATAAATAATTAAATAAATGATAATCAGGCTGAAGCCCAATAAATCCCACCACCCGGGTCACGCCGCTGGTTGGTGGTGTATGAGAGCACGAAAAATTTCGGGGGGGGCTGAAGCCCCATAAGCCCCCCCCCCTGGCTACGCCCCTGGGGTGGGGGGTTGTAGGTAGCAAGAAGCAACTATTTTCCGGAGAGGTGGGATAGAGACAACCACGCGGGCATTTTGAAATATTTCTATTCACTAATTATTTTCGCATGTGAACCGAGCACATCGCTGACATATGATTGTATAAACATTTACTACACGTTTACGTATGGACATGTACGCTGTGGTTGAATCTGCGGATGTGAGGACACCGTAGCCCTCCCCCTGCATGGTTACGCGGGCCTATTAAACAGAGATCTCATGTAAGCCTAATCACTGTAATTATGGAGTAAGACCAAATATCAGCTACAACGACGGGATACCATTTCTGAAAGCCTGCTGCATGACTTTAAACTTCACCAGATTTTTATGAACCTCATGAAAAACACTTAATTACGAATCGGTAAAGGCTGGCGTGTATTATCTTGTTGCCATAGGCATGCGTAGTGTTCTGCGGAGGGGGGAGGGGCAAGTTTTAACGCCCCCCCCCCCCCCTATGTTGGTGGTCGAGTCCGAAAAAACAAGGTCCGGAATGGATACAAAAAAAGTAAATGAAGTGATGACGTGCTTTTCACTGCGGTGTGCCATCGGTCCCCGACTTTCCGGGCGTAAAGGTTCGAAGTAAACAGCCCTTGGAACAGTGGCGTAGGCAGAAATTCGTTTCGAGGGGGGAGGGGAGGGGTGCGCGCCCATGATCTCGCAGGGTCCTGGCAGGTAAGTGGTGTCGAGTGTCATTTTGTGCTCTGTACCTCATTGCAGAAAACAATTGCGGGGGGGCGGCGCTCGGGCCCGGTGTACCAACCCCTGGCTACGCCACTGCCGTGGAATGCAACATCAAGGTTTCTTGGCCGCCCTTATCGTCAAAAAACTTGCGTGGCCATAACCCTGAGCAATAAACAATGACGTGACAGGCCTAACCGAGAACAGGTGTGGGGCATAATTGGCACACCCTTATAGATACTTGATACGGACATACGAGCGCTATGGGACGGGGACATAGACAAGAGACACACAGGACAGGCGCTCTTGTCTATGTCCCCGTCCCATAGCGCTCGTATGTCCGTATCAAGTATGAACCAACTTGCCCAAAGACAAGTCTTGCTAAACCTTATAGATAACTAGGGAAGAAGGGACGAGGGGGGGGGGTTCTCTCCTGTGTCCCTTGTTCGCACGCCTATGCTCGTTACACCTTTCAGAACGCGCAACGACCCGTTGGTGCGTACATAACCCCGTTTCCGTTCACGCGGTGTCATAGCGTGCCGTGGTGTAGTGGTTAGCGTACGCGCTTGGTGATTGAGTGGTCGCGAGTTCGACTCCTGTGTGTTTGGTGCAAATTTTCTTACTTATTTCTGAATGTGATGTCTGTATATCGATTGTACATCTAATCACATGCCTGTATAAACCTCAAATTTCTCGATAAATGAACAAAGAACTGAATCTTTTTGCGCACAAAAGTAACTGTTGCTCCCTTGAAGAGTATTGGGAGGAAGCATTCGTTGCTCCATTGAGGAGGATCGGTAAGGAGTAACCGTGCGGGGGAGTAACAGTTCGTCCCTTCGCAGTTACCCCATAAATGGAGGAATGGCTGTGGCAGATCAGTTGCTCCCCTAAAGGAACAACCTCGATACCCCTTTTCCTCCTTTACTTCTTAGAGTGTAGGTAGGCTGGCTTTGGGAGCACACAAGGACACACCAAATCGGGGGGGGTACAAGGTGACATGGGACTGGACATCATTTGAGGGCAGGGAGACTAGCAGCAAGACAAAATTTGTTGAGCAATTGAGAGAAATAGGGGAGGAGCGTTGGGCTAGGAGCTTTCAGCTACTTGTACATGAGGAATGTCGATACAAAATGGAGGAAGCGGACCAGAAAATTGACAAGTAAATACTTAGAGAACGGCGGGAGACCGAACCAAAGGGAACTATCGGTTAAGAAGAAGGTGAAAGAAACTGAGAGGGACATGTGGAAAATAGGGACGAGTATGAAATCAGCACTGGAGACCTACCGAACTTTCAAGCAGGAAATTGTCAAGGAAAAGATGTACGATAATTCTCGGAGTAGTTCTCTGCTGTTTCAGCCCAGGACGGGAGTACTGCGGACCAAGACGTACCGAGCCAAATACGAAGGAACCGACACGTTATGTAGTGCGTGTGGAGAGGAGGAAACGGCTGAACACTTGATACTGGTCTGTTAAGGGCTTCACCCTATATTTCAAGAAAATGGCGCAGAATTGTTCCAAGCCATTGGGGTTTAGGGACAGTAAAGGTAAAATAGACTTTAAGCGGGTAGAAATAACCAGGAGCTACAATCAAGGCGCGAGTGAAAATTCCTTCACCTACATAGTGCTAGTACTTAACTGTATTACGGCTAGGTGGCGTGAGCCGCCGCCCGATCTAAAGGGTACAGCCTTATCCGTCCATCCATCCATCTGATTGCGGTCGTCGCTCGCGCGTCCCGACTTATTTTGCCGACGGGTGCACAGTCGAGCGCGATTTGAAGGTTATCGCGTGAGCGTCGACCAAGAACTACAACACTGCCACGGCCCAGAATCCTCTTTCGAAGAGAGGGAGGTATCAGGCAAGCTTAACTCACTCTTCTTGCTGTTCCTTAAGCTGCGATTACTCCCGTCTGAGGAAGGCATATCTTCATTTTTTTTAACACGAAAGTGTTTTATGCCAGGGTCGATCCACCAAGGCTTCAGTGACGTATTTCCGTCACGGAAATGACGTCGAAAAAATGTACACGATCAGATGGCAAAGAAAAAAAGTTCCGTCAACGGGCATCGAACCCACGACCGCTCGGTCCGCAACAACAGATGCCGGGCGCGCTATCCACTGCGCCACGGTCACTTTTTTTTTCTTCACAAGACTCTAGAGGCTTTACAAACGCGCCTTTTACATCTACCACTCTCCCGGTCGGCGGGGTGGTGTTGCCCTCTGGGAGCGGCAAAGTAAAGTAATTCATCATTACTGTGGCCTCCGCGATTAGTACCAGCAACGCGTTACACGTTCCTCCCATTCGGCTCGTTTTCAATAGAAGTGCAATTTTGTCAATGCCTTAACACACCGCCAGGTCGCGACCTTAACCCAAGCGTCGTAAAAGCGTCGGCCTCGCTCATAGCATCACGTTAATCGAAACAAAAAGAGCTCTGCGACACGCGCCTGCCTCACCTGGCTGTAACACCGCGTTCCCCGCCTACGCGCTCGCCCCGAGAAAAAATCAGAGCATATCCACGGAGTGAATGATGATGAGTGGGCGAAGCTGCGGAGGTTCATCGGTAAACCGTGAATCTTCCGTGAATTCTGCCCATTACATAATCACCGACGTGAGATCGGGCGCGTTTATACTAAAGGTTCGATGAGTTATGACGACTTGCAGCTCACTTTAATTTTACATGTACGCTGTGAATTTTCATTGTTTAGAAAACCATTGCTTTAGAAAACATCTGGCGTCTTTCGGTAAGCAGCTGGCGTCTTTTCGTTTTGCTTTAGAAACATCTGGCGTTCTTTCGTTTTGCTTTTACAAAACATCTGGCGTCTTTCGTTGGTTTATTTCATCAATCAACGGCGTTTTAAACAAAATTTTTATTGTTTAATCACGCGCAGGAGAAATCTCACCAGGCACTACCTTGGAGGTAAAGAATGGCTGCTAATGGGAATGAGAGACAGAAGAAGTCGGCTTTTAGCTAACGCTGCGAATTTTTTATTGTTCAACAACGCACAGGAAAAATCTCCCTCCGGCACCACCTTGGAGGTCAAAGCGTAAGACTGGTTACGCACTACGACTACAACTACGACTACGAGGGACGAACGTGTGCCGCCTTAAGGAGCTTCGCCCCTAAAATTGCGGCCGGGCTACCGGGACGGCACGACGCGCTTTGCGTTTCCCTCTAGTCCGGCCGTGGTGTTCGATCGCATTTTAACATGCCGCAGGATGGCGACCAAGTTCTGCGTCCAATATGCGACGCTCTTCTGGCTATCACACCTCGTTGTCTGACTACGCTTTCACCGTTAACTACTACAGCTACCACAAAGGTTTGTTTAATCATTGAACATGGACGTTAGTCGTCGGCATGGAGATGTACCACCAATCATCAAAGTGGGTGCATCCACGTTAAACGGTGCTATAGCTGCCAGACATCAATATACATTGTGCAAACTCTCTTATATCAATGTACAGTAAACATTCAGTTACTTCTATAGGGGCACGTTTTACTTTCGTGTTATGACGGAGGGATCAAGCATGCTTTTTTTATGACGACGCGATGTATTTTGTTCAACTTATCAAGCCGTTCAAACGAAGCAGTGCCAAGCACCAGCTTTACCAGATCTTTCCGAGAAATCTTCCGCGGAGATAAGAGCCAACGAAGAATACACTTGATCGCAACTAATGGAAAGCATAAAATAGAGAGAAAGGGTGTAGAGTTCGTCGTAGGGGCGATTGTTGTAGCATCGAATAGCCAACGAGGGCGAGAAGAATGCGTAATCTTGATTTTCACTGTTCCGAAACGTGCCGCTAGGCCGGTCGACCCCAGCGTGATAACCTTCATATCGCGCTCGACTGTACCACAAGGTGCTCATGTTTCCATTAACGAGGCGGACGTCGATGTTGGCCGTGATCATGTACGGCTTGCCGATGCTCAGGCAAACTGAGGCCGGCAGGCCACTCATGTCGCCTGCGTTCATCTTGGCCACCTTGGTCAGGGCATCCCTGTGCACCTGCTCGTTCTTACAGCCACTTATGTTATCGCATGCGGGATGACATAACACGTTGTCCGTAGCGTCGAGGCAACGTGCGTTATAGCGGTCGACGTCCGCATTGCTGTAGTCCGACGACGCGTATTATGATTTCCTGGCGCGGCAGCGCACGCGAGAGAAAAAAGAGAGCGAGGAGGACGCCAGCGGCTCCTCCGCGACCGCTTGCGCGCTATTGGTTCTCCTCTTAGGGTCACGTGGCTGGACAATGGAGGTCAGTGGGCTGGGCACGCGAGAGCGTTTACGAACGCACGCAAATAGTTGACGGCTGTTCCATCGTACGGAAGCACCCTCCTCCTAGCCACGCCGCAGATTCGCGCCACGCACATGGCGGACGCGAAGTACGCGCGCCTGTTCCGAGTTCCGCTTGCCCATCTCACGTTGAGCGGGTTTCAATAAACGTGCTTTCGAGTGACATGTTGGACACGAGTACGCCTACGTGCGAAATAAACGCCAGATCTCATAGCCCATGTAACATCGAGCAGGTTTCGATGAGCACGCGGACGTTCACCCATGAGTTAGACGCAAGTTCTAACTGCCCATCAAACGTGAAGTGCCTCCGCGTCGACCTGTGCACGGACGGCGACGCACACGAGTGGATCGCCAGCTACAGTAGGAAAACGTATACGACATGGATCGTCGACAGGGAAACCCGAAATCCAAAGAGGTAAGTTCACGTGTTCGTTTCTTCTACAAGTGGTGAATAGGCCAGTCTAATAATAACATTTGATGATATCGACGCCAATTGCGAAAATGCTAAATGCGAAAGCGCTAAATGCTCGCTCATCGTATCGAAAGGCGCGACGCTAAGGGTGACCGCGTGGTCTAGGACGTACAGTGACATGTAGAAATGTTAAATGGGGGCGTAAACACGCGAAAATGGACTATCGAAAATGCAAACATTACTTGGCCGTAGGCCCGTAGCCAGGGGAGGTGGGGGCGTCTCCTCCCCCCCCCCCCCCAAAAAAAAAAATTTATGATACATGGTGTTTTACCGAAAATAAATAATGGAAATAGGCGTTTTGCTCAAATAGTCAAAGTTTTCAGCAAGTGGGCGCACCCCGAAAAAAATGCCTGGCTACGGGCCTGCATGGCCGTATGCTAGGGAGGTTAATAGGCAGTTTTAGAATAGCGTACGCTGTTAGCGTTTGCGGCCCGCTATTTCCGTCACTTAACGGGAGCCCGCAAGCGGTTATCGTACGACGCATGCACCGTTGCGCGAAAAGCCAACGCAAAGCTTTGCGTACGCTATTCTAAAACTGCCTAATGCTTCAGCAGTGCCACGGCCGCTCGATCGAGCGGCCGTGGCAGTGCGTTGCTTGCGGCGCGATCCGATCTGCCACTCAAACTTTTGAACTAGCCAAACGGGCGTCAGGGCCGCAAATAGGAAAAGTTGGTGAGAAAATCTTCTGCAGTTAAGTATGGTTCAATGGACGCGGCTATTTCAGGCATGGCTTTCCAAAGATGGAAAATAATCACACAATATCACCAAAATTCACAGTGAAAACAGCGGCCTCTTGGTTTCAGTTCAAAACAACCTTTCAAGTACACTAGTCGTACCAGTCATTGACAGTTTTGCCGACTTCAGCAGCGGCATTTCCATGCTGCAGCTGCGGCTTTAGTGCACAATATCATTGCAGCATTCAGTCCAAAACAGCGTCGCGCCTATCGATACGATGAGCGAGCATTCAGCGCTTTCGCATTTAGCATTCCCGCGATTGGCGTCGATATCATCAAATGTTATTATTAGACTGGGCCTATTCGCCACTTGTAAAAGAAACGAACACGTGAACTTGCCTCTTTGGATTTCGGGTTTCCCTGTCGACGATCCATTTGAGAAGTACGGACTGCTGGGCGAGTTTCGTTTGCCTTCCTTCGTGTTTTGTTCCTTTGCGCACCACAGCATTACGACGATCCATGTCGTGTTCGTTTTCCTACTGTAGCTGGCGATCCACTCGCGTGCGTCGCCCTCCGTGCACTAGTCGACGCGCAGGCACTTCACGTTGACACTCGGAACCACATTGCTCATCGAAACTATCGAAACCCGCTTGCAGGCGCCCTCGGCGTGCGTATCTGCGG